>NC_092415.1:82541411-83174411 GCF_040894005.1 Engystomops pustulosus | reverse complement strand
ATATTCCCCACACCATGACACCACCACCACCAGCCTGAACGTTGATACAAGGCAGGATGGATCCATGCTTTCATGTTGTTGACGCCAAATTCTGACCCTACCATCCGAATGTCGCAGCAGAAATCGAGGCTCATCAGACCAGGCAACGTTTTTCCAATCTTATACTGTCCAATTTCGATGAGCTTGTGCAAATTGTAGCCTCAGTTTCCTGTTCTTAGCTGAAAGGAGTGGCACCCGGTGTGGTCTTTTGCTGCTGTAGCCCATCTGCCTCAAAGTTCGACGTACTGTGTGTTCAGAGATGCTCTTCTGCCTACCTTGGTTGTAACAGGTGGCGATTTGAGTCACTGTTGCCTTTCTATCAGCTCGAGCCAGTCTGCCCATTATTCTCTGACCTCTGGCATCAACAAGGCATTTCCGCCCACAGAACTGCCGCTCACTGGATGTTTTTTCTTTTTCGGACCATTCTCTGTAAACCCTGGAGATGGTTGTGCGTGAAAATCCCAGTAGATCAGCAGTTTCTGAAATACTCAGACCAGCCCTTCTGGCACCAACAACCATGCCACGTTCAAAGGCACTCAAATCACCTTTCTTCGCCATACTGATGCTCGGTTTGAACTGCAGGAGATTGTCTTGACCATGTCTACATGCCTAAATGCACTGAGTTGCCGCCATGTGATTGGCTGATTAGAAATTAAGTGTTAACGAGCAGTTGGACAGGTGTACCTAATAAAGTGGCTGGTGAGTGTATATCCGGCCGCAAAGTTGTGGCCGGATTAAGGTCCAGATAATCGGTGCCACACGTGTGCTATACACAAAGAAAAGATAGGGGCATATTTATTTAACTGACTGACAGAGTTCACCCGAAGTGCATTGTCCGGCGAAAATGCACTGTGCCGCGATTCGCAAAGATCGTGCGCCCGATTTCCTTCATCTGTCGCTTCCATGCTCAGGTCCTCCGAAGTTCACCATCTTCTTCCCGGTGTATGTAAGTGCATTGGTTGCAACACAATTTGAATATTAAATACTGCGATCAGTCCGAATCAGTCAGATCGTCTGACGGCCCACCCCCGATTTCTGTCGCATGAAAGCCAGCACGGCTGCGCAAAAATCTGACTGCGTGCAACACAATCCCCTTCTAAATAGCTGTCACAGCAGCGCAAATCCCGAAAGCCTTCAAAATCTGACAAAAGTGCGTTCCGTGAACCCTTAGTAAATAAGCCCCATGGAGTCTTCTTTATCTTTCCCTGTATTCATGGCTGTGCGGCACTATTTCCTTTAGGGAGCAAAAGGCTCATCCCTCCTCCTCTCCAGCGCACTGACTTGTGCTCGCCCGGGCTATGCTTGGAAGAGCAGACGCTCTTGTGAATGCATCCTTAAGTTGAGGCCTTATTCTTCTAGCTCTGAATCCCAACATATAGGGATCATAATAACTTTGCTGAAAGAAGAACTTTAAGACTATTGCTTCTGAAATACAGACTGTTAATAGATCTAAGCCTACACAGTTTAACACAGGAAGGTCTAAGGTGGCATTCAAGATTAGCCTACTCTCTGGGAAAGCCCTGGCCCCTCTCTGGGACAGGAACAACCTTGTCACTGCCAATATCACTGCATTCCTTGCTTAATTCTGATCCGTTTTTGAGGAACCAGTCTGGGTATCTTCTTCTGAGACCACCCTGTTGAATTTACATCAAGGGGACTTGTCAGTTGGTGACTACATGGTTCAAATCTGCACTCTGGCCTCCAAGTTCTCTTGGGATGAAGCGGCCTTGGTAGCCACCTTTAAAAAAAAACTGTCTAGTCGTATCAAAGCCGCTCTGTCTGCACAGAATCTGCTGTCTTCTCTGAGTGACCTCATCACCCTGGCCACTTGGATTGACATCTTGTTCACAGAGCATCTGTAGGAGCAGCGCCTAGAAAGCACACAGTTCAGGCCTAGCTTGGCTTTCATCTTCCAAAGACCAACACAGCTGCCCTCCTTGTCTGCTGCAGAGGAGGCCATGCAGGTGGACATAGCTCGTCTGACACCCCAAGAGCACTCCAGATGGCGACAGGAGAATCTTTCCCTCTACTGTGCTAGCCCAGAGCACTTTCTCAGGACTTGTCCACTCCATCCACAGCGTCCGGGAAAAGCATGCACCTCCGGTTCCTGGAAGAGGCGTCCCTAGGTAAGAATAAAGTCTCTTCAAGTCTGAACATGCCCATCCACTTCAGTTCTGCAGAAAACTTCTTGGATGCTCCCATGGTCTTCTAACATTATCTTCCTGTGATCTGTCTTGAGAATCCACCGGTCATCTCATCCGTCAGCAGGCAGATTCTCTGCAATCTGGTCCGGTACCGCACCAAGCCTCTCTGCTTGAAAGTAGGGGCCTTGCACAAAGAAAGACTTTTGTTTTATGTGCTACCCGGGTCTACATCTTCTGTCCTACTGGGTCTTCCGTGGCTGCAGCACCACGCTCCTATGCTCAACTGGGGAAGTCCTTCGCTGGGGATCTAAATGCCAGTCACGCTTTCTTGTGGCACTTCATCCTGTACCTACAACTTCTCCAGTGTCCTCCAAGCCCCTAGTTGGTCTCCCTGCTTTGTATATGGACTTTGCTGATGTCTTCTCGGAGAAGAAAGCGGAGACTCTACCACCACACCGAGCCTACGACTGCCTTATGGAACTTTTGCCAGACACGTCTTCTCCATGGGGCCGGGTGTACCCCGTTTCCATGCCTGGAACTGCAGCTATGTCAGCCTATGTGAAGGAGAATATGCAGGTCATATGCAAGTCCTCTTCTCCTGTCGGTGCTGGGTTCTTCATGGTGGTCAAGAGAATAGCTCAATCCGTCCATGCATAAATTATCGTAGTCTTAACAACTTAATCACTGTGAAGAACAGCTACCCACTGCCTCTGATCACTGAACTCTTCGACCGCCTATGTGGAGCCAGGGTCTTCACCAAATTAGACCTATGTGGGGCATACAATCTAATTCGCATCCACAAAGGCGATGAATGGAAGATCGCCTTCAATTCTCATGATGGACTTGATGGACACTGGTAACACACCAGCCGTATTCCAAGAGTTTGTTAACGACATTTTCATTGACCTGCTATATACCTGTGTCGTGGTCAACCTGGACGATATTCTGGTGTTCTTTGCTGAAATTGAGCCCCATCTAATTCATGTATGATCAGTCCTCAGGCGTCTAAGGGCCAACCGTTTGTATGCCAAGCTCAAGAACTGCCTATTTCACCAAAAGAGTCTTAATTTCCTCTGATATATCATCTCTGACAAGGGACTACAGATGGATCCCAAAAAATTGTCAGCAGTACTTCAGTGGCCTTTCCCAGTGGGACTTCGTGCAATCCAGAGATTGCTGGGCTTTGCTAATTACTACCTGCAGTTCATACCGCATTTTTCCTACATTGCGTCTCCCATTGTGGCGCTGACCAAGAAAAACGCCAATCCTACGGCAGCTGAAGAAGTTTTCTTCGAGCCAAAGTCTGCCTTTGCCTCTGCTCCTGTACTCGGCCCGATATGGAGAAACTGTTCCTGCTAGAGGTTGACGCCTCCTCAGTAGGAGCTGGAGACGTTCTCACCCAGCAAGGGCCCAAAGGCTGAACACTCACTTGCAGCTTCTTCTCAAAAACCCTTCTCAGCCACAGAAAGGAACTACTCTATAGGTGATTGGGTTCTTCCCGCCATTAAGCTTGCCTTGAAAGAGTGGCAGTATCTTCTGGAAGGTGCTTGTCATCCGGTCTGTATTTATACAGACCACAAGAATCTCCTGTATCTCCAGGCTGCTCAACGCCCTACTCCAAAGCAGGCTCGTTGGTCCCTCTTCTTCTTCTTCTTTCAACTTCCTGATCCATTTCCGACTAGAAGTGAAGAATGACAAAGACGATGCTCTCTCTCATGCCTCTGATGTAATTGGGGATGAACCAGTTCCTCAACATATTGTTCCTCCTGAACGGTTTGTGGTTGCCGTTCCTGTGGATCTACGGCACAATCCATCTGGAAAAACTTATGTCCAACCAGTTCTTCGGAAGAGGATATTATCTTGGGGACTCTGCTTTCGTGTGGCTGGGCACCCTTGGGGTCCAGAGATCTCTTGCTCTCATCTCTTGTTTCTACAGTTTGCCAGGTCTGATCAAAATAAGCTGTCACATCTCAAGTCAGCAGGACTCACGGGGCCATGGACTTTATTACAGATCTTCCACCTTCTGCCGGTAATACCGTCATCTGGGTGGTCACAGACCACTTTTCTAAAATGTCCCACTTTGTTCCTCTGCCTGGTGTGCTGTCAGCTCCTCGACTTCCTGGCTTTCTCCACATCTTCTGGCTTAATGGACTTTCTCAGCACATTGCCTCAGACTGAGGCCTCCTGTTTGTTTCCAGATTCGGGCGTTCTTCGTGCAACCAAATTCAAGTTAAACTAGACTTCTCCTCTGCCCATCATCCGCAGTTTAACGGGCAAGTGGGGAGCATCAATCAGACTCTCGGCTGCTACCTGCGGCACCCACTCGACACCTCTTGCTTCCTCCGTGCTTTCTGATGTTCCCACCTTGGAAAACTTGGTACAAGACCTCAAGTCCATCTGGGAGAAAACTCGCCAGTCTCTAAAAACCCAGGCTGACAAGAAACACAGGTCTCCTCCAGTCTCTCTCCGGGTGATAAGACAGTGTGGCTGTCTTCCAGATATGTCTGGCTGAAGATTCCCAGCTTCAAACTCGGTCCTCAGTTCCTGTGCCCCTTCGAGGTGTTGAAGCGCATTAACCCCGTGGCTTACAAGCTTTGTCTTCATCCCACGATGCGCATCCCGAACTCCTTCCACGACTCCCTTCTAAAGCATGTCATCCTAGATCGCTTCTCCCGGCAAGTAGCTCTTCCTTCTCCTGTGGTCAATGTCTTTGAAGTAAAGGAGATCCTGGATATGAAGTAGGTTAGAGGGAAACAGTTCTATCTTATCGACTAGAAACGGCACATATATATATTTTTTTAATTTGCTTTCTTTAACCTTACTACTTCTCTGGGTTGATACAGTTATAGTCATGACTAGCTATGACTAAAGATACTGTGGAGGATCAGAAACAAGTCACAAACTACTACTGTTGGTGAATACTGCCATTGTTATACTGGTTTTATGGTTTAAAGTTTATATTTGATACATTTTCAATAAAATGGATTACTTTGTATAGAAAGATTGAAGGTGTCAACCACCTTTATTTTCTACAAGTTTACACTTTAGGACTGCCCATCGAAGGTTCAATAGTGAAGGTGAGCAGGGCGTTTATTCTTTATTATATTTACAGTTACGTTAATACCAACGTCATATATTAGTTTATATTTTACTAATTTTGCACAACAGAACACTATTCAAAAAAGTTTAGCTAAATTTATTTGTTGCTTAAATAAGACATATTTAAAGGAAACCCGCGGCTCTCATTCACTTCCTATGTAGCATGGTGCGCCGAGCGTGTACCTCCCTGCGCCGAAGCAGCTTCGGCCATAAAGTTTAAAAAGTGTTTTAAACCGCGATACTGCGGTTTAAAACACTAACAAAACTAAGCTCCGGCACCAGCTCACCCTGAGCTGGTGCTCGGTAGTTCCCCCTTATACCTGCCACTTCAAGTGGTAGGTTTCCTTTAATTTGACATCCATTGATCTCTATAATGGCTTATTTCTCTGCTGGACAAGTTGTAGTTTTGATTTGATTTTCCTTCCACAAGCCATAACAATTAGATTCTTTTTGTTTACAAAGCTATATGTTGGCTTGTTATATATACGACAATTTTATTTTTTTGGGCATCATTTAATATTCCGAGCCATGTACTGGGAAGCTGGAAAAAAATTCCAGGGGTAGTGAAATTGGCAAAAAAACACATATTCTTATGGGCTTTATTTTTACGAGGGATCAGTACCATGATATTTCTTTAGTCTTTCCACCAAAACTTTTTCTAACAATTTATTATCGGTGGTAATCAAGGAGAAGGGTCTGTATGTTTCAACAAGTGTATTATCTTTATCTTTAGATAAAGATAATGGGGCAGATTTACTTATCCGATTCATTCGCGATCCAGCGGCGCGTTCTGTGTGGAGGATTCGGGTCTTCCGGCAATTCACTAAGGTAGTTCCTTCGACGTCCACCACGTGTCGCTGCTGCGCCAAAGTTTATCGGAATGCACTGAACTTCACCAAGCCGGGCCGAGTGCAAGTAAGCACGTGTCCAGCAACACTTTTTTTTTTAAAATGCGGCAGTTTTTCCGAATTCTGAATCGTGCGGCCACGCCCCCGATTTCCGTCGCGTGCATGCCGATGCCGATACGCCACAATCCAATCGCGTGCACCAAAAACCCGGGCAATTCAGGAAAAATTCGGGTAAATCGCCGTAAAAATGCGATTCGGGCCCTTAGTAAATGACCCCCAATGTGGCAGAATCCCTTCTTCCAAAGAAAGATACCATACTTTGATTAGTTGGTCTAAAAATATGGGGCACATTTACTTACCCGGCCACAGGAGTTCCCGAAATACGGAGTGTCCGACGATCATTCGCTAAGATATCCTGAATGTGTCGCTTCCCTGCTCAAGTCCGCCGCAGTTCACCTTCTTCTTCCTTGTGTATGTAAGTGCATTGTCTTGCAACACAATTTGAATCTTAAATTCCGTGTTCAGTCTGAATCAGTCGGATCGTCCAACGCTCCCCCCCCCCTATTTCTGTTGCATGAAAGTCAGCGCAGCTGCACCACAATCCGATCGTGTGTGACACAATCCTAGCGCAGACCCCTGTTAAATACCTGTCAAAGCTGTGCAAATCCCGAAATCGACGAATAGTCCAACGAAAGTGAGCAGCGCGACCCTTAGTAAATAAGCCCCTATGTCAGTGATGGCGAACCTATGGCACGCGTGCCAGAGAGGGCACGCAGAGCCCTCTCTGCTGGCACGCGTACCTTCTCCCCAGCCTCATCAATGATACCTACCCCTGCCGGGTCCCAGCACTCTGTTGACCGCTCGACCCCGGCTACCGCTGCCTGCTCGTTCGCGCCTGGCCCACCCTGCTGCCTGCAGAGTTGCGGGGTCCCGATGCCTGCTTGTCCCCGCCCTGCTGCCTGCAGAGTCGCGGGGTCCTGATGCCTGCGGGGTCCCGGTGCCCGCTGCCTGCGGGGTCCCGGTGCCCGCTGCCTGCGGGGTCCCGGTGCCCCATGCCTCCTGCCTGCTCCTGTGCTCCGACGTCACTGCTCCTGTGCTCCGAGTCGCGGGGTCCTGATGCCTGCGGGGTCCCGGTGCCCGCTGCCTGCGGGGTCCCGGTGCCCGCTGCCGGCGGGGTCCCGGTGCCCGCTGCCTGCGGGGTCCCGGTGCCCGCTGCCTGCGGGGTCCCGGTGCCCGCTGCCTGCGGGGTCCCGGTGCCCGCTGCCTGCGGGGTCCCGGTGCCTGACGTTTCCGCGGCTGCTGCACTTAGTAAGGCCCTCTATGTGTGTCTGTCTATGCTGGTGTGAGTGTATTGGAGTGTGTGCTGTGTGAGTGTAGTGGTGTGGAGTGTGTGCTGTGTGAGTGTAGTGGAGTGGAGTGTGTGCTGTGTGAGTGTAGTGGAGTGGAGTGTGTGCTGTGTGAGTGTAGTGGAGTGGAGTGTGTGCTGTGTGAGTGTAGTGGAGTGTGTGCTGTGTGAGAGTAGTGGAGTGTGTGCTATGTGAGTGTAGTGGAGTGGAGTGTGTGCTGTGTGAGTGTAGTGGAGTGGAGTGTGTGCTGTGTGAGTGTAGTGGAGTGTGTGCTGTGTGAGAGTAGTGGAGTGTGTGCTGTGTGAGTGTAGTGGAGTGGAGTGTGTGCTGTGTGAGTGTAGTGGAGTGTGCGCAGTGTGAGTGGAGTGTGAGTGTAGTGGAGTGTGCGCAGTGTGAGTGGAGTGTGAGCGGAGTGGAGAGTGCGCAGTGTGAGCAGAGTGGAGTGTGAGTGGAGTGGAGTGTGTGCTGTGTGAGTGGAGTGGAGTGTGCGCAGTGTGAGTGGAGTGTGAGCGGAGTGGAGTGTGCGCAGTGTTAGCAGAGTGGAGTGTGAGTGGAGTGGAGTGGAGTGTGCGCAGTGTGAGCAGAGTGGAGTGGAGTGTGCGCAGTGTGAGTGGAGTGTGAGCGGAGTGGAGTGTGCGCAGTGTGAGCGGAGTGGAGTGTGAGTGGAGTGTGCGCAGTGTGAGTGGAGTGTGCGCAGTGTGAGTGGAGTGTGCGCAGTGTGAGTGGAGTGTGCGCAGTGTGAGTGGAGTGCTGTGTGTGCAGTGTGAGTGGAGTGGAGTGTGAGTGGAGTGGAGTGGAGTGTGCGCAGTGTGAGTGGAGTGTGCGCAGTGTGAGTGGAGTGTGCGCAGTGTGAGTGGAGTGTGCGCAGTGTGAGTGGAGTGTGCGCAGTGTGAGTGGAGTGCTGTGTGTGCAGTGTGAGCGTAGTGTGCGCGGCGTATTACCAAAATTTTCATACTCCTCCTCGGGTAAAAATACTCCTCAAAAATGGTGAGAGGAGTATTATTACCCTTCTGGAAAAATGTTAGTGCGACCTCTGATAATGGTCTTTTATGCTATTTATGTGGTTGTAATGGTGGCGTCATGATGTCACAGTGTTATTTGTCTCATGTATAGTGGTATTGTGGCGCTATTGGACTAAACTGCTATGTTGGCACCTTGCACTAGAAAAGTCGCCTTTGGTTTGCAGTTTGGGCACTCGGTCTCTTAAAGGTTCGCCATCACTGCCCTATGTGCTTGCTCTACTATTGATTTTAACTCAAAATTTTCTTCTCCAAAGGTTTGCAATAGCCAATCTTGGATAAATTTAACCGTGTTATCTCCTTCTGGAAGCCCTATAGATCTTATGTTGGAGCATCTGCTCCTGTTTTCTAAATTCAGTAGGTTTTTTTTGTTACACTGAGAGGATATTTGAAAGGTTTTAACCTCTTTTTTAAGGGCCCTTACTTGATCTTCCAGATGAGAAATGCTTTATGCCTGGGTCATCTACATTAGATAATATCAGAAGACTGTATATGAATTTGCAGACTATGATGTCCTTCTAAAGCATTCGATACACCAGAGTGGAACTTTCTTTGGAGGACAATGGAAGTAATGGGGTTTTGGCCCCCCTGTATATGTCATAGCTAATATGGACCCTTCAGGTAGGGTTTGAGTTAATGGCCAGACATTAAAGGGGTTGTCCGAGTTTAAAAAAAAAAATATATATATGTGGCCGGGAGCGGGCTGCCTAAAATAATAAAGCTGTACTTACCTTCCGGTGCCCTCCGGTATCCAGCACTGCTGTCGCTCCGGTCCGGGCGCCATGTAAACAAACATGGCCGCCGGAGCAGTGCTGCATTCAGCTTCCGGCCGGCCGTGGTCGGGTACGCCTATCCGTCCCTATACACAGCATTGTGTATGGGGGCCGGAAGGTTGTCGTGTCCGGCCGGAAGCTGAATGCAGCGCTGCTCCGGCGGCCATGTTTGCTTACATGGCGCCCGGACCGGAGCGACAGCAGCGCTGGATACGGGAGGGCACCAGAAGGTAAGTACAGCTTTATTGTTTTAGGCAGCCCGCTCCAGTCCACATATATTTTTTTTTCAAAACTGGGACAACCCCTTTAAGACTCTTCAAGTTATCATGTGGCACTTGACAGGAATGCCCCCATCTCCTCTCTTGTTCCCCCTGGTGTTGAATCTTTAGCCGCCAGGGTTCGGGAGGACGTAGAAATAGAAGGATTTTGTCAGGGTGATATAGTTGAAAAGATTTCACTCTATGCTGATTACTTGTTACTGTACTTGGGCTCTCATTGTTCCATAGATAGAGTATTTGATGTGTTTGATAACTTTAGTGCTTGCTCGGGTCTGTGTATTAATTGGCAAAAGTTGGCTGTTATCCCATTAGATAACTTAGATGCACATAGATCCCGAGAAATCACTATTATAGAGAGTAGCAAGTCCATTAAATATTTAGGTATTGGGAAGTTACATACTAAAATAAGTATTTGGAAAAAATGATCTCTTAACACCTTAGCGCTCTGCGCCGTAGCTGTACTGCGCTGAGTCCCGCGATTAGCGCTCAGCGCAGTACAGCTACGGCGCAGAGACGATGCCGATTCAGCGCTGTATAGCAGCCGAACCGGCATCGTTAGCCGCGGGATTTCAGCGGTAATCTACCGCTGACATCCCCGGCTAACACCCGCGGTCGGAGTTAGCCGAGTTATTCCGAGCCATGTACTGGGAAGCTGGAAAAAAATTCCAGGGGTAGTGAAATTGGCAAAAAAACACATATTCTTATGGGCTTTATTTTTACGAGGGATCAGTACCATGATATTTCTTTAGTCTTTCCACCAAAACTTTTTCTAACAATTTATTATCGGTGGTAATCAAGGAGAAGGGTCTGTATGTTTCAACAAGTGTATTATCTTTATCTTTAGATAAAGATAATGGGGCAGATTTACTTATCCGATTCATTCGCGATCCAGCGGCGCGTTCTGTGTGGAGGATTCGGGTCTTCCGGCAATTCACTAAGGTAGTTCCTTCGACGTCCACCACGTGTCGCTGCTGCGCCAAAGTTTATCGGAATGCACTGAACTTCACCAAGCCGGGCCGAGTGCAAGTAAGCACGTGTCCAGCAACACTTTTTTTTTAAATGCGGCAGTTTTTCCGAATTCTGAATCGTGCGGCCACGCCCCCGATTTCCGTCGCGTGCATGCCGATGCCGATACGCCACAATCCAATCGCGTGCACCAAAAACCCGGGCAATTCAGGAAAAATTCGGGTAAATCGCCGTAAAAATGCGATTCGGGCCCTTAGTAAATGACCCCCAATGTGGCAGAATCCCTTCTTCCAAAGAAAGATACCATACTTTGATTAGTTGGTCTAAAAATATGGGGCACATTTACTTACCCGGCCACAGGAGTTCCCGAAATACGGAGTGTCCGACGATCATTCGCTAAGATATCCTGAATGTGTCGCTTCCCTGCTCAAGTCCGCCGCAGTTCACCTTCTTCTTCCTTGTGTATGTAAGTGCATTGTCTTGCAACACAATTTGAATCTTAAATTCCGTGTTCAGTCTGAATCAGTCGGATCGTCCAACGCCCCCCCCCCTATTTCTGTTGCATGAAAGTCAGCGCAGCTGCACCACAATCCGATCGTGTGTGACACAATCCTAGCGCAGACCCCTGTTAAATACCTGTCAAAGCTGTGCAAATCCCGAAATCGACGAATAGTCCAACGAAAGTGAGCAGCGCGACCCTTAGTAAATAAGCCCCTATGTGCTTGCTCTACTATTGATTTTAACTCAAAATTTTCTTCTCCAAAGGTTTGCAATAGCCAATCTTGGATAAATTTAACCGTGTTATCTCCTTCTGGAAGCCCTATAGATCTTATGTTGGAGCATCTGCTCCTGTTTTCTAAATTCAGTAGGTTTTTTTTGTTACACTGAGAGGATATTTGAAAGGTTTTAACCTCTTTTTTAAGGGCCCTTACTTGATCTTCCAGATGAGAAATGCTTTATGCCTGGGTCATCTACATTAGATAATATCAGAAGACTGTATATGAATTTGCAGACTATGATGTCCTTCTAAAGCATTCGATACACCAGAGTGGAACTTTCTTTGGAGGACAATGGAAGTAATGGGGTTTTGGCCCCCCTGTATATGTCATAGCTAATATGGACCCTTCAGGTAGGGTTTGAGTTAATGGCCAGACATTAAAGGGGTTGTCCGAGTTTAAAAAAAAATATATATATATGTGGCCGGGAGCGGGCTGCCTAAAATAATAAAGCTGTACTTACCTTCCGGTGCCCTCCGGTATCCAGCACTGCTGTCGCTCCGGTCCGGGCGCCATGTAAACAAACATGGCCGCCGGAGCAGCGCTGCATTCAGCTTCCGGCCGGCCGTGGTCGGGTACGCCTATCCGTCCCTATACACAGCATTGTGTATGGGGGCCGGAAGGTTGTCGTGTCCGGCCGGAAGCTGAATGCAGCGCTGCTCTGGCGGCCATGTTTGCTTACATGGCGCCCGGACCGGAGCGACAGCAGCGCTGGATACGGGAGGGCACCAGAAGGTAAGTACAGCTTTATTGTTTTAGGCAGCCCGCTCCAGTCCACATATATTTTTTTTTCAAAACTGGGACAACCCCTTTAAGACTCTTCAAGTTATCATGTGGCACTTGACAGGAATGCCCCCATCTCCTCTCTTGTTCCCCCTGGTGTTGAATCTTTAGCCGCCAGGGTTCGGGAGGACGTAGAAATAGAAGGATTTTGTCAGGGTGATATAGTTGAAAAGATTTCACTCTATGCTGATTACTTGTTACTGTACTTGGGCTCTCATTGTTCCATAGATAGAGTATTTGATGTGTTTGATAACTTTAGTGCTTGCTCGGGTCTGTGTATTAATTGGCAAAAGTTGGCTGTTATCCCATTAGATAACTTAGATGCACATAGATCCCGAGAAATCACTATTATAGAGAGTAGCAAGTCCATTAAATATTTAGGTATTGGGAAGTTACATACTAAAATAAGTATTTGGAAAAAATGATCTCTTAACACCTTAGCGCTCTGCGCCGTAGCTGTACTGCGCTGAGTCCCGCGATTAGCGCTCAGCGCAGTACAGCTACGGCGCAGAGACGATGCCGATTCAGCGCTGTATAGCAGCCGAACCGGCATCGTTAGCCGCGGGATTTCAGCGGTAATCTACCGCTGACATCCCCGGCTAACACCCGCGGTCGGAGTTAGCCGAGTTATTCCGAGCCATGTACTGGGAAGCTGGAAAAAAATTCCAGGGGTAGTGAAATTGGCAAAAAAACACATATTCTTATGGGCTTTATTTTTACGAGGGATCAGTACCATGATATTTCTTTAGTCTTTCCACCAAAACTTTTTCTAACAATTTATTATCGGTGGTAATCAAGGAGAAGGGTCTGTATGTTTCAACAAGTGTATTATCTTTATCTTTAGATAAAGATAATGGGGCAGATTTACTTATCCGATTCATTCGCGATCCAGCGGCGCGTTCTGTGTGGAGGAATCGGGTCTTCCGGCAATTCACTAAGGTAGTTCCTTCGACGTCCACCACGTGTCGCTGCTGCGCCAAAGTTTATCGGAATGCACTGAACTTCACCAAGCCGGGCCGAGTGCAAGTAAGCACGTGTCCAGCAACACTTTTTTTTTTAAATGCGGCAGTTTTTTCCGAATTCTGAATCGTGCGGCCACGCCCCCGATTTCCGTCGCGTGCATGCCGATGCCGATACGCCACAATCCAATCGCGTGCACCAAAAACCCGGGCAATTCAGGAAAAATTCGGGTAAATCGCCGTAAAAATGCGATTCGGGCCCTTAGTAAATGACCCCCAATGTGGCAGAATCCCTTCTTCCAAAGAAAGATACCATACTTTGATTAGTTGGTCTAAAAATATGGGGCACATTTACTTACCCGGCCACAGGAGTTCCCGAAATACGGAGTGTCCGACGATCATTCGCTAAGATATCCTGAATGTGTCGCTTCCCTGCTCAAGTCCGCCGCAGTTCACCTTCTTCTTCCTTGTGTATGTAAGTGCATTGTCTTGCAACACAATTTGAATCTTAAATTCCGTGTTCAGTCTGAATCAGTCGGATCGTCCAACGCCCCCCCCCCTATTTCTGTTGCATGAAAGTCAGCGCAGCTGCACCACAATCCGATCGTGTGTGACACAATCCTAGCGCAGACCCCTGTTAAATACCTGTCAAAGCTGTGCAAATCCCGAAATCGACGAATAGTCCAACGAAAGTGAGCAGCGCGACCCTTAGTAAATAAGCCCCTATGTGCTTGCTCTACTATTGATTTTAACTCAAAATTTTCTTCTCCAAAGGTTTGCAATAGCCAATCTTGGATAAATTTAACCGTGTTATCTCCTTCTGGAAGCCCTATAGATCTTATGTTGGAGCATCTGCTCCTGTTTTCTAAATTCAGTAGGTTTTTTTTGTTACACTGAGAGGATATTTGAAAGGTTTTAACCTCTTTTTTAAGGGCCCTTACTTGATCTTCCAGATGAGAAATGCTTTATGCCTGGGTCATCTACATTAGATAATATCAGAAGACTGTATATGAATTTGCAGACTATGATGTCCTTCTAAAGCATTCGATACACCAGAGTGGAACTTTCTTTGGAGGACAATGGAAGTAATGGGGTTTTGGCCCCCCTGTATATGTCATAGCTAATATGGACCCTTCAGGTAGGGTTTGAGTTAATGGCCAGACATTAAAGGGGTTGTCCGAGTTTAAAAAAATATATATATATATGTGGCCGGGAGCGGGCTGCCTAAAATAATAAAGCTGTACTTACCTTCCGGTGCCCTCCGGTATCCAGCACTGCTGTCGCTCCGGTCCGGGCGCCATGTAAACAAACATGGCCGCCGGAGCAGCGCTGCATTCAGCTTCCGGCCGGCTGTGGTCGGGTACGCCTATCCGTCCCTATACACAGCATTGTGTATGGGGGCCGGAAGGTTGTCGTGTCCGGCCGGAAGCTGAATGCAGCGCTGCTCCGGCGGCCATGTTTGTTTACATGGCGCCCGGACCGGAGCGACAGCAGCGCTGGATACGGGAGGGCACCAGAAGGTAAGTACAGCTTTATTGTTTTAGGCAGCCCGCTCCAGTCCACATATATTTTTTTTTCAAAACTGGGACAACCCCTTTAAGACTCTTCAAGTTATCATGTGGCAATTGACAGGAATGCCCCCATCTCCTCTCTTGTTCCCCCTGGTGTTGAATCTTTAGCCGCCAGGGTTCGGGAGGACGTAGAAATAGAAGGATTTTGTCAGGGTGATATAGTTGAAAAGATTTCACTCTATGCTGATTACTTGTTACTGTACTTGGGCTCTCATTGTTCCATAGATAGAGTATTTGATGTGTTTGATAACTTTAGTGCTTGCTCGGGTCTGTGTATTAATTGGCAAAAGTTGGCTGTTATCCCATTAGATAACTTAGATGCACATAGATCCCGAGAAATCACTATTATAGAGAGTAGCAAGTCCATTAAATATTTAGGTATTGGGAAGTTACATACTAAAATAAGTATTTGGAAAAAATGATCTCTTAACACCTTAGCGCTCTGCGCCGTAGCTGTACTGCGCTGAGTCCCGCGATTAGCGCTCAGCGCAGTACAGCTACGGCGCAGAGACGATGCCGATTCAGCGCTGTATAGCAGCCGAACCGGCATCGTTAGCCGCGGGATTTCAGCGGTAATCTACCGCTGACATCCCCAGCTAACACCCGCGGTCGGAGTGGGCTCCGATCGCGGGTGTTTAACCCGTTAAATGCCGCGGTCAACGCGACCGCGGCATTTAACATGCCTTCTGGGGGTCTTTACCCCACGATCGGCCCCCCCGCACCCTTTTCTGGGGGGCCGATCGCTGTTTTGGCTCCTCTGGGGTCCGATCGGGACCCCAGAGAAGCCTGGAGGGTTTACCTTTAAGATGGCGTCTGTGACGTCATCTTAAAGGCAAAGTGTCAGCCTATGCATCTGCATAGGCTGGCACTGATAATACCCTGCAATACATTAGTATTGCAGAGTATTATCAAGAACAAGCAATCAGATGATTGCTTGTTCATATCCCATG
Organism: Engystomops pustulosus; assembly: GCF_040894005.1. Taxonomy (NCBI): domain Eukaryota; kingdom Metazoa; phylum Chordata; class Amphibia; order Anura; family Leptodactylidae; genus Engystomops; species Engystomops pustulosus. Next base: position 83,158,860 of record NC_092415.1, on the reverse strand, counting down.
GTGGATCATGTAAAAAATGTACAAAATAATGTTTTTCAATAAAAAATTACTTTATAAATCACTAAAAATGCCCATAAGCCCCAAAACATATAAAGAGACATATAACGCTCAAAAAAGTCTAAATCATAACACAAACCCCACATATATAGTATCACCGCGTCCGTAACAATCCATAGAATAAAACTAAATAACTATTGAACCCATATGATGAACGCCGTAAAAAAAAAACGTCAAAAACCCGCCAAAAATTATGATTTTTACCTATTATATCCCACTAAAAATGCAATAAAAAGTGATCAACAAAACATATGTACTCCAGAATGATATTGTTGCAAAGAATAACATGTCCCGCAAAAAACAAGCCATCAACCAGCTCTGTAGCCAAAAACGTAACAATGTTATGCCACTTGGAAGACGGCGATGCAAAAATGATAGATTTTTCCCCACATTAGGGTTTTATTTGGCAAATTTAGTAAAACATAAGAAAAAATATTCATGTCTGGTATCCCCGTAATCGTATCGACCCATAGAATAAAGATAACAGGATTATTAGGATATACGGTGAACACGAAAAAAAAAAAAGTAAAAAATCCAGTACAGAATTGATGCTTTTCTACTCATGACCTCAAAAAAAGTTCCAAAATTTTCATCAATAGGTGATACCAACCCCAAAATGGTAACACTGGAAAAAGCATCTCGTCCCGCAAAAAAAATGCCGTCACATGGCCCAAATAACGGAAAAGCGAAAATTTTATAGCCTTCAAAAGGGGGCAACCAGAAAACTAAAATCCTGGCAGCTGCAGGGTGCTCCTTCCCTTCTGCGCCTCGCTGTGCCCCCATAACACAAGTAACGCCCACGTATGGGGGGTCGCTGCACTCAGGAGAAATTGTAGAACAAATTTTATGGTGAGTTTTCTCTTTTTATCTTTTGGAAATGTGTAAATTTTAGGGCTAAATGAACGTATAACCGTCAGAATTTGACCATTCTAAATTTCACCGCCATTTTGATTCAATTACTATGAAGATCTCAAGGGGTTAACAATCTTTGTAAATGCTATTTCTGTTTGAGGGGTGCAGATTTGAAAAGGGGTTGGTTATATAAGGGGTTTTGTTGCTAAATATGTAAAATTTGATTTCAAACAGTATTTATCTCCAAAATAGTCAATTCCGAAAATACGGAAAATCGCTATTCGATTTGTAGGCCGCGTGACGTCAAAATAAATTATCCAAACATTTCAAAAATTATGAAAATGTAAAGTAGACAAATGGGAAATGTTATTCTGCAAGTTATTTAGGTGGTAAATCTATCTGCCTGAAAACGCGGTGATTTAGAATTTCGAAAATGGCAAATTTTTCTAAAAATTCATCATTTTTTTACTTTTTTTTGTAAATAAACGCAAAACTTATCAGCCAAAATTTACCACTAAAATGAAGTACAACATGTGGAGAAAAAACAATCTCAGAATCACTTTGATAAGTAACAGTGTTCAAAAGTTATTACCACAGGAAGAGACACTGGTCAAATTTCAAAAAAAAGTTGCGAGCCTTAACCTGCAAACAGGCTGCGTCCTTAAGGGGTTAATATGATGGGACATGTTGCCCTTCTGCTACCAATGCCGATTTATGTGCTATCTGCGTTGCCTATATACATCCCAGTTAGATACTTCAGAATAGTGGAAAGTTTGTTTCATGCGATTTAGTCAACCGATTTTAGTCAGCAACCTAGGATAAAAATGGAAATATGGAAACTCCTTAGCGGTAAGGGGGGGTTGTCTGTACCAGATATTAGGCTGTACTATGTTGCTTCACAAGTCAATTACGTGTTGCATTGGGATAATATTACCATTACAGTATGTTTGCATAAAATAGATATATTAGATCTATGGATATACAATGTATTGGAAAAGTTAGAGTGTGGTTTGTTCCAGAGACATAGAGAAATACAGCATTGTAATACTTTACATATGTTACATGATTTATGGTCATACATGAAAAATGTGGAGTTTGTATAAAATATTGCCTCTCACCCCTTTATGAGGTAATGTGTATTTAAATTTTAATTCAATATCAATTATAAATCTTGGATAGATAAAGCAGTAATTTATATTACACAAATTATTAGGAATGACAAAATATTACCGTTTGATGAGTTGAAAGTGCTTTATGGCCTGAACAATAATTATTATTATGGATATATACAATTGTCAGGTGCCATTAAAGGTTTAAGAAGGCATGAAAATCAAGAACTTCCACAAATATTTAGATTTTTACAGGCATCAAGAATAAAGTTGTCAAAAATCTATAGTCTGGTGTTGCAACAAAAACAAATAGCCTGGGTTGGCACCTATGAGGATAAATGGTCCCCTGAAATAGGACCCTTGTAGGATAAAGACTGGGGACAAAGACTCAAATTTTGGGGGATTTTAAAACATTAATAACTATTCCAACCCACAGATCTATCAAATTTATGATATTACATAGAGCTTAATACACTCCTAATAGGTTAGCAAAATGTATCATTAGAGATCATCAAAATGTTATAGATGTGACATGGATGGAGCAGACGATATACATATTTTGTGGTAGTGCCCAAAAATAAAAGTGTAATGGACTAAAGTCATTGATAAAATTGGGTTTTGTGATGTTGACATCGAACTTGGTATCAAATCCTGCATCTTGGGTCATGAAGACATTGCTGGGGGGTTCCGGTTAAAAAATTGTTATTTTATGTGCGATACTGCATTGTTAGAAAGTGGACAAATTAAGAAGTTCCTATGACGGAGATGTGGATAAGTGTTAGGATCAGTGGATCCTCTGGACCACCACGGGAGATGTAACTAGGCAACACCCGGAACCGGAGCCTAGCGGCACCTGGTATTCACCAGAGCCCGCCGCAAAGCGGCAGCCGAGGTCGAGGTACCTTAGCGGATGACAATCTCGTAGACAGGTCCAGGCACAGGGTCAGGGCAGGCGGCAGAGATGCAACGTCAGGTCCAAGTCCGGGGTCAGCAACAGGAGGTCCAGGCAGGTGGGAACGGGAACACAGGCACACGGAACACAGCAACACGGAGGAACTCAGGTAACACGGCAACACTGGACTCAGGAGCGAGAACACACAGGAATACACAGGAACACAGGAATACAGGAATACGCAGGAATACACAGGAACGCAGGAATACTCGCTTGGAAGCTTTCTCTAAGGCTATGAGGCACAAAGATCCGGCAGGGGACACAGGAAGAGGCAGGATTCTTAAAGGTGAGGTTCAGCCAGTGCACCAATTAGCGGTGCGCTGGCCCTTTAAATTTTCGGCAGGAGCCGCGCGCCCTAGGAGGCTGGGACGCGCGCGCACGGCAGTCCGGGGAAGAGCAGGAGCCGGGAGAGGTGAGTGCAGAGACCGGCCTGCAGCGGGGGCACACGGGGGGGCACGGACGCGCCTGCGATCCGAGACAGGGATCGCGGGAGCACCCGTGACAATAAGAACTGTAAATTTTTCACTGCAATTTGAGAAATTTTCACTGCTACAAAGAAGTTCAAGGAAACTGATAAAGTTTAATAAAACTTGGGGAATGTGGTATGAGAGAAGCTGAACTTTTTATGTAAATGGAATAATGTTATCTGTCGGGTATTGTTTGTTTTTGAGGGTGAGTTGAGTTTAAAGGGGCATAATGAAAATTATCCATCCATCTTTTGGATATAAATTTTGTTCCAAGTAGAATCCGTTTTTTCCCTCTGCTGCCATCATTTAGGAAATTATTGTGACTGAAGTATTTAAAAGACTTTTGTTAAAAAGTAAAATGACAAAATGATGTGATGGCTAATTATGGAAAGACTTAAATTTATGTCATATGTTAATATTATAAATCATGTTATATAAGAAGATGGATTGAATAAAGATATTTATTAAAAAAAATTATCTTTGCATCAGTATGATCACAGTGATACCAAATTTATATAGTTTAGTAATTCTCACTTTAAAAAATTTTACATTTTTTTTACTTTTTTTCTAGGCCTTTTATTTCTGGGGGCTTGTCACTTATACAATATACAATATAATTGTATTTCAGTATATGGTAGATTCACTTCTTCTATATTAAAGTTCTTCTCAGACAGTAATATAGAAATACTAATGACAGCTATAGGAATCTTTAATAAGCTCCCAACTGTCACTGTGCCGAAGAAATCATTGTGGGGGCCGACCGGGATTTAAAGATGGCAGCGTCCGGCAGCGAGCTTGTCGGATGCCTCGGTTGGGTTCAACCACGGCACCTAACAGGTAAACTATGGCAGTTCCTGGCAGATATCAGCTGTGTAATACAACTCAATCCCGCCAATTATGGAGAAGGCTTGTTGCGTGAAGGGTTTAAATATTGTCTGACAGCAATCACGCTGTGGTATACCACATTAAAACTTTATCTTTTGGATTGACACAGTTGCTATGATCTAATCAGAATATTCTACCTTTGCCCTTCTAATGAAAGAAATGTTCAAAGGTCAACATTCCACCGGGTGTGTGCAGAATTACTAGGAAGTCATTACATTCTCAAGCCATACCAGTGAATTCTGAGAAGAAGATACAGTGGATTGAAAAAATATTCATAACATTTTTCCTCAGCCACCAACTTATATATATTTAATTGAAAAAGAAAAAAGTAAAAGCGTGTGGCATGCATTTATATTTAATCCTCCTGAGTCAACCTTTGTCGATTTCTCCCCCCCCCCCCCCCCCGAATAGACCTATAATACAGGAGACCCCTAGAGAAGACCCATCATGCTATCAACCCCAGAGCAGATGTATAATAGTGGAGACATATAATAGTCAAGGCCCGTAGACCAGACATACAATAGTAGAGACCCCCAGACCAGACATACAATAGTAGTGACCGCCAGACCAGACATACTATACTGGAGACCCCCAGAGCAGACATACAATAGTGGAGACCCGAGAGCAGATTTATAAGACTGTAGCCCTGTTATTTTTATTAGTTGGAAAACGTTTTTCAAGAGTGATTAGAATTTGGATTCAATTTTAAAGTCAAGCCACAGATTATCAGTAAGATTTAGGTCTTCACTGTGACTGGGAAATATTAACACATTAAAGGACACATTACTATCTAAATCAAGCATGATAAATCAGGGACACTTACTCATAGATCCAGGTACTGTGACTGTGGAACATTTGTTATCCATGGCCTCCTTCCTTTTATAATTATGCTAATGAGCCTGAGGAGCTACTCTAGCCCCTCTGAGCACTTCCTGATCACTTTACAAGAACTGAAAAAGCAGCAAGAGTTTGGGACAGTGTAACAGCTGTAAAAGTTGATTTTCAAAGGAAGGAGGCCATTCACGGTGCCTGGATCTATGAGTAAGTATCCCTGGTTTCTCATACTTGATTTTGATGGCAGATTTCCTTTAAAATGCTATGATTACTAAAAGGTGCATGTGTAGGTGCATGCGAGATAAGACATGGCATGATAAATATGCCCTATTATTTCTTTATATCTCTGTGTTACTGGTTACCATACTCTCAAACCTACAACCCAGGTAGGATTGTCCCTAAGAATATTTTAAACCCCTGCACTGTTCTTTTGTAAATTTACAGTACCTACATTTATCAAAAACAATGTAAACTGCACCATCATTTCACCAGCAATTGCGATTATTATCCCTTTTACACCAGCTACACACCAAAGTGGTCGTGGTCAGCGGGGAAACGGGCTGAAAGTTCAAATACTGTGCATATTTCTACCTCAGGGAAGTCCTGAAGTAGAAATATACGTTGTGCAGCCTAGCGGCAGATAGAGGACATGGGACTTATTATGGCGTACTTTTAAAAATGTCTTTCCTCTAGCCACTCTAGAGCCCAGATTCGCTGAGAACACAACTACTGGTTATGGAAAGGTTCTTCCACCTGAGCTGTACATTTCTGTATCTAATCCAGAGGGATCCTAAGCTTTGTATCTGCTTTTCAAGTTATTGCTTATCTTTTCTGGTCTGTAGGTTTAGGTGGACAACCATGTATTAGTAGTAGTTGTGTATACTCCTGACATTTATGGGTGAACTTTGCCACATCTTTATCACTGAGCTGCCTGGGGTGTCACTTGGTTTGGTTTGCTGTTTGTTCAGTAATGGTGTGTGACAAATCTCACTGAACAGGTCTTTACTAAACAGCTAAAGTTATACTAAACATAAATTACATGGGGGGCTTGCTACCAACCAACATGGTCAAATAGGTACGTAGATGTGTATAATCTTGCATAAATTCCTGATCCATCTGACCCAGAAATAATGCAGTTACCCAAATTACCCCACAGACTTCTGGAGAGAACTTTGATGTGGACAGATTGTGCAGCTCACTGGGGTTATAAAAGCCTACCCTGCCCTTACCATCACAGGGTTAACCCACTGCCATGCAGCCAGCCTGTAAGTAAGGAAACTTGTTGTTGCTGAGTGAGAGGCAAGCTTGTGATGCTGATCTCCTGGAGTACTGCTGACTCTCTGAGTCTTTAACATATGCTCAATTATTTATTGCCACCATCCAGCATAGTGAAAGAATGAACAGCTGATTCATTACCCGCACTTTGGTGCATCTCATTGGTCCCAAACTAATTATTAACTCCAGGATTGTTTTTGGACTTTTATCAGCACATTTACTAAGGGCTTTGCAACAGTTTTCTGATGGACTGTGCACATCATTTTTGGTGAAAATGGCTTGCATAGATATTTAAGAAGTGTCCGCGCCACTGTTGTGTCGCACGTGACCCTTTTGTGGTGCAGCTGTGCTAGCCTCCATGTGACAAAAATTTGGGGCGCTCAGTTGGACTATTTAATAAGCAAAGTCTGTTGCATGTCCTATGTTATTATTATATATTTATAGAGCACCATTAATTCCATGGTGCTGTACAAGGGGCTCACATACATAACATTAATACAAAAACAGGTGCAAGTACAAAATGCAAAACTACAGTGATCAGGAGACAAGTAGGAGGAGGACCCTGTCCTTAAGGGCTCACATTCTATATGGGGGGAGGGGGAGATAGAGACATGAGGTGAGGGAGAGGAGCAGCGCAGTTACATTTTAAGGTTTGGAAAGTGGGGGACAGACTGCCACATTTTGGTGGAGAATTCCAGCGTATGATGGAGATGCACGGGAGAAGTCCTGGATGCGGTTGTGAGAAGAGCAGATGGAAATAGAGTGAAGCTGAAGGTCCTGCACCTATGTTAAAGGTGCACCACAAGAAAGTTGGTGAACTCTTTCAGGCCAGTGCAGGGAAGTGGCAGATTCATCATTTCTGGCGCACATTCTTAATGAATCTGGTGCACTGAGCATTATACACGGCCAGAGCACTTTTAGTGCAGTTTCCTACATTCTTAGTAAATAAGCCCCAATTAGTCTACAGAAATCTTCAGCAGAAATTACTCTACTAAAAGCGATCTCACATGAATGGATTAATTCCCATACTCCATCTAAGGCCCTCTTGATTCAAAAACTAACATATTTATTTAGGATGCAATGGATAGAGGTGGCACTACACAAAGAAAGAAGGGTACAAAAATTCTTTACCCTCTGAAAAATATTTTTTACTGTTTCTACAGAGAATCAAAGCAAAACTACATACAGTACATGTCTCCAATACATCACAAGGTATTTGGAATGTTAAATTGCTCAAAATCCCCATATTAGCCACCCTTTAGTGCAAGTATCTACAGAACCCGTTTCCAATAATGGTACTCCGATACACCTGGGTCCTGCCCACTTACCTCTCCACTTATTCCTTCAGCCTTTCCTCCCCATCTCCATTCTCCTATCGTTTAGCACTGTGAACTCCGACCATCTGGAACTGGATTGCTCTCCAGACCTTCTCCACTATGGAAATCAAGACAGCGATCTGTACCAACTTACCTCAGAGAATTAATCCATGAGGACAAGAGCAGCCTAGCATAACCCATGTGAAAGAATAGTCCACCTCTGCGTTTTATTCCCCAGTGACTTCACATAACACACCCATGATCTCTCCTTAAAGTCCAACTTACCCAGCTTAAAGTCCAAACTAGAGCCTCAACCATAGCTGGCTCATCAGATACCTAAGAACAGATGGAAGAGCTCACCCTAAAGCTAATATCTGACCAAATACGGAGAACAACCTTTGCAGAGATAAAGTAGAAGCTATGAGTCAAGCACATTTCTTACTTCATTACATACCCCGCACAGCAAAAGAACCATGTTATTCACATCTCCAAAAAGGCAGAAGATTGGATGCATGCACAGCGTAAATCTCCTCGCTAAAGAAATAACCCTGCTGGACTGCCACAGTTCTGAAATTTGAGCAATCCCTTTCAGGTTTGACTTAGCCTTTCAGTTATGACCTATGCTTTATAATCAAGCAATTTAAAGAGGACCTTTGACCTCATCACTAGCATACCATTCTGTGGGGGCTGCTACACAGATTCAGGGGAACTTTGTATTTTCTTGATAGTCTCCATGTTTGTGGAGATCTCTCCTTGCCAGGCAGTTTAACCCCTTAACTGGCAAGATCAAGCATGATCGCGGCAGCTAAGGATAGAGACAGAAGGCACATGCCATTCCCCCAGCCCCCAGCAACACGATTGCTGGTTGATGTGGAGTTGCCATGGCGCAGACCTCTGTATTTGCCATTTATGGTGACCTATTTGGTCTAGTCCAAGACTGGTTCTAATAGGCAAACCTGTCAGTAAATCACTGAAAGATTGTCACAAACCTGTGCAACAACAACCAGACTCTGCGCTAGCTGTCAGACTGGGTAAGGCGTGGCTAACTAACCCTTTGACCTCTCTGGATTGGGTATAATATAAAGGGAGTACTGGACACTGCCTCCAGCACTGACTGGTCCATCACTCAAGCCACAGCTGAACACAATACAAGCACAAATTCACAGCCAGCTTTAGATCAAGGTACAACATTAAAAAAAGGTTTAAATAAATATAAATTAAAAACACCACAAAAACACACCCATTCCCTATACAGACGGTCCCCTACTTAAGAACACTCGACTTACATACGACCCCTAGTTACAAACGGACCTCTGGATATTGGTCATTTATTGTACTTTAGTCCTAGGCTACAATGATCAGCTGTAACAGTTATCACAGGGGTCTGCAATGCAGCTTTAGTGTTAATCCTGATTCTTATGACAACCCTACATTTTTAAAATCCAATTGTCACAGAGACCAAAAAGGTTCTGGCTGGGGTTACAATGATAAAATATACAGTTCCGACTTACATACAAATTCAACTTAAGAACAAACCTACAGACCCTATCTTGTATGTAACCCGGGACTGCCTGTACATACTTCTATTTTGCATTAAAAAACAAATTAATGGAATCCACCTCCAGAAAATTGCTACTGTTAAGTTAATAGCGACCTTGGCTAAGCAGATATAATATTATTTTACGCATATTGTGAATGGTATAAAAAAAATAAAAAAAAATAATTAAAAATTGAAATTTTATGACTTCCTGCCTCCCAAAAATGTGTAATAAAAAGCTATCAAAAGGTCAGATGTACCCTATAATAGTACCAATCTAAATATTACCTTTTCCTGCAATAAATAAGCACTAATAATTCTCTTTTGAATTGGCATAAAAACCTAGTAGCTCTCAGAATATGAAGACATCTAGGCAAACAGGAGTTTTTATTTGCAGAAGTGGTAAAACATAAGAAAACATTAATTGTACTAACCTATACAATAATGGCCCAGATTTACTAAGGGCTGTGCACCAGTTTTCTGCTGGACTTTGCCTGTTTTTTTCAACGCAAACTGCTTGCAGGGTATTTAAGAAGTGTCTGAGACATTGAACACTTTCAACACTTTGTGGCGCATGCTGCACTATACCCGATGCGACACAAATTTCTGCACTGAAGGGGGCGTTTCAGTGCTCAGTTCGACTTTGCACCACATTTATCATGCAAAGTCAGGAAGAAATGTGTCGCTCACCCCATGTAAAAAAAATTGTGCACTCTGTTGGAGCTGTGCAGGGGGCGCCAGATTCATGAAGAAGGTGAGACACAAATCATGAATCTGGCGCACACTGCATTCTACACTGCATTCTACACAGGCAGAGTTTGCACTGTGCTTAGTTAATATTCCCCAATGTGTATTATACTGTTTGGCAAACTGCGTAAAAGTTTTAATTAAAAAAACAAGACAGCAAAACAGGTATTTTATTCTCTTCCATGGCAAGGAAGTGTTAATAAATTTGAATACCCATGCTATTTTTACAATGAAAATTAACCCATTGGAAAATACAAATCTTACCGCAAAAAGTAAGTCCTCATCTGCCCATATCAGATAAAAAGTTAAAAAAAGTTATGTAATTTGAAATTGAGCAGGGGAAAACGTAATAAAGGTCTGTGTCCTGAAGGCTATTTTAGGCCATGTCTTTTAGATGTTAAAGGGAACCTGTCACCAGGAGACCCTTTTTTAGCACTCCCCCAGTCCCCACAGAGCATAGTACATACGCTGCCAAAGTGTTTTTGTATAAAAAATAGGTTTTACAGAAAAAAAGATATGTTATATTGTACCTTTCATTAGCATCTGCTGTGTGACTAGGCAGTTGCCAATTGGGAGGGGCTGGAAAGGAGCAGTCCCCCCCCACCCACCCTTGGGAAACATGTGACCTTTTCAAATATATGAATAACACACTCGGGATTGGCTGCAGTGGAGCAAGGGGCGTCGCTAAGCCCAGTGATGGGTGTTTTCATATATTTGAAAAGGTCACATGGAGAAGCTGTTCACCTAGGGCAGTGGTGGCAAACCTATGGCACTGGTGCCAGAGGCGGCACTCGGAGTCCTCTCTGTGGGCACCCAGGCCATCACCCCAGCATGAAGTTCACCAGACAGAACTCAAAGAATCTGCCTGCAGAATCTGCCTAAAATGATAGATGAATTTGCCCTCCTCCTTTCAACTGCGCTGGTGTCTTTAGGAGGCTGAATGATTGAAAGTTGTCAAAGAACAAGGAGAAATAAATTACTACTTAAGTTGCTGTGCTGGCCCTTTGCAATAAATAAGTGGCTTTTGGTTGAAGTTTGGGCACTCAGGCTCTAAAAGGTTAGCCATCACTGCCCTAGGGGGTGCTAGAACTGGGTCTCCTGGTGACAGGTTCCCTTTAATATTATATTTACATTAATCTTTAGTATCTAACAGCTATTTAGTTTACATTTTTTCAAATTTTTACTAGCAAAGATTAACTTATATGTATATATGCATAACTGCATTGATCCAGAACCAAAAACACTAGACCCAAATTGCATTCTGCACCTAATTACAGCTCCAAAACCAAGTTCTGCACATAAAACCAGAATCAAAACAAAGCATTGTACATAGATATATAGCACTTGACCCAAGCCAAGTATGTAAATACAGAATCAGAATACAGATACGTACAAAAATGTTGAACTAGAACTATGCTGTAAACTGCATCTGTAGCTTTATGGCTGTGCATTGCGGCTATTGCTACATGTGTAGTTGTGCACTGTAGCTTAAGCTCTATGTGTGGCTTTGTACTGCGGCTGTAATTCAATGGGGGGGATTTAACAATGTGTCTCAGGTTCCGTCAGTTTCTAGCTGGAAAATTAACTAGTCTTTTGCTGCACCAGATTTATCAATGTGATGATGAATTATGGTGCAGTATAAGACTGTCGGTCCCTACGTTAGACCTACTTTTAGTTGGTCCAAACTATGCGCCAAAATTTGGGGTGCACGGCTGATTTCCAGCACACCTCATCCCTTTCTTGGCAAGACATGCCCATTCCCTGAAGGCCATGCCCCCTTAATCAGACAATGATTAATCATTAATCAGAAATTGATAACTGTTTATCACAAACTTAATACTGTTCTCTTGCTTAGGTATAGCCTAAGAGATTTGTGGATGCTCTTAGCTATCAAAAAATGGAATGGGTTAACAAAAATATTTTATATCTATCTATTTCTCTAGGTAATTGAAAATAGGCAGCACTCCAAGGTATTCAGTGAAAAAGCGGTGTTCTTTATTCTATGTTAGAGTACATTAACCGGTTAAGGACCGGGCCCTTTCCTGTTTTTTCATGTCCATTTTTCACTCCCCACCTTCAAAAATCTATAACTTTTTTATTTTTACACATAAAGAGCTGTGTGACGGCTTGTTTTCTGCGTAACAAATTGCACTTCATAATGATGGTATTAAATATTCCATGCCATGTACTTGGAAGCGGGAAAAAAATTCCAAATGCAATGAAAATGGTGAAAAAACGCATTTGCGCCATTTTCTTGTGGGCTTGGATATTACGTCTTTCACTTAGCGCCCCAAATGACATGTCTACTTTATTCTTCGGGTCGGTACGATTAAGGGGATACCAAATTTGTATAGGTTTTATAATGTTTTCATACATTTACAAAAATTAAAACCTCCTGTACAAAAATAATTTTTTTGATTTTGCCAACTTCTGGCGCTAATAACTTTTTTATACTTTGGTGTACGGAGCTGTGGGTGGTGTAATTTTTTGTGAAATTTGATAATATTTTCAATGATATCATTTTTAGGACTATACGACCTTTTGATCACTTTTTATAGATTTTTTTAGATTTTTCAAAATGGCAAAAAAGTGCCATTTTCGACTTTGGGCGCTATTTTCTGTTACGGGGTTAAACGCATTGAAAAACCGCTATCATATTTTGATTCGGGCATTTTCGGACGCGTCGATACCTGATGTGTTTATGATTTTTACTGTTTATTTATATTTATGTCAGTTCTAGGGAACTTTTTTTAATTTTTATTTATACTATTTTTCAGACTCCCTAGGGTACTTTAACCCTAGGTTGTCTGATCGATCCTATCATATACTGCCATACTACAGTATGGCAGTATATGGGGATTTTCTAACTCATTCATTACAATGTGCTATCACATTGTAATGAAGGGGTTAAAACGAAATAGCCTCGGGTCTTTGGAAGACCCGAGGCTACCATGGAGACGGATCGATCCCAGGCGCCCATGCGCCGCTATCTGTTTGAGGCTGCCGGCAGCTTTGCCGGCAGCCCACGCTGTAAAAACACCCGCAATCGGTGCTAGCACCGATCGCGAATGTTACCGGTAAGCCTTTGCTGCAATATGCAGCAAAGACTTACCGGCTATGGAGAGGGCTCAGCCCGTGAGCCCTCTCCATGCAGCGCGACGCGACCGCCGCCGTGAATACACGGCGGGCGGTCGCGAACCGGTTAAAGTACATAAGCAGCGACGTTTCGGCTCCAGGAAGCCTTTTTCAGGCCAAGTGAAGACAGTGGAGCTCATACACTCACCGGCCACTTTATTATGTACACCTGTCCAAATGCTCGTTAACACTTAATTTCTAATCAGCCAATCACATGGCCGCAACTCAGTGCATTTAGGCATGTAGACATGGTCAAGACAATCTCCTGCAGTTCAAACCGAGCATCAGTATGGGGAAGAAAGGTGATTTGAGTGCCTTTGAATGTGGCATGGTTGTTGGTGCCAGAAGGGCTGGTCTGAGTATTTCAGAAACTGCTGATCTACTGGGATTTTCACGCACAACCATCTCTAGGGTTTACAGAGAATGGTCCGAAAAATAAAAAACATCCAGTGAGCGGCAGTTCCGTGGGCGGAAATGCCTTGTTGATGCCAGAGGTCAGAGGAGAATGGGCAGACTGGTTCGAGCTGATAGAAAGGCAACAGTGACTCAAATCGCCACCCGTTACAACAAAGGTAGGCAGAAAAGCATCTCTGAACGCACAGTACGTCGAACTTTGAGGCAGATGGGCTACAGCAGCAGAAGACCACACCGGGTGCCACTCCTTTCAGCTAAGAACAGGAAACTGAGGCTACAATTTGCACAAGCTCATCAAAATTGGACAGTAGAAGATTGGAAAAACGTTGCCTGGTCTGATGAGTCTCGATTTCTGCTGCGACATTCGGATGGTAGGGTCAGAATTTGGCGTCAACAACATGAAAGCATGGATCCATCCTGCCTTGTATCAACGGTTCAGGCTGGTGGTGGTGGTGTCATGGTGTGGGGAATATTTTCTTGGCACTCTTTGGGCCCCTTGGTACCAATTGAGCATCGTTGCAACGCCACAGCCTACCTGAGTATTGTTGCTGACCATGTCCATCCCTTTATGACCACAATGTACCCAACATCTGATGGCTACTTTCAGCAGGATAATGCGCCATGTCATAAAGCTCAGACTGGTTTCTTGAACATGACAATGAGTTCACTGTACTCAAATGGCCTCCACAGTCACCAGATCTCAATCCAATAGAGCATCTTTGGGATGTGGTGGAACGGGAGATTCGCATCATGGATGTGCAGCCGACAAATCTGCGGCAACTGTGTGATGCCATCATGTCAATATGGACCAAAATCTCTGAGGAATGCTTCCAGCACCTTGTTGAATCTCTGCCACGAAGAATTGTGGCAGTTCTGAAGGCAAAAGAGGGGCCAACCGTTACTAGCATGGTGTACCTAATAAAGTGGCCGGTGAGTGTATATATATATATACCAAACAGAGTGATCACATGATTAAGTAGCCTCGCCCCTAATCTGCATATTGTGTCTACATTTACAAACATGATAAGCATTAAATATCCACAAAATCATCAATAAATATATACATAGTGAAAGTGCATGTGCTATGGTACAGTACATACAATTGATTTTACAAATATCATCAAGATTGTGTAAGGATAAATTACAATCAAAAGCAATGACAAAAGATTACGGGATCTCACCACACCATCCACGCGCTACAGAGAGAAAATATCCAGCCTGTGAGCGCGCCGATAACCTCCGTGCGTGGTACACATATATGGAACGCAAGCCAAAGGAGGTGTAATGCGCATGACCGGAAATGCTGCTATACCGTTGTCTAGGAGACCGACGCCGCCATCGCTCTGCTGTAACTCGTATTCCTAGGACCAATCGGTGTAATGCAAAGCGGTACATTGTAAATTATATGCGTGTGTCACGCTAAATAGATGAGGGTCAATGGCACAAAAAGAGGGCATATATAGTTATATAGAATCGGCACTTTTAGTGTCCGAGGGGCCAATAATGGCCAATGGAAGAGGAGGTAACGGGTCAGGTCCCTGTGTATTCAGGGGACAAAACCCACGGGCATCTAGTCCGCCCTGCAGCATCCAATTAGCTTGTCAGGGGATACGGATCCGGTGTCTCTACTCCCCATGTTAACCCTACACGAGAAAGCCACTCACTTGGCACATAATATGACCACTGGGTATATTAACTGGTACCATGGGTACCTTAATTTATTAAGGGGAACTGCACAAGAATAGACAACAAGGTGTAGCAACAAATCCATAAAAACAAGAAACAAGGCAGGCAAAAAACTAAAAAATAGCAAAAATAAATAGCAGCCTATGGTAGTGTCGGATGGTGAGAAGATTCCCGATACTGGCTTTAATACATTCATATATTCATGTCATCTGGAAAATAAAAGAAGGACGTTTTAGTAATATTACTCAAGTGTCATAAAAAATATTTAGACATTTATTAGAGGTGTTATCACTTTGTGTCTACACATCCTATAGGATATCATAAAGGTCTCCAGGCTAGAGCATTGTCACATACATTTCAAATACCGGTCAACTTAAAGTCAACATTGAGACCTTTTGGTCTAAGGGTGTCAAGGACATATATCCATTCTAACTCCTTCTTTTTCAAAATGCGTTCTCTGTCCCCTCCTCTACGCAATGGGGGTACATGATCGATCAATTGGAATCGTAAGTCCTTTTCTGTGTGGCCTGCTTCAATAAAGTGTTTCAACACGGGTAAATCTCTCCTGCCGCTACGTATTGTGTAGCGGTGTTGGTTGAATCTAGTTTTAAATTCGAGAGTAGTCTCTCCAATATAGATGAACCCACAGGGGCAGCTCAGTTTATAAATCACATAACAGCTATCGCAGTTAAAGTAGTATTTTATTTTATACTCAACATAATTGTGAAGGAACACCGCACCTTTATCCATTTTTTTGCAGTTGATACAACTGCGACAGGGATAAGAGCCCTTGTTTAGTTGACCCATAATCCCTGTTTGTCTGGTTTTGCGCATGGACCCCACATCCGATTTGACTACCCGATCTTTTATCGAGTGTGACTTTCTATTGGAAAAAAGGGGAGGATTCTGAAATTCGGGGATATGGACAGGACCCCCCGATAGTTTAGACCAATGTCTGCGAACAATATTAGAGATGGCAATACTTTGTTCACTATATGTGGATACGAAAGGGAGTGTTTTTAGGTTAGGCTCTTTGGTCACAGGGGATAACAGTTGAGACCTGTCTATTTGATTGGTTTTGTCAAGGTTTTTCTTTATAATGTTATGAGGGTAACCACGTCGTGAAAATTTTTCCGCCATGGTATGCAAATCATCATTTGGTTTTTGTGGATTACTGGTAATGCGTTTCACCCTCAGGAGTTGGCTGTAAGGCAAGGTTCTTATCATTGCTCGTGGGTGATGACTTTCGTATCTTAATAAGGTGTTCCTGTCGGTGGGTTTTACATATAGGTATGGAGTGACCCTTCCCTATGTATAACAAGCACGTCCAAAAATTGAATCTCACTTCTGGAGTGTACCAGTGTGAATTTTATGGAGTCATCAATGGTATTCAAATATGAATGGAACTCAAGCAGTTCCTGTTCGGTACCCGTCCATAGGAGGAAGACGTCATCTATGTACCTCCACCACTGCAGGCGATGCCTCCAGGAACCTCATAACAATATTGGCGTATGTTGGTGCCATATTGGCACCCATTGCAAACCCCATAAGTTGCAAAAAGAATTCATCTCCAAATAAGAAATAATTATTTTTGAGAACTAATTCCAAAAGGTCAACTATGAACCTTTGTGTTCTAGGTGTGTATCCTTCAGTAAGTAATTTACATCTAACTGCATTTATCCCCCTTTGGTGATCAATGGACGTGTATAAGGATACAACGTCGAAAGACGCCAACCATATGTCGCATGGGATGTTTGTCCCTACTTCATTAAGCTTGTTTATGAAGTCGGTTGTGTCCTGGATATACGATTGCCCTGAGAGATTGTGTAAAATGTTATCCAAAAAAATTGTTATATTGGAAAATATAGAGCCACTGCCTGATACAATCGGCCTACCGGGCGGGGATATGAGGCTTCTTGGGCAATATGTACAGTACAGGTGTAATTGGATGCTAAATAACTAAAAATCTGTACATGTCCCTATCAATGACGTCAGATATTGCTTCGTCCAATATACATTTAATTTTCCTAGCCAGGGAAAATTTAGGGTCAGATGATATCTTACAATAGACCTTAGTATCTGCTAGTTGTCTGCGGATCTCCGCAACATATGAGCTGGTATCCATGACGACGACCGCCCCACCTTTGTTGGCGGGCTTGATGGTAAGGTCGCCGTCATGGGCCAGCTCATTCAATGCAGCTATCTCAGCTTTGGTGATGTTCGGACGAAATAGATCACAATCTGTTGTAGTGGTACGTAATTCATGTAACTCATGTTTCACTGCAGCCGTGAATGAGTCAATATGTGGTGCAACCACGTCTGGAGTAAAAGTACTCATATTGCATAATTGTAATTGCTTAAGAGATAATTCAGTATCACCAGTAACACCACTTTTAGTTCAGTCAATCTGGTTAGCAAAATAATGTTTAAGCTTAATATTACGAAATATTATTTTCTCTCTGCAGCGCGTGAATGGGGTGGTGAGATCCCGTAATCTTTTGCCATTGCTTTTGATTGTAATTTATCCTTGTAACACTGCACTTAGCGCTTTATAATCCACAATCTTGATGATATTTGTAAAATCAATTGTATGTACTGTACCATAGCACATGCACTTTCACTATGTATATATTTATTGATGATTTTGTGGATATTTAATGCTTATCATGTTTGTAAATGTAGACACAATATGCAAATTAGGGGGCGGGGCTACTTAATCATGTGATCACTCTGTTTGGTATATATATATATGAGTTCCACTGTCTTCACTTGGCTTGAAAAAGGCTCCCTGGAGCCGAAACGTCGCTGCTTATGTACTTTAATGTACCCTAACATGAAATAAAGAACACCGCTTTTTCACTGAATACCTTGGAGTGCTGCCTATTTTTCATTACCTACATCTGGAGGACCTAAAGCCTGGTTCTGAGTGCCACCCACCACTGCTGTTTCTTTGATGTGCTGTTTTGGACTTTCCCTACGTATCTATCTATCTATCTATCTATCTATCTATCTATCTATCTATCTATCTATCATCTATCTGTTTGTCTCTATCTGCCTGTCTCTGTCTGTCTGTCTCTCTCTTTGTCTGTTTCTATCTTTCTGTCTCCCGATCTGTCTCACTGTCTGTGTTTCAGTCAGTCTGTCTGTGTCTATCTCTATTTCTCTATCACTATCCATATTACCTCACACATAGGCTGTCTTATACTCATTGCCTTTAGAAACCAATGAAAGCTCAGAGCTTATATTAATGACTTTTGTAAAATAGAAGCTGAGCTGTGATGGGTTGTTTACTGCCACAGCAGCCAGCAGACAATAGCTCCTGTATATGGTGGTTAGTAAGGGTAATTTAAAGTCTCGGAGTGCTGCCATTTTTTGCTGTTATATATACATATATATATATACACACACATACTCATTGTGTACACTGCAAATACAGTATATATATATATATATATTCTCACTCATACTGGATACAAACACACATGCTCTATACCAGTGGTTCTCAACCTTTCTAATGCTGTGACCCCGCAATACAATTCCTCATGTTGTGGTGACCCCAAACCATGCAACTCACAGTAAAAAACACAATAAAATTGCGGCTCCAATGGCTTTAGGCGACCCCCGGTTGTGGTCGTTTGACCCCCGCTGGGGTCCCGACCCACAGGTTGAGAACCACTGCTCTATACATTTATGCGCACACATTTGGCAATTATATGCACATATAAACAACACACACACACAACTCACACATCCTCTACATACAATTACACACTAACAGTACAGTGCACACTGTCCTGCTCAGAACTGGGCATGTTAAGGCAGCCAGTTGGGACATAACCTCTCCCACCCGAGAGTTAGAGACAGGAAAGAAGGATGGAGGAGGCAGTACAGAAACTTCAGACATTTCCTGTGCATCTCTCTTTACTGTCCTCACACTCCCTACTCCCCTGCTCTCAGTTCCGACTGCAGCAACTGTGCTCTGAAGACAACTTAGGGGAGGGAGTCGGGTCGTATTCATGCTTCTCCCCAGGTCGGTGAGATGGCTGTGAATTTAACAACCAGCTAGGCGAGCTGAAAAGAGTTGGCTGAAAGCCACCCCTGCATGGAAGCTCTTACCATTGTTACCCTCTATCCCCTCTACTTTTTGCACTTGCTATAGACGCCTTAGTGATTAGACTCAGGGGAGACTTGGTATTCGAGGGCATACAAATAGGCACCAGAGAGGATAGAGTAAGCCTTTATACTGATTACATGATCATTTTCCTTTCTCAGCCTACATCCCCCCTTCCCAGAGCTATTGACATTATCAACTCTTTTGGCTCTTACTCTGGTCTTCAGGTGAACTGGATCAAGTCAGCTTACATGCCGTTACATATATGTCACTATCTGAAAATCAAACCTTGTGGTCCATATTTGAGGGCTTTCCCTGACCGACGACCCCTATGCTACCTTTGCATAAATTCACCATCCAGGTGTGGAAAGCAGCTAAATCATTTACCTATTTCACAGACACAATAGCTGATATGCCTCTATTGTGGAATGCAGCACTATCTCACTTTTAGTTGCTTAAAGGGCTAAATGGAAATGGAAAACTGTTGGAATATACTAACTGTCTGACATATAGGATAATGGGATGTTGACATCATTTACTGACTTGTAATATGAATTTAAGATTTTGTTTTCTGTTTTCTAATTACCTTATATACTCGAGTATAAGCCTAGTTTTTCAGCACAAAAAATGTGCTGAAAAACCCAAACTCAGCTTATACTCGAGTCAAAAAATATCTAAACTCACCTTTCCGGCGACCCCTGTATATCTTCTGTGCGATCTGTCCGGCAGCGGCGGCAGGCTATATACACTGGGGCAGGGTCTGGCAGGCTATATACACTGGGGCAGGGTCTGGCAGGCTATATACACTGGGGCAGGGTCTGGCAGGCTATATACACTGGGGCAGGGTCTGGCAGGCTATATACACTGGGGCAGGGGCTGGCAGGCTATATACACTGGGGCAGGGGCTGGCAGGCTATATACACTGGTGCAGGGGCTGGCAGGCTATATACACTGGGGCAGGGGCTGGCAGGCTATATACACTGGTGCAGGGGCTGGCAGGCTATATACAATGGGGTAGGGGCTGGCTGGCTATATACAATTGGGCAGGGGCTGGCTGGCTATATACACTCCGGCAGGGGCTGGCTGGCTATATACTGGAGAGGCTGTGACCAATGCATTTCCCACCCTCGGCTTATACTCGAGTCAATAGGTTTTCCCAGTATTTTGTGGTAAAATTAGGGGCCCCGGCTTATACTCGGGTCGGCTTATACTCGAGTATATACGGTAGCATTTTCTTTACATTTTAGAAATACAATTGCCTAGAAAGCTTTCATTCTTCTGGAGATAAACTTTCCAGTTAACCCCTTAAGGACGGAGGGTTTTTCGGCTCATTTTTCGCTCTCCATCTTCAAAAATCCATAACTTTTTCATTTTTCCGTGTACAGACCTGTGTGAGGGCTTATTTTGTGCGTAACAAATTTTACTTTCCTGTAATGTTATTTATTTTAACATGCCGTGTACTGCGAAGCTGAAAAAAAATTCCAAATGTGGAAAAATTGAAAAAAAAACGTGCGTCACGTTCTTGTGGGCTCAGTTTTTACGACTTTCACTCTTCGCTCCAAATAACACGCCTACTTTATTCTTTGGTTCGGTGCGATCGCGGTGATACCAAATTTATATAGGTTTTATTGTGTTTTAATACATATTCAAAAATTAAACGAATGTGTACAAAAAAGAAAAAAAAAATTTTGCCATCTTCTGATGCTAATAACTTTTTCATACTTTTGCGCACGGAGATGTGTGAGGGGTCATTTTTTGCGAAATGAGGAGACGTTTTAATTGCTACCATTTTGAGGTCTGTGCGACATTTTGATCATTTTTTATTTCATTTTTTATGTTATATAAAAAGGTGTAAAAGTCGCATTTCGGACATTTGGGCGCCATTTCCCGCCTCGGAGGTCACCGCCGCCTGTAACCATTTTTATATTTTGATAGATCGGGCATTTTGGGACGCGGCGATACCTAATATGTTTGTGATTTTTACTGTTTATTATGTTTTATATCTGTTCTAGGGAAAGGGGGGTGATTTGAACTTTTAATATTTTATTATTTTTTTTTATTTTTTAAACTTTTTTTTTTATTTTTTTTTTCACTATCTTTTAGACCATCTAGGGTACATTAACCCTAGATGGTCAGATCGCTGCTACCATATACTGCAATACTTCTGTATTGCAATATATGGCATTTTTGCAGCACATTCATTACAATGAGCCACTGGCTCATTGTAATGAATCTGCAGCTGCCAGATAGCCTCGTGTCAAAAGAAGACACAAGGCTACCATGGCAACCGATCGCCGCCCCCCGATGACGTTCGGGGGCGTGGCGATCGAAAAAAAGATTGCGGCGCCCGTGCGCCGCCGTCTTTTAAATGCCGCCGGCGACTTTGCCAGCGGCAACGGGGGGGTTAATAGCCGCGATCGGTGCTAGCACCGACCGCGGTTATTAGCGGTGGGGGTTTTATGCATTTTGCAAAAACCCCCACCTTTGTATGAAGAGGACTCAGCCCGTGAGCCCTCTTCATACATCCCTTATACCTCTGCGCCGTAGAGCTACGGCGCAGAGCGTTAAGGGGTTAAACACACAAATTGGAACTTATTTACTAAGTATCCCGCGGCCACGTTTTCGTTGGGTTTCCCAACTTTTCGGGGATTGCGCCGGAGATTGTGTTGCACGTGATCGGATTTTGGTGCATCGGAGCCGGCTTTCATGCAACAGAAATCGGGGGGACGGAACGGATTCGGTCAGACCGCAGGATTTAACTTTGCATTTGTTTTGCAAGATCAAACACTTACATGCACCAGGAAGTAGAAGGTGAACTCCGGCGGACCTGAGCGGGGAAGCGACACATGCAGCATATTTGGCGCACAATCTTAGTGAATCGCGGCAGCTATGCATTGGAGTCGGGGAACGCATCTCGGGGAGTGAAGAGTACAATGAATCGGTGAGTACATAGGCAACCATTTAATTCTTATACACTATTCATAGAGTTAAAGATAATGATTTAGATTATGATGGATAGTAAACATGAAGCAGCACAGAACTATCAGCTCTCCTGACATGGCTATTTTAGTAAATACTGTAATTTTTCACACAATATTAATTCCGGCGAATCTTAGAATACAGCAACAATGTTTTTCTCTATAATGTCTTATTTTATTTGTATTTGTCCCCCACAATCTCAAAAGTGCTGTAGTATATGATGGCACTATATAAATTAAGAATATTATTATTAATAGTGAAGTGTGTTTTACTTGCAGTTTTTAATGTTCTCCACCTTGATAATTAACATTTAATTAAATTCCATACATTTCTTCAATTGTAGTCATATGATCTTTGAGAAATGAATGTCAGATGTCCTTCATGCGGCCACAGCAGAAACAAGAATACATAGATTGTGAACACAAACTTGTGGATTCATGGATTAAGATAAAAGAACAAAATAGTTCAAATTTACATAGGCTTAAGTGCATACAAGCCACAACACTATACACACAAGTTATATTTACATAAATGTACATTTATATATATGATACAATGGTCACAGTTATAAGATACAGGTAATGGTATAAACAAATTACCATATACACTTGAGTAAAAGCCTACCCGAATATAAGCCAAAACACCTAATTTTGCCACAAAAAAATGGAAAAAACCTATTCACTCCAGTATAAGCCTAGGGTAGGAAATGCAGTGGTCACAGCCAGTATAAAGCCAGTCAGTTCCCTGCCCCCCTAGTATATAGCCATCCAGTTCCTGCCCTCAGTATATAGCCAGCCCCCTGCCCCAGTAGTTAGCCAGTCCCCTCCCCCAGTAGTTAGCAAGCCCCTTGACCCAGTAGTTAACCAGCCACCTGCCCCAGTATTTATCCAGCCCCTAGCCCCAGTAGTTATCCAGCCCCCTTCCACAGTATATAAACAGCCCTAACCCTAATAGTTAGCCAGCCCCCTTCCCCAATACCTAGCCAGCCCCCTGCCCCAGGAAGTGTGGAATCGTAATACTGATCCTGGTGAAGCTGGGCTCCTTTCAGGGCAAGCACATACTGGTTATGGAGCATGTGAAGTTTCATAGTAGTTTTGTCATATCAATCCTTGGCTTTTTCAGTCTCTTTTCCTTTTGTAACTGCTTCTTTAAATTTTTCTTTTGCTGAATTCACTGAATTCAACAGGGTAAAAATCCTGTTTGGATAGAATTCCTTTCTGCAACCTCGTCCACCACCCGGAACCTCCGCTAACACTGACAACACTGATCCCGACACGCAGCGCCCCCTATCCATGTGTTTAGCCAACCCTCTGCCCCTGTAGTCAGCCAGCCCCCTTCCCCTGTAGTCAGTCAGCCCCCTTCCACTGTAGTGAGCCAGCCCCCTACCCCTGTAGTCAGTCATCCCCCTACATCTGTAGTCAGCCAGCCCCCTTCCCAAGTATATAGCCAGCCCACTGCCCCAGTATATAGCCAGCCCCCTGGCCCAGTAGTTATCTAGCCCTCTGGCCCAGTAGTTAACCAGCCCCCTGCCTCAGTAGTTAGCCAGCCCCTTTCCCCAGTACTTTGCCTCCAGCCCTTGTAGGCAGCCAGCCTATTTTCCCTTGTAGTCAGCCAACCCCCGTTTGCCCAATTCCTAAAGAAAGAAAACTCAAAACACCTTTCCAGGGCCCCCCGCAGTTCTTCTCTTCTTTAGCCCGTGTGACGCCTTGCCACACAAGCTGTGATGTCAGCTGCTGCTGACATCAGAGTGTGCCCACGGACCTGCCGCTGCTGGACTAAAGAAGAAAAGACCTGTGAAGGGGGTGGGGTTGTGCCGGAAAGGTGAGTTTTGACATTCTTTTTTTTCTTGACTCGAGTATAAACCAAGTTTGAGTTTTTCAGCACTTTTTTTGTGCTGAAAAACTTGGCTTATACTCCACTATATACGGTAACAGATGAACAATGGAAAGATGGAAAGTTGGTTACTGTGTTGCCTCCCAACTAACAGATAAATGGACAAGCCAATTTACAAGTCTTTATATGTGTGTGATGTTCAGCATGTATCTCCCCTCCAGAAGACAACAAACACTCAACATGATCGATGTTTTAAGCTCTATCTTGGACATGTTTTTTCTGCAAGGTCAGTGCTAAATCACTGATACTTCCGAACTCAAGATGGGTCAGAGCTCCTCAATACAAGATCATAGATAAATAGTTCTGGTGCCATCACACCTATCCAGGATTTCTGTACATGTGGAGACCAAATAAGACCTGGTTTCTATCCTTCCCTGGCAAATTCTGCATATCTTCTCCTCAAGGCGTTTGAGAACAGACTGAAACCCATGTAGGTATTTGTCCTGCTCACCAGATTCCAAATATATACCCGATTCTGGGTAGGAAATGGCACAATTTCATAACTCGCATATAAACTAATGTCCTAGAGATTTCCTTTGAAGCCTATATTCTTCAACTGTGTATCCTGCATATTTTGATTTTTTTTTTTATTTTTTACCGACATTCAATAGGTGTTTTTTACTCTCATTGCTTGCAGCAGTAGTGATTTGTATTCTAACTCTATCAGATCCTTCAGGTCATGGGCAGACTGTAATATAATCCTTCCATATCTTCCTCCCCTCTCACAGCATGGGCCCTCTTTCTCCCTTTTTTCCTGTGTCAGCATCAATCTTGGTCCAAGGATTTAGGGGATACTAATTTTTTATCTTTATTTTAGTGTACTTTGTGTGAACACGGCTTAACTTACTGGGTGTCTGCAAGTTGATTGAATCAAACCCTTCTCCTCATGAAGCCTGCTCTGCATGCAACAATTAACAGTTGTGATAGACAGGGCTTTGCTTAAAGGAGTATTCCAGGAATAAGCATAATTCATATAGAAATGTGTAATTAAAATATAAGCTAATATGTAATTAGTTGTTATTTAAAATTTTGCTCCCCTTTTCAGAAAATGCTGGTGACATACACTGTAATGGAGAATTAAAATGCTACTGGCCCTTTAATCACTCTGTTAATTTCCTCTGTGCAGTCTGTTGCGGAGCAGACACAGGATAGAAGATGGCCGCTGGTCACATGTCCACATCACATGTCCTGCACCTGCCTTGGCAGGTCATGTGATCACCAATACGTTTGGCTGTAGTCGCTTGGTTGAAGTGCATCCAGTATTGCCGGTGTTTTGGTGATGGCAGTTACACATCATTACTATGATAACAGAGCAAGAAAACCTGTTAGATCATTACTGGGAGCAGAGCATAAGAGGGAGGAGGAGTTACCGCGAACTAAAGGATCATGGAACTTGTAGTTTCCAGTGGTGGCCATCTTAGTGATAACTCCACCTACTTTAGAGAGGCCATAAGTTTTGTAAATCATAAAATCTAACTATTAAAGCTCTGTTTTGTGACTAATGACATTGAGTATTGTTGTATTAATTTATTTATATCATCATGGGTTTTTGTGTCAGACGTTCATATATAAGTATTTTGTTCACATTCATTTTAGTGCTGGTTACAGTATATCTTGACCAGCTCCATACCTTGAGAGAAAGAGAGAGTTTTCTCTTTCTGGCTCCTGTTGCTGCTTCATTCTTCCATATCTGTAATTTGGTACTTCGTTGCTATCTCTGTTGTAACTCGGATTGTCGACTATGCTTCCTTGTTGGTGTTGTTTGTCCTGACTTCTATTTGTCCCATACAGTTTAGGGTACATGACAAACAACACATACAGAGAACGATGATCAACTAGCCATGTTGCAACATAGATACAAATACACAAAAACAGAAGAATAAGTCAGAAGACAAGATTGGAAAACTAGAAATTCAGCATACAGATTTTTACAAGGAATAAAGCGGGTCAAGATAGACTTTAACCAGCACCAAACTAAATGTGAGCAAGAAATTTATTTGAAACCAGAGAGCCTCTGTCCCGAATGATTGGAGCAGAGTTCTGTCTATCACAACAAGTTAACTATTTCTGGACCAGAGCAGAGATGCAGAGGAGATGGGTGTGGTGCAATCGACTCACACTTCACAGAAAGGCAACCAAACCTGTATTCACACACAGCAGTAAAATGACATGCATAGATAGAATTTAAATTTCCTCGGTCCCATATCACAGACAAAAGACGACAATGGCATGGAAGTTACATCCTGTTTGTGTTTCTGAAACTGGACCCTTAGGTACATTATAACTATCAAAATAATCAATTCCCCTACTGGTCTCATCCACTATGGACACCATTGTAGATCCTGTGAAGCAGGTAGAGGGGTTGACAGGTCTCATTTCTGAACTGGCTAACCAGTTCCATGCTACTTTGCAAAAAAAACAGTTTCCTCAGCACCGCTTGTGGCCTAAAGGCATAAGGTAAAAGTTTAGCTCCCTGATAATTTTTTAGGAGTCTGCAAATTTTTAACTTTCTGGGAAACATGTCTACTGTACTTTAAAGTTAATCTGCCTGCCTCCCAAGCCCAGGTGGTAGCAGTAGCTGTCTCCGTACTGCAAGGAGATTCCCAGCCCATGGCCCTAAAATTTCCTCCATGAGCAGAGGGAAGGACATCTTTGGATCAATATTTTTTGATCCTCAGGATCCATTTATACTGAACCAGATCATGTTGCATTGCAAAATCTCAACTCCTCTCACAAGGCAAATGCTCTGCATTGTATTGTATGGGGTTCCCCAAGTACAGCACAATATCAAATGGTGTCAAACTCCACACATACTGTCACCAGCTGTTCAGCAATTGCGCAACCACAACCAGGCTTGGTGCTGTCTAACTAGGTAAGTGGTGGCGAACTCACCCTGAGACGTCCCTGCCTGCAGAAGATAAACCGCCCTGACAAGGGCAAACTCGCTATCTGGAGCCTAACTAAAGGTCCTTGTTTTACCCTACAAGATGACAGGAAAACTTACTTCGTCTGGCAGCTGCTGGATGGTGGAGCGGACAGGTAACCGGAATACAGGTATAGGCCTGTGTTTCACTGCATCATGACTGAACCAGACAGAACTGATGCAAAAAAAAATAGGACGAGTCCTATCCTCAGGTTCCTATGGTCAGGGTACTCATGAGGAGTGCTCACCCTCTTTCCCTTCTCCCCCCGGCTGTGTACTTTACCCAGTATCTGGCCTAGGTGAGCACAAGGTTGTGTGAATGAGGTCTAAATGTTGCAAAAAGATTTTTTTAAACTGTACTACAACCAAAGTAGAAACAATCCAGATTGTTAAAAATCTTCTCAATAGCAAACCATAATGTCTATAATAATCTGCATAATTATAACAAGATTAAACAATTTATTTTATAATGTTGAATGCATATAACAATTTATTTTACACAGATTTGTAGTAACCGAGAACTGCCAGAATTATGCAATATTTGGAAAACAAGGACATTTGTCAAGGAACACAACATTATACTGTTGATACATGCCTTTAGCCTTTGTCATCTATATAACATAAAATCCTGGTTTTCATAAAATAATTTTAGCTATGGATCACATTGTTCTTATAATAAGGTTTTGCTTGTATAAACACTTCATTATGATAATATGAAGGTTGTAGCCTTGTATTAGACTGTATTAAGGGATTGAAATTGGAACTCAACTTTTGTTGTGGCACTGTAAGTCTGAAAATACCATAAACAATGTGAATGCTTCATTCAATAGACCGTAATATAGCTACATCACATTGAACAAGACTATTAGGCCCCTTCCACACTTGAGTTGCAGATCACCTTAGAGTCTGATCAGGGTGCGATCAGGGTTTGATCAGTGAAAAACTGACATTTTGCATCAGAGTGCAATCAGTTTTCAGTCAGAGTTTGTTCAGTGTTTCATTTTTCAAGCACGTTTTCAATGCAAGTTCAATGCATTTTTTCATGCGTAGAACACGCACGTGAAAAACGCTAGTGTAGCGGGGGCCTTAGATCTGCACTCTGACTTGGGCAAGGAGGAGGTCAGGCATTTAGCTAAAAGACTTTCCACAAAAAGTGTAAAATCAATCTGAGGTCAAACCAGTAAAGTAAAAAAGTTCATATTCAAAGCCATGTCTACTGCAGTAGTGAAGTCAAAATGTAGAAAACAGTAGATGCACAAAACATTAGTTAAGCAATAAGCCTTGTGGTACTCTAACATTAAGAGCAGCATTGAGAAGATTTAAATAAGCATTCATGATGCAATGATGCACTAGAATGATTTTATTTTGGGAAACTGATATAAAGAGCAATAACAAGCCCAGTATTTATCCTCATAGAAACAATATACTTGAATATTTTTAAAGACTTATGTATGTTTCAGATTTAAAGGGGTATTCTTGTCTGGGCATTCACATTCAGTTTCATTAATCTGCCATATACAAACATTTCTTCAATTAGATGTAATTAAAAAAAATGTTCCTTTGTGAAGATAATTTCTCATAAATGTAGTCATATGGTCCCTTAGAAACAAGACTGTGTCCCTAGATACGGCCACCTCTGCTGGAGGGTTTGCACAAGGAAACAAAAGGTTTTTGTATATGAAATTATCGAGGAGTTACTGCATGTCCTGCAGCCGTCCTGTGGTAATGATCGCTGAAACCAGGAAGTCAGGCAGGGCTCAATAGCGCATGGCTGGCTAATGCTGCCAAAATGTGAGGTGGTCGTAACCGAGGAAGCCATCTCGTTTCTAAGGGACAACATAGCTACATTTATGAGAAATTATATTCACATAGGAACGTTTTTTTTAATAACAACCAATTGAAGAAATGTTTATATATGGCAGATTAATGAAACTGAATGTGAATGCCCAGACGAGAATACCCCTTTAAAAATTAGCGCTTTTTTCATCCAGAAAAAGAATCCACTCATGTGAATTGGCCTTATTAAGTACTGCACATATTGCATGTCAGCTCTGATTATTTGGAATTAGTGGTTGGAATTAGTGTATGCTCAGCCTATCAAGGCAATATAAACATCTGTACCTTTACAAAGAATACCTTTTTCTCTAAGTGTATTGGTCCATATTTACTAAAAACAATGCAAACTGCACTATGTGTCATTTGCCTGTGTAGTGTGCAGAGGGCGCCAGAGTCAGGATTTTTGGGGCACGTTCTTCATGAATTTACTGCCCTGTGGATTGCATTGTATTAATATATATATGGACGTGGAAACATTTTTTTAAAATCATCAACAAATATGTTAAAAAGTATTTTAAGGTCCTCATCTGGTGATACATTTGGTAATTTAAGAGATGCTCTCAGGCAAATTGGGAAACTAAACCATTAGTGTGTCTTTGAGGACAAGTAATACCAAATAAGCCACAGTAAGCACGCTTTTCACATAGTTGCAAAAAAAAAGGGAAGCCCTAATATGTACCAAAATGCACACACTCCCATTAAACTGTACATGCACAGTGAAGCCAAAATGTACATTCTTGGCTTCACTCGAGAACACACATTCATCACCCGAGATTGTCTAGAGCAGTGATGGCTAACCTATGGCACTGGTGCCAGAGGTGGCACTCAGAGCCCTTTCTATGGGCACTCAGGCCATCACCAGAGATGACTCCAGGTATCTTCCTACAGTCCCAGACAGCCCAGGACTTGCTGTGCACAGAGATATTTTAAAGTGACAGCTGTACCTGGGACTATTTTCTGCTTTATTGGCGTCCTCAGGTGCTGGTATCAATGAAAACTGTGACAGAGAATGGAGTATAAATCACAAATTAAATTTCTGTTTTGGCACTTTGCGATAAATAAGCGGGTCTTTGTTGTACTTTGGGCACTCGGTCTCTAAAAGGTTCACCATCACTGGTCTAGAGCATCACTCATCTTAACCATTTTTATAAACAACTTTGGGGAAACAGGCTACTTTGATATTTGGGACACTAAACAACTGGTGTATGAGAAAATGCTATTGATGTAGTGTCATCAATTTTTGACAGCTCCTTAAATGTGCTATTCTACAGTTAGTAAGAGAATAAGACTAAATGTCACAGAGGATACCCAAATAAAGCATTCTCAGGACCATTGATGTTTAGTTCAAGAAACCATACCAGTAAAAAAGGTTTAGAATACAGGCAGTCCCCTACTTAAGGACACCTGACTTACAGACAACCCATAGTTACAGACAGACCCCTCTGACCTCTGGTGAAGCTTTCTGAATGCTTTACTATAGTCCCAGATTGCAATAATCAGCTGTAAGGTGTCTGTATTGAAGATTTATTGATAATCCTTGGTCCCATTACAGCAAAAAATGTTTAAACTCCAATTGTCGCTGGGGCCAAATTTTTCTTGTCTGGATCTACAATTATAAAATATACAGTTTCGACTTACATACAAATTCAACTTAAGAACAAACCTCCGGACCCAATCTTGTATGTAACCCGGGGACTGCCTGTACTATTGTATTTTAAACTATTGAGGTCTTAAAAACAGCACACTCAGCTATTGATATCATAGATGTAAAACAGAAACCTAGAGTAGAAGGTCCTGCAATTATAAAATACAGGTAAGAGAACATATCTGTTCCTTTAATAAAGTTGAAAAGATGAGATTTTAATTAGAAACTTCAGTGCAGATGAAGTTGGCACTGATTTGTTCACCAGAAATCTTGAATCTTTTATCTATAGTGAAAAAAAAAAGTAAAAAAAAAGTTTAAAAAATAAAACAAATTTATAAAATATTAAAAATTCAAATCACCCCCCTTTCGCTAGAACTGATATAAAACATAATAAACAGTAAAAATCACAGACACATTAGGTATCGCCGCGCCCCAAAATGCCCTATCTATCAAAATATAAAAACGGTTACGGCAGCGGTGACCTCCGAGACGGGAAATGCCGGCCAAATGTCCGAAATGCGACTTTTACACCTTTTTACATCACATAAAAAATGGAATAAAAAATGATCAAAATGTCGCACAGACTTAAAAATGGTAGCAATGAAAACGTTGGCTCATTTCGCAAATGTATTAAAACACAATAAAACCTATATAAATTTGGTATCACCGCGATCGCACCGAACCAAAGAATAAAGCTGAGGTGTTATTTGGAGCACAGAGTGAAAGTCGTAAAAACTGAGCCCACAAGAACGTGACGCACGTGACGTTTTTGGTCAATTTTTCCACATTTGGAATTTTTTTTCAGCTTCGCAGTACACGGCATGTTAAAATATATAACATTACGGGAAAGTAAAATTTTTACACACAAAATAAGCCCTCACACAGGCTGTACACGTAAAAATGAAAAAGTTATGGATTTTTGAAGGTGGAGAGCGAGCAATGAGCGAAAAAACCCTGCGTCCTTAAGGGGTAAACAAGTAGATCATTCCTAACATTGAAACCTCTAGGATATATGCAATCTTTTGTCAAGATCCAGAATCTTTCACGATTTAACAGGTTTTTTCTTTTATCTCCGCCTCTGTTGTTGTGCTTAACCCTTTGAGATGGATATGTGTGTCACTAAGAGCTAAACAGAACGTTCACAAGACTCCCTGCAAATTCGTCACAATATGGTACTAGCTGCACTACTAGTGCCAGCAAGGCCAGCCACAAGCAAATCAACCAAAAATAAAATATATAACGCTATTGTAGCCTTAAGAAGGCCTGATGGGTTCTCATATGGCTAGTTTCTAGCCTACACTGACAGCACACAACTGGATTTTGTGCTGTGCCTGATGACTTTGAGTTATAAAAAAAAGAAAAGTAAAAAAGAAAAAGCAGACTGTGCCTAATTCAATCAAACCCCTAATAAATTGTCCCACTTAGGTGTTTGAGATGGATATGTGTGTCACTAAGAGCTAAATATAACGTTCGCAAGTCTCCCTGCAAATTCGTCACAATATGGTATTATCTGCACTACTAGTGCCAGGAAGCCCAGCCACAAGCAAACAAAAAAACAATTAAAATATAACGCTATTCTAGCCCTAACAAGGGCTGTTGGGTTCTTGTAGACTCACTCCTGCCTAACAGTAAGCTAATATAACAGCCTAACGCTATCCCTGCAGCAGCAGCAGCTCTTTCCCTAACGGCATCCAGACACAGAATGATCTGAGCAGCGCGGGCAGGGGCTAGTCTATTCCAGGGTCACCTGATCAGGCCAGCCAACCACTGCTATCGACATGTAAGGGTATCACGTCATGCTGGGTGGAGTGCAGAGTCTCCTGGCTTGTGATTGGCTCTGTTTCTGGCCGCCAAAAATCAAAACGGCGGGAGATGCCATTTTCTCGAGCTGGCGAAGTATTTGTCCGAGCAATGAGCAGTTACGAGTACGCTAATGCTCGAACGAGCATCAAGCTCAGACGAGTGTGTTCGCTCATCTCTATCAGCATCCTTTTGTGAGAGAACTCCCAGACTTAAGCCCTCCTCAACAATTGTAGACAGAGGTGTAATGAATCGTCCTGTTGGATTGCATGTAAGTGGGATGTAATTATTTATGTCATATAGTAACAGTTTGGTCATTTTATCGTACAATCCCAGATCCAAGAGGACAATCGCCCCTCTCTTGTCAGCCTTCCTTATTATCAGGTCTGAATTGGACCTGAGGGAAGACATGGCAAGTCTCTCTTTACTGGTAAGATTCAATTTACCGTTGTTATGGTTTTTGGTGTTTACATGTAATTTGACTAGTTCTGTTTGTACAATCTCCTGAAAGTTATCAAGTACAGTGGGTTTAGAATTTACTGGATAGAATAGTGGGTTAGTTGTGGTGAAACATATTGCTTTATTACCATATATACTGGAGTATAAGCCTAGTTTTTCAGCACAAAAGGCTATATATTTGAGGGGGCAGGTAGGCAGGCTATATATTCGAGGGGGCAGGAAGGCAGGCTATATACTCGAGTGGGCAGACAGGTAGGCTATATACTTGAGAGGGCAGGCAGGCAGCCTTTATATTCCAGGGGGCTGGCGGGCTATATACTCCAGGGGGCTGGCGGGCTATATACTTGATGGGGCTGGCTATATACTATAGGGGCTGGCTGGCTATATACTCCAGGGGGCTGGCTGGCTATATACTCAAGGGGGCTGGCAGGCTATATACTTGGGGGGCTGTGACCAATGCATTTCCCACCCTCGGCTTATACTCGAGTCAATAGGTTTTTCCAGTTTTTGGTGGTAAAATTAGAGGTCTCGGCTTATACTCGGGTCAGCTTATACTCGAGAATATAGGGGTAATTTTATCATGATTACCATTAGCATCACCATCTAAACTATGCAGTGTATCACAAACAATTATATCCTATACAGAAGAATCAAGACCTGTTTGTGGCTGTAATTCACAGTTGACATTAAAAAACAATCATGTGTGATATTACTATTGTAGGAATGTTTTTTGACTGTCAAAACACGGACAAAGTTATTGACGTCCATTATAGTCCCGTATAAATCAAAATGATAATTGGGAGCGAAATTAAGTCCTTTCAATAAAAGAAACAGTGCGGCATCAGTAATAATATAAGATGATAGCTTGATAACGCTTACCTGTTCTTCACTGGTTTCGTGGTCCTCTTTGGATAATGTCTTGCAATGCTTTCTCCCTCCCCTCCTGGTGCTTTTTTTAAATTTTTCTGTGGTTTTGGAGTTTTATAGTATGTTGGTGAGATTTTAATTAGCCATTATTCTTAGAGTATGCAGGATTAATGGAACTAATTTTTATAGGTGCGGCTGGCAATATGGTTGCTATTTGCCAGTTAGGGAAATCTAATCAAAGTTCTTAACTAGAGATGAGCGAACATACTCGTCCGAGCTTGATGCTCGTTCGAGCATTAGCGTACTCGAAACTGCTCGTTGCTCGGACGAATACTTCGCCCGCTCGAGAAAATGGCAGCTCCCACCGTTTTGCTTTTTGGCGGCCAGAAACAGAGCCAATCACAAGCCAGGAGACTCTGCACTCCACCCAGCATGACGTGGTACCCTTACACGTCGATAGCAGTGGTTGGCTGGCCAGATCAGGTGACCCTGGGATAGACTAGCCGCTGCCCGCGCTGCTCGGATCATTCTGTGTCTGGATGCCGCTAGGGAGAGAGCTGCTGCTGGTCAGGGACAGCGTTAGGGTGCTAGTAGATTACTGTTAGGCAGGAGTGATTCAACAAGAACCCAACAGCCCTTCTTAGGGCTACAATAACGTTATACTTTTTTTTTTTTTGTTTGCTTGTGGCTGGGCTTGCTGGCACTAGTAGTGCAGCTAGTACCATATTGTGAGGAATTTGCAGGGGGACTTGCTACCGTTGTGTTTAGCGCTTAATGACGCACATATCCATCGCAAAGACCGAAGTGGGAAAATTTATTAGGGGTTGGATTTCAATTAGGCACAGTCTGCCATTTCCTTTTTATTTTACGTTTATTTTTTCATAACTCAGCGTCATCTCATCAGTGTGCTTTCATACTTGGCTAGAAAATAGCCAAAGGAGAATCCAAACGGCTTACTTACGCCTACAATAGCGTTATATATATTTTATATCTGGTTGATCTTCTGGTGGCTGTCCTTGCTGCAGTGCATATACTAGCCAATTGTGAGGAATTTGGAGTGAGACTTGCGACAGCTGTGTTTAGCGCTTAGTGACGCACATATCCATCGCAAAGACCGAAGTGGGAAAATTTATTAGGGGTTGGATTTCAATTAGGCACAGTCTGCCATTTACTTTTTATTTTACGTTTATTTTTTCATAACTCAGCGTCATCTCATCAGTGTGCTTTCATACTTGGCTAGAAAATAGCCAAAGGAGAATCCAAACGGCTTACTTACGCCTACAATAGCGTTATATATATTTTATTTCTGGTTGATCTGCTGGTGGCTGTTCTTGCTGCAGTGCATATACTAGCCAATTGTGAGGAATTTGGAGTGAGACTTGCGACCGCTGTGTTTAGCGCTTAGTGACGCACATATCCATCGCAAAGACCGAAGTGGGAAAATTTATTAGGGGTTGGATTTCAATTAGGCACAGTCTGCCAGTTTCTTTTTATTTTACGTTTATTTTTTCATAACTCAGCGTCATCTCATCAGTGTGCTTTCATACTTGGCTAGAAAATAGCCATAGCAATAGGATAGCATTGTTTGGTTTTAAAAACTAAAAAACACAAAAAAAAACTAAAAACCACAAAAAAACACAAAAAAAAGTTAAAAAAAAAATTATTCAAAAGTTATATAACTTTCATTTTCAAAATGTTTAACCCGAGGGCTAGGGGTAGAGGACGAGGACGAGGGCGGGGACGTGGGCGTCCATCTACTGCAGGGGTCAGAGGCCGTGGGTGGGGTGAGACACCACCTGCTGATGAGGGAGCAGGGGAACACCGCAGAGCTACACTCCCTAGGTTCATCATGTCTGAAGTTACTGGGACTCGTGGTAGAGCACTGTTGAGGCCAGAACAGTGCGAACAGGTGATGTCGTGGATTGCCGACAATGCTTCGAGCAATTTGTCCACCAGTCAGTCTTCCACGCAGTCCACCCATGTCACCGAAATCGGCACTCCTCAAGCTCCTGCACCTCAGCCTCCTCCCCCCCAGTCTGCCCCCTCCCAGGAAAATTTGGCATTTGAACCGGCATACTCTGAGGAACTGTTTTCTGGACCCTTCCCACAGTCACAAACCACTTGTCCGGTTGCTGCTGAGCAATTTTCCGATGCCCAGGTTTTCCACCAGTCGCAGTCTGTGGGTGATGATGACCTTCTTGACGTAGTGGAAGAAGTGTGTAAAGAGGTGTCCGACGATGAGGAGACACGGTTGTCAGACAGTGGTGAAGTTGTTGTCAGGGCAGGAAGTCCGACGGGGGAGCAGACTGAGGGATCGGAGGATGATGAGGTGACAGACCCAAGCTGGGTTGAGAGGCCGAGTGAACACAGTGCTTCTGAGACGGAGGAGAGTCCTATAGCAGAACAGGTTGGAAGAGGCAGTGGTGGGACCAGACGGAGAGACAGGGCCAGAGCAGGTGCATCAGCGCCAAATGTGTCACGTAGTGAAGCTCCCGTGGCGAGGGCTCCCGCGGCGAGGGCTAGATTTTCAGAAGTCTGGAGGTTCTTTAAGGAAACACCGGATGACCGACGGACTGTGGTGTGCAACCTTTGCCAAACCAGGATCAGCAGGGGTTCCACCACTACTAGCTTAACTACCACCAGTATGCGCAGGCATATGAATGCTAAACACCCGAATCAGTGGCACCAAGCCCGTTCACCTCCGGCCGTGCACACCACTGCTCCTTCCCCTGTGTCAGCTGATAGTCAGCCCCCTGCCCAGGACCCTGGCACAAAAACCCCATCGTCGCCTCCACGATCCTCCACAGCATCCACCAGCGTTCAGCTCTCCATACCCCAGACGCTGGAGAGGAAAAGAAAATATAGTGCAACCCACCCGCACGCCCAAGCCCTTAATGTCCACATCTCCAGATTTCTTAGCCTGGAGATGCTGCCCTATAGGCTAGTAGAGACCGAGGCCTTTCGCAACCTCATGGCGGCGGCCGCCCCTCGGTATTCGGTCCCCAGCCGCCACTACTTTTCCCGATGTGCCGTCCCAGCCCTGCACCAGCACGTGTCAGACAACATCATCCGTGCCCTGACCAACGCCGTTTCTGACAAGGTCCACCTGACCACGGACACGTGGACGAGTGCTGCCGGGCAGGGCCACTATATATCGCTGACGGCACATTGGGTTAACTTGGTGGAGGCTGGGACCGAGTCTGACCCTGGGGCTGGTCATATACTGCCGACGCCGAGGATTGCGGGGCCTACCTCGGTCCAGGTCTCAAAGGCCTACTATGCCTCCTCCTCCTCCCACCCCTCCTCCTCCTCCCACCCCTCCTCCACCTCCTCCTCCGAACTACCATCCGTGGGCATGGCGCCATCAGTCGCTAGCTCTAGGCACAGCAGCAGTGCCGTCGCTAAGCGACAGCAGGCGGTGCTCAAACTGCTGAGCCTAGGCGATAAAAGGCACACCGCCCAAGAGCTATT
Source organism: Engystomops pustulosus (assembly GCF_040894005.1). Lineage (NCBI taxonomy): Eukaryota > Metazoa > Chordata > Amphibia > Anura > Leptodactylidae > Engystomops > Engystomops pustulosus. The sequence goes on along the minus strand of NC_092415.1, from coordinate 83,121,610 downwards.
ACAGGGCATTCCACATCAAACTTGTTAACTTTGTCGCCACCCTGCTGTGTAAACCCCAAAATATACTGGCAAACATTTATCATTTACCGATATTATTTCAGCGCTTCTTGCGCATCTGTTTACATTCCCCTCACCTGCCATATCCCAAACTTATAAGAACGCTACTACACTTGATCTTATACAAAAGGTTCTTAGAAGTGCTGTTTGGGGAGTAGCCTAGAGACAGGGGCTTGGATTGGCGAAAGCTCGCCTGGCAGCGGAGCGCCAGCTCCATCCCAAGATCCAACTAACATAGTTTTAACTGCAGCACCTTTGATCTACTACTAGTTCACTGCCTCCATACATGGTCCCCTTATCAAACGAGCTGTGTCAGGCAGAATTTTGGGTTGTTTTCATGGCTTCCACATCAAACTTGTTAACTTTGTCGCCACCCTGCTGTGTAATCCACAAAATATACTGGCAAACATTTATCATGTACCGATATTATTTGAGCGCTTCTTGCTCACCTCCTTTGGTTCCTCTCTGCCACCCATTGGTTTGAAGCCTGAGTCCATTTAGGGTATGTCGCCATGACACTCTCTAGCCTGCTGCCGCTGCCTCTGCATGCCGTCCCCTATAGTGTCAGGGTCAATTATTGGATGTTTTAGATGCTATCTAGCTTCATTCTGTCACTCTGTCATGGCCATGCTGTTGCCCATAATTTTGGCATAATGGTGCGATTAAGCAGCCTCAGAGGCATCCATGCATGCTGCCCCTGCTGTTTCCTGTCCATTTCCGTGGTGTTTCCATCCTTTTCTGAGGTTCCCAGGTGTTTGGCCAAGCTTCCCTGTGCAGAGCCTTGGTCCCCTTGAAAAATGCTCGAGTCTCCCATTGACTTCAATGGGGCTCGTTATTCGAGACGAGCACTCGAGCATCGGGAAAAGTTCGTCTCGAATAACGAGTACCCGAGCATTTTAGTGCTCGCTCATCTCTATTCTTAACCCTAAATACCTTTAAACCGCTTTATTAATACACACCACAGATTAAATGGTATGGTATTAATTGAGATTCCATAACAGGTCCTTTATGAATTGTAGATCCCAGACTAAAGCCCTAAATAACTTAAAAGCACAGGCAGTTGCCCTAACAACTTAGACCCTAGGAAAGACTCTTAAATGGTCATTAACTATTCAGCAAACTTTGCATAATTCATTAGTACAAGAGATTACAAGAAACTTTGCATTATGTTTTATCGCAGAAAAGTGCCTCTTTTGGCTGCAGCCATCCTCTCTCCTTCCCTTCTAAGATGCTTTTAACTCTGCGACAAGACAGAAGTTCTCTTTCAGCAAGGTTTCAGATTGCTAAGAAGCTAAATGGAAGAGGAATTGGGAGCAATGAGTCCTGCAGAGCAAAGTCTTCACCCACTTAATCTGAAATGTGAACTCACAGACACAGTCAGAAGAGATGAAAACAGGAAAATGAAGATTACGATTTACAAAATGATGACTGGAATCTGTGCTTTTACTCATGCATGCACACTGGACAACTGATTTCCAGAAAGTTTGTTAAAAAGTTAGATACACTTTAAGTTGTAAATAGAAATTAATTCCTTGGCTCACACAAAAATATAGATTTTTTTGCTATGCTTTTCAGCAAGGTCAAAATAACTTTAATCAGTTAACTAGTCCTGCTTCTAAATGCATGCACTCAGCACATCAGTAAAGTCAGTCATATAGCCACCAGTGACACTTCAGAATTTTCCAGACCCAAGAATCTATGTTACTTTCTTTGACAGAAGAAATTAAGCTTCTGCCAGTGGTGTTCTGTCTCTTGCAGGAACTCAGAAAGTATATTCAGATCCAACATCCAAAACTTCATATACAAATTTGTTGTCTGGTCAGCCTCACACCAATGTTATTCTCATGTCTTGGAGCTGCCAGATTACACGAGTAATCCATGCAGCAGGGCTCTTAATAGATTTTCTATGGCTCTGTATAAAATATGTATGTTCTGAATAAAATAAATGTGAATGTAGTTTACTTTGTAGTTGATTCATGAATGTGATTCATGAACTACAGTTTTTTCCTTATAGGCCACATTTCCAATAAACTATATTATAATTCCAACATTCAGCATTCTTATTTTTCTTTTTGTAACAAATTAAATAGACAACGGTCCTGCTATACTGTTCACCGACTATAGTTATTGTAGTATTCCCATTACAGTGGGATCAAATATAGAGTATATTCAAACATTATATTACTTTTTCGATTCCCAATTTATAAAGTCTTACATTTTTATTTAAGGGAAAAGTTGAAGGGTTTATGAAGTTTTAACATACTCTCTTTGCTGTGAGATAGTAAAAATCTTAAAGGAAACTTAAAGCAAAACAGCCAGTTGAAAAGTGGTTGTTATCTGAGGATCATGTCTTGAGAAGCCGGGCGTGCATAATTATGTTACGAGGGAGCACAATGGCTTTTTATTGGCGCTCCCTCATTACATAATTATGCACGCGTCTTGCTGCACATGACTGCTTTTCTACTTTGGAATGGGAGGGAAGAGAAGGGAAGAAGCACATAGAGGTGCTTCTTCCCTCCTCCTCCCTCCCATTTCCCTGTACGAGAGTAGGCATGCGTAGCAAGAGTAACCATGTAATAAGGTGCACCAGAGCTTTTCCCCGACGCTCCAGGCTGTGATTAGTCTCAGACATGATCCGTCATCATGGTGGTATGTGAACTTGGATCGCTGATGATAGATTCCTACTTCTATATTCATTCCTAAACTGTTTTATTGATTATCCCTTTACCTAATATTACTTAAAGCTTTATCTGTTATTGATGTCATTTGTCTATAGAAGATATTGGAGCATGTCTGTCAGCCTCCCGCCATGCTGCTGCTCATGCACCCTCATGGCCAGTAAATTTTGGCTCGTACCAGGTTCTTTGTAGCCTGGCGCATGTACGTTGCTAGTTATATTAAAGACAAGCCACCACTCTGCATAGACTGATACCTTATGTCAGCTGCTGACGATCTGACATGCCCCAGTAGCCTCTGACGATATTGATGCAGAGTGGCATTTACAATGGTTAAAGTCATGGCATGTTGTCTGTGCTATGGGGGTCCTTCTCACATAAATACTTTTTTATAGCCTACACTGAGAGTATCATTACAATGCATCATACTAAATATATATTTGTTCACATGTTACACACATGCACATTAGTTAAGTTCAGGAACTCTGTGTCTAGTGTAAGAGGAGACCTTATATGACCAAAGTAGCAGCTGTTTGTGGTGAGAGCACAGTCTCAACAAGGCTACAGACATACTCCCACTTACAACTACTGAGGCTGATACAGCAGTGACAGAAAAGCGAGATGATGACTCATCAGGAGGAGGAGGAGGATGAGAGAGAGCACACACTGGTAGAAAGGTACCGGATCAGCTGGGTATAGTAGGTGTGTTGCACTCTTTCAGATTCTATGTACTGCCACTGCTGTTCAATCATAATCAATAGCTCAAAGAGCAAAGTTGGATTTGTAATTTCGGAGTAAGAATTGTGATTTATTAAGCTGTCTAAAAGTCAGAATATTCTTAGTTGCCCATGGCAACCAATTACAGCACAGCTTTCATTTTACCAGTGCTCATAAATATTCTAAAGGGGAGCTGTGATTGGTTGCCATGAGCAACTAAGAATGTTCTGACTTTTAGACAGCTTGATAAATCTGCCCCTATATTTTTACACTATGTTAAGGCATATGTAATTAATGCATGCATTTAGTAAATGCAGAGTTAACAGTTATGTAATTAGGCAAATCCCCTCTTCTCCGCAGTTCTGATGCCTTTGAAAACGCATGTATTACTGTCACGTGTGAACACACTCTTAATATATCTTTTTCTTTGTGATGCAGTAGATAACTGTATTATGTATAGATCCGCTGCTCTATGTCTTCCCTTTCTTCACTAGATCTCTGTACAAGCAGTAACACTGATGCTGTGTCCTGATTGGCTGAGCGTTTTGTGCACATTCACATGGATGCCCTGAGTGCTATTGGCATCATAGCTGATGTCACAACCAGGAAGTCCCGTCCACTTCAGAAAGCTGATAGGATATTACAGAAAGCCTCAAAGATCTAATAGCCATATATCTCAGGATAGGAAGAAGTTAGAAGCATGATACAAGTATGGAATTGGAATTGGTGTCAATTAGGCGTTATCCAGCTGTGCTTAAACTATTTTTTTTCAGTAACTTTACAGTTACTCTTTTAATATGTGTAAACTTTGACTCATTCATGAACACTTTGCTGGCTCGGTGTTATGTTTAAAAATGAGAAGTGAAAGTGTATATCTCTCAATGACTTGTAAAATAGAATTTACACTTTAAAACAGCATTGTCAAATAGGAAAACAATGAATTCAACCCATTTAATTTAACACATATTTCTAGTCACCCACATTTGGAACTGCTTGTAACTGTGCTGTGTTGGCAGGCAAGTATATACTGAAAACTTCAGTAGGTAATGGAAACAAGTGGTAACAGAGGATCAAGTTTGGAAAATTTTCATTTAGTATTTGCTGTGTCATTTCCGTTATTTGACTGCAGAACTGTGACTTTAAATTCTGCAAGTGTGAAGAGGCTGGAATATCATTAAAATAATATGTGGAAAATAGCGTATTAATATATTTTGTATGATCTAAACTATTCTTGCTGATAAGCAAAAAATGCTGAATGGAACATTACATTTACCATTTGTTCTTTATTAATATGACATATACCACATTGCTTTTAAAGGGCTCTACCAGGGTTTTTGTCCCTTTTGATGGAAAGAATAAAATAGAATGCTTCACTTTAAATGCCATGAAGACTGTGATGAACCTTATTTTGAGACGCACATTTTGGGTTGTTCATATGACAGCTCCATCTTGATGAGAATTATGATTGGCATCATAGCTTCATTGTTTATATATGATAATGTTCTTAATGAGATACTGTAAATGCATATATGATGAAAGCTGTCCAGAAAAGCTGTGGCATCACAACATGAACACATTTTATATACGTATATTCTTTGATTTGTCATAGTTTTAATATTATAAATTATGTTTTATACAATACTGTATATGTTCTGTTTGAATCTTAATCACCAGTATTTCAGAATAAAATCAGACATAAAATGCTTCTACATAAACCACATTGTCTCTCCTGGTTATAACCCAATGCTGAACTGCCTCTGTAAAAAAAATGCATGGCTTGTAGACACTGGTCCACATTTAATAAAGTGTTTGTACAAGTTTTCTGACTTTGCACTGAAAAGAATATGCACAATGCTTCCATATGTATTTATTAAATGTCTACGCCAGTTTTGTGTCCAACCCACCAAAAAATTCTGCACATAAAAGGGGTCCAGTGAAGAGTCGGGCTGTGTGCCACATTTTTTAGAGTAAATCAACAGAATTATTTTGCACGCTCAACGTTCAAGGTGCACCAAAAAGAGTGCGCAGTGAAAGATGTGCCAGTTTAATGAAGACCGGGTGCCAGTTTTGATGAATCTGGCACACCCTGCACACTCCACAGGCAAATTGCACACAGTGCAGTTTACACTACTTTTGTTAAATGTGGCCCAATGTGCCTCATTTGCCAGCCTTTGAATTGCTCATATAAATGACAAAGGGTGGAAGACACACAGCAAATTGTAAATCAGCCCTGAAGAGGGCTGTCCATTGAAGTCCAGTGAAATCAGGAGCTGACTAACAGCAACTGAAGCTCTGTCATCAGGTTACAGAGATGGGAAATGTGCATGTGCTTGCTTTCTGCAAACACAAAATACTATCCTATGCATGTGTGCTCAGAACAGCTTTGTTTTCATCCTCCTTCTCGTTGATTCCATTGCTTCTTTTAACAAATGTATAAACAATAGAAATAAACGTGCATGGTTGTTACTTAGACAGCTGTCTAGATTAGCATATTTATGTGCTATTAATGTGTCATTATGCATTTGAGCTTCTGTATTAGATTGATGGAAAGTTAGTGGTTGGAAGCGAACTATAAGAGATAATACACAGAGAGGAAGCATGATGAGAGGTGCTACCACAAAAACGGAAGGAGTCTTCTACTGTCCTATAAATGTAGTGCTGCATACAAGACTCCATTATCAAGAAAATGGAGGAAGAATGGTAACCATCGCTGAGACAACTGCATGGAAATGCAAATGTGTAGCAATAAGGGACCCGGGGTGCCAAAATAATAAGGCTTTAAAACTGGCCTTAGCTTTAAAGGAAACCTACCAATTGATTTGATGCATTAGGAAGCAAACAGAACGTGGGGATGCTGTATCTACGCTGATGCAGGATAATATCTTGGTTAATCCCTGAGTTGAGTGGTTTTGCTGAAAAAACAATTATAACATTCAGGTCCTTGTGAAAGCTGGGTCAGCATGGCTGTCTCGATCAACAAATTGCACAAAGGAGCTTGGAATTACAAATGGCTGGATCACTCATACACGGCAGCTTTGGGTGGTGCAGGATTGATTGATTTTCTGATTGATTGATATTCTGTCTGGCAGGGAGAAAAGTGATTGCATCATCATCTCCTGCAGAAAAAAACTCATGTGCTAGGAGAAGCCCGAAACCAAGAGCTGAAGCAGCTACAGAAGGGACAGAGCTTCATTATCATAAGGTTATATCTGTTTTATCAGCAAAACCACTCAGCTCAGGCATTAACCAAGATATGATCCTGCATCAGTGTAACTACAGCAGCCTCAAGGTATGTTTGCTTTATAACGTATCAAATCAAATGGTAGGTGTCCTTTAAGACTAAATGCCAGACCAGATGACATGATGAACATTAAACCCCAGTCAAAGACTTGGCCCAAGACATAAACAAGACTTGCCAGATGAACAGAATATTTTGTGTAAAATACTATTACTGATTAAAGTCTGATGGTGATGGTTATAATAGTCTATGCAATGACAAACAGACATTATTTTGTACAGTAAAGTTTTTGTGCTATAAATTTTACAATCATGCCTACATTTATCTTATTTCATGGCATCATGGCATGGCAGAATCAAGAAACTATACATTAGAATAAAGCAGTTTCTGCTATTTTTACTGTAGAGAGCAATGTATATGAAAGCCTTCTCAGGTTCATCCACCTCAGATAGATAAGTAGGCAAAATATTAACTCCTTCCTTTTCCCTTAACAATTCAGCTGAAACGATGGAAACTTCATGTAAAGATTTACCCAGAAAGTCTTCCCCATATTTGATTCCCATTTTGCCATATATGTTAATTTGTTTGAGATGCTAGCATTAATCATGTCTATATAAGTAGTTGAAATTCTACCTTTTAACTTATTTTTTGCATTTAAAAATTGTATCAATATCGGCAGATTTGTGTTACTAGTAGATGTTTTCCCCAATACCTTTTGAGATTTTAAAAACATCTCTATTTTCTTATAATTGAGGAATTCGCCACTGATAATATTGTATGTTTTACGGATAGCCTCAAAGGACATTAAAGTTTCTTCTCTGTAGATATCATCCACAGAAAAGATGTGTGCCTGTTTCCATTTGACCACCGACACGTCTGTGATACACAGACTCAGTAAATCCAACCCAACCTCTTGCCACCCAAGGTGCCACCCAACCCTGCTAGAATGATAAAGATGTCAAGCGGTTAGCCCAGCCAGATCCAATGGCAGCAATAATACATTCATATGACCTTCACATGAAAGGTTCTGATCCATCTTAGGTCTGGGGAATTTCAACTATTCCACTCAAGGGGAAAAAACTAGGACTCTCCAAGGGGCGGACATGGAGTGTAAAACTAAGAAGTTAACTGTCCAGGTGAGATGTGTGCAAGCCATTTGTCTTCTAAGGGAGGCCATAAGATTGTGTTTGCAGAAACTTCTGACCCCACTCGCCTCCTAGTAGCTGAGTGTTAACTGACAGCATCCATGTTCTCAATCGAATGTTACACGCTACCAGGGGCTGGTTTCTGGTCCAATATAATCACTTTATGGACTGTTCTTATATCTAATGAGGACTGTTGGCAGTCCTAAGATGTTGGCTGGGCTCTGTTTCACTGAGGCTAGAGAATGGAGCCTTTCAGCCTTAACATTGTTTGCTTTAAATTTAGACATGATTGAAAAGAAAACACTATGTAATTACAATTGGTAAAGTTACAGAAAGCCGCATTCCTCTGTAGATTCCCCATTCAGTATGGATTGTTGTAATTATATAAAAAAAAGACAAGAACATAAACAACATCACAGATACCATCACCTGACATTCTCTACTGACCACCCAACAACAGTGTCCATAGCAACTAATATATCTAGCTAGCGTCTTCATGCCATTTTTAGACAGTTATATTAATAGAATGTAAAAATATATACATAGATTACCAGCAACTCAAATTATCAACACAACTAAAATTCAGGTTTTAGAGTTGGCAATCACACAGAAGATTAAAATTAATGCAACACTCCCTTCCATAATTCCAAAAATTCACGGGGTCCTTCACTGGAGTTGTGTTATGCATTTTTATCACACGTTTTGTATTTCATGAAATTGCACATTCTCCCCACACCGGGACACAAACTTCCATAACAGATTATTACACAGGTCCCTGTTATTCAACTATTATGTAAAAAATAACAGCTTCCCTGACTGCATACAAAAAACATACAAAAGGTTATTGCCAAATGCAATATGTGTCTGGGTGGGGGTCACATTCCTTATAGATTATATCTTACAGGTATCTATAAATGAACAAAACAGGTGGGAGGTGTCAAATACATGTTTGTGTCATATATACATAAACTAGACGTTAACAAACACTATACAAAAAGACACATTCATGTTTTTCTCATTACATGAAATCAGAATAAACCTTTCCAGTTTTTGGTCAATCCAAAATTTATATTGATTTATATTTGCCAGATGCCAGAAGAAAGAGCGTTTTTAAGGCATTTTTATTGAAAAGACAAAGGTTTAAATACAGTAAGATTACTATGGTTTAAAACAATTTGGGACAGCCCATATTATGACATCTTGTCTTTGGAAGCTTCTGGATTATTGGCAACATCTGAGCTAGTTTAAGAAACATCTGTTGATAAATTTGCAGGGACATCTGAAACACACTGCTTCTTTGTGTAACATCATGGGAAATCAGCCAAGATATCAGGAAGAGAATTTTGGACTTGCACAAGTCTGGTTCATCCTTGGGTGTCATTTCCAAAAACAAGAAGGTACGTTGTTCCTCTGTACAAAACAATTATATGTAAATAGAAACAAGATAGAAAAAAAACCTGAAGTGTGAAAAAGTCCATTGAGGCCCATTGTTTCAGTAAGGCATCAGTGAAAAATCACTGAAGCCAGTAAGAGAAAACAAATTTGTAAGTCCATAAGGCTTCAGTGAAAAATCACTGATGTGAAATTGAATTCCAATGGGAGTCCTCCCTAAATTCTGCTTCATTGCAATTATATCCTCATTTTTCTAATTTAGATTTGCTAGGAGGCTGCTTGAAAGGATCAGAAAGATACCATTACCATTATTATTATTATACAACAGTAATAATGCACAGCCAAAATTACACATTTGTTATTGCTATTTAGCATTGCTTATTTTCCTGCGACAATAAATGGTTTTTGTGCATTTTTTAGCTGTGCAGTCTAAGTGGTGCAAATGGACACTGTGGGGCAGATTTACTTACCCGTTCCGTTCGCGATCCAGCGGCGCGTTCTCTGAGGTGCTGGAATGCCCTGAAATTCACCGGCCTATACCTGGTGAAGGTAAGTGTAATTTTTGCGACACATTTTTTTTCTTAAATGCGGCGGTTTTTCCGAATCCGTCGGGTTTTCGTTTGGCCACGCCCCCCGATTTCCGTCACGTGCATGCCAGTGCCGATGCGCCACAATCCGATCGCGTGAAATATTCGGGTAACACGTCGGGAAAACGCGAATCGGGCCCTTAGTAAATTACCCCCTGTATATCTTAACATTCCCTTTGGCTAGTGTTTCACCTAATCTTCTTTTACCAATACAGTGATAGAATTTCTTAACTAGTGTTTCCAAGGAATACCTCAGTGATGTTTATTGAATACCATTGTGGCAAAAAGTATTGGATACTTTTTAAAGATGTAGCTATTTAAATAAATAAATAAAAATAAGATAAAAAATAACTGTTCAAACATATTCAAATACATGGTTACTCAGTACTTTCCTCTGGGCTGTGTTTTTTATAGAGTGATATAAGGTTTAGTTTTATCCTTTAATACAGTATACATGTCTGGAAACCAAATATGTTCATACAGTACATTAAACTACATTTAAAATAAAATATTAATATGAATAGAAGCATTCAAAGGGAGTACAATTAAAACAATTCCTTTATAACCTCCAACATAATGGATTCACTTAATTGCTCCTGCAGTGTTCTGAAAGGGATCAAGTTTTCATATATTACTATACCACATTGCGTGTAGCTCTGAAATAAAGCATACTACATACGATAGTTACATTATCTGAAACAAAAGTGTATCAGTGATTGACCTGTGTACATCTGTCAAGTCAGCAGTCTTCCCCATGATTGTGTCACCTACTGAACCAGTTTTTCCTTGACTGTAATCCATAATTTGAAAACATCAACAAAAACACTTGGAAAAAGTTCAATCTGTTTGTAATGGCTCTATATAATGTATGAGTTTCACTTTTGAATTGAATAATTAAAAAAACGTTTACTGATATTCTAATTTATTAAAAGAATTTGTATGCATAAATACACACACATAGATTCACATGCACACTCCCATATAAAGTATACACACATATACTGTATGCACACACATTGAATGCTTTAATAAGTTTCAATATGGAAAAAATATGTAGTCTTAGTATAGTGGTGCAGATGATGCACTGGTTAATATGACTGGCTTAATCCATTAACCAAATGTGAAAATATTCAGTGTCAGCTAATACAATATATCGAAGTACCCAAATGGTGTGATAACTAGATATGCTAACACACTTTTGGGGACATGTATCAAACTTTTGGCTTGCCTCTTTCATTAATTTTTGAGACTTTTCATGGTGCTTGTGCTCATTTGTGCCTTCCTGTCTCCCTTCAAAGTTTTTCATTCTCTAGTGTTCTGCACTGTTCGCTAAGTTTGACCAGGCGTACAAAATAGCTTAGAGCTGTTTGCACCATTCAAGACTTTTTGCGAGTTTTGTTTTAACCCCTTCCTGCCACAGCCCTTTTTCGTTTTTTTTCGTTTTCATTTTCACTCCCCACCTTCAAAAATCTATAACTTTTTTATTTTTCCATGTACAGAGCTGTGAGATGGCTTGTTTTCTGTGTTAAAAAAATAATATTCCATGCCATGTACTGGGAAGCGGGATAAGAATTCCAAATGCAGTGAAATAACTAATTTGCACCATTTTCTTGTGGGCTTGGATTTTACAGCTTTCACTGTGCGCCCCTAATGACATGTCGACTTTATTCTTTGGGTCGGTATGATTACGGGGGTACCAAATTTGTATAGGTTTTATAAGGTTTACATACATTTACAAAAATTAAAACCTCCTGTACAAAAAAAAAACAAAAATGATTTTGCCATGATCTGGTGCTAATAACTTTTTCATACTTCGGTGTACAGAGCTGTGGTTTGTGTAATTTTTTCATAAATTTTGATGACGTTTTCAATGCTACAAGTTTTAGGACTGTACAACCTTTTGATCACTTTTTATTGAATTTTTTATATTTTTCAAAATGGCAAAAAAGTGCCATTTTCGACTATTTTCCGTAATGGGGTTAAACACAGTGAAAGAACGTTATTATATTCTGATAGATCTGGCATTTTCAGACAGGGTCATACCTAATGTATTTATGACTTTTATTGTTCATTTATATTTATTTCAGTTCAGGGAAAAGGGGTGATTTGAAATTTTTTTTTATAATTTTTTTTTTTAGCTTTTTTTTTATTTTTACTCGTTTTCAGACTCCCTAGGGAACTTTAACCCTAGGTTGTCTGATCGACCCTACCATATACTGCCATAATACAGTATGGCAGTATATGTGGATTTCCCTCCTTATTCATTAAAATGTGCTATTCGCACATTGTAATGAAAGAGTTAAAACGAGACAGCCTCGGGTCTTCGGAAGACCCAAGGCTGTCATGGTGATAGAGATTTTTATCTAGGGCTAAAACTGCCCTTACTTCAGTTGTAAAGGTGACTTTCAAATTAATTCTTTCATGGCTGCCCGGTACCGGGAACGAGAGCACAAACCCAAGACACATCAGTCTCTTAGTGAATGTAGAATCCTCTCTTTATTGACAAGATAGAATACTGCAATGCTATTGGCCATTATGATTTTCACCACGACATCCTCCGAAAAGGTTAATAAATTATGCACTGTCTTCCCAGGCCTTGTTCACAGACTAATTGCCCTTGTGTTAGCTCTGTTAAGTCATAATATGGCCTTCACACAGAGAAACTTCAGACAGATAAGAGCTAAAATGAAAACACAGTAACTTCTAAACATTTTCACACTGGATGAAGTTTGAATAGTGACATTAGCTGTACACAGGTCAAAAGCACCCCCAGCTAAAACTAAATTGTCCGCTTGACTTTCAAAATGGCTTCTGTTTGATTCTCTTGGTCCAAGATGGCCACTGTAGAGGAATATATCATTAACATTGGCGACTGATCATCACCCCCGATGATGTCACGGGGAACGACAATCGTAGCCAAGATGGAGGTGCCCGGTCGCGGGTGTTACCGGTAAGTCTTCGCTGCAATATGAAGCAAATACTTATCGGCTATGGAGGTATGGGCTGAGCCCTCTCTATGCACTCGCATACTACTACCTCACATGTTGGTAAGGGGTTAAAAAGTTGCAAAATCACTATAAATGCAATAGAAAGCTACATGTATCAAGGAGGAAAAACCTCTAAGATACATCTGACCTGCAGAAAAACCAAGAAAGGTCTCAGAAAACAGACAGACAAAGCCAGACTTATAATACATGGGGTCCTTTCAGTCATGTTAACCAGTGCTACATGTTTGGGACAATGTTTTGGGGCTTGATCTTTAATGACCAAAGCCAAACCGCAAACCTCTAAAAGCATTATAAATCAGCCCTTTTGCTTCATGTAACTGTGTTGTTGGTAAAGTGTAAAATCATTTTTAACCCCTTTGCCACCAAAGCCACTTTTCAACTTCCTGACACGGCCCATTTTTTCAAATCTGACATGTGTCACTATAAGTGGTTATAACTTTGGAACGCTTCAACTGGTTTAGGGCTTATTTTTTATGTGTTGATTTGTCCTTTTCTTTGGTACCATTTTAGCGCACATTACTTTTTTTTGGAATGTTTTTCAGGTTTTGTTTTTACAGCATTCACTGAGTGAATACAAAAATATTACTGATTTATGGTGTTATGGATACAGTGATACAAAAAATGGGGGGGGGTGATTTTGTGTTTTTTTTACTTTATTAGGAATGTATGTGTTTAGGGAACTTTAACTTTAATTAACTAATTATTTTTATTGAAAATAGTTTTTATTGTTTTATATTTTTTTTTACTTTTACAGGTTGGCTTGAACTAGCGATGTTCTGGTCGCTTGTTCAAGCTCTTATTCCTTGACACAGTTTAACACAGATGTATCAATCGTTGTTGACCCACTGGACCGCCGCGGACGATGACATAAGCTGACATCTGGGACCGGAGTCTAAGTGGAACCCGATTTTCACTAGAGCCTGCCACAAAGCAGGTTGGACTTGTTGCGGCATGGTACTACTGGGTAGTTCCACAGGCGTGACTTTTCCTGCAGTGGCGGCCAAGACGAAGTACAGAATCATAAGGCAAACTCATGGTTGGGGACAGGCAGGAGGTCAAGACAGGCAGCACAGAATCAGAGTCAGGGACGTAGCAGTAGGTCAGGACAGGCAGCACGGTATCAGAGTCAATAACGGAACATGGGTCACAACAGGAATTCAGAACACAAGCAAAGGACAAGCTTTCTTTAGGGTTGTGAAGCACAATGATACGGAGGGGTGTGCAGGAAGAGGCTGGCTTCTAAAGTATTTTGGGAACGGCCAGCGCCAATCAATGGTGTGCTGGCCCTTTAAATTTTCGGGAGCCGGGATGCACACGCCTGACCGCCAGAGCACAAACAGGAATGTGGACATGTAAAGAAGATGCGGGGTTCGTGGCAGTGGACAGGGGCAAAGGTGCACCTGCGACCCGGGATGTGGATCGCAGGAGCACCCGTGAGTCACTGTGTTATGTAACACACTGAGCATGCTATAAAGTAGGATACGGCTCCGGGAAGTTACCACACAGCCTCGAGGCACTGGCAGACCCGGGGCACTGGCAGACTAGCTATCTAGTGCAGAAGACTCTTGCACACCACGGTCATGCATGACCGCGGCTTGTAAGGGGTTGAAGCCCATGATAAACAGCTGACACCCATAGCTTCTGGCACTAGCCATGCAGTACTATTACATCAAATGTTGGTAAGGGTTATTTTTGCCAAGGCCATCTCTTTGCTTAAAGTTTTATTAGAGAATTCCATTAGTAGTAATGTAGCAGTATTTAAATACCACATCTTCAACATGCTTCTACATCATTGGGTCACCCCCACCTAGCAAAAGCAAAGAACTACCCCAAAATAGAATCAATACCAAAGGAAAAACCGGAGCACCACTGTTCATTTAAAACACTGTACCATTTGATTATTTTGACATAATTATTATTTGTAATACGTAGAGGCTTTTGTCCTGTGGATACATTATCCAGAGGACTTGGACAGTATCTGGGTGGTGCTTACGGCTTGAATAGTGGCATTTGGACTGCCATTATTATTCTTTTCTGATATTACACTTGCAGTGATTATTTATATTTGTGTTGTTTTAAGGTAATGAAATAAACATACATGAATTTTGTGTTGTTTTAATGAAAAGGGGTACTCATTTTTTTCCTTTGGTATTGGATCTTTAAGATTTAGTTGCAGTTTTTTTAATGTTTCTATCTTTATAAGCAGACAAAAAGAAAATTTATAAGCAGACAAAAAGAAAATAAAAAAACAGAAGCCCCGTTACACATTACACTTACATATACAATGAATACAAAAATTCTGAAATGTACTTATTTTGTCCCATAAAATCCAATAAAAACTGTATCATCTGTATCAAACTGTAAAGCACAACATGTGCCAAAAAACAAGCTTTCATCCAGCTATATAGACCAAATATTTAAAGAGTTATTCTACTTGGAAAATGGTGATGCAAAAATTATAGATTTTGGAATCGCTGTAATTGTATTGACCCGTTGATTAAATCTAACATCTTACTTGTTATTTGGTAAACAAAAGTCAAAACTCAGTTACAGAATTTATGTTTTTTCTACAACCCCCCACAAAAAGAGTTAATAAAGTTTCGGCAAAATGGCATAGCCACTCCAAAATAGTACCACTGACAAATACATCTCATCCTGTAAATAATAAACCCTTGCATGGCAATATTAACAGAAAAACAATTATTTTGTAGTTCAAAAAAGTGCTACCTGAACCAACTAAAAATCACTAAATTTTCTACGGTAAAACTGACTAGTGCATGACCCTCCTTCCCTTCTGCGCCCTACCACTTGTAATGTCTGTCAGGATCAGTGGTAGTGGATCCTCTAAACCACCGCAGATGATGACATAAGCTAACACCTGGGACGGATGGCGCTGTTGCTGAGTCGCCATCAACTGCTGCAACATGGTGGTGACCTGTCTATCCTGTTCACCTTGCGTGCCAATATGTTGAGAGTGCTGAATCACAACAGTCGTAAGATCATCCAGTTTTGGTAGGACCTTGATGGGATCCATGGCCGGATCTTACTGTCAGGATCAGTGGTAGTGGATCCTCTGTACCACCTCGGATGATGACGTAAGCCGACACCTGGGACCAAATGTTTCTTGGTTTTCACCAGAGCCCGCCGCAAAGCGGGTTGGACTTGTTGCAGCTCGGTACCACCAGGTCATTCCACAGGTGCGACTTTGCCGAAGTACAGAATCGTAAGGCAAACTCCTGGTCGGGGAAAGGCAGGAGGTTGAAACAGGGAACACTGGATCAGAGTCGATAATGGAACCGGGGTCACAACGGGAATTCGGAAACACAGCAAATCGCATGAAATAGCCTTCTCAAGGGCACTAGGCACAAAGGTCCGATTCGGAATGATGGGAGAGGTCGGCTTTTATGCAATTTCCTGGGGATGGCTTGCACCAATCAGTGGTGCTCTGGCCCTTTAAATCTTTCCGGCCCTCCCAGAGGCCGCTCCAGAGTCTCCAGACCTCCCAGAGGCCGCTCCAGTGTGCCAAGAGCCGCTCCAGTCTCCAGTGCGCCAAGAGCCGCTCCAAGAGTCGCTCCAGCTTGCAGCTTCCCAAGAGTCGCTCCAGCCTCCGCAGCTTCCCAACGCTGCTCCAGCCTCCCAAGGGCCAACCCAGCCTCCGCAGCTTCCCAGCGCTGCTCTGGACTCCCAAGGGCTACTCCAGCTTCTGGCTTCTTAAGGGCCACCCCAGCTTCTGGCTTCCCAAGGGCCACTCCAACCTCCAGCCAAAAGACGTTCCAGACATCCTCAAGATGTACTCAGCTTATTTCATGCCAGGTCCAAGCATCTCCTCGGGGTTGTCCTATTTCTGCTTTCCTCCTCAGGTGTCCTGCCACCAAGCTGAATTGGAGGCGATGGAAAAAAGAGAAGAAGAAGCTGAAGAAGAAGAGTAGAGGGGCCCTAAAGGGGGGGACTGTCACGGCTGTACCCGCGATCCTCGGTACGGATCGCGGGTACACCCGTGCCCTCCAATGTGGCACGGTCACCCCCCGCCCGGACTTACCTCTCCTGGCTCGGCTCCGGCCCCGACTAGGCCACGATCCGCGCAGACCGGCTCTTTAGGATTTAAAGGGCCACCGCCCTCCTAATTGGCACTGGCTAATCCGGTGCATCCTTTTAGTCCTGCACCTACCTTCACTCTCTTCACTCTCTAATCTTCAAGTCATCCCACTGAAGTGAAAGCCTCCTGTGTTCCTCCTGTGCTTTTCCAGACGCCTCCATGTTTTCTGTGCATTTCTAGATGCCTCCGTGTTTCCCTTGTTCCTGTGGCATTCCCGTGTTCCTGTGGCGGTCCCGTATTCCTGTGGCGGTCCTGTATTCCTGTGGTCATCCAGAGGTCCTGCTATCCAGAGGTCCTGCCCTCCCAAGGTCCTGCCCACCCGAGGTCCTTCCTTCCCGCTTTCATACCTTGGCTGCCACCGCGGGCCTAGTCGCACCCGTGGAACAACCTGGTGGCACCCCGCCGCAGCAAGACCATCCTGCTTTGAGGCGGGCTCTGGCGAAGACCAGGGGTCACTTAGACTCCGGTCCTGGGTTGGGCTAGTACCATCAACTCCTGCGATGGTTCAGGGAGTCCACAAACTCTAACCCCAAGAGACTCTCCCAAACCCCTGTGTGTGACATTTCCCAGATCGTGTAGTCTCTTGATTGGAGAGTTTTCCTGCTGTCTCATGCTCACGTCACCTTCAGGGCATTCCTGAAATTCCTCAGCCTCGAAGTTTTAGGTGCGGTCTACGATGCCGGCGCCATTTGAAAATGTATTCTCTGTTACAGTACTTTTAGGAAAATAAAACAAGTAGAAATTACAGGATTTGATCTATCAACTAGGTTTACCTCAACAATTGTCCATATATTAATTATTGGCCCCTAATAATGCCCCTAATGTAAATAACTATCCCGTATATCATTGATGGCGAACCTTTTAGAGGTTTTTGTGCTAAAACTACAACCAAATTCCATTTATTTATTATAAAGTTCTAACACAACTATTTTATCAGTAACTTTCACAGCTTTCAATTATATCAGGTTCCTGAGGACACCAATATAGTGGAAAGTAGGAAGAGAAAATCTGATTATTGTAGCTTCTATCCAGAATTTCCAGGAAGAATCTTGGGGAATGGCACCAGAACGCCAGCGATAATCCAGTCCTATCAACATCCACTTGGTCCTCCAGCAATCCTAAATATGTATGGCGCCATGTATGTATGTAAAGTATGTGTCGCTTATGTTTGACGTGTGACGCATCCTAAACTTTCTGGGACCGCAGGAGGAGGCCTTTAAGCCCGTCTGACGCATCCTGATGCATCCTGGGGTGAAGGCAGGGGTGCCCACAGAGAGGGCTCTGAATGCTACTTCTGGCACCCAAGCCATAGGATTGCCCCCACTGCCTTATATATTGGCCAACATTATAATATTAGGTTGCCCACTTGTATAATGCCGAGTACTGTATATACTGTACACCTTATATAATGCCCCCATAAAAATACCATCCCTCTTTTATAACCTTGTTTATAAAAATACTGCTCATATACAATAGTCAATATACGACCGCATCTACACTTCTAATCTTTTCTCTTCTGTTATAGAGGAGAATAACATAATTTTTTTTATTTAAAAAAAAAATGGAAAAAAAGTCAGCTCTCATGGCCATAAGTGTTAAAATCTATAGTTTTTCAATTCCAAAATAATGTACAAATTCACCTTTGCTGGTTTGTTTTCAGTCCAGATAAGAAACTCCCTTGTTCTCCTTTTTGAGTTTTCTTTGTACTTTTGATAGTAAAGAGAATCCCTTCTGTTTCCATCAGCTCCCTGATTCTACATTTACATGCAGCGTTTGAATGGTGTTTAAAAATGTAATTCAGAGCCTGTGGGGGTCATTTACTAACGGCCCGATTCGCGGTTTCCCGACGTGTTACCCGAATATTTCCGATTTGCGCCGCTTGTACATGAATTGCCCCGGGTTTTTGGCGCACGCGATCGGATTGTGGCGCATCGGGGCCGGCATGCGCGCGACAGAAATCGGGGGGGCGTGGCCGACCGAAAACCCGACGTATTCGGAAAAACCGCCGCATTTAAAAACCGAAATGTGTCGCTTGGGAAGCGCTCACCTTCACCTGCTATGGGATGGTGCATTCCGGGGCGTTAAGATTATTTTCGGCGCAGCAGCGCCACCTGGTGGACGGCGGAGGAACTACCATCTTAAATCCCAGCCAGACCCGAATCCTGTGCAGAGAACGCGCCGCTGGATCGCGAATGGGCCGGGTAAGTAAATCTGCCCCTGTGGGTCTTGGCCTAATGCGTTCCACTGATAAACACAATGGCCCAGATTTATTAATAGTAGGACAAACTGCACAAGTGCAGTTTTTCCTTCTGTGCAGCGAGGATGCGGCTGATTTATGAATTGTGTTGGAAACAATTCATAAATCTGGCACAGCCTGCACAGTGCCAACTGCACCAAAATGAGTGCACCATGAGTGCAAACACAAAACTTTTGCAGAAATTTAATAAAAAGATGAGCAATAGAGTTGCACTTTCTATTTAGTGCCAGCAAGTTTAAAAATCTGGACCCGTGTGTTTTGAATGGCCCATCTGCGATTGGGCAAAGTCCCACAGCCTTGCATTTCGAAACTCAGTGTGAAACCAGCCATACACTTTTTCTGCATGAAAGCTTCCATTATACATCTGAAATAGCAGAAAAATAGTTCAAATGGGCAGCACAGTGAGAAAAGGAAAAGCTGGTATGGGTCTGACCCAAGACCCCAAACTTGCAAAAGTAGTGAAGAAAGTAGCAGCACTCTGTCTTCCAACTCAAGGATTTTTATTCACATGTGGATAAAAATCCTTGAGTTGGAAGACGGAGTGCTGCTACTTTCTTCACTACTAATGCATCTGAATTTGATTCTCCTTTGGATAAAAGAATGTTCCCTTAATTTTACATGTGTAAATACCCCCATAGCTATTGCACTACAAATCATACATCACCATTTGCATTTATATAGACTCATCATGAAAGTAATGTATTCACACTCTTATGCATGTAATATTTCCTTATCATGCACCTATATAAACACACTCATACATACTGTCATCTTTAATCTCTGCTCTGCACAGGGGACTGATCAGCAGGGGCACTAAGAAGGACCAGATCTTTTATTTTTGCAGACACTGCAGATTTAAGCATTGCACTTCCCCTCTCCTATCTATAGATGAATCTGGGGGAAGACAGGAGCTAAGGTATGTGACAAGATAATTGCACACTGTGTATATGGGACATTTAGTGCTTAGATGGCCCCACCCTACAGCGGCTGCTCTGAACAAAGACATAAACTTAATAAACTAACGATCACAGGAGGCTGGAGATCAGCCTTCCACATACAGCACTGATCCGACTGCCGAGGAACAGTGAGTGCAGAGGGCAGAGGGGCGGAGCCGGAGCTGCATTCACGTCCTGTCAGCTCTGCTGGGACCTCGACCTGTCCATCCAGCAAAACTGAGCAATTGTGGCAATAATTAGCAAAAATATCTACATTTATTATCTTTTTATGTCAAGATGGGGTGCAGAGTGTACATTAATGAGCAAAAAATAAATAAATAACTTAGACGATCCTGCCAATTGGCTGTAATGAAACAAAGAGCAAAATATTTAAAGGGGTCTAAATACTTTCCATACCCACTGTAGATTTCCTTTAACCCCTTATGTTTTTTAACTTTTCACTCATAAAGGAGAAACATCCAGTGACTGCATGTTTGTACAATGATAACTTTTAAACACAGATCTGTATGAGGGTTTGTTTTCTTCCTAGTGATGATATTTAATATTCCATGACATGCTCTGGAAAGCTGGAAAAATGCCAAATGCGGTAAAATTTTCTTGTGAGCTCTGATTTTACGACTTTCTTTTCCAAATGACACCTCCCCGTTTTTCTTTTGGTCTGCACAATCACCAAAATTCATTTATTTTATTATGTTTTAATAGATTTTTTTTTTTGTTAAATTAAACCTTTTGTATTGAGCTGTGTAAGGTGTCATTTTTTGTTGGACAAGATGACATTTTCATTGCTACCATTTTCAGCACTGTACGACCCTTTGATCACTTTTTGTTCTAAATTATATGTGATGCTAAATGGCGAAAATGTGGCTATTCAGACATTTATGTGCTATTTTCCCCCATGGGGTTCACTGTCAGGGTTACCCATGTTTTTTATTTTTAGACCCTTGAGCTTTAGGGGGTGTGATCACTCCTACCATGTATTGTATTTCTACTGTATATGGGGATTTTGCAGTACATCTATATTTGTCTGTTATTTAAAGACCATAACAGATACGGCCTAGAGACAGGCCTCGGAATTTAGCACAAAATGCTGGCCGGTGGCATTTACATTGCTAACACACGTGATTAGTACCAGCACCGATTGTGGGTGTTAGCGATGGGTGTTTGCTGCATTGTGCAGCAAACACTCGGTAAGAATAAAGAAGGCTCGGTCCATGAGCCCTCGTCAAAATCCCCTATCGTAGCAGGGGAAAATTTTAATGCAGGAATGGGTTAAGATGTTAAAAACAATTCCTATCTGATGGTATTGATTTTTTTCTAAATGGCTTATCATAGACTTTGCTTGATTTAAATACACTGGATTATTCAGTTATGCCATTTAATGCTGACCTATAAATTATGCATGTTCCTCAGCTAACTAGATAAAATGGAAATGCATTTTAATTAACTTGTATTAAAGTGAAATACTTACAAATCACGGGAGGTAACTTAGCAATTAAGGAAAATGACACAACCCTTTGTTAATTAAAGGTGCCAATGGGGTTTTTAAAACATGGCTGCTTGCTAATGAAAAAAAGGTCCACACCTAACAATGGGTAGTGTTTGGTATTGCAACTGTGCTGCTAACTGAAGCAGTCAGTTTAGGAGAACCAGAGAGAACTAATAACTTCAGCCCCTGTGTCTGATCCCGGAATGGGAGGTTTTCTGGTGTCATTCATTAAATTCACATTCACTACAATAATTGGAAAAAAATATCAAATATTGGACGAACTGTCAGCTATGAGTAAGAGTACAGGTTAGAGCTTGAAACACAAAGGTTTTATCCTATGTTTGGTGGTCCTGACTGAGATTTTTATGAAGAGTTATGAGGTGAAATATAGACCATAATCAGGATGTGGTGATCAGATTTTTCAGTTCTCTTTTCCGTGGTTTGAGAAAAATATCAGTCTTGAAAAAAATGCATCTTTTAAGCTTACGGTACCTTTTTCCTGTTCCTTGGTGTCATCTGGCTTATGATATGTTCTTGTTTTTCAATGTCTTAAAATACATACATTCAATAGGCTTATTTTAAAATAATTTCTTTAATAATATTTTTCAGTATTTTTCTCTTTAAATAATTCTATTTGCATAGTTACAGACATGCAGCAATAACATAGACTCATTTTCCAAACATTTGCATTATAACTTCCTTTCAGTATTTTAACAACAACAAGGACAAGGACAGAGACAACCAAGTCCCCCACGTTCCCGACTCAGTTAAGGTAAAAACCAAAAAGCTATATCAGCAAGTATCTGAAATGCATTTGCCACACAGGTCAGGAAGGACCACCAGCAGTACTTTATAGAATCACAATAATACAATCAGGGCAAGACACAAATACGTTTTCCAGGATGGGATAAGGAAAACATTGACTCTTTTGGCTACTTTAAAGTCATGCTTCATGTTAAGGGGGCTGTCTTACAAGGTAGCAGAAAGAGGCAATGTTTTCCTTATTCCACCCTGGAAAACATATTTGCATATTTCACAGAATCCCCAGTGGACTGTCAATTGCTGTAAGTCTCCACATGCTTCAAAAGGGACCTTAATTGTCAAAGTCTCCAAAAGAACAGCACTTACTTCCCGCACTTTTGTCAGATTTTTGGGTTTCGCTCGGCTGTGACAGGTATTTAACCGGGGATTGTGTCACATGCAATCAGATTTTGGTGCAGCTGCGCTGGCTTTCATGCAACAGAAATTGGGGGCGTGCCGTAGGTCGATCCGACGGATTCGGACTGAGCACAGAATTTAACTTTCAAATTGTGTTGCAAGATCAAGTACTTACATGCACCAGGAAGAAGAAGGTGAACTCTGGCGGACCTGAGCGGGGAAGCGTCACATGCAGGATATTGGCCAATCACAGGAATGGCTACAGAGGACATGTCTATGGTTGCTAAGGGGCTGCAAGCTACTTTATTGGCTGCTCAGCAGGTACTCGAGCAGCTTGATGCTATAGCTTGAACATGGACCCAGGTACCCGAATAGTGGCCTTTCAGTTCAGATCCGCTCACCAATAGAGATAACATTAGGTAAGGAATTAAAATTCCCAGAGAGCCACTTACATGCAGCTACAATGATGGTAAAATAAAAAAGCTATGGTTTTTAGTGAAAAAAATTCTTGCACATTAATGTGCAAAATAGCCTGGTGTCCATTATAAGGTTTATGGTTACTTGAACACTACACAATTATAATTATATATGCCAACCATGCACCTCAGTTATGGAATGGATCGAGATTAGAGATGAGCGAGCACTAAAATGCTCGGGTACTCGTTATTCGAGACAAACTTTTCCCGATGCTCGAGTGCTCGTCTCGAATAACGAGCCCCATTGAAGTCAATGGGAGACTCGAGCATTTTTCAAGGGGACCAAGGCTCTGCACAGGGAAGCTTGGCCAAACACCTGGGAACCTCAGAAAAGGATGGAAACACCACGGAAATGGACAGGAAACAGCAGGGGCAGCATGCATGGATGCCTCTGAGGCTGCTTAATCGCACCATTATGCCAAAATTATGGGCAACAGCATGGCCATGACAGAGTGACAGAATGAAGCTAGATAGCATCTAAAACATCCAATAATTGACCCTGACACTATAGGGGACGGCATGCAGAGGCAGCGGCAGCAGGCTAGAGAGTGTCATGGCGACATACCCTAAATGGACTCAAACCAATGGGTGGCAGAGAGGAACCAAAGGAGGTGAGCAAGAAGCGCTCAAATAATATCGGTACATGATAAAAGTTTGCCAGTATATTTTGTGGATTACACAGCAGGGTGGCGACAAAGTTAACATGGAAGCCATGAAAACAACCCAAAATTCTGCCTGACACAGCTCGTTTGATAAGGGGACCATGTATGGAGGCAGTGAACTAGTAGTAGATTAAAGGTGCTGCAGTTAAAACTATGTTAGTTGGATCTTGGCATGGAGCTGGCGCTCCGATGCCAGGCGAGCTTTCGCCAATCCAAGCCCCTGTCTCTAGGCTACTCCCCAAACAGCACTTCTAAGAACCTTTTGTATAAGATCAAGTGTAGTAGCGTTCTTATAAGTTTAGGATATGCCGGGTGAGGGGAATGTAAACAGATGCGCAAGAAGCACTGAAATAATATTGGTAAATGATAAAAGTTTGCCAGTATATTTTGTGGATAACACAGCAGGGTGGCGACAAAGTTAACAACTTTGATGTGGAATCCATGAAAACAACCCAAATTTCTGCCTGACACACCTCGTTTCATAAGGGGACGATGTATGGAGGCAGCTATATGGACGACTTTTGGAGGTAGCAATGGAGACAACGTGTGGAGGCTGCTATGGAGACAATTTAATTTGGATAGTGCCTGTATGTGGCCGTCCAAAAAAGTTTTCAAACCAGAGGAGCAGGTAGGTGGCCCTCCAGAAAAATGAAATAGATTGAGTGCCTGTATGTGGCAGTCCAAAAAAGTTTTCAAACCAGAGGAGCGGGTAGGTGGCCTTCCAGAAAAATGAAATAGATTGAGTGCCTGTATGTGGCAGTCCAAAAAACTTTTCAAACCAGAGGAGCAGGTAGGTGGCCCTCCAGTAAAATGGAATAGATTGAGTGCCTGTATGTGGCAGTCCAAAAAAGTTTTCAAACCAGAGGAGCGGGTAGGTGGCCCTCCAGAAAAATTGAATAGATTGAGTGCCTGTATGTGGCAGTCCAAAAAACTTTTCAAACCAGAGGAGCAGGTAGGTGGCCCTCCAGTAAAATGGAATAGATTGAGTGCCTGTATGTGGCAGTCCAAAAAAGTTTTCAAACCAGAGGAGCAGGTAGGTGGCCCTCCAGAAAAATTGAATAGATTGAGTGCCTGTATGTGGCACTCCCAAAAATTGTTTAAAACAGAGGACCGGGTAGGTGGCCCTCCAGAAAAATTGAATAGATTGAGTGCCTGTATGTGGCACTCCCAAAAATTGTTTAAAACAGAGGACCGGGTAGGTGGCCCTCCAGAAAAATTAAATGCATAAAGTACTATAGCTAGAGCCAGTGGGCCCTGTCAAAAAATAGCCAGTTTCCTCTGCTTTACTGTACAAAGAGGAGGAGAAGGAGGAAAATGAGGAGGAGTGGATAAATTATTCAGGTTGAGCTTCCTTCACCTGGTGGAGATTGGAAATTATGAGAAATCCAGGCTTTATTCATCTTAATAAGCGTCAGCCTGTCAGCGCTGTCAGTCGACAGGCGTGTACGCTTATCGGTGATGATGCCACCAGCTGCACTGAAAACCCGCTCGGACAAGACGCTAGCGGCAGGGCAGGCAAGAACCTCCAAGGCGTACAGCGCCAGTTCGTGCCACATGTCCAGCTTTGAAACCCAGTAGTTGTAGGGAGCTGTGTGATCATTTAGGACGATGGTATGGTCAGCTACGTACTCCCTCACCATCTTTCTGTAAAGATCAGCCCTACTCTGCCGAGACTGGGGACAGGTGACAGTGTCTTGCTGGGGTGACATAAAGCTGGCAAAAGCCTTGTAAAGCGTACCCTTGCCAGTGCTGGACAAGCTGCCTGCTCGCCTACTCTCCCTCGCTACTTGTCCCGCAGAACTACGCACTCTGCCGCTAGCGCTGTCAGAAGGGAAATACTGTTTCAGCTTGTGAACCAGGGCCTGCTGGTATTCATGCATTCTCACACTCCTTTCCTCTCCAGGGATGAGAGTGGAAAGATTTTGCTTGTACCATGGGTCCAGGAGAGTGAACACCCAGTAATTGGTGCTGGAATAAATTCTTTGAACGCGAGGGTCACGGGATAGGCAGCCTAGCATGAAATCTGCCATATGCGCCAGAGTACCAACGCGTAAGAATTCACTCCCCTCACTGGCCTGACTGTCCATTTCCTCCTCCTCCAACTCCTCCAACTCCTCTTCTTCTGCCCATACACGCTGAACAGTGAAGGACTCAACAATGGTCCCCTCTTGTGTCTCGCCAACATTCTCCTCCTCTTCCTCCTCATCCTCCTCCACCTCCACCTCCTCCGATATGCGCTGAGAAACAGACCTAAGGGTGCTTTGGCTATCAACAAGGGAATCTTCTTCCCCCGTCTCTTGTGACGAGCGCAAAGCTTCCGACTTCATGCTGATCAGAGAGTTTTTCAACAGGCCAAGCAGCGGGATGGTGAGGCTGATGATGGCGGCATCGCCACTGACCATCTGTGTTGACTCCTCAAAGTTACTCAGCACCTGACAGATATCAGACATCCACGTCCACTCCTCATTGTAGACTTGAGGAAGCTGACTGACCTGACTACCAGTTCTGGTGGAAGTTGACATCTGGCAGTCTACAATCGCTCGGCGCTGCTGGTAAACTCTGGATAACATGGTCAGTGTTGAATTCCACCTTGTGGGCACATCGCACAACAGTCGGTGAGCGGGCAGTTGGAGGCGGCGCTGAGAGTTGCAGCATCTGTGCTGGACTTCCTGAAATGCGCACAGATGCGGCGCACCTTCGTGAGCAAATCAGACAGATTGGGGTATGTCTTGAGGAAACGCTGAACTATCAGATTTAACACATGGGCCAGGCATGGCACATGTGTCAGTCTGCCGAGTTGCAGAGCCGCCACCAGGTTACGGCCGTTGTCACACACAACCATGCCTGGCTTCAGGTTCAGCGGTGCCAGCCACATATCAGTCTGCGCCGTGATGCCCTGTAATAGCTCTTGGGCGGTGTGCCTTTTATCGCCTAGGCTCAGCAGTTTGAGCACCACCTGCTGTCGCTTAGCGACGGCACTGCTGCTGTGCCTAGAGCTACCGACTGATGGCGCCATGCCCACGGATGGTAATTCGGAGGAGGAGGAGGTGGTGGAGGGGTGGGAGGAGGAGGAGGCATAGTAGGCCTGAAACACCTGGACCGAGGTAGGCCCCGCAATCCTCGGCGTCGGCAGTATATGACCAGCCGCAGGGTCAGACTCGGTCCCAGCCTCCACCAAGTTAACCCAATGTGCCGTCAGCAATATATAGTGGCCCTGCCCGGCAGCACTCGTCCACGTGTCCGTGGTCAGGTGGACCTTGTCAGAAACGGCGTTGGTCAGGGCACGGATGATGTTGTCTGACACGTGCTGGTGCAGGGCTGGGACGGCACATCGGGAAAAGTAGTGGCGGCTGGGGACCGAATACCGAGGGGCGGCCGCCGCCATGAGGTTGCGAAAGGCCTCGGTCTCTACTAGCCTATAGGGCAGCATCTCCAGGCTAAGCAATCTGGAGATGTGGACATTAAGGGCTTGGGCGTGCGGGTGGGTTGCACTATATTTGCGTTTCCGCTCCAGCGTCTGGGGTATGGAGAGCTGAACGCTGGTGGATGCTGTGGAGGATCGTGGAGGCGACGATGGGGTTTTTGTGGCAGGGTCCTGGGCAGGGGGCTGACTATCAGCTGACACAGGGGAAGGAGCAGTGGTGTGCACGGCCGGAGGTGAACGGGCTTGTTGCCACTGAGTGGGGTGTTTAGCATTCATATGCCTGCGCATACTGGTGGTAGTTAAGCTAGTAGTGGTGGAACCCCTGCTGATCCTGGTTTGGCAAATGTTGCACACCACAGTCCGTCGGTCACCCGGTGTTTCCTTAAAGAACCTCCAGACTTCGGAAAATCTAGCCCTCGCTGAAGGAGCCCTCGCCACGGGAGCTTCACTAGTTGACACATTTGGCGCTGATGCACCAGCTCTGGCCCTGCCTCTCCGTCTGGCCCCACCACTGCCTCTTCCAACCTGTTCTGGTCGAGGACTCTCCTCTGTCTCAGAAGCACTGTGTTCACCCGGCCTATCAACCCAGCTTGGGTCTGTCACCTCATCATCCTCCGATCCCTCAGTCTGCTCCCCCCTCGGACTTCCTGCCCTGACAACAACTTCCCCACTGTCTGACAACCGTGTCTCCTCATCGTCGGACACCTCTTTAGACACTTCTTCCACTACGTCAAGAAGGTCATCATCACCCACAGACTGCGACTGGTGTTTTTTAGTTTTTAAAACCAAACGATGCTATCCTATTGCTATGGCTATTTTCTAGCCAAGTATGAAAGCACACTACTATGCCAGATGAGATGACGCTGAGTTATTAAACAAAATAAACGTAAAATAAAAAAGGAAATGGCAGACTGTGCCTAATTGAAATCCAACCCCTAATAAATTTTCCCACTTCGGTCTTTGCAATGGATATGTGCGTCACTAAGCGCAAAACACAGCGGTCGCAAGTCTCACTACGAATTGCTCACAATTTGCTAGTAGATGCACTGCAGCAAGTACAGCCACCAGCAGATCAACCAGAAATCAAATATATATAACGCTACTGTAGGCGTAAGTAAGCCGTTTGGATTCTCCTATGGCTATTTTCTAGCCAAGTATGAAAGCACACTACTATGCCAGATGAGATGACGCTGAGTTATTAAACAAAATAAACGTAAAATAAAAAAGGAAATGGCAGACTGTGCCTAATTGAAATCCAACCCCTAATAAATTTTCCCACTTCGGTCTTTGCAATGGATATGTGCGTCACTAAGCGCAAAACACAGCGGTCGCAAGTCTCACTACAAATTGCTCACAATTTGCTAGTAGATGCACTGCAGCAAGTACAGCCACCAGCAGATCAACCAGAAATCAAATATATATAACGCTACTGTAGGCGTAAGTAAGCTGTTTGGATTCTCCTATGGCTATTTTCTAGCCAAGTATGAAAGCACACTACTATGCCAGATGAGATGACGCTGAGTTATTAGACAAAATAAACGTAAAATAAAAAGTAAATGGCAGACTGTGCCTAATTGAAATCCAACCCCTAATAAATTTTCCCACTTCGGTCATTGCAATGGATAT
This sequence comes from Engystomops pustulosus, assembly GCF_040894005.1. Classification (NCBI taxonomy): domain Eukaryota; kingdom Metazoa; phylum Chordata; class Amphibia; order Anura; family Leptodactylidae; genus Engystomops; species Engystomops pustulosus. Next base: position 83,092,650 of record NC_092415.1, on the reverse strand, counting down.
GTGCGTCACTAAGCGCAAAACACAGCGGTCGCAAGTCTCACTACGAATTGCTCACAATTTGCTAGTAGATGCACTGCAGCAAGTACAGCCACCAGCAGATCAGCCAGAAATCAAATATATATAACGCTACTGTAGGCGTAAGTAAGCCGTTTGGATTCTCCTATGGCTATTTTCTAGCCAAGTATGAAAGCACACTACTATGCCAGATGAGATGACGCTGAGTTATTAAACAAAATAAACGTAAAATAAAAAAGGAAATGGCAGACTGTGCCTAATTGAAATCCAACCCCTAATAAATTTTCCCACTTCGGTCTTTGCAATGGATATGTGCGTCACTAAGCGCAAAACACAGCGGTCGCAAGTCTCACTACAAATTGCTCACAATTTGCTAGTAGATGCACTGCAGCAAGTACAGCCACCAGCAGATCAACCAGAAATCAAATATATATAACGCTACTGTAGGCGTAAGTAAGCCGTTTGGATTCTCCTATGGCTATTTTCTAGCCAAGTATGAAAGCACACTACTATGCAAGATGAGATGACACTGAGTTATTAAAAAAATAAACGTAAAATAAAAAGTAAATGGCAGACTGTGCCTAATTGAAATCAAACCCCTAATAAATTTTCCCACTTTGGTGTTTGAGGTGGATATGTGTGTCACTAAGAGCTAAACACAACGGTAGCAAGTCCCCCTGCAAATTCCTCACAATATGGTACTAGCTGCAAATAAAAAAAAAAAAGTATAACGTTATTGTAGCCCTAAGAAGGGCTGTTGGGTTCTTGGAGAATCACTCCTGCCTAACAGTAAGCTAATAGAACACCCTAACGCTTTCCCTGACCAGCAGCAGCTCTCTCCCTAGCGGCATCCAGACACAGAATGATCCGAGCAGCGCGGGCAGCGGCTAGTCTATCCCAGGGTCACCTGATCTGGCCAGCCAACCACTGCTATCGACGTGTAAGGGTACCACGTCATGCTGGGTGGAGTGCAGAGTCTCCTGGCTTGTGATTGGCTCTGTTTCTGGCCACCAAAAAGCAAAACGGCGGGAGCTGCCATTTTCTCGAGCGGGCGAAGTATTCGGACGAGCATGTTCGCTCATCTCTAATCGAGATCTATCCTGTCAGAGCAGTTTTTGTTTTTCTGGAAAGTTCACAGAATTATACAACATTTGGTAGACCATGTATTCAAAATTACATGGTAAATGGAGCCATGTGTATTAATATGTTATATTGACAATCAATTTTGCTTCTATGCTGTTTAGTAGATTTTGCACAGTTGGACAAAAAGTATCTGAAAGTCAGAATATTTCTAGTTGCCCAACCAATCACAGCTCCCCTTTAAAATATTCATGAGCACTGGTAAAATGAAAGCTGAGATGTGCAACTAGAGATGGGCAACTAGAAATATTCTGACTTTCAAACTCTTGATAAATCTGCCCCAATGGAACACACTTACTTAGGAAGTTGGAAAATGCTTTAAAAGTGCTATTTTTGTGTATAATGCTGGGTGTAGACAGAGTTCACCAACTTTTTTGTGGTGCCCCTTTAACATAGGATGTGCAACACAATTTGAAAGTTAAATACGCCACACCCCCTAATTTGTGTCGCATGGAGCCACATAAAAGGGTCGGGTGCGACAAAATAGCAGCGCAGATACTTTTTAAATACCTCTGAAAGCCGATTTCCACCAAAAGACCGAAAAAAGTGCGTAAAAAGCCCTTAGTGTGCCCAATGTGTAAAATGAACAGCTAAAGAAATTTCCCAATCTTTTACATTCTTAAATGTGCATTATTATCTGTTTAAGTAGATTTGATATTCTTTCTAAAGGATGTCATGCTATATGGACATAATTTACTGTGTGCAGAGAACATTATCCCTTTATATTTAACGTGCTATAAACAAGTCTGGTCAAAGTTGTCATAACAAAAATAGATGTACTCTAAACAAATATAGATTTCTATATCAGTAATACCTAAACATGATGCAAGAGCTGTTGAAATTACAGCTACAAGGTCACATAAGTATGTTTCCTTATTTTGAACATTTTCATTAAAATGATATAATTGGAATAAGTCATGTATGTCTTTAATACAGCCGGGATTATGTAGGCATCCTGGAGTTTAGAGATATTGCCAGACTTACAAATTAGGACAGCTAGCAAGGCCTAGTTTTGCAAAAGTGAATTCAAATTTATTTCTATATGACCTTTTTTCATTCTAAAACGCAGCACATGATTGTTACAAAACCGAGACACATATCATATTAAAATTTGGCTTGGTAACATAGTTGCATTTCTATGTTACTGTTCTATGTTCATTAACCCCTATGTGCACATGGTTGTAATATGTCCATACGCTCCAAGCGGAGCCTGTACTAGAAGCAGCAGGTGCCAGTTGTGTAGCTCAGCTGACATTGCACTCTAACACACGGGATCGGAGCCGGCTTTGATTGTGAGTGTGAACCCCTTAAATGCCATGGTCAAGCATGACTGTGAAGGTTTTCCCCTGAAGGATCGGTGCTGCTTACCATGGATCCTTCAGGGCCTGCCTGCATCAGTTTGTAAATGGCAGCGTATTGGACTTGAACCAGCGATCAGAATCTGAATTTTTGGCAGTTTTCCGTTTTTTTCTTAACTGAACACAAAAGAAAGCATCCAAATTTTTAAGTAGAATAAGTCATTATAAAAGGATTTCAAACCCCCCTGGATATGTTAAAGCATCCCAAAGCTATAACCACCTATAGTGACACAGGGAAGATTTGAACAATGTGGCTGTGTCCTCGAGGCCAAAATAGGGGTTAAGCACACAGCCCTTTTTAAAAAAAAATGCAATTCTAACTGTTTATTTTTGCATGAAGGTGGTTTAAGGCTTATTGATGTAAGAGGACTTCCTCCTCCTCCCTGTGGTGCCAATGAGCACTCAACATTGGATGGAAACTTAGCCAGTAGTACCTGCACCAATTCATACTTGTACTCCCTATTTTTTTCTGATGCTCTACTATCAAAATTAAGGATGCTGCGATAACCTTGTAGCGTTGATCCAGCATGTTTGTAACCCACTAATTGGAACTGGTGTTCTTCCAGGCAATACAGGTGGTGTTTTGCATATTGACCAGTTGAACAGAGGCAGTGATAAGTTGTACGCGGTGGGAGGTCCCCCTTCCTCCTCCTATAAATCTCCCAGCCATGCTCCATTGATACCCATGAGCTGCTCCAGGTGTCACTCTGCTCTGAGGAAGACTTCTCCTCCTCTTCTTTCTTCAAATGTGTCCTCAGGCTAGACAGTGCAGTAGTACCTCACCACTGGTCCAGCAATTCTCCCCAAGAGGTATTTGTGAACTGGCCTGACACCTGTTCATCTTCTACTTTCTCCTGTACCACTACTACATCCTCAATTATAGCCCGAAGAAATTTTTTAAGTCGATGAAAGAAGGGGATGGTAGAGCTGATGATGGTCATCAGCACTGTCCATATTGATGGCATGTTGAAACATTTCAGCACTGAATAAATGTCCCTCATGGCAGCTTAGTTATTCAGTAGTGAAGTGCTGTTGGTCAGTATTTCAACTCACCTGGGCATTCTGGAGCTTGTGCAGGCAATAGGCCACTCTAACACTTTCTCTACATTATTTGGAGGTGGGAGAACTAAACGGATGGTGTGGAAAGGCTTGGTGATAGTGGTGTTGGTGCCCTTGTCACCCAGGACATCACTCATGCAGCAGAGGGATTGTCTGCAGCTTTTTTGGTGTCTCATTCACTGTAACTGATATTTACTTTGCAGGTGCCTCATCTTACATGAAATCCTTAAACTGTTAAAGCTTTGGTATCACTTTAGGGACTGGTGGCACAGCATACAAATGCTGACACAGCAAACTATACTGAGATTGTGCCTTTAAGATATTGCTGGATGATTCTAGACCTGCAAACTACACTGCAACATCACCTTTTAGATTTAGCTGGAAGTGCAAACTATACTGAGAGTGTGCATTTAAGATATTGCTGGATGATGCTGGAACTGCAACCTATAGTGCGATAACACCTTAAAGATTTTGATGGAACTGCAAACTTTACTACGACACTGCCTTTGCTGGATGATGCTCCAACTGCAAACCCTACCATGAAAGTGCTTTTAATATTTTGAGGGAACAGCAAACTATACTGCGACAGTGCCTTTAAGATTTTGCTGGAACTGAAAACTATACTGAGATTGTGCCATTAATATATTGCTGGATGAAGCTGGAAATACTAATAGTACAAAGTCTGGTGCTACACTATTGCAATCTTTCAGTAGTTTAATGCAGTTTTTTAGCAGCCTCCCTCCCCTACCTAAGTGCCTTGAAAAAGGCAATCGTTGGTCTGACCCTGTGAAGAGCAGCAAACCCCTCTCAAGCTCTGTCTCCTGTCTGTAATGGTGTAAGGACATGCTACCCTACCAAAGCAAAGAAGGAGAGAAATGCACCAAAAAGGCTCTACAACATCAATAAAGAATAAATGATGCCAACTTTTTTCATATCCAGACAGATAGAAGATATAACACACAATTTAAAAACATCTAAAAGATATAGGGGCAGATTTATCAAGCTGTCTGAAAGTCAGAATATTTCTAGTTGCCCATGGCAGCCAATCACAGCTGCCCTTTAAAATATTCAGGAGCACTGGTAAAACGAAAGCTGAGCTGTGATTGGTTGCCATGGGCAACTAGAAATATTCTGACTTTCACACTCAATGCAAACAGCGACCAAGGTGTAGGTCAACCGTGTAACACCTCCTGTTAAATTACTCAATCAAGGTTCCTCCACTAAGAGTTTGTTATGGATTACCAAATGTCAATGGGTAATGGGTACATGAAGATAGGTCTCTATATGTGATAAATCCAAAAAAGTGCCAAGAAATAAACAAGAAATGTCGTATTGTGCTAGAAATTACCTCATATTTCAAAGGTGGATGTAAATGAGAAGGGGCCATACTCAACACCTGGTAAAAGTCGCCACTGTCCAACTGTTTCTCTAATGGTGCAATACAGGCATCCAAAATAACTCCTAAAAGGCTGGCATACAGACGCAAGTAAAACCAAAAAAACAGGGGTGGAAGGCTCCCCACAAGTATAAAATGACTTCCTCAGTAGCCCAAAATTGAACAGACTCACCTTAAATACAGTCACCCTATCCTTCACAAACAAGGTCGGCGTCCAATAAAGGTTACGGTCCATGTCCGGAAGTCACAATAAAAAGACGTCTTACTGCGCCTGCGTACCCCCGGGGGGTGCTGTGTTAGGACGGTAAGCAAGCAACCCAGAAGGATCAACCAAACAAGTAAGTGCGGGCAGAAAGCCCATGATGGCAATTACAGTTGTGCTAATGGATCAACAACGTTATTATTGATGTTGTACAAGCTACAAAAAAAATTATCTTATGAAATCTAAAGAGAGTGCCCAAATATTCTATATTTAACAATTCCTATAAAATATACCACAAAAATACTATACATATACTAATAAATACTATACAGTCAGTAATATATTAGAACAGCCTATGTACAAAAAAAAACATTAATACCCTCCATAGCAGCAAAATTAGAAATTTTAAAAATTAAAAAAAGTCAAGTACACATAGATGATCTTCGTGGGTGCTGAAATTCATGGTGAGTCTATCAATGTACACATACATAAATATAACATCTACTCCGTCTGTCTCAAAGATATTCTACTATAATATATGTCCATCCAACACATGTACAATCAAATTTCATTTATCTAAATAGAGAATAGAGCTCTCAAGATCCCTTGTAATCAGCAATCTCCGCTGACACAAAGCACAGAGGATAAAGAAAAATAAACACAAAAATTCTTCTGCACACGAATCATACAAGAAAAAACAAGGTACGTCCAATAAAGAGTCTATTATCAATTTAGTTATAAATTCTTCAACATATCTCTAAAAAATAAGATGTTTCAGACTTGAACCAGGTTATATATTCTCCAAGGACAAAGGATAAAAAAACCTGTTAGAAATTCCACAGAAATTCGGCTGTGGTCAAAAATGCCGGCAAGTTCAGTACTCTGGCTTCTGAGCTCTCCTGTAACAATGCTGCCCTGGCTGCAACTTTCAAAAAAGGACTGTCTTCCTAGGTCAAGGACACATTGGCTGCTCGTGATCTGCCATCTACTCTGAGTGGTCTCATCACCCTGGCCACCTGGATACACGTGCGGTTCTTGGAGCGTGCTGGGGAATTTGATCACGAGCATCCACACACTCCGCTCCCACAGCTACCTTGTTTGGCTCTGGTCTCCCAAAGGCTCTTCTAGCCTACAGACGCACAGTCAGAAGTGGAGCCCATGCAAGTCAACAGAGCCCGTCTCTCCATTAAGGAACGTTCCAGGCATTGTCAGGAGAACCTCTGCCTGTACTGTGCCAGTCCTGAGCACTTAATTGGGGCTTGTCCTGTCTGCCTTCCCACGTCCAGGAGACGCCAGCACCTAGGGCTCCTGGGAGAAACATCCCTAGGTGTGAATTCAGCTTCTCCATGCCTGATGATTCCAGTGCTCCTCAGTGTCGGTACCAGCACTTCTGTGCAAGTCTCAGCATTCTTGGACTCTGGTTCCGCGGGGAACATTGTGGATGCCGCTCTTGTCTCCCGGCATCACATTCCAGCGGTTCCTCTCAAGCAAACCCCTTGTCATCTCCTCAGTTAGCGAACAGCTTCTCTCCGATCCGGTCCGGTACCACACTGAGCCTACCTGTCTTCAAGTTGGAGATCTTCACAAAGAAAAACTGTCATTCTACGTGCTGCCACGCTCTACTTTACCTGTCCTCCTGGGTCTCCCATGGCTGCAACATCATGCTCCAGTCCTCAACTGGAAGATGGGTGAGATCCTGTGTTGGGGTCCAGATTGCCACTCACGCTGCATGGCCTCACCTCCATCTGTCCTGATGTCTTCGGATGTTATGGAAAAAGGGCCAGTCCCTCGGCATATCATCTCTCCTGTACAACCTGCTCTCCGGAAGAGGTTTCTTGGGACCAAGAAGAAGAGGAGGAGGCCAAAGGGGGGGTACTGTCACGGGTACCCCCACAATCCATGTTTCTTGGGGGTGAGAAGATCAGATCTTGGAGTATCCCGGGCTCTGCAATAAGCCCTTGAGATTATTTTCTTGGGTATTTCCTCTCCTTGAATCTTTGTGTCAACTCAGGAAATGCATTTCTCCTGAAGCCTTCCTATAAAGTACAATTGAGTCTAATCCAGATGAATTGTCCCACTGGAATTCCCGTTTTTAAATGTCGAGGATAAAAACTTTCATAGTGTAATAGGCTATTCGTAGCTGTGGAGGATAATTTTCAGATCCAAAAACTTGACAGCTGTCTGTGAAAAGGTAGATGTCAAAATGATGTTCAAATTGTTGTTCAAATCAGCCACAAATTGTTGACACAAATCTTATGGGCCAAGACAAGAACTCAACGTCAATAAATCAATGCCACAAACTGATGGACATGTTACCCTGTTCTTATACAGCAGAGTCATATGTTCCTCTTGGCCAATCACAGCCATGCACACCGAGGACACGCCTGTGCTTGCTAAGGGAACACAAGTCGATTGGCTGGCTGCTCAGCAGTCAATCAACCAGCTTGGCACTTTTTACCCGAACATGATCATGGGAGCCAAATTCGCCAAATCCAAATTTGTAGTTTCAGACCTGCTCAGCACTAATCATAGGTAGTGCTCGGTAGGTAATTTATTTTCTAACTTGGAAGAATTGACTCTAGAAATTATGTTTTAATGTAATCTGTTACTATATTTGGAATTTACATATTGTCCAATCTGCAAATTATGAAACGTTTCAAAATCCATTATTCACATCTATAGCTGTTACATGAGTGTGGAGGCATTCCGTGTTACAAAAGAAAACAAATATTAAAAAATGTACTTTCATGTGGTACTGGGGCTGAATCAAAGGCAGTCTATTTTAAGATGGCCACCATTGCAGGATGGTAGGGTGTGCCTTCATAAATATCTCTTTGTGGATATGCGGTGCCCGGGTTAGAGGTGGCCCCAAAGCTTTGCTGGCTCTGCCAGTGTCACCAAATGTTGCTGCTCTCCAGAAGAGATGTTAACCAGTTCTGCATGGAGAGGGCTCACGGGCTGAGCCCTCTCCATAGCCGGTAAGTCTTTGCTGCATATTGCAGCAAAGGCTTGCCGGTAACACCCGCGATCAGTGCTAGCACCGATCGCGGGTGTTTTCACAGCGATGGCTGCCGTCAAAGCTGCCGGCAGCCTCAAAAAGATAGCGGCGCATGGGCGCCGCCATCTTACCTGGGATCGCCGCTCCCCGTGACGTCATCGGGGGGCGGCGATCCATCTCAATGGTAGCCTCGGGTCTCCCGAAGACTCGAGGCTATTTCGTTTTACCCCCTTCATTACAATGTGCTGATAGCACATTGTAATGAACGAGGAGGAAAATCCCCATATACTGCCATACTGTAGTATGGCAGTATATGATAGGATCAATCAGACAACCTAGGGTTAAAGTACCCTAGGGAGTCTGAAAAATAGTAAAAAGAAAAATAAAAGAAAGTTTAAAAAAAAATTATAATAAAAAAACCTAAAATTTCAAATCACCCCCCTTTCCCTAGAACTGACATAAATATAAATAAACAGTAAAAATCATAAACACATTAGGTATTGACGCCTCCGAAAATGCCCGATCTATCAAAATATGATAACGGTTTTTCAATGCGTTTAACCACGTAACGGAAAATAGCGCCCAAAGTCGAAAATGGCACTTTTTTGCCATTTTGAAAAATATAAAAAAATCGATAAAAAGTGATTAAAAGGTCGTACAGTCCTAAAAAGGATATCAATGAAAATATTATCAAATTTCACAAAAAATGACACCACCCACAGCTCTGTACACCAAAGTATAAAAAAGTTATTAGCTCCAGAAGTTGGAAAAATCCCAAAAAAAATTTTTGTACAGGAGGTTTTAATTTTTGTAAATGTATGAAAACATATTAAACCTATACAAATTTGGTATCCCCTTAATCAGACCGACCCAAAGAATAAAGTAGACATGTCATTTGGGGCGCTCAGTGAAAGACGTAATATCCAAGCCCACAAGAAAATGGCACAAATTGCGTTTTTTCACCATTTTCACTGTATTTGGAATTTTTTCCCGCTTCCTAGTACATGGCATGGAATATTTAATACCATCACTATGAAGTGCAATTTGTTACGCAGAAAACAAGCCATCACACAGCTCTTTACTTGTAAAAATAAAAAAGTTATAGATTTTTTTAAGTGGGGAGTGAAAAATGGACATGAAAAAACAGGAAAGGGCCCGGTCCTTAACCGGTTAAGGTGTGGGGCACCACAATGGGAAATAATTCCATAGAGTCAGGGTCTACAGTGAACAGTTTCCTTTTTCACTGAAGAAATTCAGGTGCAAAGCAATATAAACAAATCAAAGGGCTGACGTCTCCACTCTCCTCCTGGCAAAAAAAGAAAAGGCTAGGGCTAGCTGTCCCTCTCTTTCTCAGAAGGCTTGTACCCCCATCTCCCTATCTCTGCTTCTTCTTCATGGTGCTCAGGAGACTGGCAGTCTTCTGCTCCAAGCTCTTTTCCCTAACTGCAAAACACTAAGGACTGGGGCTATTCTCCTTATATACTTTCTACAAGAGGAGGAGGGGTTACATTTCAGCACAAAAACATAGACTTATATTGAGTCCCCATAATATTTTTTTGCAGCAAGATTCTAAATTGTAAACAGCTTTCTAGGCAGCACCTGTCATTCTAAAGGTAGTTGTCTGCTTGTCTAGTAAACAAGTCTCTGTTTCTTCTGCAAAACAATCAGTACAAAATAAAAATACTGGCTCCTCCATAATTAGAGATAGAGATACAAAGTCAAAAATGTCTCTCAATGTTAATTAAGTTAACCCATTCTACTAGTCTATACAAATATAGTACTAATAAACAGAATGTATATAACAAAACACTATAGATTAATGCATGATGTAAAGTGCTGAGTTCGCAAAGGGGAACTATTCAAATGTCCACAAATGCTCCTCTGCTACAGGTTACTGCAGCTAGCTTGGACCTTGTATGGAGCAAAATGCTGAATACTCTATGACATAACAGAAAAATCAGAGTTCTATAACATAAAGGAAAACCTTGTCTTGAGTCCAACTTTTTACGAGCACTAATTTCATAACTACACTTTTTAGACATATTACTTTCTTTAATGTTTAAAAACAAATTAAAATACAGTAATCTGAACCAACAAGGTGTGGCGGTTAGGTAAAACAGATATGATAAAGACAATATTTTTTGCTTTAAAATTATGGGGATCCTATTTTTACAAGGATTCTGCGAGAATACTGAAAATCCTAACAATTGTATTAATACCATCTAATTGTACAACACTCAATAGTTACTGATAATCTTTTGGAACAATGGGTGGTTTTAGATAACCTTTCAGATAGTCTATGAGATTACCAAACTTCTCACTACTAATTTGTAAACCATGTAAATAGCTAATTACACAGGGGTAATTATTTCTAATGTGCCTGTTCTTCTCCCTGAGAAACAGTGGCATAACTAGAGTCCACTGGGCCCTGGACCAAAATTCCTAACCTTGCCCCCCTCCTACTATACCCAAGAGTCCCAATATAAAATGGTTATTCCAGCGATAAACCCACTGTGTCAGATAAAATTTTAAACAAAAAAGTGATCAAAAGTTTGTATGTCAATATGACAGTGGGACACAATCTTTCTTCCCCCCTGTGCTACTGGAGCAAACAGCTTGACAGAGCAGGAAGTGCCCCAATGTACAAGAATAGAACTACTATAATCACAAGAAGCATAAATGGAAGAAAAAAGCGGGGAATCCAGCATCCATACAAGTAAATCCAATGGGAAACGACTGTTAAAAAATTATTCCAAAAGTTTAATTGTCTTCATTGTTAAAAAGTGCTTGTTCAGGGACATGGAAACAGAAAACAAGCAGTGCAAGACACAAAAATTGGCAGAGGAAATGCGTTTTGGACTTTTTTGCATGTTAGTCCTCAGTCATACCTAACTAGCTCTGACCCGTGGTAAGATTAAATAATATTGTCTGGGGTGTGCGAGCGCGGGTTTCCGCCGTGGAAATCTCACACCTCCTGGGGGGGGGGGGTGTCCTCGGCTGACTTGCACATCTAAGGACAGGTAACATAAATATAACTTGTTATGTGTTAATAAAAATACAATAGATCCTGTCGATAATTCAGCCCCTTTGGAAAACAGGTATCCAGACTCAGTATCCAATATGCTTCTCTAGACTGAAGCAATTGTTTCCAATTCCCTCCTCTGGTGGGGCGTGCTACTTGCTCTATAGCTGTCACGGACATGCCGTTCATGTTTCCTGAATGGATTTCCTTAACCCCTAGGCGCACCAGGACGTTATAGTACGTCCCCGGGGCTAGATGCTTAGCGCACGGGGACGTTCTATAACGTCCTGCCTCTGGCACCGGCTCACGAACGGAGCCGGTACCAGAAGCAGCGGCTGTCAGCTGTCTAGTACAGCTGACAGCCTGCGCTAACACCCGCGATCGGAGCCGGCTCCGATCGCGGGTGTTAACCCCTTACACGCCGCGGTCAAACATGACCGCGGCGTGTAAGGGTGTTCCTGCTGTGGATCGGATCCCCCGGGCCGCTTACCGTGGGATCCGATCCACTTCTGGGCAGCTCCGAGGACTGGAATGTGCCCCGGAGCTGCCCGGTTTCCATGGCAGCCAGACCCCTTCCGGGTCTGACTGTAAACTGTCTGAGCATGCGCAAGCTTGCTCAGACAGTTTACACTGCTCTACAATAAAATAGTATTGTAGAGCAGTGTATTGAACTTAAACCAGTGATCAGAGCATCACTGGTTTAAGTTCAAGTATGTATAAGTAAAAATATGCAAAAACACTTAACACTACACATTATAATAAATAAAAAATAAATACATAAAAATATAAGCCCCTAAAATGTCACTTTCCCATAAAAACACTTAATAAAGTATAAAAAACACAAAAAAACCCGCATATTTGGTATTGCCGCGTCCGTAACAATCTGTATAATAAAACAGAATCGTTACTGGACCCGCACGGTACACGCCGTAGAAAAAAAAACGCAAAAACGTTCCGAAAAAAGATAATTTTTAATTAATACCCTATAAAAAAATGCTCTAAAAGTAATTTAAAAAATGTTATGCACTCCAAAATAAGCCCACTAAAAAGAACAACTCTTTTCGCAAAAAATAAGCCCCTAACCAGATTTTTCAGCCGAAAAATAAAAAAGTTATGCATATGAAAAGATGGTGATGCTAAAATGAACAAGATTTTCTCCAAATTGGTTTTTATTCAGTACAATTGAATAAAATACACAAAACCCCCACATATTTGGTATCCCTGCGTCCGTAACAATCTGCATAATAAAACAGAATCGTTATTAGATCCGCAAAGTGAACCCCGTAAAAAACAAAATAAAAAAAAGCTCCAGAAAAAAGATAATTTTCAATTAATACCCTATAAAAATGCTCTAAAAAGGGATTTAAAAAATGTTATGCACTCTAAAATAAGACCACTAAAAACAACAATCCTTCTCGCAAAAAATAAGCCCTTAAACAGATTTGTGAGGCGAAAAATAAAAAAGTTATGCATATGAAAGACGGTGATGCTAAAATTAACAACATTTTTGCCAAATTACTTTTTATGCAGTAAAAATGGGAAAAAAATAAAAAATCTATATAAATGAGGTCTTTTTGTAATCGTGGCGACCCATAGAATAAAAATAATATACTATTTTTATGGTATGGTAAACAGCCAAAAAAAAAAACCCATAAAAATCTTCCTGAAAAATGATGATTTTCATTTCCTCCACCAACAAAGAGTTAATAAAATCTCACCAATTAGCCTATAGATTCCCCCAAATTACGTACCAGAAAAGTGCATCTCATGTGGCAAAAGAAATAAGCCCCTATAGGTCCACATTAAAAAAAAGAAAAAAATTATAGCCTGTACAATGTGACATAGCAAATCTGATCTGGATGGCGCCTCCTTCCCTCCTATGCCCGGCCGTGCGCCCATACAGCAGGTTACCACCACATGTAGAGTATCCGTGTACTCGGGAGAAATTGGGTAACAAACGTTGTGGAGCCTTTATTCATTTAATCCATTGTAAATGTTTAATTTTCCACCCAAAATGAGTGTATTGTGAAAAAATATTACAATTTGCAGACTGCACCTCCGTTTTGTTTTAACCCCTATAAAACACGTAAAGGGTTAACAAACTTCTTAAAAGTAGTTTTTCATACGTTGAGGGGTGTAGTTTCCACAATGGGGTAATTTATGAGTCTCGCTATTATTTAGGCCTCTCAGTGTCAATTAGAAGATGAGCAGGTCCATCTAAGTACGGGTTTTGTCGATTTTACAAAAAATGTGAAAAATGGCACCCAAATTCTGAGCCTCATAACATTCTAGTAAAATATGTGGAATCTTAAAAAACCATGCCAACATAAAGCAGACATTTGGGAAATGTAAGTTATGAATTTATTTGGGTGCTTTGACTATCTGCATCAAAAGTAGAGAATTTAGAACGTTGAAAATAAAGAATTTTTCAAAATTTTTGCCAAATTTTGTTTTTTTTCATAACTAAACGCAAAAGATTTCATCCAAATTTTTAAACTAATTTGAAGTACAATGTGTCACGAGAAAACAATCTCAAAATCCCCTGAATATCTCATAGCGTTCCCACGCTATAACCACTTATAGTGACACAGGCCAGATTTGAAAAATGGGGCCGCGTCCTTTAGGCCAAAATAGGCTGAGTCCCCTAGGGGTTAAAGTGTCTGGAAATACCTGACAAATTTCGGGTGCTAGAGATTGTTTTGGGGTTAGCTCCCGTGATATGTTCGCTAATACGATCCTTGAGTTTCCTCATTGTGCATCCTATGTATTGTAACGAGCACTTTGTGCAGTGTATGAGATAGACCAAATGTGATGATTCACAATTCATATATGTTTTGATGTTGTATGTGATGTTGGTGCTCACTGTGGAGAACCGGATAGTTTTGCACATGTATTTACATATGTTGCACCTCGATCCACCGCAGCAGTAGCTGCCTGTGGTTTGTAGCCAGGATTTTTTGTGCATAGTATTAGTAAATGTATTGGGAGAAAAAATATCTCCCAAGGTTTTAGCTCTGGTGGATACAAATGAGACACCGTTATCTAAGATTTTTTTCAGAGTTGGTTCATGCTTCAGGAGAGGTAAATGTCTGTGATCTCATAAAATTGAGAACTGAATTCTGAACTAAATGTTAATTTGGGTCTTTCCTGTGTGTTTTTGGTTGTAGTTTGCAAATAATCAGTGCGGGATTTTTTACTCACTATATTCATGGCCCTCTTGCAAGAAAAAAATTTACACCTATTCTCAATACTTCTCATCTAGTTAGTACTTCAAATGCTTCCTTCTATCCTGTCCACAGCAGAACTACTGAAATCGACTTATTTCAAGAGATTATCGAAGAGGAACTATTTAATCTTGCCACGGGTCAGAGCTAGTTAGGTATGACTAAGGGCTAACACGCAAAAAAGTCTGAAAGGTGTTACCTCTGCCAATTTTTGTGTCTTGCACTGCTTGTTTTCTGTGTCCATGTGCCTGCACAAGCACTTTTTAACAATGAAGAATTAAACTTTTGGAATAATTTTTAACAGTCGTTTATAGAGATGAGCGAACATACTCATCCGAGCTTGATGCTCGTTCGAGCATTAGCGTACTCGAAACTGCTTGTTGCTCCCGCCGTTTTGCTTTTTGGCAGCCAGAAACAGAGCCAATCACAAGCCAGGAGACTCTGCACTCCACCCAGCATGACGTGGTACCCTTACACGTCGATAGCAGTGGTTGGCTGGCCAGATCAGGTGACCCTGGAATAGACTAGCCCCTGCCTGCGCTGCTCGGATCATTATGTGTCTGGATGCCGCTAGGGAGAGAGCTGCTGCTGGTCAGGGAAAGCGTTAGGGTGTTCTATTAGAATAGTGTTAGGCAGGAGTGATTCTACAAGAACCCAACAGCCCTTCTTAGGGCTACAATAACGTTATACATTTTTTTTTTATTTGCTTGTGGCTGGGCTTGCTGGCACTAGTAGTGCAGCTAGAACCATATTGTGAGGAATTTGCAGGGGACTTGCTACCGTTGTGTTTAGCTCTTAGTGACACACATATGCATCTCAAACACCAAAGTGGGACAATTTATTAGGGGTTTGATTTCAATTAGGCACAGTCTGCCAGTTTCTTTTTATTTTACGTTTATTTTTTGATAACTCAGTGTCATCTCATCTGGCATAGCAGTGTGCTTTCATAGTTGGCTAGAAAATAGCCATAGGAGAATCCAAACGGCTTACTTAGGCCTACAATAGCGTTATATATTTTATTTCTGGTTGATCTGCTGGTGGCTGGCCTTGCTGTAGTGCATCTACTACCATATTGTGAGGAATTTGCAGTGAGACTTGCGACCGTTGTGTTTAGCGCTTCGTGATGCACATATCCATCGCAAAGACCGAAGTGGGAAAATTTATTAGGGGTTTGATTTCAATTAGGCACAGTTTGCCATTTACTTTTTATTTTACGTTTATTTTTTCATAACTCAGCGTCATCTCATCTGGCATAGCAGTGTGCTTTCATAGTTGGCTAGAAAATAGCCATAGCAATAGGATAGCATCGTTTGGTTTTAAAAACTAAAAAACACAAAAAAAACACAAAAAAAACACAAAAAAAAAGTAAAAAAAAAATTAAAGTTATAACTTTCATTTTCAAAATGTTTAACCCGAGGGCTAGGGGTAAAGGACGAGGGCGGAGACGTGGGCGTCCAACTACTGCAGGGGTCAGAGGCTGTGGTCCTGGGCGGGGTGAGACACCACCTGCTGATGAGGGAGCAGGGGAACGCCGCAGAGCTACACTCCCTAGGTTCATGTCTGAAGTTACTGGGACTCGTGGTAGAGCACTGTTGAGGCCAGAACAGTGTGAACAGGTGATGTCGTGGATTGCCGACAATGCTTCGAGCAATTTGTCCACCAGTCAGTCTTCCACGCAGTCCACCCATGTCACCGAAATCGGCACTTCTCCAGCTCCTGCACCTCAGCCTCCTCCCCCCCAGTCTGCCCCCTCCCAGGAAAATTTGGCATTTGAACCGGCATACTCTGAGGAACTGTTTTCTGGACCCTTCCCACAGTCACAAACCACTTGTCCGGTTGCTGCTGAGCAATTTTCCGATGCCCAGGTTTTCCACCAGTCGCAGTCTGTGGGTGATGATGACCTTCTTGACGTAGTGGAAGAAGTGTGTAAAGAGGTGTCCGACGATGAGGAGACACGGTTGTCAGACAGTGGTGAAGTTGTTATCAGGGCAGGAAGTCCGAGGGGGGAGCAGACTGAGGGATCGGAGGATGATGAGGTGACAGACCCAAGCTGGGTTGAGAGGCCGGGTGAACACAGTGCTTCTGAGACGGAGGAGATTCCTCGACCAGAACAAGTTGGAAGAGGCAGTGGTGGGGCCAGACGGAGAGGCAGGGCCAGAGCTGGTGCATCAGCGCCAAATGTGTCACGTAGTGAAGCTCCCGTGGCGAGGGCTCCCGCGGCGAGGGCTAGATTTTCAGAAGTCTGGAGGTTCTTTAAGGAAACACCGGATGACCGACGGACTGTGATGTGCAACCTTTGCCAAACCAGGATCAGCAGGGGTTCCACCACTACTAGCTTAACTACCACCAGTATGCGCAGGCATATGAATGCTAAACACCCCACTCAGTGGCACCAAGCCCGTTCACCTCCGGCCGTGCACACCACTGCTCCTTCCCCTGTGTCAGCTGATAGTCAGCCCCCTGCCCAGGACCCTGCCACAAAAACCCCATCGTCGCCTCCACGATCCTCCACAGCATCCACCAGCGTTCAGCTCTCCATACCCCAGACACTGGAGCGGAAAAGGAAATATAGTGCAACCCACCCGCACGCCCAAGCCCTCAATGTCCACATCTCCAGATTGCTTAGCCTGGAGATGCTGCCCTATAGGCTGGTAGAGACCGAGGCCTTTCGCAACCTCATGGTGGCGGCCGCCCCTCGGTATTCGGTCCCCAGCCGCCACTACTTTTCCCGATGTGCCGTCCCAGCCCTGCACCAGCACGTGTCAGACAACATCATCCGTGCCCTGACCAACGCCGTTTCTGACAAGGTCCACCTGACCACGGACACGAGGACGAGTGCTGCCGGGCAGGGCCACTATATATCGCTGACGGCACATTGGGTTAACTTGGTGGAGGCTGGGACCGAGTCTGACCCTGCGGCTGGTCATATACTGCCGACGTCGAGGATTGCGGGGCCTACCTCGGTCCAGGTCTTTCAGGCCTACTATGCCTCCTCCTCCACCTCCTCCTCCGAACTACCATCCGTGGGCATGGCGCCATCAGTCGCTAGCTCTAGGCACAGCAGCAGTGCCGTCGCTAAGCGACAGCAGGCGGTGCTCAAACTGCTGAGCCTAGGCGATAAAAGGCACACCGCCCAAGAACTGTTACAGGGCATCACGGCGCAGACTGATCTGTGGCTGGCACCGCTGAACCTGAAGCCAGGCATGGTTTTGTGTGACAACGGCCGTAACCTGGTGGCGGCTCTGCAACTCGGCAGACTGACACATGTGCCATGCCTGGCCCATGTGTTAAATCTGATAGTTCAGCGTTTCCTCAAGACATACCCCAATCTGTCTGATTTGCTCACGAAGGTGCGCCGCATCTGTGCGCATTTCAGGAAGTCCAGCACAGATGCTGCCACTCTCAGGGCAGCGCAGTGCCGCCTCCAACTGCCCGCTCACCGACTGTTGTGCGACGTGCCCACGAGGTGGAATTCAACATTAACCATGTTATCCAGAGTTTACCAGCAGCGCAGAGCGATTGTAGACTGCCAGATGTCAACTTCCACCAGAACTGGTAGTCAGGTCAGTCAGCTTCCTCAAGTCTACAATGAGGAGTGGACGTGGATGTCTGATATCTGTCAGGTGCTGAGTCAACACAGATGGTCAGTGGCGATGCCGCCATCATCAGCCTCACCATCCCGCTGCTTGGCCTGTTGAAAAACTCTCTGATCAGCATGAAGTCGGAAGCTTTGCGCTCGTCACAAGAGACGGGGGAAGAAGATTCCCTTGTTGATAGCCAAAGCACCCTCAGGTCTGTTTCTCAGCGCATATCGGAGGAGGTGGAGGAGGATGAGGAGGAAGAGGAGGAGAATGTTGGCGAGACACAAGAGGGGACCATTGTTCAGTCCTTCACTGTTCAGCGTGTATGGGCAGAAGAAGAGGAGTTGGAGGAGGAGGAAATGGACAGTCAGGCCAGTGAGGGGAGTGAATTCTTGCGCGTTGGTACTCTGGCGCATATGGCAGATTTCATGCTAGGCTGCCTATCCCGTGACCCTCGCGTTCAAAGAATTTATTCCAGCACCGATTACTGGGTATTCACTCTCCTGGACCCACGGTACAAGCAAAATCTTTCTACTCTCATCCCTGGAGAGGAAAGGAGTGTGAGAATGCAGGAATACCAGCAGGCCCTGGTGCACAAGCTGAAACAGTATTTCCCTTCTGACAGCGCTAGCGGCAGAGTGCGTAGTTCTGCGGGACAAGTAGCGAGGGAGAGTAGGCGAGCAGGCAGCTTGTCCAGCACTGGCAAGGGTACGCTTTACAAGGCTTTTGCCAGCTTTATGTCACCCCAGCAAGACTGTCACCTGTCCCCAGTCTCGGCAGAGTAGGGCTGATCTTTACAGAAAGATGGTGAGGGAGTATGTAGCTGACCATACCATCGTCCTAAATGATCACACAGCTCCCTACAACTACTGAGTTTCAAAGCTGGACATGTGGCACGAACTGGCGCTGTACGCCTTGGAGGTTCTTGCCTGCCCTGCCGCTAGCGTGTTGTCCGAGCGGGTTTTCAGTGCAGCTGGTGGCATCATCACCGATAAGCGTACACGCCTGTCGACTGACAGCGCTGACAGGCTGACGCTTATTAAGATGAATAAAGCCTGGATTTCTCATGATTTCCAATCTCCACCAGGTGAAGGAAGCTCAACCTGAATAATTTATGCACTCCTCCTCCTCATTTTCCTCCTTCTCCTCCTCTTTGTACACTAAAGCAGAGGAAACTGGCTATTTTTTGACAGGGCCCACTGGCTCTAGCTATAGTACTCTATGCATTAAATTTTTCTGGAGGGCCACCTACCCGGTCCTCTGTTTTAAACAATTTTTGGGACTGCCACATACAGGCACTCAATCTATTCAATTTTTCTGGAGAGCCACCTACCTGCTCCTCTGGTTTGAAAACTTTTTTGGACTGCCACATACAGGCACTATCCAAATTAAATTGTCTCCATAGCAGCCTCCACACGTTGTCTCCATTGCTACCTCCAAAAGTCGTCCATATAGCTGCCTCCATACATCGTCCCCTTATCAAATGAGGTGTGTCAGGCAGAAATTTGGGTTGTTTTCATGGATTCCACATCAAAGTTGTAAACTTTGTCGCCACCCTGCTGTGTTATCCACAAAATATACTGGCAAACTTTTATGATTAACCGATATTATTTCAGCGCTTCTTGCGCATCTGTTTACATTCCCCTCACCCGCCATATCCCAAACTTATAAGAACGCTACTACACTTAACTTGGTGGAGGCTGGGACCGAGTCTGACCCTGCGGCTGGTCATAAACTGCCGACGCCGAGGATTGCGGGGCCTACCTCGGTCCAGGTCTCAAAGGCCTACTATACCTCCTCCTCCTCCCACCCCTCCTCCACCTCCTCCTCCTCCGAATTACCATCCGTGGGCATAGCGCCATCAGTCGGTAGCTCTAGGCACAGCAGCAGTGCCGTCGCTAAGCGACAGCAGGCGGTGCTCAAACTGCTGAGCCTAGGCGATAAAAGGCACACCGCTCAAGAGCTATTACAGGGCATTCCACATCAAACTTGTTAACTTTGTCGCCACCCTGCTGTGTAATCCACAAAATATACTGGCAAACTTTTATCATTTACCAATATTATTTCAGCGCTTCTTGCGCATCTGTTTACATTCCCCTCACCCGCCATATCCCAAACTTATAAGAACGCTACTACACTTAACTTGGTGGAGGCTGGGACCGAGTCTGACCCTGGGGCTTGTCATATACTGCCGACGCCGAGGATTGCGGGGCCTACCTCAACCAGGTCTCAAAGGCCTACTATACCTCCTCCTCCTCCCACCCCTCCTCCACCTCCTCCTCCTCCGAATTACCATCCGTGGCCATGGCGCCATCAGTCGGTAGCTCTAGGCACAGCAGCAGTGCCGTCGCTAAGCGACAGCAGGTGGTGCTCAAACTGCTGAGCCTAGGCGATAAAAGGCACACCGCCCAAGAGCTATTACAGGGCATTCCACATCAAACTTGTTAACTTTGTCGCCACCCTGCTGTGTAATCCACAAAATATACTGGCAAACTTTTATCATTTACCGATATTATTTCAGCGCTTCTTGCGTATCTGTTTACATTCCCCTCACCCGCCATATCCCAAACTTATAAGAACGCTACTACACTTGATCTTATACAAAAGGTTCTTAGAAGTGCTGTTTGGGGAGTAGCCTAGAGACAGGGGCTTGGATTGGCGAAAGCTCGCTTGGCAGCGGAGCGCCAGCTCCATCCCAAGATCCAACTAACATAGTTTTAACTGCAGCACCTTTAATCTACTACTAGTTCACTGCCTCCATACATGGTCCCCTTATCAAACGAGCTGTGTCAGGCAGAATTTTCAGGTGTTTCACCAGATACATAGTGGAACGCGGCCCATCTGTCGCCGCCATGCTGGAGACCTGAAGTTGCAATCATAGCAGCGCAATATGGATGCCCCGTACTGTCGCTCTTAATCATGGAACCATTTCCGTAAAAGCAATTAAAAATAGAACCACTATGCTATTCCATTATTCCTAGGTGAAATATTCAAACGACCCCGCCTGCTTTGAAAATTATAATTTTTTCAAAGTAAACGCTTCTGGCCCCCAGGCCCATTTTGGGTGGGGAGGAGCCGAGAGACAGGGGCTTGGACAGGCGAAAGCTCGCCTGGCAGCGGACCGCCAGCTCCATCCCAAGATTAGGCAGCCTCAGAGGCATCCATGCATGCTGCCCCTGCTGTTTCCCGTCCATTTCGCCTCCACAGCGTCCACTAATGTCTCCATGCGCAACTTTCAACTGTCTATACCCCAGACGCTGGAGCACGAGAGGATATGCAGCACATCATCCCCTTATCAAACGAGCTGTGTCAGGCAGAATTTTCAGGTGTTTCACCAGATACATAGTAGAACTCGGCGCGTCTGTCGCCGCCATGCTGGAGACCTGCAGTTGCAATCATAGAAGCGCAATATGGATGCCCCATACTGTCGCTCTTAATCATGGAAGTCCTCTCCATGGCTGCCTCCAAATGTCGTCCCCTTATCAAACGAGCTGTGTCAGGCTCATTTTTCGGGTGTTTCACCAGATACGTTATGGAACTTGGTCACTATGTCGCCACCATGCTGTGTTATCGACTAAATATACCGTCAACCTTTTGTTCACAGAGGAAATAATTTCAGCGCTTCTTGCTCACCTCCTTTGGTTCCTCTCTGCCACCCATTGGTTTGAAGCCTGAGTCCATTTAGGGTATGTCGCCATGAAACTCTCTAGCCTGCCGCTGCTGCCGCTGCCTCTGCATGCCGTCCCCTATAGTGTCAGGGTCAATTATTGGATGTTTTAGATGCTATCTAGCTTCATTCTGTCACTCTGTCATGGCCATGCTGTTGCCCATAATTTTGGCATAATGGTGCATTTAAGCAGCCTCAGAGGCATCCATGCATGCTGCCCCTGCTGTTTCCTGTCCATTTCCGTGGTGTTTCCATCCTTTTCTGAGGTTTCCAGGTGTTTGGCCAAGCTTCCCTGTGCAGAGCCTTGGTCCCCTTGAAAAATGCTCTTGGTCTCCCATTGACTTCAATCGGGCTCGTTATTCGAGACGAGCACTCGAGCATCGGGAAAAGTTTGTCTCGAATAACGAGTACCCGAGCATTTTAGTGCTCGCTCATCTCTAGTCGTTTACCATTGGATTTACTTGTATGGATGCTGGATTCCCCGCTTTTTTCTTCCATTTATGCTTCTTGTGATTACTACACATCACTGTGAACTTCCGGACCAGTGATAGGGGATATTCCGTGCACCTGGCCTGGACTACCATTCAGAAAGACTGCAGTCATCAAGGGGTGAGCTGTTACCAGATTTTTTCCTTACTATTTTCTAGAACTACTATAATACTGCCCCTATGTACAAGAATATAACTACTACAATACTGCCCCCTATGTACAAGAATATAACTACTATAATACTGCCCCCTGACACAGTTTATTATCTGACTCATGTTTTATCCTCATCATGTAGACTGCAAGAGCTTAACTTTAAAATTCTTTCATGCTGGTACCGTACTCCGGTAAGGTTGAAACAAATATACCCCCAGGTCTCGAACCAATGCTGGCGATGTGAGATGCATGTTGGAACAATGGTACATATATGGTGGAGATGTCCTTTAATTGTACCCCTCTGGCATGATGTCAATAATCTATATAATGCCTTAACAAAATCTAATTTGACTTTTACTCCAGAACAGGCTCTGCTCTCAGCATTGTCTGGTCCCATCTCAAAGATTAAAAAAAGCATGCTGAGGCACTTTCTTGTCGCCACACACCAGATTATTCCCAGACAATGGAGGTCGACCACGCCCCCATCGAGAGCAGACTGGGTGGGCGCCATGACTTACATTCAAAGGATGGAAGAGCTCAAGGCAATAGATGAGGGTAGAGTGACGGAATTCTACTCCACGTCGTCCACCTGGCTGACCTTCAAAGACTCACATGCCCTCTCTACATGGGTCTCGTCTGGTGTGGTTCCTTAACCCCTTAACGACTTGGCCTTTTTTAGTTTTTTCACTTCCATTTTTCACACCCCACCTTCAAAAATCTATAACTTTTTTATTTTTCCACATAAAGAGCTCTGTTATGGCTTATTTTCTGCGTAACAAATTGCACTTCGCAGTGACGGTATTTAATGTTCCATGGCGCGTACTGAGAAGCGGGAAAAAAATTCCAAATGCAGTGAAAATGGTGAAAAACACATTTGCGACGTTTTCTTGTGGGCTTGGATTTTACAGCTTTCACTGTGTGCCCCAAATGACAGGTCTACTTTATTCTTTGGGTTGCTACGATCACAGGGATACCACATTTGTACAGGTTTTATAATGTTTTCATACATTTAAAAAAATTAAAACCTCCTGTACAAAAATTTTTTTTTTGATTTTGTCATCTTCTGGCGCTAATAACTTTTTCATACTTTGGTGTACGAAGCTGTGGGTGGTGTCATTTTTTGCGACTTTTGATGCCGTTTTCATTGCTATCATTGTTAGGACTGTGCTACCTTTTGATCACTTTTTATAAATTTTTTTATATTTTCCAAAATGGCAAAAAAATGTCATTTTTGACTTTGGACGCTATTTTCCGTTACGGGGTTAAACGCAGTGAAAAACCGTTATTATATTTTGATAGATCGGACATTTTCGGGCGCGGTGATACCTAATGTGTTTATGATTTTTACTGTTTATTAATATTAATATCAGTTCTAGGGAAAGGGGGGTGATTTGAATTTTTAGGTTTTTTTAATATAATTTTTTTTTTTTAAACTTTTTTTTACTTTTACTTTAACTATTTTTCAGACTCCCTAGGGTACTTTAACCCTAGGTTGTCTGATCGATCCTACCATATACTGCCATACTGCAATATGGCAGTATATGGGGATTTTACTCCTCATTCATTACAATGTGCTGATAGCACATTGTAATGAATAGGTTAAAACGAAACAGCTTCGGGCCTTCGTGAGGCCCGATGCTGTCATGGCAACGGATCACTGCTCCCCGTGACGTCATCGGGGAGCGAAGATCCGCGCCAAGATGGCGGCGCCCATGCGGCGCCATCTTTTTGAAGCCTCCGGCAGCATTGCCGGAGGTGATCGCGGTGAAAGCACCCGCGATCGGTGCTAGCACCGATCGCGGGTGTTACCGGTAAGCCTTTGCTGCAATATGCAGCAAAGACTTACCGGCTATGGAGAGGGCTCGGCCCGCGAGCCCTCTCCATGCACCGGGACCCGGCGCGCGCCGTACTAGGGGTTAATTCACATATACTTTCCACCTTCTCTGATTACCCTTCATTGTAATGATGCCACCCTTGGTTGTTTATTCTGATCCAGTTATACTTTATCTTTTTCTTGTATCAATTGTCGTATGAATGGATGTGTGAATGTAAATGTGTTAGTTGTTGGTTCATGTCTTAGGCATTCTGCACGCTTGAAGGTAACTCTGAACTGTTTGATGCAGCTCATTTACTTCAAGCTACACAATCTTGGGCCTGACCAGGCACAAAGATTAGTAGTACGAGTTTATTAGTTATGTAACTGCTAAGAGGCCATGTTAGTACTTTTGGATTGTTCAGAGATTCTTTTAAGGCAGCATTGATCTGACATTTGCAATCCACTTATTCTAAGCTGTATAATTTTCATGCCCCACGAGGCAAGCAGTTGCCATGCTATTGTTGTTGTTTTTGGATTGTTCAGATAATACTCTTTGTATGATTTATTCTGTACTTTCCAATAAATGTTTATTGACTCTATAATACTGCCCCCTATGTACAAGAATATAACTACTATAATACTGCCCCCTATGTACAAGAAAATAACTACTATAATACTGCCCCCTGTGTACAAGAATATAACTACTATAATACTGCCCCCTATGTACAAGAATATAACTACTATAATACTGCCCCCTATATACAAGAATATACCTACTATAATGCTACCGCCTATGTACAAGAATATATCTACGATAATACTGCCCCTATTTACAGGAATATAACTTATATAACACCTATATAGTGCCCCCAATGAATGATAATAGAGAACGTCCCCTAATTAATAATATTAGAGACCATGCTGAGGCAGTCTTCTCCCCAAAAATGAATATATGGGCCAGAACTTCCCAATCATTAGAGTTAGCCATCAATACCGAGATAGTGACATGCACCCATTTAAAACCAGATACAATTACCCCAAATTTGAGGTATTCAAATTATTGAGGTATTACCCCTAATTTCCGAGATATTAGTGACCCCAATTAATTTTATAAACAGTCTCCCCTTCCCCTATATTAATATGTTATATGCTTACAAGGTACAGCTTACTAAACAGTGCCCCAGCAATAAGTGTATTGTAATTATAAAAAAAGGATTCACATGCCTGGCACTGGCTTTTCTGCAGCCTCCTTCCTACAGCACGGGGATGAATGTTCGGCAATGCCGCAAAGTGCAGGTATGTGCTGACGCTGTATTCCATATAACACTGGTTGTGCCGCACATGCAGAAAGTGAGATACAGACGCAGTCGGTGAACCCGTTTCTCTGTCATAGGACTTGACATGCTTATTTACCCATCGGGCCAATAGCATTTCCAGTGCGCGCGGGGAGCGGGCCTCCTGCACACGCACTGATCAATTAGTCCGCTGACGGCATATTCATGACAGGCAGATGTTTAACTGTGTCAGTTGTGGTCCAGGCCTATCCCTTTGAATGGGCCTGGTTGTAGTTGCACCCCTTGCGACCGTGATGGTTAAACCCCTGCTGAAAACCCTTCATTTAAGCTTTGGGGTACAAACTTCTCCACTCAGGGTGTGCAACTATAGCAGATTCCTTATCTGAAATCTACCATCAAATTCAAGCATGTCTCACTGTCTTACTTTTCTTGCATCATGTCTTCAAGTCAATCCCTAATTCTTTCTGTCAACCTCCTTTTTTTCAGACTCTTTCCTCCAAGAATATGTCTGTTCTTGTAACTTGTTATCCCTTAACCAGCCTCTATGTGTCCTGCATATATTTTCCTAAATGGAAGAATTTTTTTTTTGCTTCAATTACATCCACATGAATCACCTTTTATGATATATTACCTGGAATCAGAGGGGGTGTGTCCTGCTCGGCTGGCCCTACCATCTACTACTCCTTTTGCCTCCATACTATTTTGCAGTTCACGTCATGTGACCAGGGTGACAATCTCAGGTCCTTTAGCCTCTTAACTGCATGTATCTGACTACATGAGGTCACAGCAGACTCCATGCACTTCTAGTCCTCTCCAATTTCCATGGAGACTGCTGTGATTTTATCTTACCACATACATGGTGTACAGTTTGCGATTGTTAGAAGGCTAAAGGACCTGCAATGATGTCACTCGTCACATGACATGAATGTAACACAAAGCACCGTGTAAAAAAATGTACACAATATTTCTATTTATAAATAGAGCTTTATAAATCTATATTTGAATATTAGCAAACAGTCCCTAAGTACAAGGAGGTGGCTCAGTTATTTGAAGAGACACAGAGCTGTCAGTCAAAATAATGGGGCGTGGTTCAGATCCAGTAGACATAAGTCAGGAAATTTAATTAATTTGCATATCAGAAAAATGGCTCTAATTAAGGTACATAGCCTTACTGGCAGCTAATTTTAGGTGATATGGTGAGGACTTGTAACTAGAGATGAGCGAACATACTCGTCCGAGCTTGATGCTCGTTCGAGCATTAGCGTACTCGAAACTGCTCGTTGCTCGGACGAATACTTCGCCCGCTCGAGAAAATGGCAGCTCCCGCCGTTTTGCTTTTGGCGGCCTGAAACAGAGCCAATCACAAGCCAGGAGACTCTGCACTCCACCCAGCATGACGTGGTACCCTTACACGTCGATAGCAGTGGTTGGCTGGCCAGATCAGGTGACCCTGGGATAGACTAGCCGCTGCCCGCGCTGCTCGGATCATTCTGTGTCTGGATGCCGCTAGGGAGAGAGCTGCTGCTGGTCAGGGAAAGCGTTAGGGTGTTCTATTAGAATAGTGTTAGGCAGGAGTGATTCAACAAGAACCCAACAGCCCTTCTTAGGGCTACAATAACGTTATACTTTTTTTTTTTTTGTTTGCTTGTGGCTGGGCTTGCTGGCACTAGTAGTGCAGCTAGTACCATATTGTGAGGAATTTGCAGGGGGACTTGCTACCGTTGTGTTTAGCTCTTAGTGACACACATATCCACCTCAAACACCAAAGTGGGAAAATTTATTAGGGGTTTGATTTCAATTAGGCACATGCTGCCATTTACTTTTTATTTCACGTTTATTTTTTTAATAACTCAGTGTCATCTCATCTGGCATAGCAGTGTGCTTTCATACTTGGCTAGAAAATAGCCATAGGAGAATCCAAACGGCTTACTTACGCCTACAGTAGCGTTATATATATTTGATTTCTGGTTGATCTGCTGGTGGCTGTCCTTGCTGCAGTGCATCTACTAGCAAATTGTGAGCAATTTGTAGTGAGACTTGCGACCGCTGTGTTTTGCGCTTAGTGACGCACATATCCATCGCAAAGACCGAAGTGGGAAAATTTATTAGGGGTTGGATTTCAATTAGGCACAGTCTGCCATTTCCTTTTTTATTTTACGTTTATTTTTTTAATAACTCAGCGTCATCTCATCTGGCATAGCAGTGTGCTTTCATACTTGGCTAGAAAATAGCCATAGGAGAATCCAAACGGCTTACTTACGCCTACAGTAGCGTTATATATATTTGATTTCTGGTTGATCTGCTGGTGGCTGTACTTGCTGCAGTGCATCTACTAGCAAATTGTGAGCAATTTGTAGTGAGACTTGCGACCACTGTGTTTTGCGCTTAGTGACGCACATATCCATCGCAAAGACCGAAGTGGGAAAATTTATTAGGGGTTGGATTTCAATTAGGCACAGTCTGCCATTTCCTTTTTTATTTTACGTTTATTTTTTTAATAACTCAGCGTCATCTCATCTGGCATAGCAGTGTGCTTTCATACTTGGCTAGAAAATAGCCATCGGAGAATCCAAACGGCTTACTTACGCCTACAGTAGCGTTATATATATTTGATTTCTGGTTGATCTGCTGGTGGCTGTCCTTGCTGCAGTGCATCTACTAGCAAATTGTGAGCAATTTGTAGTGAGACTTGCGACCGCTGTGTTTTGCGCTTAGTGACGCACATATCCATCGCAAAGACCGAAGTGGGAAAATTTATTAGGGCTTGGATTTCAATTAGGCACAGTCTGCCATTTCCTTTTTTATTTTACTTTTATTTTTTTAATAACTCAGCGTCATCTCATCTGGCATAGCAGTGTGCTTTCATACTTGGCTAGAAAATAGCCATAGCAATAGGATAGCATCGTTTGGTTTTAAAAACTAAAAAACACAAAAATAAACAAAAAACACAAAAAAAAGTTAAAAAAAAATTAAAGTTATAACTCTCATTTTCAAAATGTTTAACCCGAGGGCTAGGGGTAGAGGACGAGGGCGGGGACGTGGGCGTCCAACTACTGCAGGGGTCAGAGGCCGTGGTCCTGGGCGGCGTGAGACACCACCTGCTTATGAGGGAGCAGGGGAACGCCGCAGAGCTACACTCCCTAGGTTCATGTCTGAAGTTACTGGGACTCGTGGTAGAGCACTGTTGAGGCCAGAACAGTGCGAACAGGTGATGTCGTGGATTGCCGACAATGCTTCGAGCAATTTGTCCACCAGTCAGTCTTCCACGCAGTCCACCCATGTCACCGAAATCGGCACTCCTCCAGCTCCTGCACCTCAGCCTCCTCCCCCCAGTCTGCCCCCTCCCAGGAAAATTTGGCATTTGAACCGGCATACTCTGAGGAACTGTTTTCTGGACCCTTCCCACAGTCACAAACCACTTGTCCGGTTGCTGCTGAGCAATTTTCCGATGCCCAGGTTTTCCACCAGTCGCAGTCTGTGGGTGATGATGACCTTCTTGACGTAGTGGAAGAAGTGTGTAAAGAGGTGTCCGACGATGAGGAGACACGGTTGTCAGACAGTGGGGAAGTTGTTGTCAGGGCAGGAAGTCCGAGGGGGGAGCAGACTGAGGGATCGGAGGATGATGAGGTGACAGACCCAAGCTGGGTTGATAGGCCGGGTGAACACAGTGCTTCTGAGACAGAGGAGAGTCCTCGACCAGAACAGGTTGGAAGAGGCAGTGGTGGGGCCAGACGGAGAGGCAGGGCCAGAGCTGGTGCATCAGCGCCAAATGTGTCAACTAGTGAAGCTCCTGTGGCGAGGGCTCCTGCGGCAAGGGCTAGATTTTCAGAAGTCTGGAGGTTCTTTAAGGAAACACCGGATGACCGACGGATCAGCAGGGGTTCCACCACTAATAGCTTAACTACCACCAGTATGCGCAGGCATATGAATGCTAAACACCCCACTCAGTGGCAACAAGCCCGTTCACCTCCGGCCGTGCACACCACTGCTCCTTCCCCTGTGTCAGCTGATAGTCAGCCCCCTGCCCAGGACCCTGCCACAAAAACCCCATCGTCGCCTCCACGATCCTCCACAGCATCCACCAGCGTTCAGCTCTCCATACCCCAGACGCTGGAGCGGAAACGCAAATATAGTGCAACCCACCCGCACGCCCAAGCCCTTAATGCCCACATCTCCAGATTGCTTAGCCTGGAGATGCTGCCCTATAGGCTAGTAGAGACCGAGGCCTTTCGCAACCTCATGGCGGCGGCCGCCCCTCGGTATTCGGTCCCCAGCCGCCACTACTTTTCCCGATGTGCCGTCCCAGCCCTGCACCAGCACGTGTCAGACAACATCATCCGTGCCCTGACCAACGCCGTTTCTGACAAGGTCCACCTGACCACGGACACGTGGACGAGTGCTGCCGGGCAGGGCCACTATATATTGCTGACGGCACATTGGGTTAACTTGGTGGAGGCTGGGACCGAGTCTGACCCTGCGGCTGGTCATATACTGCCGACGCCGAGGATTGCGGGGCCTACCTCGGTCCAGGTGTTTCAGGCCTACTATGCCTCCTCCTCCTCCCACCCCTCCTCCACCTCCTCCTCCGAACTACCATCCGTGGGCATGGCGCCATCAGTCGGTAGCTCTAGGCACAGCAGCAGTGCCGTCGCTGAGCGGCAGCAGGCGGTGCTCAAACTGCTGAGCCTAGGCGATAAAAGGCACACCGCCCAAGAACTATTACAGGGCATCACGGCGCAGACTGATCTGTGGCTGGCACCGCTGAACCTGAAGCCAGGCATGGTTGTGTGTGACAACGGCCGTAACCTGGTGGCGGCTCTGCAACTCGGCAGACTGACACATGTGCCATGCCTGGCCCATGTGTTAAATCTGATAGTTCAGCGTTTCCTCAAGACATACCCCAATCTGTCTGATTTGCTCACGAAGGTGCGCCGCATCTGTGCGCATTTCAGGAAGTCCAGCACAGATGCTGCCACTCTCAGGGCAGCGCAGCGCCGCCTCCAACTGCCCGCTCACCGACTGTTGTGCGACGTGCCCACGAGGTGGAATTCAACACTGACCATGTTATCCAGAGTTTACCAGCAGCGCCGAGCGATTGTAGACTGCCAGATGTCAACTTCCACCAGAACTGGTAGTCAGGTCAGTCAGCTTCCTCAAGTCTACAATGAGGAGTGGACGTGGATGTCTGATATCTGTCAGGTGCTGAGTAACTTTGAGGAGTCAACACAGATGGTCAGTGGCGATGCCGCCATCATCAGCCTTACCATCCCGCTGCTTGGCCTGTTGAAAAACTCTCTGATCAGCATGAAGTCGGAAGCTTTGCGCTCGTCACAAGAGACGGGGGAAGAAGATTCCCTTGTTGATAGCCAAAGCACCCTTAGGTCTGTTTCTCAGCGCATATCGGAGGAGGTGGAGGAGGATGAGGAGGAAGAGGAGGAGAATATTGGCGAGACACAAGAGGGGACCATTGTTGAGTCCTTCACTGTTCAGCGTGTATGGGCAGAAGAAGAGGAGTTGGAGGAGTTGGATGAGGAGGAAATGGACAGTCAGGCCAGTGAGGGGAGTGAATTCTTACGCGTTGGTACTCTGGCGCATATGGCAGATTTCATGCTAGGCTGCCTATCCCGTGACCCTCGCGTTCAAAGAATTTATTCCAGCACCGATTACTGGGTGTTCACTCTCCTGGACCCACGGTACAAGCAAAATCTTTCCACTCTCATCCCTGGAGAGGAAAGGAGTGTGAGAATGCATGAATACCAGCAGGCCCTGGTTCACAAGCTGAAACAGTATTTCCCTTCTGACAGCGCTAGCGGCAGAGTGCGTAGTTCTGCGGGACAAGTAGCGAGGGAGAGTAGGCGAGCAGGCAGCTTGTCCAGCACTGGCAAGGGTACGCTTTACAAGGCTTTTGCCAGCTTTATGTCACCCCAGCAAGACACTGTCACCTGTCCCCAGTCTCGGCAGAGTAGGGCTGATCTTTACAGAAAGATGGTGAGGGAGTACGTAGCTGACCATACCATCGTCCTAAATGATCACACAGCTCCCTACAACTACTGGGTTTCAAAGCTGGACATGTGGCACGAACTGGCGCTGTACGCCTTAGAGGTTCTTGCCTGCCCTGCCGCTAGCGTCTTGTCCGAGCGGGTTTTCAGTGCAGCTGGTGGCATCATCACCGATAAGCGTACACGCCTGTCGACTGACAGCGCTGACAGGCTGACGCTTATTAAGATGAATAAAGCCTGGATTTCTCATAATTTCCAATCTCCACCAGGTGAAGGAAGCTCAACCTGAATAATTTATCCACTCCTCCTCCTCCTCATTTTCCTCCTTCTCCTCCTCTTTGTACACTAAAGCAGAGGAAACTGGCTATTTTTTGACAGGGCCCACTGGCTCTAGCTATAGTACTTTATGCATTTAATTTTTCTGGAGGGCCACCGACCCGGTCCTCTGTTTTAAACAATTTTTGGGAGTGCCACATACAGGCACTCAATCTATTAAATTTTTCTGGAGGGCCACCTACCTGCTCCTCTGGTTTGAAAACTTTTTTGGACTGCCACATACAGGCACTCAATCTATTTCATTTTTCTGGAGGGCCACCTACCTGCTCCTCTGGTTTGAAAACTCTTTTGGACTGCCACATACAGGCACTCAATCTATTCAATTTTTCTGGAGGGCCACCTACCTGCTCCTCTGGTTTGAAAACTTTTTTGGACTGCCACATACAGGCACTCAATCTATTCCATTTTTCTGGAGGGCCACCTACCTGCTCCTCTGGTTTGAAAACTTTTTTGGACTGCCACATACAGGCACTCAGTCTATTTCATTTTTCTGGAGGGCCACCTACCTGCTCCTCTGGTTTGAAAACTTTTTTGGACTGCCACATACAGGCACTCAATCTATTCAATTTTTCTGGAGGGCCACCTACCTGCTCCTCTGGTTTGAAAACTTTTTTGGACTGCCACATACAGGCACTCAATCTATTTCATTTTTCTGGAGGGCCACCTACCTGCTCCTCTGGTTTGAAAACTTTTTTGGACTGCCACATACAGGCACTATCCAAATTAAATTGTCTCCATAGCAGCCTCCACACGTTGTCTCCATTGCTACCTCCAAAAGTCGTCCATATAGCTGCCTCCATACATCGTCCCTTTATCAAACGAGGTGTGTCAGGCAGAAATTTGGGTTGTTTTCATGGATTCCACATCAAAGTTGTTAACTTTGTCGCCACCCAGCTGTGTTATCCACAAAATATACTGGCAAACTTTTATCATTTACCAATATTATTTCAGCGCTTCTTGCGCTTCTGTTTACATTCCCCTCACCCGCCATATCCTAAACTTATAAGAACGCTACTACACTTGATCTTATACAAAAGGTTCTTAGAAGTGCTGTTTGGGGAGTAGCCTAGAGACACGGGCTTGGATTGGCGAAAGCTCGCCTGGCAGCGGAGCGCCAGCTCCATGCCAAGATCCAACTAACATAGTTTTAACTGCAGCACCTTTAATCTACTACTAGTTCACTGCCTCCATACATGGTCCCCTTATCAAACGAGCTGTGTCAGGCAGAATTTTGGGTTGTTTTCATGGCTTCCATGTTAACTTTGTCGCCACCCTGCTGTGTAATCCACAAAATATACTGGCAAACTTTTATCATGTACCGATATTATTTGAGCGCTTCTTGCTCACCTCCTTTGGTTCCTCTCTGCCACCCATTGGTTTGAAGCCTGAGTCCATTTAGGGTATGTCGCCATGCCACTCTCTAGCCTGCCGCTGCTTCCGCTGCCTCTGCATGCCGTCCCCTATAGTGTCAGGGTCAATTATTGGATGTTTTAGATGCTATCTAGCTTCATTCTGTCACTCTGTCATGGCCATGCTGTTGCCCATAGTTTTGGCATAATGGTGCGATTAAGCAGCCTCAGAGGCATCCATGCATGCTGCCCCTGCTGTTTCCTGTCCATTTCCGTGGTGTTTCCATCCTTTTCTGAGGTTCCCAGGTGTTTGGCCAAGCTTCCCTGTGCAGAGCCTTGGTCCCCTTGAAAAATGCTCGAGTCTCCCATTGACTTCAATGGGGCTCGTTATTCGAGACGAGCACTCGAGCATCGGGAAAAGTTTGTCTCGAATAACGAGTACCCGAGCATTTTAGTGCTCGCTCATCTCTACTTGTAACCCTTTATCAGCAGGCATTGTTTGTCAGGGTGGTAAAATTTTAGTGACAGGTCTTCTTTAACTATTTCTCCTGTCAACAGTCCTGGTTTCTTTTCAGCAAAAAGTGTCAATCTACTACCAATTATGGCTCCTTTAAAACCTTACCAATATTTCTGTGGTTGAACCTTCCATTTATTTTAAAGTGTATACCTTCCTGTATATCCTGCATATCTTACTGGGAAACTTTCCAGAACTCTTTTCTAGCGTTACCTTCCTGTTGTTTACGTAAGCACACCTTCCAGAACTTTTTTTCCAGGACTACCTCTGGCCAGAGCTAAAAATATAGAGATCTGTACACAACTGGAGCTCAGGTTTCTATGGAAGATACCGTTGTTCTTTCTTCACACGTCCATGACATTCTCTTACCAATAAATGTATCCAATATGACAGCAGAATTCCAAATATAGCAATTAAGATCCTCACATAAAGGTAGCATTATCAAAACTCATCCTTCTAACCTGCGTTTACACATAAAGAAGCAAACCAATATGAAAAAAACAAGCACTTATTCCGAAGGACTAAAGTTCATGGACTGGCATGTGTACACAGTTCCCTCAGTTATATATTTTGCTTATCCCCAAACTTAGGCCTCATTCACACGACCGCAATGTGGGCCATGATCAGATGATTTTGCATGATTTTGCGACCAGATCACGGCCCCCATAGATTACAATGGCTCCGGGTCACGGCGCAAAGTATAGAGCTTGTCCTATACTTTGCCAAATATAGCCACACTTCTGCCTGTGGAGGGAGGAGGGTTGACAAGCGCTCCCACCTCCTCCGCCCGACCAAATGCTCGCCCGGGATCCGTGTGAATGAGCCCTTACAACGTATGACAATAAAGGTGAAGACCAGTTTAGTAAGAATACATTTCTTACTTAATGCTGCAGCTGAGGTCTTCCTTTGTCAGCTGCCATAGAAGTGTTTGGAACAAAGAATAGATCAGCATGGCTGCCTGTCCCTGTTTGGTCACCAATTTCTGTGGTGGAAATCCACTACAATTTTGATTTCTGTATGGTTCCAAATTAAAGGTTAACAGGATAACAAGCTAAGAGAATCAAATCATGCTGAGACCAGAAGTGCTCTCAAGAAGATTCTAATTTATAAGAGTACAAATCCCAAACTTATTAGTAAGATGCATAAAACAAATGAGCAAGATGCATAAAACAATGCATCACAATTGCTTTATCTCACAATTGCTTTATGAGAAATCTCTTTCTATTCTACTTTCATTAGTTCATAAAGGCATGGATGCATTTTGCTACAAAGTATTAACTAGCTGCACTGCATAGCTTCTAACCTTCAACATGTAAAAATGTTTCTTATAATAAATATAATGAAATTCTAAAGTATAAAAAGAATATAATTAGAGATGAGCGAACATGCTCGTCCGAGCTTGATGCTCGGTCGAGCATTAGGGTACTCGAAACTGCTCGTTGCTCGGACGAATACTTCGCCCGCTCGAGAAAATGGCAGCTCCCGCCGTTTTGCTTTTTGGCGGCCAGAAACAGAGCCAATCACAAGCCAGGAGACTCTGCACTCCACCCAGCATGACGTGGTACCCTTACACGTCGATAGCAGTGGTTGGCTGGCCAGATCAGGTGACCCTGGGATAGACTAGCCGCTGCCCGCGCTGCTCGGATCATTCTGTGTCTGGATGCCGCTAGGGAGAGAGCTGCTGCTGGTCAGGGAAAGCGTTAGGGTGTTCTATTAGCTTACTGTTAGGCAGGAGTGATTCTCCAAGAACCCAACAGCCCTTCTTAGGGCTACAATAACGTTATACTTTTTTTTTTTTATTTGCAGCTAGTACCATATTGTGAGGAATTTGCAGGGGGACTTGCTACCGTTGTGTTTAGCTCTTAGTGACACACATATCCACCTCAAACACCAAAGTGGGAAAATTTCTTAGGGGTTAGATTTCAATTAGGCACAGTCTGCCATTTACTTTTTATTTTATGTTTATTTTTTTAATAACTCAGTGTCATCTCATCTTGCATAGTAGTGTGCTTTCATACTTGGCTAGAAAATAGCCATAGGAGAATCCAAACGGCTTACTTACGCCTACAGTAGCGTTATATATATTTGATTTCTGGTTGATCTGTTGGTGGCTGTACTTGCTGTAGTGCATCTACTAGCAAATTGTGAGCAATTTGTAGTGAGACTTGCGACCGCTGTGTTTTGCGCTTATTGACGCACATATCCATTGCAAAGACCGAAGTGGGAAAATTTATTAGGGGTTGGATTTCAATTAGGCACAGTCTGCCATTTCCTTTTTTATTTTACGTTTATTTTGTTTAATAACTCAGCGTCATCTCATCTGGCATAGTAGTGTGCTTTCATACTTGGCTAGAAAATAGCCATAGGAGAATCCAAACGGCTTACTTACGCCTACAGTAGCGTTATATATATTTGATTTCTGGTTGATCTGCTGGTGGCTGTACTTGCTGCAGTGCATCTACTAGCAAATTGTGAGCAATTTGTAGTGAGACTTGCGACCGCTGTGTTTTGCGCTTAGTGACGCACATATCCATTGCAAAGACCGAAGTGGGAAAATTTATTAGGGGTTGGATTTCAATTAGGCCCAGTCTGCCATTTACTTTTTATTTTACGTTTATTTTTTTAATAACTCAGTGTCATCTCATCTTGCATAGTAGTGTGCTTTCATACTTGGCTAGAAAATAGCCATAGGAGAATCCAAACGGCTTACTTACGCCTACAGTAGCGTTATATATATTTGATTTCTGGTTGATCTGCTGGTGGCTGTACTTGCTGCAGTGCATCTACTAGCAAATTGTGAGCAATTTGTAGTGAGACTTGCGACCGCTGTGTTTTGCGCTTAGTGACGCACATATCCATTGCAAAGACCGAAGTGGGAAAATTTATTAGGGGTTGGATTTCAATTAGACACAGTCTGCCATTTACTTTTTATTTTACGTTTATTTTTTTAATAACTCAGTGTCATCTCATCTTGCATAGTAGTGTGCTTTCATACTTGGCTAGAAAATAGCCATAGGAGAATCCAAACAGCTTACTTACGCCTACAGTAGCGTTATATATATTTGATTTCTGGTTGATCTGCTGGTGGCTGTACTTGCTGCAGTGCATCTACTAGCAAATTGTGAGCAATTTGTAGTGAGACTTGCGACCGCTGTGTTTTGCGCTTAGTGACGCACATATCCATTGCAAAGACCGAAGTGGGAAAATTTATTAGGGGTTGGATTTCAATTAG
This sequence comes from Engystomops pustulosus, assembly GCF_040894005.1. Lineage (NCBI taxonomy): Eukaryota > Metazoa > Chordata > Amphibia > Anura > Leptodactylidae > Engystomops > Engystomops pustulosus. Next base: position 83,055,805 of record NC_092415.1, on the reverse strand, counting down.
GCACAGTCTGCCATTTCCTTTTTTATTTTACGTTTATTTTGTTTAATAACTCAGTGTCATCTCATCTGGCATAGTAGTGTGCTTTCATACTTGGCTAGAAAATAGCCATAGGAGAATCCAAACGGCTTACTTACGCCTACAGTAGCGTTATATATATTTGATTTCTGGTTGATCTGCTGGTGGCTGTACTTGCTGCAGTGCATCTACTAGCAAATTGTGAGCAATTTGTAGTGAGACTTGCGACCGCTGTGTTTTGCGCTTAGTGACGCACATATCCATTGCAAAGACCGAAGTGGGAAAATTTATTAGGGGTTGGATTTCAATTAGGCACAGTCTGCCATTTCCTTTTTTATTTTACGTTTATTTTGTTTAATAACTCAGCGTCATCTCATCTGGCATAGTAGTGTGCTTTCATACTTGGCTAGAAAATAGCCATAGCAATAGGATAGCATGGTTTGGTTTTAAAAACTAAAAAACACAAAAAAAAACAAAAAAACACAAAAAAAAGTTAAAAAAAAATTAAAGTTATAACTCTCATTTTCAAAATGTTTAACCCGAGGGCTAGGGGTAGAGGACGAGGGCTGGGACGTGGGCGTCCAACTACTGCAGGGGTCAGAGGCCATAGTCCTGGGCGGGGTGAGACACCACCTACTTATGAGGGAGCAGGGGAACGCCGCAGAGCTACACTCCCTAGGTTCATGTCTGAAGTTACTGGGACTCGTAGTAGAGCACTGTTGAGGCCAGAACAGTGCGAACAGGTGATGTCGTGGATTGCCGACAATGCTTCGAGCAATTTGTCCACCAGTCAGTCTTCCACGCAGTCCACCCATGTCACCGAAATCGGCACTCCTCCAGCTCCTGCACCTCAGCCTCCTCCCCCCCAGTCTGCCCCCTCCCAGGAAAATTTGCCATTTGAACCGGCATACTCTGAGGAACTGTTTTCTGGACCCTTCCCACACTCACAAACCACTTGTCCGGTTGCTGCTGAGCAATTTTCCGATGCCCAGTTTTTCCACCAGTCGCAGTCTGTGGGTGATGATGACCTTCTTGACGTAGTGGAAGAAGTGTCTAAAGAGGTGTCCGACGATGAGGAGACACGGTTGTCAGACAGTGGGGAAGTTGTTGTCAGGGCAGGAAGTCCGAGGGGGGAGCAGACTGAGGGATCGGAGGATGATGAGGTGACAGACCCAAGCTGGGTTGATAGGCCGGGTGAACACAGTGCTTCTGAGACAGAGGAGAGTCCTCGACCAGAACAGGTTGGAAGAGGCAGTGGTGGGGCCAGACGGAGAGGCAGGGCCAGAGCTGGTGCATCAGCGCCAAATGTGTTAACTAGTGAAGCTCCCGTGGCGAAGGCTCTTGCGGCGAGGGCTAGATTTTCAGAAGTCTGGAGGTTCTTTAAGGAAACACCGGATGACCGACGGACTGTGGTGTGCAACATTTGCCAAACCAGGCTCAGCAGGGGTTCCACCACTACTAGCTTAACTACCACCAGTATGCGCAGGCATATGAATGCTAAACACCCCACTCAGTGGCAACAAGCCCGTTCACCTCCGGCCGTGCACACCACTGCTCCTTCCCCTGTGTCAGCTGATAGTCAGCCCCCTGCCCAGGACCCTGCCACAAAAACCCCATCGTCGCCTCCACGATCCTCCACAGCATCCACCAGCGTTCAGCTCTCCATACCCCAGACGCTGGAGCGGAAACGCAAATATAGTGCAACCCACCCGCACGCCCAAGCCCTTAATGTCCACATCTCCAGATTGCTTAGCCTGGAGATGCTGCCCTATAGGCTAGTAGAGACCGAGGCCTTTCGCAACCTCATGGCGGCGGCCGCCCCTCGGTATTCGGTCCCCAGCCGCCACTACTTTTCCCGATGTGCCGTCCCAGCCCTGCACCAGCACGTGTCAGACAACATCATCCGTGCCCTGACCAACGCCGTTTCTGACAAGGTCCACCTGACCACGGACACGTGGACGAGTGCTGCCGGGCAGGGCCACTATATATCGCTGACGGCACATTGGGTTAACTTGGTGGAGGCTGGGACCGAGTCTGACCCTGCGGCTGGTCATATACTGCCGACGCCGAGGATAGCGGGGCCTACCTCGGTCCAGGTGTTTCAGGCCTACTATGCCTCCTCCTCCTCCCACCCCTCCTCCACCTCCTCCTCCTCCGAATTACCATCCGTGGGCATGGCGCCATCAGTCGGTAGCTCTAGGCACAGCAGCAGTGCCGTCGCTAAGCGACAGCAGGTGGTGCTCAAACTGCTGAGCCTAGGCGATAAAAGGCACACCGCCCAAGAGCTATTACAGGGCATCACGGCGCAGACTGATCTGTGGCTGGCACCGCTGAACCTGAAGCCAGGCATGGTTGTGTGTAACAACGGCCGTAACCTGGTGGCGGCTCTGCAACTCGGCAGACTGACACATGTGCCATGCCTGGCCCATGTGTTAAATCTGATAGTTCAGCGTTTCCTCAAGACATACCCCAATCTCACTGATTTGCTCACGAAGGTGCGCCGCATCTGTGCGCATTTCAGGAAGTCCAGCACAGATGCTGCCACTCTCAGGGCAGCGCAGCGCCGCCTCCAACTGCCCGCTCACCGACTGTTGTGCGACGTGCCCACGAGGTGGAATTCAACACTGACCATGTTATCCAGAGTTTACCAGCAGCGCCGAGCCATTGTAGACTGCCAGATGTCAACTTCCACCAGAACTGGTAGTCAGGTCAGTCAGCTTCCTCAAGTCTACAATGAGGAGTGGACGTGGATGTCTGATATCTGTCAGGTGCTGAGTAACTTTGAGGAGTCAACACAGATGGTCAGTGGCGATGCCGCCATCATCAGCCTCACCATCCCGCTGCTTGGCCTGTTGAAAAACTCTCTGATCAGCATGAAGTCGGAAGCTTTGCGCTCGTCACAAGAGACGGGGGAAGAAGATTCCTTTGTTGATAGCCAAAGCACCCTTAGGTCTGTTTCTCAGCGCATATCGGAGGAGGTGGAGGTGGAGGAGGATGAGGAGGAAGAGGAGGAGAATGTTGGCGAGACACAAGAGGGGACCATTGTTGAGTCCTTCACTGTTCAGCGTGTATGGGCAGAAGAAGAGGAGTTGGAGGAGTTGGAGGAGGAGGAAATGGACAGTCAGGCCAGTGAGGGGAGTGAATTCTTACGCGTTGGTACTCTGGCGCATATGGCAGATTTCATGCTAGGCTGCCTATTCCGTGACCCTCGCGTTCAAAGAATTTATTCCAGCACCGATTACTGGGTGTTCACTCTCCTGGACCCACGGTACAAGCAAAATCTTTCCACTCTCATCTCTGGAGAGGAAAGGAGTGTGAGAATGCATGAATACCAGCAGGCCCTGGTTCACAAGCTGAAACAGTATTTCCCTTCTGACAGCGCTAGCGGCAGAGTGCGTAGTTCTGCGGGACAAGTAGCGAGGGAGAGTAGGCGAGCAGGCAGCTTGTCCAGCACTGGCAAGGGTACGCTTTACAAGGCTTTTGCCAGCTTTATGTCACCCCAGCAAGACACTGTCACCTGTCCCCAGTCTCGGCAGAGTAGGGCTGATCTTTACAGAAAGATGGTGAGGGAGTACGTAGCTGACCATACCATCGTCCTAAATGATCACACAGCTCCCTACAACTACTGGGTTTCAAAGCTGGACATGTGGCACGAACTGGCGCTGTACGCCTTGGAGGTTCTTGCCTGCCCTGCCGCTAGCGTCTTGTCCGAGCGGGTTTTCAGTGCAGCTGGTGGCATCATCACCGATAAGCGTACACGCCTGTCGACTGACAGCGCTGACAGGCTGACGCTTATTAAGATGAATAAAGCCTGGATTTCTCATAATTTTCAATCTCCACCAGGTGAAGGAAGCTCAACCTGAATAATTTATCCACTCCTCCTCCTCCTCATTTTCCTCCTTCTCCTCCTCTTTGTACAGTAAAGCAGAGGAAACTGGCTATTTTTTGACAGGGCCCACTGGCTCTAGCTATAGTACTTTATGCATTTAATTTTTCTGGAGGGCCACCTACCCGGTCCTCTGTTTTAAAAAATTTTTGGGAGTGCCACATACAGGCACTCAATCTATTCAATTTTTCTGGAGGGCCACCTACCCGGTCCTCTGTTTTAAACAATTTTTGGGAGTGCCACATACAGGCACTCAATCTATTCAATTTTTCTGGAGGGCCACCTACCCGCTCCTCTGGTTTGAAAACTTTTTTGGACTGCCACATACAGGCACTCAATCTATTCCATTTTACTGGAGGGCCACCTACCTGCTCCTCTGGTTTGAAAACTTTTTTGGACTGCCACATACAGGCACTCAATCTATTCCATTTTACTGGAGGGCCACCTACCTGCTCCTCTGGTTTGAAAAGTTTTTTGGACTGCCACATACAGGCACTCAATCTATTCAATTTTTCTGGAGGGCCACCTACCCGCTCCTCCGGTTTGAAAACTTTTTTGGACTGCCACATACAGGAACTCAATCTATTTCATTTTACTGGAGGGCCACCTACCTGCTCCTCTGGTTTGAAAACTTTTTTGGACTGCCACATACAGGCACTCAATCTATTCCATTTTACTGGAGGGCCACCTACCTGCTCCTCTGGTTTGAAAAGTTTTTTGGACTGCCACATACAGGCACTCAATCTATTCCATTTTACTGGAGGGCCACCTACCTGCTCCTCTGGTTTGAAAACTTTTTTGGACTGCCACATACAGGCACTCAATCTATTTCATTTTTCTGGAGGGCCACCTACCCGCTCCTCTGGTTTGAAAACTTTTTTGGACTGCCACATACAGGCACTCAATCTATTTCATTTTTCTGGAGGGCCACCTACCTGCTCCTCTGGTTTGAAAACTTTTTTGGACTGCCACATACAGGCACTATCCAAATTAAATTGTCTCCATAGCAGCCTCCACACGTTGTCTCCATTGCTACCTCCAAACGAGGTGTGTCAGGCAGAAATTTGGGTTGTTTTCATGGATTCCACATCAAAGTTGTTAACTTTGTCGCCACCCTGCTGTGTTATCCACAAAATATACTAGCAAACTTTTATCATTTACCAATATTATTTCAGCGCTTCTTGCGCATCTGTTTACATTCCCCTCACCCGGCATATCCTAAACTTATAAGAACGCTACTACACTTGATCTTATACAAAAGGCTCTTAGAAGTGCTGTTTGGGGAGTAGCCTAGAGACAGGGGCTTGGATTGGCGAAAGCTCACCTGGCAGCGGAGCGCCAGCTCCATGCGCATCATGCGCTACTTGTGCATCTGTTTACATTCCCCTCACCCGCCATATCCCAAACTTATAAGAACGCTACTACACTTAACTTGGTGCAGGCTGGGACCGAGTCTGACCCTGGGGCTGGTCATATACTGCCGACGCAGAGAATTGCGGGGCCTACCTCGGTCCAGGTCTCAAAGGTCTAGTATACCTCCTCCTCCTCCCACCCCTCCTCCACCTCCTCCTCCTCCGAATTACCATCCGTGGCCATGGCGCCATCAGTCGGTAGCTCTAGGCACAGCAGCAGTGCCGTCGCTAAGCGACAGCAGGCGGTGCTCAAACTGCTGAGCCTAGGCGATAAAAGGCACACCGCCCAAGAGCTATTACAGGGCATTCCACATCAAACTTGTTAACTTTGTCGCCACCCTGCTGTGTAATCCACAAAATATACTTGCAAACTTTTATCATTTACCGATATTATTTCAGCGCTTCTTGCGCATCTGTTTACATCCCCCTCACCCGCCATATCCTAAACTTATAAGAACGCTACTACACTTGATCTTATACAAAAGGTTCTTAGAAGTGCTGTTTGGGGAGTAGCCTAGAGACAGGGGCTTGGATTGGCGAAAGCTCACCTGGCAGCGGAGCGCCAGCTCCATGCGCATCATGCGCTTCTTGCGCATCTGTTTACATTCCCCTCACCCGCCATATCCCAAACTTATAAGAACGCTACTACACTTGATCTTATACAAAGGGTTCTTAGAAGTGCTGTTTGGGGAGTAGCCTAGAGACAGGGGCTTGGATTGGCGAAAGCTCGCCTGGCAGCGGAGAGCCAGCTCCATGCCAAGATCCAACTAACATAGTTTTAACTGCAGCACCTTTAATCTGCTACTAGTTCACTGCCTCCATACATGGTCCCCTTATCAAACGAGCTGTGTCAGGCAGAATTTTGGGTTGTTTTCATGGCTTCCATGTTAACTTTGTCGCCACCCTGCTGTGTAATCCACAAAATATACTGGCAAACTTTTATCATGTACCGATATTATTTGAGCGCTTCTTGCTCACCTCCTTTGGTTCTTCTCTGCCACCCATTGGTTTGAAGCCTGAGTCCATTTAGAGTATGTCGCCATGCCACTCTCTAGCCTGCCGCTGCTGCCGCTGCCTCTGCATGCCGTCCCCTATAGTGTCAGGGTCAATTATTGGATGTTTTACATGCTATCTAGCTTCATTCTGTCACTCTGTCATGGCCATGCTGTTGCCCATAGTTTTGGCATAATGGTGCGATTAAGCAGCCTCAGAGGCATCCATGCATGCTGCCCCTGCTGTTTCCTGTCCATTTCCGTGGTGTTTCCATCCTTTTCTGAGGTTCCCAGGTGTTTGGCCAAGCTTCCCTGTGCAGAGCCTTGGTCCCCTTGAAAAATGCTCGAGTCTCCCATTGACTTCAATGGGGCTCGTTATTCGAGACGAGCACTCGAGCATCGGGAAAAGTTCGTCTCGAATAACGAGTACCCGAGCATTTTAGTGCTCGCTCATCTCTAAATATAATGCTATTCTAGCAGTGTATACTTACACAAACAACGTAGTTTGAATTTTTCCCTCACACATCACACACTATATTTTCTAATCAGGGAATCCAAAGCATACATCTTTTTAATAAAGTAAGTGATCTATGTTTCCCAAAAAATTCATAAAATCTTTCTCCAGCACCAATGTACCTTTTTATTTAATTAGAAATGAAAGTGTCTGTAGTGGATATAACAGTCTTGTCATACTGATCATGTTAAACAGCTGGATTCTACCCATCATTGAAAGTGGCAGATCTTTCTATCTAACTAGTTATTTTCTGAGCTTATGAATTGCTCATATATTTATTTACCGTATATACTCGAGTATAAGCCGGCCCGAGTATAAGCCGAGGCCCCAAATTTTACCACAAAATACTGGGAAAACCTATTGACTTGAGTATAAGCCGAGGGTGGGAAATGCATTGGTCACAGCCTCCCCAGTATATAGCCTGCCAGACCCTGCCCCAGTGTATATAGCCTGCCAGACCCTGCCCCAGTGTATATAGCCTGCAGACCCTGCCCCAGTGTACATAGCCTGCCAGACCCTGCCCCAGTGTATATAGTGTATATATGCAAATTAGAAAAAAAATAATTTACATCTGGAATTACCCCTATTGCATATAAACTAAATGGGTAAAATGTAATGGCACATTCACTCTTTTTAACCCTTTTTAACAGCTCAGGGTGCATGGAGAAGGTTCACGGGCTGAGCCCTCTCCATAGCTGGAAAGTCTTTGCTAACCCGCACATCGCCGCCACCAAAGCTGGGGGCGGCTTCAAAAAGATGGTGGCACGTGGGCCGCCTTCTTGTTGGAGATCGTCCCTCCCCGTGATATCATCGGGGAGCAGCGATCAGTTGCCATGACAGCCTCGGGTCTGTCATCAGTTGCACATTGTAATGTGTGAGGATGAAAATCCCCATATACTGCCATACAGTAGTATGGTAGTGTATGATAGGATCAATAAGACAACCTATGGTTAAAGTACCCTAGGGTACTTAATAAACAATTTATAAATAAACAGTAAAAATCACAAACACATTAGGTATCGCTGCATCAGAAAATGCCCGATCTATCAGAATATAATAATGTTTTTTCACTGTGTTTAACCCCGTAATGGAAAATAATGCCCAAAGTCAAAAATGGCACTTTTTTGCCATTTTGAAAAATATAAAAAAATCTTTAAAAAGTGATCAAAAGGTCATACAGTCCAAAAAATTATAGCATTGAAAACTTCATCAAAAGTCACAAAAAAGATACCACCCATAGCTCCATACAACGAAGTATAAAAAAGTTCTAAGCACCAGAAGATGGCAAAATTAAAAAAAATGTTTTTAATTTTTGTAAATGCATGATGTAATATACTGGGGCATATAGTATAGACCTCCTACCCCCTTCACCAATCTGAATCCAACTAGTGAGTACACGGTAGGTGAGAAGACAATTTAAAACTTAACTTTTAATACAATCCAATACACAAAGATAGAGATCTACAATAATAATTAAAAGAAAGAGATACCAGGCCTCAAGGGGTTGAAGTGAAGAGAGAAACACCAAAGGACAGTGAGAGGAAAGTGTAGTCAAATTGATTGAGAACGCAGGGAGAGGGGGATAACCTCTAAATGTCACAGAAGTCCCCCTGAAATCCTAATCTTCCCTAATGGAGAGAAGGGGATCTAGATACACCCTGAAGCCTCATCACGGGATCGCAGCCCTATGAAGCTGCCACCCCATCTGGAACCTCACCCTGTGCTCGGCCGTAAAGCCCTACGCTACCGAGAGAGGGGAGGTAAATGGAAATCACATTCGGCTGTGTAGTTTACGCATATGTTAGGTTACACATGAGAAATCCCAACACAGTGTTTGAGAAGGTATATAGATAGGTTATACTCTTATGTAGAGATGAGCGAACATACTCGTCCGAGCTTGATGCTCGTTCGAGCATTAGCGTACTCGAAACTGCTCGTTGCTCGGACGAATACTTCGCCCGCTCGAGAAAATGGCAGCTCCCGCCGTTTTGCTTTTTGGCGGCCAGAAACAGAGCCAATCACAAGCCAGGAGACTCTGCGCTCCACCCAGCATGACGTGGTACCCTTACACGTCGATAGCAGTGGTTGGCTGGCCAGATCAGGTGACCCTGGGATAGACTAGCCGCTGCCCGCGCTGCTCGGATCATTCTGTGTCTGGATGCCGCTAGGGAGAGAGCTGCTGCTGGTCAGGGAAAGCGTTAGGGTGTTCTATTAGAATAGTGTTAGGCAGGAGTGATTCAACAAGAACCCAACAGCCCTTCTTAGGGCTACAATAACGTTATACTTTTTTTTTTTTGTTTGCTTGTGGCTGGGCTTGCTGGCACTAGTAGTGCAGCTAGTACCATATTGTGAGGAATTTGCAGGGGGACTTCCTACCGTTGTGTTTAGCTCTTAGTGACACACATATCCACCTCAAACACCAAAGTGGGAAAATTTATTAGGGGTTTGATTTCAATTAGGCACAGTCTGCCATTTACTTTTTATTTTACGTTTATTTTTTTAATAACTCAGTGTCATCTCATCTGGCATAGCAGTGTGCTTTCATACTTGGCTAGAAAATAGCCATAGGAGAATCCAAACGGCTTACTTACGCCTACAGTAGCGTTATATATATTTGATTTCTGGTTGATCTGCTGGTGGCTGTCCTTGCTGCAGTGCATCTACTAGCAAATTGTGAGCAATTTGTAGTGAGACTTGTGACCGCTGTGTTTTGCGCTTAGTGACGCACATATCCATCGCAAAGACCGAAGTGGGAAAATTTATTAGGGGTTGGATTTCAATTAGGCACAGTCTGCCATTTCCTTTTTTGTTTTACGTTTATTTTTTTAATAACTCAGCGTCATCTCATCTGGCATAGCAGTGTGCTTTCATACTTGGCTAGAAAATAGCCATAGGAGAATCCAAACGGCTTACTTACGCCTACAGTAGCGTTATATATATTTGATTTCTGGTTGATCTGCTGGTGGCTGTACTTGCTGCAGTGCATCTACTAGCAAATTGTGAGCAATTTGTAGTGAGACTTGCGACCACTGTGTTTTGCGCTTAGTGACGCACATATCCATCGCAAAGACCGAAGTGGGAAAATTTATTAGGGGTTGGATTTCAATTAGGCACAGTCTGCCATTTCCTTTTTTATTTTACGTTTATTTTTTTAATAACTCAGCGTCATCTCATCTGGCATAGCAGTGTGCTTTCATACTTGGCTAGAAAATAGCCATCGGAGAATCCAAACGGCTTACTTACGCCTACAGTAGCGTTATATATATTTGATTTCTGGTTGATCTGCTGGTGGCTGTCCTTGCTGCAGTGCATCTACTAGCAAATTGTGAGCAATTTGTAGTGAGACTTGCGACCGCTGTGTTTTGCGCTTAGTGACGCACATATCCATCGCAAAGACCGAAGTGGGAAAATTTATTAGGGCTTGCATTTCAATTAGGCACAGTCTGCCATTTTCTTTTTTATTTTACGTTTATTTTTTTAATAACTCAGCGTCATCTCATCTGGCATAGCAGTGTGCTTTCATACTTGGCTAGAAAATAGCCATAGCAATAGGATAGCATCGTTTGGTTTTAAAAACTAAAAAACACAAAAAAAAACAAAAACCACAAAAAAAAACAAAAAACACAAAAAAAAGTTAAAAAAAAATTAAAGTTATAACTCTCATTTTCAAAATGTTTAACCCGAGGGCTAGGGGTAGAGGACGAGGGCGGGGACGTGGGCGTCCAACTACTGCAGGGGTCAGAGGCCGTGGTCCTGGGCGGGGTGAGACACCACCTGCTTATGAGGGAGCAGGGGAACGCCGCAGAGCTACACTCCCTAGGTTCATGTCTGAAGTTACTGGGACTCGTGGTAGAGCACTGTTGAGGCCAGAACAGTGCGAACAGGTGATGTCGTGGATTGCCGACAATGCTTCGAGCAATTTGTCCACCAGTCAGTCTTCCACGCAGTCCACCCATGTCACCGAAATCGGCACTCCTCCAGCTCCTGCACCTCAGCCTCCTCCCCACCAGTCTGCCCCCTCCCAGGAAAATTTGGCATTTGAACCGGCATACTCTGAGGAACTGTTTTCTGGACCCTTCCCACAGTCACAAACCACTTGTCCGGTTGCTGCTGAGCAATTTTCCGATGCCCAGGTTTTCCACCAGTCGCAGTCTGTGGGTGATGATGACCTTCTTGACGTAGTGGAAGAAGTGTGTAAAGAGGTGTCCGACGATGAGGAGACACGGTTGTCAGACAGTGGGGAAGTTGTTGTCAGGGCAGGAAGTCCGAGGGGGGAGCAGACTGAGGGATCGGAGGATGATGAGGTGACAGACCCAAGCTGGGTTGATAGGCCGGGTGAACACAGTGCTTCTGAGACAGAGGAGAGTCCTCGACCAGAACAGGTTGGAAGAGGCAGTGGTGGGGCCAGACGGAGAGGCAGGGCCAGAGCTGGTGCATCAGCGCCAAATGTGTCAACTAGTGAAGCTACCGTGGCGAGGGCTCCTGCGGCGAGGGCTAGATTTTCAGAAGTCTGGAGGTTCTTTAAGGAAACACCGGATGACCGACGGACTGTGGTGTGCAACATTTGCCAAACCAGGATCAGCAGGGGTTCCACCACTAATAGCTTAACTACCACCAGTATGCGCAGGCATATGAATGCTAAACACCCCTCTCAGTGGCAACAAGCCCGTTCACCTCCGGCCGTGCACACCACTGCTCCTTCCCCTGTGTCAGCTGATAGTCAGCCCCCTGCCCAGGACCCTGCCACAAAAACCCCATCGTCGCCTCCACGATCCTCCACAGCATCCACCAGCGTTCAGCTCTCCATACCCCAGACGCTGGAGCGGAAACGCAAATATAGTGCAACCCACCCGCACGCCCAAGCCCTTAATGTCCACATCTCCAGATTGCTTAGCCTGGAGATGCTGCCCTTTAGGCTAGTAGAGACCGAGGCCTTTCGCAACCTCATGGCGGCGGCCGCCCCTCGGTATTCGGTCCCCAGCCGCCACTACTTTTCCCGATGTGCCGTCCCAGCCCTGCACCAGCACGTGTCAGACAACATCATCCGTGCCCTGACCAACGCCGTTTCTGACAAGGTCCACCTGACCACGGACACGTGGACGAGTGCTGCCGGGCAGGGCCACTATATATCGCTAACGGCACATTGGGTTAACTTGGTGGAGGCTGGGACCGAGTCTGACCCTGCGGCTGGTCATATACTGCCGACGCCGAGGATTGCAGGGCCTACCTCGGTCCAGGTGTTTCAGGCCTACTATGCCTCCTCCTCCTCCCACCCCTCCTCCACCTCCTCCTCCGAACTACCATCCGTGGGCATGGCGCCATCAGTCGGTAGCTCTAGGCACAGCAGCAGTGCCGTCGCTAAGCGACAGCAGGCGGTGCTCAAACTGCTGAGCCTAGGCGATAAAAGGCACACCGCCCAAGAACTATTACAGGGCATCACGGCGCAGACTGATCTGTGGCTGGCACCGCTGAACCTGAAGCCAGGCATGGTTGTGTGTGACAACGGCCGTAACCTGGTGGCGGCTCTGCAACTCGGCAGACTGACACATGTGCCATGCCTGGCCCATGTGTTAAATCTGATAATTCAGCGTTTCCACAAGACATACCCCAATCTGTCTGATTTGCTCACAAAGGTGCGCCGCATCTGTGCGCATTTCAGGAAGTCCAGCACAGATGCTGCCACTCTCAGGGCAGCGCAGCGCCGCCTCCAACTGCCCGCTCACCGACTGTTGTGCGACGTGCCCACGAGGTGGAATTCAACACTGACCATGTTATCCAGAGTTTACCAGCAGCGCCGAGCCATTGTAGACTGCCAGATGTCAACTTCCACCAGAACTGGTAGTCAGGTCAGTCAGCTTCCTCAAGTCTACAATGAGGAGTGGACGTGGATGTCTGATATCTGTCAGGTGCTGAGTAACTTTGAGGAGTCAACACAGATGGTCAGTGGCGATGCCGCCATCATCAGCCTCACCATCCCGCTGCTTGGCCTGTTGATAAACTCTCTGATCAGCATGAAGTCGGAAGCTTTGCGCTCGTCACAAGAGACGGGGGAAGAAGATTCCCTTGTTGATAGCCAAAGCACCCTTAGGTCTGTTTCTCAGCGCATATCGGAGGAGGTGGAGGAGGATGAGGAGGAAGAGGAGGAGAATGTTGGTGAGACACAAGAGGGGACCATTGTTGAGTCCTTCACTGTTCAGCGTGTATGGGCAGAAGAAGAGGAGTTGGAGGAGTTGGATGAGGAGGAAATGGACAGTCAGGCCAGTGAGGGGAGTGAATTCTTACGCGTTGGTACTCTGGCGCATATGGCAGATTTCATGCTAGGCTGCCTATCCCGTGACCCTCGCGTTCAAAGAATTTATTCCAGCACCGATTACTGGGTGTTCACTCTCCTGGACCCACAGTACAAGCAAAATCTTTCCACTCTCATCCCTGGAGAGGAAAGGAGTGTGAGAATGCATGAATACCAGCAGGCCCTGGTTCACAAGCTGAAACAGTATTTCCCTTCTGACAGCGCTAGCGGCAGAGTGCGTAGTTCTGCGGGACAAGTAGCGAGGGAGAGTAGGCGAGCAGGCAGCTTGTCCAGCACTGGCAAGGGTACGCTTTACAAGGCTTTTGCCAGCTTTATGTCACCCCAGCAAGACACTGTCACCTGTCCCCAGTCTCGGCAGAGTAGGGCTGATCTTTACAGAAAGATGGTGAGGGAGTACGTAGCTGACCATACCATCGTCCTAAATGATCACACAGCTCCCTACAACTACTGGGTTTCAAAGCTGGACATGTGGCACGAACTGGCGCTGTACGCCTTGGAGGTTCTTGCCTGCCCTGCCGCTAGCGTGTTGTCCGAGCGGGTTTTCAGTGCAGCTGGTGGCATCATCACCGATAAGCGTACACGCCTGTCGACTGACAGCGCTGACAGGCTGACGCTTATTAAGATGAATAAAGCCTGGATTTGTCATAATTTCCAATCTCCACCAGGTGAAGGAAGCTCAACCTGAATAATTTATCCACTCCTCCTCCTCCTTATTTTCCTCCTTCTCCTCCTCTTTGTACAGTAAAGCAGAGGAAACTGGCTATTTTTTGACAGGGCCCACTGGCTCTAGCTATAGTACTTTATGCATTTAATTTTTCTGGAGGGCCACCGACCCGGTCCTCTGTTTTAAACAATTTTTGGGAGTGCCAAATACAGGCACTCAATCTATTCAATTTTTCTGGAGGGCCACCTACCTGCTCCTCTGGTTTGAAAACTTTTTTGGACTGCCACATACAGGCACTCAATCTATTTCATTTTTCTGGAGGGCCACCTACCTGCTCCTCTGGTTTGAAAACTTTTTTGGACTGCCACATACAGGCACTCAATCTATTCAATTTTTCTGGAGGGCCACCTACCTGCTCCTCTGGTTTGAAAACTTTTTTGGACTGCCACATACAGGCACTCAATCTATTCCATTTTTCTGGAGGGCCACCTACCTGCTCCTCTGGTTTGAAAACTTTTTTGGACTGCCACATACAGGCACTCAATCTATTTCATTTTTCTGGAGGGCCACCTACCTGCTCCTCTGGTTTGAAAACTTTTTTGGACTGCCACATACAGGCACTCAATCTATTCCAATTTTCTGGAGGGCCACCTACCTGCTCCTCTGGTTTGAAAACTTTTTTGGACTGCCACATACAGGCACTCAATCTATTTCATTTTTCTGGAGGGCCACCTACCTGCTCCTCTGGTTTGAAAACTTTTTTGGACTGCCACATACAGGCACTATCCAAATTAAATTGTCTCCATAGCAGCCTCCACACGTTGTCTCCATTGCTACCTCCAAAAGTCGTCCATATAGCTGCCTCCATACATCGTCCCTTTATCAAACGAGGTGTGTCAGGCAGAAATTTGGGTTGTTTTCATGGATTCCACATCAAAGTTGGTAACTTTGTCGCCACCCAGCTGTGTTATCCACAAAATATACTGGCAAACTTTTATCATTTACCAATATTATTTCAGCGCTTCTTGCGCTTCTGTTTACATTCCCCTCACCCGCCATATCCTAAACTTATAAGAACGCTACTACACTTGATCTTATACAAAAGGTTCTTAGAAGTGCTGTTTGGGGAGTAGCCTAGAGACACGGGCTTGGATTGGCGAAAGCTCACCTGGCAGCGGAGCGCCAGCTCCATGCCAAGATCCAACTAACATAGTTTTAACTGCAGCACCTTTAATCTACTACTAGTTCACTGCCTCCATACATGGTCCCCTTATCAAACGAGCTGTGTCAGGCAGAATTTTGGGTTGTTTTCATGGCTTCCATGTTAACTTTGTCGCCACCCTGCTGTGTAATCCACAAAATATACTGGCAAACTTTTATCATGTACCGATATTATTTGAGCGCTTCTTGCTCACCTCCTTTGGTTCCTCTCTGCCACCCATTGGTTTGAAGCCTGAGTCCATTTAGGGTATGTCGCCATGCCACTCTCTAGCCTGCCGCTGCCTCTGCATGCCGTCCCCTATAGTGTCAGGGTCAATTATTGGATGTTTT
Organism: Engystomops pustulosus; assembly: GCF_040894005.1. Taxonomy (NCBI): domain Eukaryota; kingdom Metazoa; phylum Chordata; class Amphibia; order Anura; family Leptodactylidae; genus Engystomops; species Engystomops pustulosus. The sequence goes on along the minus strand of NC_092415.1, from coordinate 83,040,461 downwards.
AGATGCTATCTAGCTTCATTCTGTCACTCTGTCATGGCCATGCTGTTGCCCATAGTTTTGGCATAATGGTGCGATTAAGCAGCCTCAGAGGCATCCATGCATGCTGCCCCTGCTGTTTCCTGTCCATTTCCGTGGTGTTTCCATCCTTTTCTGAGGTTCCCAGGTGTTTGGCCAAGCTTCCCTGTGCAGAGCCTTGGTCCCCTTTAAAAATGCTCGAGTCTCCCATTGACTTCAATGGGGCTCGTTATTCGAGACGAGCACTCGAGCATCGGGAAAAGTTCGTCTCGAATAACGAGTACCCGAGCATTTTAGTGCTCGCTCATCTCTACTCTTATGTGGTCAAGACCCTACATGACATGTTTCGCCTGCATACCACAGGCTCATCAGGGGTACAATAAACCGCCAAGGGTAAAGTAAGCACCATGTCACGCTTAAGAACAAAGGATATAAACAGTGGCGGTGTGACTCAGAGTGCGGCAGAACACAGTACCGTGTCTAGGTATACTCTAAGTAGAAGGTGCAATTCATATGGGGTACGTAGAAAGTTCTGTAGCCATTCATCTTTAGAATACACAATGAGATGTGTGGCACCATGCACAGTTCTCCATATAGGTTAATGGGCAGTGGCGATAACCTGAAGAATGGGTCCCATCCGAAAAATGTTGGTAGGAACCCGGACGCCAATGTGCTTGGGCGCCAAGGTAGGAGCGTCTTACCTGGTTTATGTGTCAAACACTACACCGGTATGGGAGAGTGTAAATGTATGAAAACATTATAAAACCTATACAAATTTGGTATCTCCGTGAACCGTTGACCCAAAGAATAGAGTATACATGTCATTTGGGGTGCACAGTGAAAGCTGTAAATTCCAAGCCTACAATGAAATGCCGTAAATGCGTTTTTTATACCAATTTCACTGCATTTGGAATTTTTTTCCCGCTTCCCAGTACATGGCATAGAATAGTCAATACCATCACTATGAAGTGCAATTTGTTATGCAGAAAACAAGTTGACACAGAGCTCTTTATGTGTAAAAAAGAAAAGTTATAGATTTTTGATTGTGAAGAGTGAAAAATGAAAAAACAAAAAAGGGCGAGGTCCTTAAAGGGTTAAAATTAGCATGTGGCATCATGTTTCACAATTTTCTTTTTCAAGCCCAGCATAAAGAGCCTTGAGGTTAAACACGACACAAGAAAGGTAAATAATGCTTAATGCAATAAAGTTGACAAAAAAGTTTTTTACAAAAATGTGACTATATTTAGAGATGGCTGTTTGCAAATGTAAACCATGCGTTTATGTTTATATTTGCCATCCCAGTTTGTTTTCTTTGCAGCCATGTACATCAGCAAAGAAATACATTATAAAGAAATAATAATAAAGTAAAATTATATCATGATGTCCTCCTATGGTTGAATATAATTTTTCTGTGCTATAAAAGATTTTGCATTTCAGACATTTTAGATAATTGGAGGTCAAAATTATAAGAATATACTTTTTATAGTATTCATATGCACCATAGAACCTTGGTTTAAAATGTCACATGTGAACATACACTAATCAACATCTATTTACAGTGCAATGGCTTGAATAAATTATGATTAATTCCAGTATTTCTAAATGAATCATATGAATTTAAAATGCATTATGCAATAATCCAAGATTATAAACTCAACCTGTTAAAACATATCGACCTGCTTAAAATACTTTTAATAGATTGTTCCAGTGCCCAAAATTGGAATAAGGAAATATACATTATTTCATGAACAGGTGCTTTAAAAATAGACACATCTGTTATAATGTTGCTACACTTTCAAGACAATGAATTACATGACAACCGAGAAATCTAGTGTAATTATAGTGAGCACATAGACTAATAAAACAGTCAGTGATCCTCTAGCCCTAGATATAAAATTAATTCTGCTATGAATGTCTACAGAGATATATATTATATCCTGCATTTAAGAGAGGATGTCAAATTTATTGGTTAACTGATGTTTGAATATCTTTTTCTAAGTAGTGGAATTGCCTGAGGGGGCTGTGAAAGAATGATTATGCTTCAGTTAGGAAAACATATAATTCATGTGATTTCTGTGATGGACTGACACCAATGGCAATTCAATTTTACTTGTGCTACATGGAAATAGTCAGATCTAAACATTTCAAATATTGCAAGTTCTCCAGTGGTGTCTTTGAAAATGTCAAGTACAAAGCAAAAGTTCAATTGGGATTTCGCAGAGAAAGAGTAACAAAATTAATTATTGTGTCTTCGTAAGGTAAACTGAAAGCTTTGAGTGAATTCATAGCACTTCAGATTTACCCTTTAATCTGCCATATAATTACACAAGAAAAGACTGCATATTAATAAATAGCAGCTAAAAGCTGTGGTGTCAAGATTTTCTGTCCTTTACATATTGATAAGTCTTGCTATAAAATACAAAGCCTCGTTGTGTATTTTGCAAGAAGCAAATTATCTTACATATGTTTCAAGCATTTTACGGAACACTAAAAGAGGAAAAAATATTTTTTTACGTTGAACGGAGCTCCAAATGATTTTCTATGCGTCTTTTCTGATGAAATGTCTGATCATCTCTTGCCGATACAGCACCACTCCACAGATCCTTCTGATAAAAATACACCACCATTCAGACCAACACCATCGTGTTTTTCACTCTTCTTTCATTTCTTTTATTTCTTAATAATGAATTACTGGAAGAAAAATGTGTGCAGATGGCATAGTACGTTCTAACAAGTTAAAATTTATTCAAATACATGATACTCACAAAGTAGACATAAAAATGAGCATATCAAAATTGTATAACTGGACTCCAGCCTCACATGTCCTCCCAACAATGGGTTTCGCCAACACGGCTTCTTCCGGGGTGTATACTACTCGTCCCTTTTTATGTGTTTTTAATATTCCTTACATATAATCAACTTCTAACATCTTAATATAAAAATACACCGTATTCTTAACCTCAAATAAAAACTATGTTAACAATAATCCATATCTGTATATTCGAATCTTTATTTCATTCGTAAATACATTTCCTTTCATCCCTTCATTTCATCCTATCACAGCTCACAATAGAAAATAACTCTCATGTCAGTAAATTGCACAGTACAACAATATAATCGATTTTCCTTCTAGTCATGTGCAATTGCTAGGGATTTCAATCCTCCTAGCACCTGATACAGGACATCAGCCCTTCCTATCCCTCCTAACATAGCCAGTAACACACCTACAATAGCGACCAATCCCCAACTAGGCACGTTATTCAGATGATCCAATCAGCTGTCAGGAAAGCACCACACCTTCTCATTTATCCAATGGCTTTAACCACACACATTTTGTATATTCCTCTCCATTGATGCGATAACAGACAAGCCCCCTCGCTCGTCCAAAGATACAGTCAACTCTAACGGACCTAAATCTAGCATGAGGGGACCCTGTTACTGAGCCTCCTCTCAAGAAGATTACATATAAAGACAAAAATAAGTCGACCCTCCATAAATATACCCTTCACACATTCCCACTTGCTGTCCGCAATTCTCAATACGTGCTACAGGTTTCATGTTTCTATAGCCGCACTGTTGCAGTTTGTATTCGTATGAATAAACACCAATTATGCATCATCCATTTGTTTCTAACATTTCAAATCTAAATAGAAGCCAGATAACAAAGACTATTGTACAATTTATGTTTTACTTGACCCATAATAGAGCTTTTCAGCAGAAAAAAATGTGTAGAAAATCATTTGGAGCTCAAGTCAGAGTAAAAAACGATTTTTTCCTCTTTTTGAGATTTTATGTGGGACTTTTTTGGACCGGTCTCAAACCGTGGGTAGCTCCTAGGGGCTAATTGTGCATCACTGCAAGTAGTTTTTTTGCTATTTTACGGAACAAGTTGAATATAAATTGAACTTCTGCTTAGTATTTATAATTAAGTTTTGTTGCTTAGTATTTACTTTTAGTAGATACTTTTATAAATTGATCTCCATAGTAAAACAGTTGACAATGATATTTAATGGTGGCAGCAGGCAACCAGCATTTTCATTTGATTCAGTGAGGAACACTTAAGTGACTTTGCTACAGTCTGCATTGCAATAATTTGCACCAAATTTATTGAATATCCCACAATGGGGACTATAAAGACATAACCAAACTATATAAATCTGGAATCTCTACTATCAGACTCAAAAAATTACCGTATGAACTTGAGTATAAGCTTGAGTTTTTCATCAAAAAATTGTGCTTAAAAAACCTAACTTGGCTTATACTCAAATTAACACTGTACTCTTCAATGTCCTCTTCCTGCTTCCGATGCTCTGGTGCCTCTTCTGGTCTTCGGCTCCTCTTCAGGTCCCCTGATGGCAGCGGCTCACAAACAATTACATTGGCAAGTGGATGATGTCATTCTCTGTGCCACCATGCCCGAGGACCCAAAGAGAAGTCGAATGACCCATAGAGGTGCCAAAAAAGAGTGGAAGGACCCAAAAAGGCACCGGAGCACTGGAAGCAAGAAGAGGACCTTTGGGGGGCATCGGAAAGGTGAGTACAGTGTTAATTTTGGACTGGCTATATATTGGGGTGATGGGCAGGCCATATATTACAGTGGCTGCTGGCTATATACTACAGGGGCTGGCAGGCTGTGAACTACAGGGGCTGGCAGGCTATATACTATGGGGCTGGCAGGATATATACTACAGGGGCTGCTCGCTATATATTATGGTGCTGGCAGGCTATATAAAACAGGGGCTGGCGGGCTACATACTACAGGGTCTGGCTCTAGACTGCAGGGGCTAGCAGGATATATACTGGGGGGAAGGGCTGGCAGGTTATATACTACAGGGGAACAGGGGCTGGCTATAGACTTCAAGGGCTGGCAGGCTATATACTGGGGGGGTAGGGCTCACAGGCTATTTACAAGGGGGCAGGGGCTGGCAAGCTATATACTTGGGGGCTGGCTAGCTATATACTGCAGGGGCTGGCAGGCTATATGCTGGGGGGGCTGGGGCTTGCAGGCTATATCCTGGTGGGCAGGAGCTGACAGGCTATATACTGGGGATATGGGCTGGTCAGATTTATACTGACTGGAGGCTGTGACCAATGCATTTCCCACCCTAGGCTCATACTAAAGTCAATAGGTTTTCCCAGTTTTTTTTTTAATTATGTACCTCGGCTTATACTCAGGTTGGCTTATACTCAAGTATATATAGTATAAAAAAGCTACGGTTGCCGAAAATGACAACCTTTTTTTTGCAAAACTGATAACTTATTTTTTTTTAAGTATAGGCTTCAAAACATTATCATGAGGGATGTCTACTGTAAAAGGTTTTTGGCATTAGCAAAAGACAATTTCCTGTCACAACTGGTACAAAACTCAACAAGAGGGGGCACTCCTGGACTTTATCCTGATCAATAGACCTGAGAGGGTATCAAAATTATAGGTTGAGGGTCACCAAAGTAACAGTGACCACAACATCACTCACTTTGAATTATTCTTTAATATGACATATCAGAAGAGGTGCAAAATAAACTGGGAACTTTAGAAAGGCAAATTTTCAACAGTTAATAGAGGACCTTATCCAGTTAAGGATGTGTCCTCATAAATACCATAAAAGCACCCGAAGTTCTGATTTAGCCTTTGGGGGGGCATTGTTTGGAGTGTCCAGATCCATTTGGACTCCAATTGGAGTAATCTCCATATCAAAGCCCCGCCACAGAGATCCAAATTAATATGGTCTATTCCCATTACCTTAAACCCTGCTGGATCCGAGTGATGGATTTGCTTGAAATGCCGAGGTATGGCTACGGCACAAAAGGAGAAGGGATTTTGGCCCACCCAAGCAACCTAAGAGACATCCAGACATTGCTCCTCAACAGGGCACTAGAACACAACCTAAGGTAATTAAATTTATCTGAGTACCAATTAACTCCTACTGATATTGAAGTGCTCTCTAGGGGCTTAACATTTGTACTTTCCTCTCCTATTGACACTTTCACAAAAATCAAGGACCTGCATCTTTTTGCTCATCATCTTATACTGAAGAGATGGTTTTATAAAGATGACGACACAAACCTGAATTCATACATCGATCAACTGGCGGTCAACACTCTTCAAGAACTGTATAACGAACAATGCGCTTCTCGAGAGGTAAGCGACGACAACACTAAATATGACTTGCATAAACTACCAGCATCTATTAAACCAAGATCAAATACTTTCCCTGCTTTTTCTACCTGTCCAGCGATAGACACTTTTATCAAAATAGTCTCAAAAGAACTGATGTCTGTACCCAGATGTGTTCAGAGGGATAATTTGAGCAAAAAAGAATGCTGTAGCCTATTAAAACTGAAAGCCCTAAAGGGGGTGCTGGTCAAACCGGCCGACAAAGGCGGCAATGTTGTCATCTGGCCAATAAAAATGAAGCTTACAGACAGCTGAAAAACCGCGACTGCTACAAAAAACTTACATTTAATCCCCTTCTATCTTTTAATTCACAGATTAAAATGCTGCTAACAAAGGCGGTGGACGACAATATCATTTCAAAAGCAGTAGCGAACACTCTCTTTATTAAGGACCCTATGATTTCGACCCTATACCTGTTGCCTAAAATCCACAAAAATTTGACTAATTCAACTGGAAGACCCATCATCTCTGGACGAGCTAACTGCACCGATAACATCTGCAAATTCATCGACACAATCTTACAGCCGTTGGTCAAGGTTCTTCCATCTTACCTCCAGGACTCCACTGACCTCTTGCGGAAGCTGGAGGGGATCCATCTTGATCCCGGCCAGCTTCTTGTGACATATGATGTGGAGTCCCTTTACACCTCCATCAAGCATGATGATGGATTGAGTGCTGTTTCATATTTTTTACGTTTGTCACAATATGAGGACACTGAGATTTCATTTATTTTGACACTTCTTGAGTTTGCATTCATGCATAACTTTTTTACCTTTAACCGGTCCTTCTTCCTGCAGCTCCAGAGAACGCCTATGGGGGCAGCTTACGCTCCCTCATATGCCAACCTTTTCCTGGGGCTGTGGGAGAGGGACCTCTTCCTGTCAGATGGTGGAGATGCAATGTGCCGCGCCCTTTTTTGGGCGCAGTACATTGATGGTATCTTCATCATCTGGCAGGGAGATGAGGGTAGCCTCAAGTCCTTTTTTGATGTGTTGAATGACAACCAACGGAATATCAAACTTACTTGGTCATCTGATTCCAACTCCATAGATTTTCTGGATATCCGGGTCATGAAAGATTCCTCGGGATATCTCCAGACAGATGTTTTCAAAAAAGCTACATCGACGAACATTTCATTGCATGCCACCTCTGCCCACCCGATTCAAACTATTAATGCGGTTTCAGTAGGCCAATTTTTACCTATGAAGAGAATTTGCTCCTCATCCGAAGAATTTGGAAAACAATCTGAAGACCTTTCGAATAGGTTTCTGGAACAGGGTTACAGTAAAAGATGCATTTCCAAAGCATATAGAAGACCCTGTGCCACCGATCGTAACTCCCTGTTATACCCTAAGAAGCCTGGGAATACTGTCCAACCTCCCCGCTTTATTACTACCTATCACAATCGGTGGAAGGATATGCAGCAAATCTTTCAAAAGTTCTCGCCGATTCTTACCTCGGACCACATTTTAGAAAAGATAATAACTCCTTACCCATCTATTGTGTCCCAAAGGGCACGCAACCTCAGAGATACACTTGCAACATCCCTGCCGATACAAGGCAGAGGGGTTGTTGCGAATACATCCCAATATGTAGCTTGCAACCTGTGTGGAGTCTGATCAACCCCACAGCAGGTCACTACACAACACGGGGAACACTGCAGCGGTAGATCCTTCCTGGTAAGGCAGGAGTTAATTGTTTAATGTGATGTCATTCCATCGGTCAACCACATCTCTTATCTTATTGTATTGTAAGCTGGGATGTAATTGAAGGAGTAACCACCACCTGACCAGTGGGAGTGATAAAACCCCTGGTCAGGAAACTTCTAGAGAGCAGTCTGACAGGAGTCAGTCAGAGGAGAGCAGTTAATCAGAAGACTGAGAGAGACCAGTATAGTACAGCCAGTATACCAGATCAGACCAGTCTAGTCAAACAGAGGAGAGCTTAGCTCCCTGCCTGAGCAGCTCTGAGGAGTTAGTGAGAGTAAAGGGGTATCATCCTACCTTCAAGGGTGATATCTGAAGTAACCCAGGACAAGCTGAAGCATCCTACTAGGACACAGCTATCTCCTAGCCTGCCTTTGCATCCAGGCTGGTGACCAATCCCTGCGGTTCCCTCTCTAAGTGCATCCCCAGCCTGTTACCATTGTCAAGATTCATTTGGCACGTTATCTACTGTTCCTGTTGGTTCCAATAAAGAACTGTAAGTTACTTTGTACAACGTCTGCCTCCGTCTTATCCCTGCTACTACGGCTGTCACTATCACGGGCACTCTATCCACTACACAGGGACTCATGCTCCAGACCCCAAAGGGTTGCCCCAGGGAGAACCAGTATTAAAGACTCTCTCTCATCATTTCTTGCCAACACCACCTGCTGGAGACCTGCCAGGCTGTAGGACAGCCCTCCGGTCCCCATACCAAACACCGTGACACTAGCGTGCCTAGGCCGCAACCGCCAGCCACTCCAGTATCCCGGGCCCCGGCTGTCTCCAGGCCCCAAGAGAAAAAGGCTAGGCCCGGTGGGGGATGTTGCACACTCGTACACAGCTATTTTGTCCCTGATCCACCAAAAAGAATCTTTGGACCACAACCACCAAAATGGGGCTGCATCCCTTGTGGGAAATGTGTTGCATGCCCCAATTTTAAGAAATAATCACATTTTTCTTCCTCAGACGGGACGAGACAGAATAAAATTACATGGCCTATTAATTGCACTACCAAAGGCTTAATCTACTACGCCACATGCCCATGCAGAAAGATATACGTGGGCATGACGTGAGTTGTAACTGGAATCCTGGCTTCTTCTTCTGTGCTCCATGAAGATGACAGAAAGTACAAATGGCAGATGTATAAATCTTAAAATATAACTTTTATTTGTGATATTAAATAGATAAAATGAATAGGGCAAAAATTGTTAGGCAAAAAGCCGATGGTCAGAAGACCCGCAAGGCACACCGGCAGCTGTGCATTGCTGATGTTCAAGGAGAAAAAGATGAAGGTGCATCTGCCGTATTTACAGGGATAGTTGACGTGTTACTCCGCAATTGGTCTGTGTAGTCACTGAAGAGTATGTAGATCCTGGGCTGAACAGAAGGAGCCAAATGTGGCTGCTGTCCCGACTAGAACCTTCCCCTGTCCTCAGCCTACTAACCCTAGATAGAGCAGGGAGAGAGGAGGGGGGTTCAATATTTAGACTGCTACTGTGATAGTCACGGTCATGTGCCCACAGTAAAGAGACAAGTACATTGAATGATAAGAGAAAGGTGATAAGACAGAGTTAAGGTACGAATCCCTAAGTGATATATGTACATAGTCTTGGTATAAGTCATGAGACCAAGGTACACTATGTGTTATATGGAGTAAGGTCAGTCTTCCCTACATGCCATGTTTCGCCTATAGAATATAGGCTCATCAGGGGAAATAGGACCTATTGGGGAAATAACAAAAAAGACACCAGGGTCATAAGATCGGAAAGAGAGCCATGAACTTAACATTCCTCTAGACATGCTATCAGACGTAAGGCTCCTACATAACCTTCCCGACACAGACCCCAACCAGGAAGGCCTGGGACCCTTTACCAATTTAAAAACCAAAAACACTAAAGCCCCACCAGTGGGAGATATCACCAGCATAGATGTTTTCGCCAAACTTGTTTTGGACGATCTCGAGCACAGCAATCTCTATACCACACACCTCAACTGCACTCCAGACAAACTGAAAGCCCTATCTACACTGGAGAAAGATCTCAATATTAAGATCAAGCCTTCGGACAAAGGCGGGAACATTGTGGTCATGGAGGCCACACAATACCAAACCATATGCGAGACCTTACTCCTAGACAAGTCTAGTTATGCCACCCTCCGCCAGGACCCCACAGAACCTCAAGAGATTCTTGTCTCAGCCTCGGAAGACAAACTCATCTCTAAAGATAAATATTATATCCTCTTACCCAAACAACCGAGAGTAGCTACTTTCTATAGTCTGCCCAAGATTCACAAGGGCACCACCCCGCTAAAAGGTAGACCAATCGTGTCAGGCTTACAGTCCCTATGTGACAATTTGGGCACTTATATCGACCGAATATTAGCCCGCTTCATCACGGCACTCCCCTCGTACACACGGGACACCAGAGACCTCTTGAGGAGTCTAGACAGACTGCATATTTCGCCACACTGCTTTCTTGCCAGCATCGATGTTGAAGCCCTTTATACCTCCATCCCCCACAACCTGGGATTACAAGCCGTTAGGTTCTACCTGGAAGGTAATAATAACTTTGTCCTACGACTACTTGAATACACTGACCCATAACTACTTCACCTTCAACAATAAGTTTGCGCCACCAGCTATGCCAACTTGTTCCTGGGCTGGTGGGAACATAACCACGTATTCCGCGATTCTGGACCACGAGGGATAGAACTGGCCTGTCTCTGGGCCAGATACATCGATGATATTTTTCTCATATGGGAGGGCACAAAAGACTCTTTCTCAGAACTGGTGGACAACCTTAACAATAATTCCCTAGGACTTAGGTTCACATTTGAAATACACTCTAGCCACCTCCCCTTTCTGGACGTGACCATTATCAAATCTCCCACTGGAGAATTACAGACTACTATCTACCGAAAAGCCACGGCGACTAACTCGCTGCTCAGGTGGGAGTCTCACCACCCACCAGCTCTAAAAATGGGCATTCCATTTGGCCAATACCTGCGAATACGCAGAAACTGCTCCACTCGACAGGAATTCCAGAAACAGGCTAAAGACCTGAGAGAACGCTTTAGACAATGGGGATACCCAGACTTTATCCTCCGGAAAGCATACCAAAGAGCAGCTCTCCTTGACCGAACTACCTTGCTCACCCCTAAAACGAAGCCCAAGGAGCAGCCAGCCAAATAAAAGACATCCTCATTCGACATTGGCATATCCTGAGGATGGACCCTGATTTGGCCCCACATCTTTCTCCTAGCATTACCTACAGACACGGCCGCAACATCAGAGACAGGGTCGTACACATCCACTACACTAGACCTTAAAGGCTGTTTTAGATGTAGCGGTTGTGTCGCCTGCAAGGTGATTACCTGCACTAAGTCTTTCACTAGTAATGTGACGGGAACTACCTATACCATCCGTAGGTTCATAAATTGTCTATCCAAAGGAGTAATTTATTGGGCATCATGCTCCTGTGGCAAAGAATACATTGGAAAATCTTTCAGAGAATTTCGCTGCCGTGTCGGCGAACATTTAAGGGATATCCGAAATGGCCACGATAAACCTCTATCCCGACATATTAACGAGAGCCACAAGGGTGACATTGAGGGTTTGAGTTTCATTGGGATCGATTTGATTGATCCACCCAAGAGGGGGGGTGACTGGGATCGCCTACTACTTCACAAAGAAGCCCAATGGATCTATCGGCTGAAGACAATCACCCCCTCTGGTCTCAACGAACAATTGAACTTTAATTGTTTAATCTGAATACTTCCATCCTCATTACCCTACTGCCCCGAAGTCCACTTACAGCAGAAGACTTATATTTCAGTGTACTGACCATACACTCCTCTAATTTGGTTGTTCTTGTTCCCCTCCTCTCCAATGCCCAGGCTAGAACCTAATCTGTGGTCCAACCACGCCAAGTAGTGGCACCACTTTGTAACCACACTCATGCCTATGTGACCAGCCTTTTCCAATATTGGTGGATTCCCTTCTATCTCTGATCCACCTCCTCTTCATCTCCGTTCTCTCCCCTGGCGGTCCGCATACTTTATTTTTCTTTTTCTTTTGACTAATTGAAAATCATAGTGACCGCCTTACCTGCGCTGATGCATTTCGCCTGGTCACCCGTGTCCGCCTCCGAAATTGGCCCTTCCGGCGCGCCTCTGTTTCTGCGCCACGCATCCTCCGGTTGCCAGGCGATGCGGCTCGCTCATCCCCCGCCTCTTCCCGGCAGCGGCGCACTTGATCACGGAGCGCACTACGCAGGCTCCCTATGGACGCCATGTTTGTATAGCCCTCATCCGGCCCTCTCATCACCTATATGGGCGTCACGTGACCACGGAGATGACGCGTATTTAATGCGCCGCACCCACCGGCAACACACGAGCTGCCCCATTGACACACTGTGTCTAAGCGTTCACCCTGGCAGCATCACTATACTGCCCCAGCGTTCACACCTTTTGTGCACCTATTCTGGAGGATCCCATTGGCCTGCACATATACCTTAGGTAAGACTCCACAACTTTTACCTATGATCACTTTGGCTAATTATTGTTATTAAGACCATCAGACCTTATCGTTCTGTTATCATCACAGACTTCCCTCCGGTGCACCTAAACTGATCCCTCTTGACATGCTGCATATATATTTTCACCTAATACAGTAAGGGTTAGCACTATCTATTGGTCTTATTATACCGATACTTCTACTTACCTCATCTTATGACCCTGGTGTCTTTTTAGTTATTTCCCCAATAGGTCCTATTTCCCCTGATGAGCCTATATTCTATAGGCGAAACATGGCATGTAGGGAAGACTGACCTTACTCCATATAGCACATAGTGTACCTTGGTCTCATGACTTATACCAATACTATGTACATATATCACTAAGAGATTCGTACCTTAACTCTGTCTTATCACCTTTCTCTTATCATTCAATGCACTTGTCTCTTTAGTGTGGGCACATGACCGTGACTATCACAGTAGCAGTCTAAATATTGAACACCCCCTCCTTCCTCCCCGCTCTATCTAGGGTCAGTAGGCCAAGGACAGGGGAAGGTTCCAGTCGGGACAGCAGCCATCTAGGGCTGCTGTCCCGAGTTTAGGACTATCCAGTGACACCTAGGTTCCTCACTCAGCCCCTGTTAGGGACCCCCCGCACTCCACACCTCAACAAATGCGTCTCCTTACCCCTGGATATCTTCACACTGTGTATACACCTCTGAGTACTTGTGACCACTCACCTGAACGAAGATACCACATTTGGCTCCTTCTGTTCAGCCCAGGATCTACATACCCTTCAGTGACTACACAGACCGATCGTGGAGTAACACGCCAACCATCTCTGCAAATATGGCAGACGTTCATTCATCTTTTTCTCCTCGAACATCAGCAACGCACAGCTGCTGGTGTGCCTCGCGGGTCTTCTGACCATCGGCTTTTTGCCTAACAACTTTTGCCCTACTGATTTTATCTATTTAATATCACAAATAAAAGTTATATTTTAAGATTTATACATCCGCCATTTGTACTTCCTCTCAAGCTCCACCAGGTGGATGAGGCTGGGAAATCACGTTACCCACCCAGTGTACTCCTCCATGAAGATGACATCCTCAAGTTGAAACCCATACCTCGGCATTTCAAGCAAATCCATCACTCGGATCCAGCGGGGTTTAAGGTAATAAGAATAGACCATGTTAATTTGGATCTCCGTGGCGGGGCTTTGATATGGAGATTACTCCAATTGGAGTCCAAATGGATCTGGACACTCCAAACAGTGTCCCCTAAATGAGAACTTCGGGTTTTCTGCCTTCCTGTAATTTTTCTACACTTGCAGGCTCTTTCTGCCAATCTCGGTGTCTGTCTCCTGTGGTGCATTTTCATGTTTTTATTCGTGTCTAAACCTTTTAACATGTATATTTTGTCTTTCTTTTATCATAGAACGTCATTACCGGCCGGATGAATCTGAAGTAGTCGATCTACACAGCCTTCCAGTTATATTGGAATGCACATTCCCTGACTTCGTTCTCTATTTGTCAGTTATGGGGACCGTGATCTTTTCGTCTTTTTTGTCATCTTGCCTACATGGATTTTTTTCCATTTTTTTTCCTCCCAATCTTCATACACATTTCCATCACATACACCTGACATCAATTTTCATATTTTTTCCAACAGTGTTCTTCACATTTTTTGCATTTTTTACACTTTTTGTAATTCTTTGCATTTTTTTGCAACTTTTTTGCACTTTTGTGTATTTTTACAAAATCGGTTGTCATGGTAGCCTAAATGGCTTTTGCAGATTCGTTACAATGAGCCAGTGGCTCATTGTAACGAATCACATGCAGAGATGCCATATATTGCAATACAGAAGTATTGCAGTATATGGTAGGAACGATCTGACCATCTAGGGTTAATGTACCCTAGATGGTATAAAAAATAGGGAAAATTTAAAAAATTTATAAAATATTAAAAATTCTAATCACCCCCCTTTCCCTAGAACTGATATAAAACATAATAAACAGTAAAAATCACAGACACATTGGGGGTCATTTACTAAGGGCCCGATTCACGTTTTCCCGACGTGTTACCTGAATATTTACGATTTGCGCCGATTTCCCCTGAATTGCCCTGGAATTTTGGCGCCTTTTACACCTTTTCACATTACATAAAAAATGGAATAAAAAGTGATCAAAATGTCACACAGACCTCAAAATGGTAGCAAAAAAAATAAAGACCTCACACAGCTCCGTACCCCAAAGTATGAAAAAGTTATTAGCGTCAGAAGATGGCAAAAAATTTTTTTTCTTTTTTGTACACATTCGTTTAATTTTTGAAAATGTATTAAAACGCATTAAAACCTGTATAAATTTGGTATCACCGTGATCATACCGAACCAAAGAATAAAGTAGAGGTGTTATTTGGAGCGCACAGTCAAAGTCGTAAAAACTGAGCCCACATTTGGAATTTTTTTCCAGCTTCGCAGTACACGGCATGTTAAAATAAATAACATTACGGGAAAGTAACATTTGTGAAAAACCCCGAAGAGCGAAAAAACCCTGTGTCCTTAACATGAATAAGCTGAAGACCCAATAAAATTTAAAAAATGTATAAAATATTAAAAATTCAAATCACCCCCCTTTCCCTAGAACTGATATAAAACATAATAAACAGTAAAAATCACAGACACATTGGGGGTCATTTACTAAGGGCCCGATTCACGTTTTCCCGACGTGTTACCTGAATATTTACGATTTGCGCCGATTTCCCCTGAATTGCCCCGGGATTTTGGCGCCTTTTACACCTTTTCACATTACATAAAAAATGGAATAAAAAGTGATCAAAATGTCACACAGACCTCAAAATGGTAGCAAAAAAAATAAAGACCTCACACAGCTCCGTACCCCAAAGTATGAAAAAGTTATTAGCGTCAGAAGATGGCAAAAAAAAAAATTTCTTTTTTGTACACATTCGTTTAATTTTTGAAAATGTATTAAAACGCATTAAAACCTGTATAAATTTGGTATCACCGTGATCATACCGAACCAAAGAATAAAGTAGAGGTGTTATTTGGAGCGCACAGTCAAAGTCGTAAAAACTGAGCCCACATTTGGAATTTTTTTCCAGCTTCGCAGTACACGGCATGTTAAAATAAATAACATTACGGGAAAGTAACATTTGTGAAAAACCCCAAAGAGCGAAAAAACCCTGTGTCCTTAACATGAATAAGCTGAAGACCCAATAACATTTTTGCATCTCGTCTCACAAAAAATAAGCCTTTTTTTGTCCAGATTGCCAAGAAAATAAAGATTGCATAGCCTATAAACCTCTTCCTGATGCGAGCCATAATAGAACGGTGCAGCGGAAAGTGACTTGCCAACATGGTTCAAACAAATTGTTTGGAGCAAGATGGCGGCTATTCCTGATAGCCATCCACCCTGGCCCGTGGACCAGAGGGGTTTTGTGCCCCTCCCCCAACAAATTCATGATCGCTGCTATTTGCTGGTCAATGCAGCCCAGCCAATAGCAGCAATTTTACTTATGACGTCAGTAATACAGATCACCTTGACTATAGACACGGTGATCGGGGCAAGATGGACGCTGTTTTCTGCCCCCTCTGTCCATGTTCACCGCTATTGGCTGGTCAATCCAATAGAAAGGTAGTTCAAAAGGTCAGAGTCATAAATCTGGGGAAACACATCCCACTCAGGAGAAAGAGGTCAGGAAGTAAGAGTTCTACTTATGGAGATTTTGCAATTGATACTGCACCAGGGGATTCTGAGAAAAATGCAAATACATTTTCCAAGGTGGGAAATTGAAAACAATGCCCCTTTTGCTACCTTGAAAGGCAGCCCCCTTAACACCAAGTATGACCTACAAGAAGCCTAAAAACATTATGTGGGATTAAGCCAAAACAGTATATCTATTCCAGAAGGAACATATTCCCAACTTTAGACAGTACTGCTTCTTGTAAGCCATGCTTGGTGTTAAGGGGGCTGCCTTTCAAGGTAGCGAAAGGAGGCATTGTTTTCCATTTCCCACTTTGAAAAATGTATTTGCATATTTCCCACTCAGGAGAAAGCAAGAAGTAAAAATTAGTCAGGGTAAAGAATAGATAATAAAACAGCACTTGTTAAGGAAAATAGTTTGCTAAGGGAAAAGCTGGGGGATCTGGAGGATAGGTGACATACTTCTAATTGGCTTCCCTAAGGGAACAGGTCTTCCTTATGATTGCCCATCCCACTGTTATCCTTTTGTTGTCTTGCACAAGTTGTCATATTTGTTCTTCTTACCTTCCTACCCTATTTTATTATATCTTGGATTTTTTTGTGTAGCTTTTTACTCTCTGTTTAGTTTTACAAGTCATGTGAGCTAGACCTGCCATGTCAGGGCTAAAGTAGAAGGACTGGCGTTGAGTAGAATACCGTGGAGCTCCACGGGTGTACAGCAACAAATCCAACATAGAGAAAAGACACAAAAAGGGCAGAGGACTCAAGTGAGATCTTTTTTAAAAAGAGATCAATGTTAGGGAGTGACTCTCACCTGGTGTATTCATATACGTAAAAGGCATGTCAAATACGTGCTAGTAAAGAGAGGAGCTGCTGCAAACGAGACAAAGAGGTCTTCCAGAGTGGCGGCCGACAGTATGGCAAAGATCCACGAGATGTAGTCCTGATGAAATAGGTGCTGCTTCACTCAGGAATGTAATCTGATTATTATATCCATAAATGTTCTTTATTTGGTTGGTACAACACAACGCGCTTCAATCCTGATGCGGAGCCTTTATCAGGTGAATTTACATACAATTGGTAAAAAGGTATATCAAACTTTTTATACACTAAAATATCCACGTCAGTGATGACGTGGATCGGATGTGACGTATCCGTAAATTTAATAAAGATTGATTAAAAAGACATAAAAGAAAAAAAAAGTCAGAACATACTGTATATATATGTGAATATGTAAAAGCGTGTTATATTCATGTAATAATGAATGGTAATGGATTTATGTCTTTGATTTGTGTCATTAGACAGCATAAGACAGCATAGCATAAGCTAGCTTACGCGAAGAGGTTTGTTGTGAGTTGCTGGGCAACGGAGGGACATAATGTGCTTTTGTTTAGAGAAGGTTACCAGGTGACCAAGGGAGGTCACACGTGCTCTCGTCGGGAAGGGAAGTGATACTGTAATGTTATGTGTATCACGAAAAGAGAAAGATGCCTGTTGGTGAGTATGTACATATATTAGAAGAATAAAAGAATTTAAAAATACATAGATAATTTTAAAGTTTTTTAAATGAATCAGCACTTGTGTGAGGCATGCCGTGTTACTATCCATGTTCTATAATTTCATTCAAGTCATCAGGTTGAAGGCATTTTAATTTATATATCCAAAAGGATTATCTTTTATTCCATCTTCCATGTCTATTATTAGCGTCAACTAGAATCTGTTCTATACCCATAATCTTAATCTGATGGAAATTTTTGTTATGAAGTAGAGTCAGATGTTAAGATAGACTTTGTTGCAAAAAAACGGTCTTGGTCTTAAAACGGAGTCCATTAACACGCATTCTTAGCAACTGTATTGTTCATCCTACATACTGTAGGCCACAACTGCAGGTAATCAAGTACACCACATATGAAGAATCGCAAGTGATGTGGTGTTTGCAGGTGAATACCTCACCAGTGCTGGAAGATTTGAAGGTTTGTTTATTATTTTCAATAATGTTACAATAAAGACCATTTTGTTTTGTGACATTTAAAAGAGCCAGGTGGTTTTTTTTTGGATTGGGCAGATTTAATTTTCCTGAGGTACCTGTTGTGCTTTTTAATTTGCTTGGTGCTATTATATTTTTAATAGATCTAGCTTGGTGTGATGGTAGTTCTCTCTTTAGAACTGGATCCTGTAGCAGTATATGCCAGTGATCATGTAAACATTTTTTGATAGCTTAGTGTCCCTTGTCAAATGTGGTAACAAAGTTATATGTGAATCTACTTGTATCATCTAATTTTTTAGGAGGTCTTGGTTTCTTTTTTCTATATTGGACTGGTAATTTTTTTTTCTTGGCTGTGAATTTTGCTTGCATGTGAAAGTCTTCTTTCAGAGTATAGTTTTTTCTGATTCTTGCAAACTGGCTAAATGGTACATTTCTCAACCATTTACCATAACGAGTGCTTTTATAATCTAGGTACCGTTGCAATCGACTTTTTTAAAATGATTTTTTGTGATAATGGGATTTGAAGCATGGGTAATTTCTAGGTCTAAAAAGACCATTTTTTCTTTATTGATGTTCGCTGTAAAATTGATATCCCAGTCATTGCAGTTTAATGTTTCCACGAATGCTTCCGATTCTTGGATTGACCCTTTGATATTAATGAATATGTCGTCGATATACCAACGATAGTATACCATTTTAGTTTTCCAGAAGTGGGATTCGTACACCATGGAGGACTCGAAGTGTCCAATGAATAAATTGGCATAACTAGGAGCCACTCAAGTCCCCATGGCTGTTCCCAACGTCTCGTGATATATTTTGTCTTGGAAGGTAAAGTAATTGTGATTCAGTATGAATTCCAGTCCATTTAGTAAGAATTTAATTTGTTCTGGTTCCATTTTCAAGTCACGGTTTAAGTAGTGATCAGTGGCTCTAATGCCTAAGGCATATGATATATTAGAATAGAGTGATGTGACATCTATAGAGAGAAATGTATAATCCATTTCCCAATTTATAGATTCAAGGTCATCAATGAGGTGGCCTGAATCCCTTAGATAGGAAGGTTGTAAATACAGGTTGTAAATACAGTTCGATATAGTGAGACAATTGGCTTGTAAGACATCCGATCCCCAATATTATGGGGCGGCCTGGGGGTTATTTTCATCTTTATGTACTTTGGGTAGATCATAGAACAGTGCTAGGCTGATCTATTAGTAGGAAGTTTTTTTCAGATTTATTTGGGATGCTTTTTTCATATGCCTCTTTTATCATGTTCTCATATTCATTTTTCCATATGATCGTGGGATCTCTGTTCAATATACTGTAATATTTTTCATCTGTTAAAATGTTGTTATCTTCTTGTATGTATATTGCAATGTCTTAAATATCAATCCCCCCCCCCCCTTTATCTGCAGCTCGGATGGTTATATTCAGTATGGTCCTATAATTTTTTTCAGAGCTGTTTTCTCTGCTTTCGTTAAATTATTTTTAGGAATTTGACGTGTTTTAATGTGTCTGAATTGTTCAGCCACCAGGGAGTAGAACGTCTCCACATGGTGTCCACAATGGTTAACAGGATTAAATGTGGATTTCTTCTTCACAAGTTGGTGACAATAAGGATCGGATGTTGCAGTATTGGTGGTTTAAGTATTTTTGAAAATAATCATTTTAAGTAGTTTTATTGTCATGATATTTATACTGGCTACTTTTATGGATTGACTATGTTATATGCAACTTTTTTGTATATCACTGTCAACCTTTTTCTCAATAAAAGAGTAAAAGCTCAGAGTAAAAGTGAAAAAGCTCAGTAAATAAATTTCATTCATTTGGCATCAACGGTTTTTCAATTCAGTATTCACGCTGGAATTGATTTTAAGGTCATCAGGTCTGAAATTGACAGGGACGGCAGATATGTTTTATTGTATGGGTTGTTAAGAGGTATTTTTTGCATACCAGCTTTTGTTTTGTTCTGCCTCCATTTTTATTTTGGGTGATAAATAATTTGATTGAATTTATGGCAGGTAGAGATGCCTGTCCAGTTATAATATCTGGGGATTCCTTCTTAGATAATGGGATAGACAGAGTTTGATTTACAGCTATCATAGGTTCGTAAAATACAGTTACTCCAACATTGAAGTTTGTATTCAGAGAAAAAGGATTTCTCTTGTTTAAATTGTAATCATATTTAGGCGTATTACAGCGCCTTGTGAAAATATTCGGCCCTGTGAACATTTGTACCTTTTGCCTCATTTCAGGTTTCAAACATAAATATACGTATATATATCGTTCTATCTTCCCATAAATTTTAACCATCTTCCCTGTACCAGCTGGATAAAAGCAGGCCGAAACCATGACATATGTGGGGATGGTGTGTTCAGGGCGGTGAGCTTTGTTGCTTTTACGCCAAACACATCGTTTGGCATAGTGGCCAAAAAGTATGAATTCAGTTTCATCTGACAAGAGCATCTTCTTCCAGGTGGCTTGTGGCAAATTTTAAATTAAACTTTTTATGGATATACTTGAGAAAAGGCTTTCTTCTTGCCACTCTTCCATAAAGCCCAGATTTGTGCAGTATACAACTGACTGTTGTCCTATGGACAGACTCTCCTACCTCAACTGTAGTTCATTCAGAGTCATCATGGGCATTATGGCTGCATCTCTGATCAGTTTTCTCCTTGTTTGAGGTGAAAGTTTAGAGGGATGGCCGGGTCTTGGTAGATTTACAGGGGTCTGATATGCCTTCCATTTCAATATGATTGCTTGCACAGTGCTCCTTGAGATTTTTAAAGCTTGTGAAATCTTTTCGTATCTACATATGGCTTAAAACTTCTCCACAACAGTATCACAGACCTGCCTGGTGTGTTCCTTTGTATTCATGATGCTCTCTGCGCTTTAGACAGAACCCTGAGACAGAGCAGGTGTATTTATACAGGTCGATTATAGTTTCCTCGTCAGTCATTTAGGACAACATTGGATCATTCAGAGATCATCAATGAACTTCTGGAGTGAGTTTGCTGTAATGAAAGTAAAAGGGCCGAATAATATTGCGCACCCCACTTTTCAGATTATTGTTTTTTACAAAAGTTTAAATATCCAATAAATTTTGTTCCAGTTCACAATTGTGTCTCTCTTGCTAGTGGTTCTTCAACCAAAAAAATTATAATTTTATATCTTTGAAGCCTGAAATTTTCAAACTCAAGAGAACGTGATAGTTCTGTAAAGAATACAGTTCAAATAATTATAATGTATATATCTTCCATATTTTAATATTGAAATGCTTTGTACGTGACTTGAAATGCTGTTAATTCTAATCCAAATGTGCGGGCCTACAGTAATTATACAGTATATAATGAGATGGTTAGTAAATTGTGTTACATTTTTTTATTCCAATGCTCTAGAGGTTTTGTTCATTCAGGGAAAAATCAATGCAGAAATGTGTTTATTGAAACATCTGAAAGGAAATAATTTGTAGGTGCATTGATCTGTGTAACACATGATTACACAGAGACTAATAATGATCTAAGTACTTTTTTATTCTCATTAATACATTACTAGAATTCATTAAATGAATAACTATACTAAAAATAGCTTCCCCTGTCAATAGATTAGGAAAAATGATTAACTTTAATGTACTTTACTGCATTATTTGGTTTTATATGGACGTGAAAGGAGAAGTAGATTAGTAGTTCTTATAATTAATGTATTTACTAGTGTTTACTACTATAAATTCCCAATGTTTTAGCTTTCAAACCTTAAACATTAAAAAGACACAAATTTAAAAAGTATATCATGAACATAATAAAGCATTTATAGCTGTTGTATAGACTGGATGATTAGCATTTTAATTCTCCCTCTTTACAGATTTAGACTGGTCAAATCATAGTATATAAGGCTAGAAGAAGACACTGAGCCAAGTCCAACCTTTAAGAATTAAACATAAGTTTTTTCCCCATAACCTGTGATATTTTTTCTCTCCAGAAAGTCATCCTGGCCTCTCTTGAACATGTGCACAGAGTCCGCCATAACATCCTCCTGCGGCAGAGTTCCATAGTTTCATCAGTGCTCTTCCAGTAAAGAACCTTTGTCTATAGTGATGGTAGAACCACCTCTCCTCTAGGCGTAAAGGATGCCCCCCTGTCCTGGTCACAGGCCTAGGTATAAAAAGATCTTTAGAGAGATCCTTGTACTGACCATTCAGGTATTTATACACTGTAATGAGGTCTCCCCACGGTCGTCTTTATTCTAAACTGAAAAACCCCAAATTTTGCAATCTGTCATTGTATTCTAGTCCCCCATTCCCCTAATTATCTTGGTTGTTTTTTTCTTCACCCGTTCCAGTTCTACTATGTCCTTTTTACACACTGGTGCCCAAAACTGTATACAATATTCCATGTGTGGTCTGACCAGGGATTAGTATAAGGGCACAACTATGTCCTTATGGTGAAAATCTATTCCTCTCTTGATACATCTCATAATTTTATTTACTTAAAGGGTTATTCTCGTCTGGGCATTCACATTCAGTTTCATTAATCTGCAATATATATACATCTCTTCAATTAGATGTTATTAAAAAATATTTTACCTGTGTGAAGATAATTTCTCATAAATATAGTCATAAGGTTCCTTAGAAACAAGACTGTGTCCTTGGATACGGGCACCTCTGCTGGAGTGATTGCAGAAAAAAAGAAACATAAGGTTTTTGTATATGAAATGTCCGGGAGTTACTGCATGACCCACAGCTGTCCTGTGGTAATGATCGCTGAAGCCAGGACTCAAGCAGGACTCAATAGTGCATGTCTGGCCACCCCTACCAGAGTACGGGGTGGTCGTATCCGAAGAAGCTATCTGGTTTCTAAGGGAAAACATGGCTACATTTATGCGAAATTATCTTCACACATGAACATTGTTTTAATAACATCCAATTGAAGAAATGTTTATATATGAAAAATGCATTCAATTAAATGTGAATGACCAGATGGCAATACCCCTTTAAGCAGCAGATGCCTGGCTCTGGTCACTAAAATTAAGTTTACCTTTCACCAATAACCCCAAGTCTTTTTCAGTTGCAGTCTTACCAAGTAATTGATTTTTTATTTAATTGTAAATTTGCTTCGATGGTCAAAGTGCATAACTTTACATTAATCTACATTAAACCTCATCAACTCCAAATCAACCTCATCAATTGAAACTTGACTGTGTAATCCACTACAATGTAATTAATAAAAAATATTAAAAGAAGTTGCCCCAAAACTGACCTCTGTGGCACTCCACTGGTAATGCCAATCCAATCTGAGAACGTGCCCTTAAATGACGACCCTCTGTTTTCTATCACTAAGCCAATTGCTTACCCAAATACACAGATTTTCCGCTTGTCTCAGCAGTCTCATGTTATGTACCAACCTTTTATGCAGCAATGTATCAAATGCCTTGGAAAATTCCAGATATACAACATCTACAGCCTCCCTCATGTCCAATCTAGAACTTACTTCCTCATAGAAGCCAATCCGATTAGTGAGATACTTCATGATAGCATCAGTAACAAACCTCTCAAATATTTTCTCCACAACAGAAGTTAAACTCACAGGTCTGTATTTTCCAGAATCACTTTTGATCCCTTTTTGTATATCGGCACCACATTTATATGCGCCAGTCCTTTGGAACAGAACCAGTTCTCAAGGATTCTTTAAATATTAAAAATAATGGTCTGTCTATCATGGTACTTAGTGGTGTATATTAACTAGGCCTGGTGATTTGTCTAAATTAGGGGTTGTGAGGTGGCACTGTACCTGGATTAAACGGTTAACATTCCAAAGAGAATTTACATTATTCCTCATCATGTCTTCCACCATGGAATTTTCCTGTGTATAGACAGTTGAGGCAACATTTAATAGATTGGCCCTTTCCTCATATTCCTCTTCCATGACCCCCAGGTTATTCTTCAGAGGTACCAGACTCTCTGTTTATAGTTTCTTATCATTTATATACTTGAAAAATAATATTTTTACTTTCCTTGCATGGTCTGCTGGGGCCCCCATGACGTCAAGGTAGGGTGATGACATCTAGGAGGCTGCCACATCCCAAAATGTCGTGCCTTTTAAAATATTAAAATAATTATTCCCTGCCCTAAAAACTATAACAAATATGACATCCAAATGTCCAAACTGACAGTTTTTAACATTTTGCCTTACCGTAAAAAAACAGTGAGTGACTCGGCTTTTTTCTGGCTCCCCCATTTCCCTATAGAGAATATAATACACATTGCCAAAGAGTTTTTATAGTAAAACTGTATTTTTCTGAAAAAAAGATAAGTTAGATTTAAGTTTACCTTTCTGTATGCAGAGCTGTGTCCCTAGTCCCATGGGAGTGGCCATGAGGAGTGGGTCAGACATGTATGACGGGGGAAGCGATGGGGGGAGGAGATAAGGGGGACACAGGAGTTTTTCAAAATTTGAAATCGATGCATGACGAAGCTGTTTCCTGAGGGTGGAGGGAACCGCTCCCCACTGGCCACTCCCATGGGAGTAGGGACACAGCTTTTCATACAGAAAAGTAAACTTTGATCTAACTTATCTTTTTTGGAAAATGCTAGTTTTACTATAAAAACTCTTTGGCAATGTGGACACTATTCTCTATGGAGACATGTCTCTTTAATAAAGTACTGTATATTACAAAGTTCATTAACAAAACCCAAATATTGCAGGGTAATTTCTTAGGTAGTTAGCCAAGAATTCTATCATCAAAATAAATGTGGTGGGACACACTTGTCTAGTTAACTGTTATGAACTAAAAATGACTTGGATTTACTACCATTGACCATGACCCAGAACTCTCCTTTATTCACCTAGATGAATATAATGAGAGTAATAAAGATGAAACATCTCCTTAACATTTTCTGACCACAAAACGATTTCCCCTTATTGGTTAGAGTTATGCTTTAAATATCTTTTCAATAAAGATATTACAAGTAAAATTAAAACTAGTAAAAACTAGAATACAATACTAGTAAATTAGAATTCAAATTTCTGCCTATTTACCCAATGTCCAATGCAATTGTCTTCAAACATAATATGCTTAAAGGGAACCTGTCACCACTATTTTCACAAATACAGGTAGTGACAGGTTCCTATAGAGCTCTAGTAACTATCTGACACCCTGCTTGTAGCTAAAAAATATTCCCCTGAGATTCCCATATATTCAACTTTATAGTTTTATCTGGTAACTAAGCATGGCTACAGCGAGTCCAGGTGGGTGTGGCCTCCTTGGGCTGAATCCAGCAGCTTCTCTCCATCCCTATCTCTGTATGCTGCTATAATGTCATGTGACCAGGGTGACATCATCACAGGTCCTATAGCTTTTATTGCATTAGGAACTGTACACTAAGCATATATGTCACGAAATCACAGCATATTTTATCTCATGAAATCACAGCAGGCTGCATGGCGAGGAGTAGAAGTCCATGGGGGCTGCTGTGATTGTTTTATGTGGTCTGATATGTACATGGGGTATAGTGTTCCTATTAAGTAGCTCAAGGACCTTTGTGATGTCACCCTGGTCACATGACATTAGGCCACACAACCGAACCAACCCCCCCCCCCCCCGTGGACTCGCTCCAAAGCTGCATAGATACCAGGCAAGATTATAACTCTGATTTTATGGGGATCTGAGGAAAACTACTTTTAGCTACAAGCAGGAGGTCAGATACTAGAGCTCTATAGGAACCTGCCACTACCTGTATTTGTGAAAATAGTGGTGACGGGTTCCCTTTAAGGGGAACCTGTCACCAGAAGTCAGAACTTTACTGGTGACAGGTCTAAATAGGCCTTGCATGGTAGACCATATGACACCCTGACTGACAGCTCTGCTTCCCTTCGTTCCTATAATATCAACTTATATAGATTACCTAGCTCTCTGCCAAAAGTCCTTGTCAAGTCCAGGGGTGATGCCGCATTTCAAATTTCAACGCTCGCCTCCTCATTTACATAAGTCTCCACTCAGCCCCTGGAGCTAATTATTACATTTTTTCTCCTCCCACTTTATGCCAATTCTCATTGTGACATCGGCTCACCGAAGGTACCCGTATTCCTTGGCTTCCGCGCAGTGCGCCGCTCGGCAGCTTGTGCACTTGGTAGTGAACTGCACATGCAGTGCAGAGTCTATGATGCATAGTTTCCGTACCTGAGTGCTGCCTAGTTTAAGTGCGCAGAGCGCATTGAGCTACTGAGCAGTGAACTGTGCAGGCGCCTGGGTATACGGCTCACCAAGCAGTCATGAGATTTCCTGTGCGGTTAGTCGACATCACAATGGGAATTGGCATAAAGTGGGAGGGGAAACAATTTTATAATTAATTTCGGGGGCCGAGCTGAGAATAATGCATATGAAGAGGTGAGCATTGAAATTTGAAATGCAGCATCACCCCAGGACTTGACAAGGACTTTTAGCAGAGAGCCAGATAATCTATATTAAGGGGATTTTATGAGAACGGAGGGGAGCAGAGCTGTTAATCAGGGAGTCATATAGTGTACTAAGCAAGGCTTATTCAGACCTAAAATTCTGACTTCTGGTGACAGGTTTTCCCATGAAAGAAAAATCTCAAATTGCATTTTTAACCCTTTACTTCAAAATGTTACTAGTTTGATTGCTGTTTTAGCTCCTACTACTCCCAAGGCTGTTCATTCCAAAATTCAGGGTGTGGGCGGAAACTCTCTAAGCAGACACAGTGGGGGTCATTTGCTAAGGGGCGAATCGCGTTTTACCGGTGGGTTACGCAAATTTTTCCATTTTGCGCCGATTTTCCCTGTATTGCCCCGGGATTTTGGCGCACTCGAACGGATTGTGGCGCATCGGCGCCGGCATGCACACGATGGAAATCGTGGGGCGCGGCCGAATGAAAACCTGACGGATTTGGAGAAACCGCCGTAGTTAAAAAAAGAAGTGTTGCGGGACACGCGCTTACCTTCACCAAGTATAGGATCGTGCACTCCGGCGGGCCTCAGCGGACTTCAGCGCAGCAGCGACACCTGGTGGACATCGGAGGAACTGCCTTAGTGAATCGCCAGAAGACCCAAATCCACCGCAGAGAACGCACCGCTGGATCGCGAATGGACCGGGTAAGTAAATCTGCCCCATTATGATCCATCTAGTTCTGTTGGGTGACAATGTGGTCTTTATACACTTTCATCTGGCTTCTGAACTTTGTGCTAGTATCTGAAACATAGAGAGAGATGAGACAGATCAGAGATGATTACACACTGTCAGCTCTCCTACTACAGCTCTACTATTCCAAACATACTAGATCTGCTGTGCCTGGCTTCCTGCTGTATCTCCCCAGATAAACAACTTAGTTGTGTGTAGTTTGTAGCTGTCCCCATGCTGCTGCTGCTGCTGCTGCCTCAGGAACTCCCATTCTGTGCTCCACAGCACAGCCGTCACACAGGAATCTAAGATGGTATCCACGACCCTAAGTCAGAAGTTACAGGGTCGTGTCTAGGGGCAACTGAATTTGTGTACACCAGAACTGATAGAGACAGGTTGGACTTATATCTGTGAAATGCTGTGTTTTTATTAATAACAGTGAATTAGGGAATGTGTTATTTTGTTATCCTGAGTACATTTAAGGAACTTGTCTTTGTGGCAATACCCATTTAATTTTAAATGCGTACCTAAGCAATTTTCATGGCATCCACTGACAGCCTTTTCCATGAAATTCAGTGCAGCAGTAATTTAACCCAATCAAAATGGGATAATGTGAAACAGACAATCCAGTTTTTAATTATATGATTATAGATGTGCACATTTTAAAGTCCTGTATTAAACTTTTTAGCACACACTGATTTTTTCATTAACATCGGTAATTGTCATAAACATCACGTAAATACCAAAGTACACTCTTTTCAAAACTATTGGCCCACAACATTTGTCCAAAGCAAAGAGATTTGTCAGAAGTTTCTCAGATCAGAACTGTTATAGTTGCCCATGGCCCATGATTGCCATGGGCAACTAGAAAAGTTTAACCTCAGACACTACTAAGAACTCTCTCCCAATGGATTTAACTGTTCAGCAACCAATATGCTCTTATCCAAAAAAAAGAACATCAAACAATGTATCCCCCTGACATCAAATGGTTTTGGAGAAAAAATTGTGTTTGTTGTTAATAAGGCATGTATTCACTAATAAATAAAGGCAACAATTCCCAATAGATACTCATGCAATGGAGGCTGATAAATCCTACACAACACTAGGCTCCATTTTTTGTGCCTTTAGCTTCTCAGAAAACATAGAGAGAGAATAAATGCAGATTATCACAGTCCCTGTGTTTGGATCAATTCCACATCCTCATTTTATCCCCTGCTAGAGCTATCTTTGCAGCTGTGAAAATAAGTGAGATGCATTAAATGCATCTCAGCGTGTGTTCAGTCATAAATAACAGCAACGAGGGAAATGTGTGAGAAAGGGAGCAAGATACAAATTGCTAAAATAGAAATCAATCAAATAACCTAAAACAAGGATGATACAGTAACAAAAGAGCAACTTAAAATGATACATGTATCAAAATATGATAAGGATTGTTTGTTGCAACGTTTTTTATTCTAGTTATGTACATAGATGTCTGAATAGATTATCTCTGTTTTTAAAATAAAAGACTTTGAATAGGGGAATAAATTAGAACTTGATGACACTTCCAGTATGAACAGAACTGTACAGAATACAACATAGTACAAAATTGGGGAGATTTTTCAGCAGTGTCTGAAAGCAGAACTGTTCTAGTTGCCTATGGCAACCAATCAGAGCTCAGATTTCCCAGTGTTTGTAAATGAAAACTGAGCTCTGAAATAGGCAACCAGTGGGAGAAGGCCTAATGAAATACATTTCTATTTGAGTCTTTTAAAAGAGTAGACATTTTTTTCAACAAAAAAGTTATTTATAATAAGTGTTATTTTATTATCAAGCTGATTATACAGCGATAAATGCATTATTTTATATGCTCATGAATAGTTTTAGACACATGTCTCACCCAATTAAGGAATTTTGATTAGTGAGAAGACTGTGGTTTAGATTGGAAGGGATTGGCTAAAAATATGACTTTTAAAGACATCATAGATTTATCATCCACCATCAGCTACTAATTACCCCATTTTAAGGTGTTTTTTTTATTTTTGTGATGTTAAATATTTTTGTATAAAAATACAAGGGTTGAATGGATGAAATCTTTATTGATTAAGCAGAAAAACCACCATTAGGAACAACTGAAAGAAGAACATAACATATAAAGCATGTAACACCAAGATAATTAGAACATGAGGAGATATATCAGCCATGTTAATTGAACAGAAGCTTTAGTTACACATGTGCAGTGTCCCAATACCATGCCCAATACCATGTTGCATGATTGAAGGTTGTAGTCAAATATTGGTCCTGGGCACTCACATCATAATTAAAGGGGTTATGCCACGAAACAATTGACTGCAAAAAGCTGTCAAAGAGGTTAAAATATTTCAAAAATCTATTTGTAATGGTTACCTGGAATTAAAGATACCTTTCTATTTGTTATTATGATGCTTGTTTAGCCTCTATTCTGCTCCACACAGAAGCAGATGTGGGAGGGGCCAGGCCAGGCACATGCACAGCACTGACAGCGGCAGTTATTGCACAACTCAGCGCTACAGAGTGCTCAGCCTTCAGAGTCTCCTTCCACCTGCTGTGCTCAAATAGTCCCTGTATTACTGATCCAATAGAAGTAGGTGCAGTCTGTCAAAGCAGTGCAGGATGCACCAGATTCATGAAGAACGTGCGCTAGAAATCCTGAATCTGGCTCCCCCTGCACACTACACAGGACACTGCACATAGTACACATGTACTATGTATTCTCACAGCATCATGGTCGGTCAGGCTGACATGCATGGGGGAAGTCTAGGTGGTTGCAGGGGAGGCAAACCCATGTGTATCGTCACTCCAAAGTGACACTTACCCCTGAGGAAGTCACTTCGAAGTGAGGATCCGCATGGAGTTTGACGTCCCTCCATTTTTCTAGACCTCCGACATATTTACACTTTACTGTCCGCCTGACCCACCATAATGCTGTGAGAATACATTGAATTGCAACTAAATCACTAGATAGATATTTATGAGATAGATAGATATGAGATAGATAGATATGAGATGGATAGAAAGATGACAGGTGATAGATAATAGATGGATAGGAGATAGATAGATAGATAGATATGAGATAAATAGATGACAGGTGATGGATAGATAGATAGATAGATAGATAGATAGATAGATAGATAGGCTTCTATATATTGGCGAAACTACTTTGGAATTCAAGGTTAGATTTAACCAACATCGGTATACCATCCGGAGTGGTAGACGTGATCTGCCTGTGTCAAAACACTTTGTGGAAGCTGGTCATCAAGAAAGGGACCTACGGTTCCAACTAATTGACCATGTGCCCCCATTACGCAGAGGGGGTGACAGGGAGCGTATCCTCAAGAAAAGGGAGTTGTGGTGGATATATACCTTAAATACTTTAAGACCCAATGGGCTTAATGTGGATTTTAAATTACACAATGTTTGAAATGTCTTTGTGATTCTCCAAGATACTGTCGATTCTCTCTTCCTCGTTCAGAAGCATAGGTGTATAGTGACATTTTTTTGCTTAACATATTCTAAGATTCTTATACCAATATTTTCTCTGCTCCGCAGATTCCTTACTACATTTGAAGCCGAGTTTGGACTGCCCTCACCATCTTGTTCAGCCATCCTATGCAGCGACGCTCTTTTTCATGACCAAATACTGCCAAAAATTTTTTTTGGCCTTTCTCTCAGCCTTTACTCTAGTGGACACTAGAGGATATCGTACGATCACATTGTGCGCCATGGGAGTGGTTATCGCTATATAAATGCATCATTGTTGGAGACCTGAGGTAATACTTTGTCTACCTTTTTCAATCCTGCAGTGACCGTTCTGGTCATAGGGATATTAATATGTTCATTTCATATCTCCCCTGAGCCTCAGGGGTTAATATACACTAATCCTCCCAGGGTCTTCCACCGGATATGAAGCTCTCGATGTCAACCTCCTTGCTGGCTCCTTATCAACCCTCCTCTGTGCCAGTGATCGTTCAAAATCAGCTAACTCTACAGTTATATACTTACCTCTGTTTGCCACGATCATCATGCGGTGTCCATTCAACAGGAGCCTGCTACGAATCCCGGTAGCGTAGTCTTCACGTCTAGGACGCGATGGTTGCCGTGGATACCTGGCTCCTCCCCGGACATGCGCAATACATCCCTTCCCCGCTTGCGTTCCACCTGCGGGCCAGCTCCCGGATCGGTCAGCGTCTACCTCCTACATGTGCGTTTTTTCTGCAGGATCGGTGGATCAGGATGGTGAGACCACAGTCATGCTGTTTTTAATCCAGTACACTATATCATGGACACTTCCAACACTACAAGCACTGGGCACTTTAAATATCAACTTGTTTCTTTTGGAATAATAATGTGTAAACATATTATATGGCACCTGCACTTTATTTGTATATATATATGTGATTGCATTTTCACTTTCTATTGTTGTATTTACGACATTATGTAATATGTTAATTCAAGGGGGTGGGATCATCTTGATCATGTGACCACATTTGTTTGCTATATATGATGGCCATTTACCCATGTCACTAGGCTTGACAAAGGCTCTTAGGAGCCGAAACGTTGCTTTTGTACAATTTTTTGTACTCTTAAAAAACATGGAATAAAGACCTTCACCTTTTCTATTTGACAATTTACGTCTTGGAGTGCTGCTTACTTTCTATTGACTACTTGGAGGATCTGGAGCCTGATCTGACTGAGCCTGCACCCACACTCGCTTTTCATAAGAACAACGTGTGCTGCTTGAATTTTCTAAAAGTAGATAGATAGATAGATAGATGACAGGTAATGGTAGATAGATAGATAGATAGATAGATAGATAGATAGATAGATAGATAGATAGATAGATAGATAGATAGATGACAGGTGATGGATAGATAGATAGATGACAGGTGATAGATAGATAGATAGATAGATAGATAGATGGATAGATGACAGGTGATAGATAATAGGACTTGGATAGATAAATAGGTGACAGCTTCTCACATGTTACTGATCTTTAGTGACTTCCCTGCTAGTCAGGGACAGGGGCCCCTTTGCAGGACAGCAGTATAGCTTGGAGGGACAGTGTATGGTGGAGAGTACAGGAGGAGGACTGCATCAGGAGAGGTCAGAGCTCAGCCTGATACTTGTGTTATCTCTGCAGCCTCCTGTGTGACCTGACTAATGGTGGAGGGAGGAGAGGGCTGCTATATTGCTATGATCCATGTTAGGGGAGGACTCCTCTGTGCAGCAGATAGCCATGTCTGGCTGCAGTTACCTTGTATCTGCTGCTGTAGGCTCCTGTGTGACCTGACTAATGGTGGAGGGAGGAGAGGGCTGCTGCATTGCTATGATCCATGTTAGGGGAGGACTCCTCTGTGCAGCAGATAGTCATGTCTGGCTGCAGTTACCTTGTATCTGCTGCTGGAAGCACCTGTGGAGCTGGTAAGCAGTGGCCATCACAGCACAATCTCTGCCTCTCCTCCTTTCTCACTCCCTATTGGCTGCAGTGTGTCAGGTGATCTCTCAGTGTGGAGAGGAGCTGTGAGCCCGTGCAGTGATCTGTAGTGCAGAGCAGCTGGGGGAATGTTTGTGCGCAGACTCGGCCAGATCAGCTGTAGCTCAGGACGGGACACAGCTACAGCAGGGGGCGCCAGCAACCAGAACAAAAGGAGTTATCTCAGTAAGGCTGCATATTTTGTAATAAGTGTAAATGGTGAAAGTACTTGTCACAATGCATTGGACCCAATCACAGCCATTTGCTATATTGACACAACCCCTTTAAGAGAGGTCTTCTAAAGTTTCACCTAGCTCTGTCAATGGATCTAGTTGAAGAGCAGGAAAGCCATGCTGCTGGGCTCAAGCTGGACTTTTCATCTTTCTTGTACGTAAAAGTTGTGTAAATGTGGATGTATGGAGTGTCCATGAATATGTAAAATGCACACTAACCCTGAAAAGTTAAAAAGTTACTTTGTGTGTAAATTGTTTTTTTTTTAATACATTGGGGACCTCCACAGATCACGAGGGCCTAACTTGTTTAGTGGGAAAACCCCTTTAAGATAATGTCACTTCTTTTAGCTGTTACATAGTATGTCAAATATTTCTCACAAGTGACACAGGATCATTGCTTGATATTCTACAACTGGATTAGAGAGCATTATTTTATAGTTTCTTCTTTTCTTAATCACTGCTATTGGCTATTATTGATAATTGATAACCAGATAAAATATAATTACACTTTGAGGTAGATGTATAAAAAGTGTCAATGAATAGACCCATGCAAAGTTAGACGGTCATTTTCTGTGCCAGATAAATTAGGCTGGATGATGTATCTGGAGTCATATTTTAGACCAGCTAATAGTTAGTCTAGTTTATATCTGAATTTTCTGATACACGGACTGAATTTTCTGGTTCACAGACTGAAGTTCTAGCACTGGGGCTAGGCCGCGCCCCCCTTTTCCTGAGACCGTGCCTCTCCTTTGAAAAGAGAGGCCTGAAAATGGTTTAAAATCCTCAATAAATGTGACACACAGCATTTCAGGAGGAAATTACTGAACAATTCTGGCATTGATAGGTTGATTCTCCCCCCCCCTCCCCCCCCCCCAGTGTTTTTTAAAATAGTTTTAACAAAATCAGTGTAGCTGTTTCAGTGCATATAGTAGAACATTTCTTGCAACATAATCTGAGATTTTTAATTAATTTCTGTGTTAGTTTTTCCTTTAAATAATATTAAAATAAATAGTTTTTTTTCCTTTTAAGACAGATAAACGTAAATTTAGCATTATTCACTCCATGATAAGGGACAACTGGGAACACAAAGCAATACTGTTTTTTATTATCCATTCAAACAGTTGCACATTCTTAGCCATGTGACAATTACAATTAAAAAATTCAATTGTTCCCACATGGTATTGCTATAGATGTACAATATAGATCCAATTACTATTGGCGAAGCAGACAATGATATTCCTGATGAGCTGTCATTACTTAGGAGTAAACAATCCTTCTTCTGCACGCTGTGCTGTGTCTTAGAATAATAATTGCATTATTAAACTTTGCAGCACATTCTCAATGCTTTCTTTGGCATACATCACAATCCATTCTCAAATACTTGCAGATGTTTTTAGGTAAAAAGAACACAACATATTTTGTGAATTCATTAAGCCGTCAAGCATTCACAGATTCACACAGTCAATTTCAAACATAGAGGTAATGCTTTTTTCTAAACCCTCATCCCAAAAAACCCATACAAACAAAAAAAAAGTGAAATATACGACACATACAGCACAAAATCCAGCTATATTGATTAACAAAACTAAAAATGTATAGCTCTAGGAAGACAAAAATAATTTTGGCACATAGTGACTTTTGGGGATAAACAATATGATGAACCACTGCCTAAATGGTTAGGTGAGGATCTATACAAATTTAAGTGGCATAATTTATTTCACAGGTGTTGACATAAAGATCCATGCAAACAGGACCTCCACTAGGAACTTTGGGTCCCTGACTGGTTTTGGGAACCCCTTTCTTAAGTTTGTGATGTGTAACTGTAAAGAGATTGGGGGGCATTTATTATGGCCTTTCAAATGGAAAACTGGTGGTGTTTTTTTCCTCTCTGAGCCTCTTGCACCTGAATTTATGAAGTGTAGACATCATAATATTGGTGCTTTCCAACACTCTCAACTTGTTCTATTTTTGGGCGCAAAATTTTGGCGCCGCTTGTGAACCCACCAGTTTAATGGATACCTTACCAGAACCAAGATTACTGCATAGAAACATCAAATGGATCGAGATAACTACATGGATTCAGGGCCAGAACCTAGAAAACTACATAGGACCAGTAGGTTAATAAGACAGACTGCCTTACACTGCACCAGATGTATCAGTATCTGATGCTGGATGATAAATATGTTGTAGTATTGTCTTCATGAAGTTACCCTTCATAGGATAACATAACAGAGAGACACAGCACAGGGGAGATGCTGCAGAAAGGTGAGCTCATGAGTCTCACCAGCCCTTACTGTGAATCTGGTGATCAACACATAATGGAGCAGATTTATAAAAAGTGCCCTAAGGTTAGACAATGCAGAGTTAGACTAGACAGTCTTATTCTACACTAGACTCATATCTGTCTGGTGCTGGATGATATATCTGGTGCAGCATATGACTGTCTAGTCATACAGACAAGTCACAGTCTAACTCCCATGTGCATCCCCATGATAGACATGTCACAGTGCCCCCAACAGATGACATTAGTCACAGTGCCCCACACAGTATCCAGGTCATAGTGCCCACAATAGTAACCTAGTCACACTGCTCCCCACAGTAGGAAAATCAGTAGCCAATTCACAGTAACCAAGTAACAGTCCCCTAGAGTAGCCTAGCCCCTCAGTAAGCTTTCTGTTGTTTTATATACAATTTATAAAGCATTCAAAATAAGCATTTCAGACCATGATCTATGTGAATTTAATATAACTTTTAATGAAGGCAGAAAACAAGCTTAGTCTAAACTTCAGTATTCTGTTTGATCACAGTAAATCTCACAAAATTTGTATGAAAGATGGTAGACGTTGCTTGGAAAGGGCTAGCCAGCGACCCGTCCTTCTTTTGAGGCTCCTCACCAATTTTGCCAAATTCTTAAGAGCCCTCTTTTACTGGTGACTTCTCAAGATTGTCCTCAGTAGAGGGAGGATTGTCCTCTGGTGTAGATGCCGCCTCATCCTGCAGGTGATCAGTTATCCGAGAAATGTAAAGGAAAAGAAAATTTGACTAAAATATAAAATGCTAATTATATGATCAAAAAGTACTATAAACAAGGAAAATTACATAGTCCCCAACATCCATAGTGACTTTAAGGAACACAATTTTGAATGTAAATATGACCTTTTAATCTCCTCCCTGCACAACTGGTCTTGATATGAGACAAAACTAGTCTTCACATTATTTTTTTACTAAGAACAAAACATAAAAACCCAAAACATTACAACACAATAAAGAAACATAAAATAGCACAAAACACACAACCAAAAAACCAAAATAAAATAAAATAAATGTACATACAAACAAGGCAGACAAATGTCACAAAAGCCCAGAAAAGGAAGACAATGAAGAAATATGGTCAAAAACATAAATGAAACTTAAAAAGTGTAATACAATCCCAGGGTCTAGCATGTTCCTGGGGACAGAGCTTTATAGCCACATCTGCCACATGACTTATTTCAGACAGTCAAAGAACTCTGGCCTCCATTTAGCACATATTGGGGCAGATTTATCAAGCAGTCTGAAAGTCAGAATATTTCCAGTTGCCCATGGCAACCAATCACAGCTCAGCTTTCATTTCACCAGTGCTCATGAATATTTTAAAGGGGAGCTGTGATTGGTTGCCATGGGCAATTGGAAATATTCTGACTTTCAGACACTTGATAAATCTGCCCCATTATGTATGGGGCTAGGATTGTTGATCTCTCTTTATATAGTCAGGACATTCTAGCAATCTCCTTCACTGCACAACTTCTCATTCAAATTGCCAAACTAGAAAAATCTAGGCCACAAATCATGTGGGATAAACTAACTACTAAATGCAAAAACGGACCGCAAACTAATAACATATGTTGGATGCCTGTTGTTTTTATATTTGCACAGACTTGAATTGGACAGCATGAGATGCAAACACACGCATGAATAGGAACTGCTTCAAAATGTGCACATCTGCAACACGGTTCATACTAGGGGCCATGAAAACAATGACCATAAGCATGACACCATAGAGATCATGAGGACGTCAGCAAGCCTTAGAAAAAACAGCTAGCACATGCCCAAGAACAACGTACGTGTGCCTGAGGTCTTAGGTTGCAAAAGCTTGTAACTTGACTTTTCAGCAACAGAAAGCTTAGCAAAGGACTCTACAGGCAGCCCCCGGGTTACATACAAGATAGGGTCCATAGGTTTGTTCTTAAGTTGAATTTGTATGAAAGTCAAACTGTATATTTTATAATTGTAGTACTAGACAATTTTTTTTTTTTGCCCCACTGACAATTGGGGTTTCAAATTATTTTGCTGTATTAAAAATACATACTATAAATTACAAAAAAAGCCTTATTTCCACTTTTAACCCCAAATAAAACTCAAAATAAAAAAAATATGAAAACTTTTATTAAGTTTTAACTAGCCCTATGTGTCCCGGAAAAAATGCTGCAAAAGAGGAAGCACGCAAAAAAAAAGATATTACGGTCCTTAAACTGGCAAGTATGAAAAACTGCCCGGTCAGTAAATCCCCTTCAGGCCGCGTCATTAAAGGGAACCTGTCACCATGAGACCCATTTTTAGCACTCCCCCCAGAGCATAGTAAATACTCTGCCAAAGTGTTTTTGTATTAAAAATTGGTTTTACAGAAAAAAAAGAGTAAATGTGCCCCAAAGTCTTTAATAAATGTAGTCGAATGTTAGCTAGATGAAGAGAAGTAGTATTCTTGAAAAAGCAGGTAACAAATTATACAACAGTAAAGACATTTTCCCTTTTCCATTTTTCCATTTCCTAGGCATGTGCTAGGCTAAGTTTCCACCAGCAGTCACACATTTGGTGCTGCTGATGCTGTTGCGCCATGCACTACATTATATTACTACCCTTCAATATCTTTCAACTGTATTAAAGTCCAATACAGTTTAAAGCACCAGCGATATGAGTCTGCCTCTGGCCTTTCCCATGTTTTGCCTCTCACTGGATCAAATATACAATATAATAGGCTATACCAGGGTATATGCATTTTATGAGCCTTGCATCCTATGAAACTGTGTTAATATTTTTCTCTTACACCCCAACATTCCTTTCTTTCTGAGACATTATTAAAGAGGACCTGTCACCCGAATAATCCCGATTCATAAGTGGTGGTCCGAGGAGGTGGTGACAGCAGCTTGAAGCCTACCAGTCACCGCCGGCATATGGTGTGGGTGGTCCGGGGGAGTAGCTAAGAAGAGAGGAGTGCTTCGGACCACACCCTCATGAATACGCCAGTTACGCTGTAACCTTTGTGCGGCGGGCTATGTAGTGCAGTGTTTGCCAGCTTTATCACTATGTTCCGATAAAGCTAGCGATTTAACACTGTTATTACTGGGGTATGGCTAGGGAGCAGCTGACTATAGTGAGCAGCTCCTAAAGGGATTATTCGGGTGACAGCCCTTTAAAGTATGGCAGTATATGGGGATTTTCAACTCCTACATTACATTGTGCAATTACCAATGGGTTAAAACGACACAGCCTCGGGTCTTCAGAAGACCAGAGGCTGTCATAGCAATGGATCACCGCTCCCGATGACAACACGGGAGCGAAATCTTCGGCAAGATGGCAGGAATCTTTTTGAAGCCTCTGGAAGCTTTGCCAAGATAAAACCCGCGATCGGGGGTTACTGTTACCAGTAAGACTCTGCAGCAATATGCCAGGATTACCTCATCTTTTAGCTTCTGACACCATCATTTTTTTTTTTAAAAAGGCTTTAAAAAATATGCATATGAGCCTGGCGGTTCCATAGCTGTTAATGGAGCCCCTCATTTGGATAATTATAAAGCCTTTTTTCTTAAATACAAGGACATAAAAACCTTAAAAAAGGGGGCACGCACCAGCAGCATTGATTCTGGTGTTCCTTTCAAACTTTTATAAGCACCAGACTAGAATTCAAGTATTCTGAAAAAAAAAATAGTTTTAATGGATTAATTGTTCTAGTTTTTTATATAAGATATTGTAGCCTGCTGTAGTTGGAGTGGTTGCCCACCTCAGACAGGTAAAGGGAGCAGGTACACAAAGGGATTCACCTTGCATCTTGCAATACTTTTGCAACATCCCCGACTGGGGCATAGCCTTTTCTTGGTGGACTGGAGGCAGCCAGGACCCAGAATACCGTAGTGGCTGGCTAGTGAGCCCTTGTGACATCATCACAGGTCCTGCAGCCTCAGGGAGTATTATTCTCCCGGGGGCTAGGACCTGCAGGGGAAAGTAATGCACACATTGTCATCACGATCTGTGTCCTGAGGACACAGATCGGGATGAGAGAGGGAGGAATGCCCGAGCAATGTGGCAAATGTTCTGTTGACCCAGGGAGACTTGGGGCTCCAGCCAAAAACTCGGAGCCCTGGATCTTTTGACCTGGCGACACCCCTGAGTATACGTTTTTGTGTGAACGCATCTTTGACAGAAACGTACATTTATCTTTTCATTACAGATCAATAGGTTTGACCTGCACTAAATGCAGTTTGCCTGTGTATAGTACAGAGGGCGCCAGATTCAGGACTTCTGTCGCATGTTCTGCATGAATCTGGCGCCCTCACCAACTTCTTTTAGTGCACCTTTAACATAAGGTGTGCAACATAATTCTGTCAGACTTTGCATGATAAATCTGGTGCATGGTCAGACTGAGCACCGGCACGCCCCTATGATACCTAGTGCAGCTGCACCACAAAAGGGTTATGTGCGACACAATTGTGGTGCAGACACTTCTTAAATACCTGTGCCAGCAGTTTGCAAAAAACTGGCACACAGCCCTTAGTAAATGTGTCCCACTGTAATTTATTCTATTCTACCCACATCTGAATTTATTACAAGCAAAACAGATGTTATATCTTATTTATTAAGCATTTTCAGAATAACTATACAAACTGCTGAAGCATACTGTGAATTTCATATACCGTAAGTGAATGGAGCAGTGAAGGAGCATGATCACCAATACTCTTTGCTGATTCAGAAACCAATATTATCTTTTCAAAATGTAATATAATTATTTAAACAAATTGTTGTTAACTCGGAATTCATTGTCCGTAAAATAGCCTTTCATTCGAATAATGAACAATTAAATTATGGATCATGCCTGATTGCACAAAATACTGCCCAGCAATAGTCTGAGCATGAAACTTGCTGTGACTGGATGCCACATAATGAATACACTGCAATGCAGTGAAAAGCTACATGAGGCAGTTAATGAGGAGCTGTTTGGAGAATGGCTGGTTTACAATAATTCCACATTGCCCCGGGGAATAAAGTAAAACGTCAATGTAGATATCATTATAACTTTAATACAAGCACCCTAAATTTATCAAAATTCAATGATATATTGTGGAAAGTAAAGTGGACAATAACACAAGTAAACCAACAGAAAGTTGATGTAGCTTGTATTAATAATAGCGAGGCAATGAAAGGATGTCAATATATACAGAGGACAGTTTTTTTCTGTTTATGGATGGGACAGCAGGAAAAACATGGAAAATGTTCCCTGAAAGAATTATATACCCTAGTATAAGCCTAGTTTTTCAGCACAAAATTTGTGCTCAAAAACCCTAACTCGGCTTATACTCGAGTCAACTAAAGACATAAAGACAAAACTCAC
Source organism: Engystomops pustulosus (assembly GCF_040894005.1). Classification (NCBI taxonomy): domain Eukaryota; kingdom Metazoa; phylum Chordata; class Amphibia; order Anura; family Leptodactylidae; genus Engystomops; species Engystomops pustulosus. Next base: position 82,999,850 of record NC_092415.1, on the reverse strand, counting down.
CTTTCTGACGTCACCCATAGGTCCTCTTCTGTCTGAGACAGTCTGAGACAGAAGAGGACCTATGGGGGACGTCGGAAAGATGAGTACAGTGTCGGGCAGGCTGTATGCTACAGGGGTTGGGCAGGCTGTATGCTACAGGGGCTGGCAGACTATATACTGGGAGGCTGTAACCAATGCATTTCCCACCCTCGGCTTATACTCAAGTCAATAGGTTTTCCCAGTTTTTTGTGTTGAAATTATACTCGAGTATATACGGTATGTATTTTCTTCCGGCGTAAGGTATGTGTATTAAGTCAAAATAAGCTACAGCAGACTCCTGATACAACTGGCGCATTTAACTCTGATTTAATAATTGTGATTTGCTGTTTCAAAGCAGAAAGATACCCATATTTTGTTGCTCAACATTTACTTTCCAGAGTTATAGCATTTTCTTTTCTGAAGCTACTTGTCAAAAACCTTCCTCAGCAGCAGTGAAGTGGATGGAGACTAACCACTTTTTTTTTTTTTGCCCTAAACAAGACATTGCCCTAAACATTGACATAGTTCCCATGATACCTTGTATTTTCTCAGTGAGATCTTAAAAAGTAAATCCAAGGAGCTTAGTATAGTGTGGACGTCCAAGATCTATACAGTGACTAGCCTGTCAGCTTTCATCACAAGGAGGAAGATGGAATAAGTAGTAGAAAACAGCAGTGAAATAAAAACATGAAGTGTAGTCAGTACTTTTTTACTTTGTGAGAAGTAAGGTTTGACCACTTAGGGAAGTAGTGGAGATGAATCAACGATAAAGCTTGAGGTGCAGAGAAAGGCAGAGAAAGTTATGCAGACTCACAGTTTGGGATGGAGCAACCAATAGGACACGGGAGCCCTTCTCCTCAAGGCTCTCTAGTCCATACATTTTTTTGTGTAAACAAACTACAGTTTCAAGGAGATAATCATCACAGACTGAAGATTCAACAATTGTATGGACAAGTTAAACTGAGAAGGATAGCAAAAAAAAATTGGTGGACATATAGTACTTTACGTAATGAAAGTAATATGCTAAATTATCCTATATGACTGCTTCAGTAGATATAGCACATCTGGTTAGCTGTGATGTTTTAAGGGAATCTTGACTGAGGTGAAATTAGAGACTTGTGGTCCCAAAGGCTGAGAGACAGGGAAACCTCCAGATACCTCTCTGGGAGTCTTTCCCTTGTCTCCCCTCTTTGGCTTTTCGTTCACTTAATATAGTGATAGATAACCTACTACAGTTATTAGTCTGGTATATCTACCTAGCACACTTATAATAGTATATAATATGTGTGTTAAAATGTATCCATGTATGTAAACTGCTTATTATTTATAGCAACATATAGTTAATTCTAGTTTTCCAGTGGTTTGCCCCGTCTAAATATGGCCACCGCGGGTTCAGGCTACGCATGACCAAAATTGTCTGTACGACACATTGACTGTTCCCATAAGGGCTGCTATAAGATGCATGCACTTATAGCGCATGCAAGGGAACCTGTCATCAGAAATTGGCCTAATAAACCACTAGCAGTACTGATCTGGACCGGGGCTAAATGCAACAGGTTCTCAGGCATCTAAGGGCCAATCGCCTATATGCAAAACTTGAGAAGTGCCAGTTCCACCAGAAGAGTCTTCCGTTCCTCGGGTATATAATTTCTGACAAGGGTCTACAAATGGATCCCTCCAAAATGTCTGCGGTTCTCCACTGGCCTCGCCCAGTTGGACTACAAGCTATACAGAGATTCCTAGGCTTCAATAACTACTACCGGCAGTTCATACCACATTTCTTCTCCCTCGTGTCACCTTTTGTGGCATTAACAAAGAAAAATGCTGACCCTATACTCTGGCCTCCGGGGGCTGAAGAAGCAATTTCTAAATTGAAGTCTGCCTTTGCCTCTGCTCCTGTTCTCGTGCGGCCTGATACAGAGAAACCATTCCAGCTTGAGGTTGACGCTTTCTCTGTAGGAGCTGGAGCCGTCCTCACCCAGAAAGGGCCCAATGGTCGAATGCTCACCCGTGGTTTCTTTTCAAAGAGTTTTCTGCTATGGAGAGGAATTACTCCATAGGTGATCGGGAGCTTCTGGCCATACAACTTGCCTTGGAGGAGTAGCGTTATCTGCTGGAGGGAGCTCTTTATCCGGTCTGTATCTTCACAAATCACAAGAACCTCCTATAGCTCCAGACCGCCCAGCATCTCAATCCTCGACAGGCTCGTTGGTCCCTCTTCTGCTGCCATTTCTATTTTATGATACACTTCCGTCCAGCAGAGAAGAATGTTAAGATCGATGCTCTCTCTTGTGCCACTGATGTTATTGCGGAAGAATCGGCTCCTTGTCATATTGTTCCTCTAGAATGAATGGTTGTGGACGCTCCTGTGGATATGCGGCAACTTCCTCCGGGCAAGACTTATGTTCGACCTGCTCTTCGGAAGAAGATACTAACTTGGGGATATTGCTCTCGTGTGGCTGGGCACCCTTAGGTGCAGGGGTCTGCCACTCTCATATCTCGTTACTACTGGTGGCCAGATCTGGTCAAGGACAATAGAGATTTTGTGAGTTCCTGAGCTTCCTGTGCCCGTAACCAGTCAACACGCCTTAAGCCAGCAGGTCTGCTTCTGCCGTTGTCGATACCCAGTTGCCCGTGGACTCACATAGCCATGGATTTTTTCACAGATCTGACTTCTTTGTCTGGGAATTCCATCATCTGGGTGGTAACTGACAGGTTTTCTAAGATGTCTCATTTTGTTCCGTTGCCAGGTCTTCCGTCAGCTCCTCGTCTGGCCAGTCTGTTCTTCCTCCATATCTTCCAGCTACATGGACTCCCTCTGCACATAGTCTCAGACCGTGGAGTCCAGTTTGTCTCCAGATTCTGGCGTTCACTCTGCAATCAACTGCAAGTCAAGCTGGACTTCTCCTCCAGATACCATCCTCAGTCTAACGTGCAATTGGAGAGAGTCAACCAGACTTTGGGCGGCTATCTACAGCACTTTGTCTCTGCTCGACAGGCCGATTGGTCCTCCCTCTTACCTTTGGCGGAATTTTCTTATAATTCTATAGACTCTGAATCTGCCGGTGCTGCTCCCTTCTTTATTGTCTACGGACAACTTCCATGCCCACCTCTTCCTCTTGCCGTTCGTACCTGCTGTAAAGGAACTGTTACAGGATCTTAAATCCATCTGGGAGCAAACTCATCATTCTCTACTTCGGGCATCTGCCCGCACCAAAACTCAGACCGACAGTCTTCTCTCCAGGGGATAAAGTTTGGCTGTCCTCCAGGTATGTCCATCTGAAGATCCCCGGCTACAACCTCAGTCCTTGTTTTCTGGGTCCATTCGAGGTACTTAAGCACATCAATCCTGTGGCATACAAGCTTTGCCTCCCTTCCACCATGCGCATCCCTAACTCATTCCATGTCTCCCTCCTGAAACCGATCATCTTAAATCGTTTCTCCCGGTTCTCCTGGCAAAAAGCTCCTCCTGCTCCTGTGGCTGATTTCACCAATGGCTATGAAGACAAAGAGGTCCTGGACATGAAATCGATTAGAGGGAGACAGTACTTTCTCGTTGACTGGAAGGGGTTCGGGCCGGAGGAGAGATCATGGGAACCCGAGGACAACAGTCTTGACCGTGCTCTTCTGCAAAGATTCCTCCAGTCCAAAAAGAGGGAGAGGCCGAAGGGGGGGGACTGTCACGGGTGACCCTGCAGCCCGGGATATGTGTTCCCCAGCTTCTGAACTCACCTGTCCAGGCTCCACCAGTGATCCCTGTAATGTCCGCTCTCTGGCGCGCCCACGCTCCCGCGTCCTAGAGCACATGTGTGCTGGCTCTGTAAAATTTAAAGGCCCAGCGTGCCGCTAATTGGCACTGGCCAGCTGCCTGCCCTAATAAATTCCAGTCCCTTTCTGTGTTCCCTGTCAGATATTTGTGCTTCCATGCCTGAGAGAAAGCTGCATTCCAAGCCTTATGTGTTTATTCAGATTTCCCATTGTGACCTCGATTCCGTTCCTGACTCCGAACCTGTGCTGCCTGTCTTGACCTCCTACCTGTCCCTGACCATTCTTAATTGCATTGATACCTCCTATGATCAGTAAATCTCCTTGTTTATGCATTTGTGTAATTCTGAGCATTTTGCAAGAAAAGCTGGATTGCCTACGGAAATCCTTCCTATGGAAAGGCCTGCTCTAGTGTGTTTAAAGTTTGCAGAATTACAGACCTGTGCCATACCTCCTGAGGCTTGAGCACATCACATTAGGTAACAAGAAATAACAGAATACTACTTGGCTTGTGGGGGAAAAAAAATCAAACAGGCTTAAAAAGCCACAACATGACATTCAATGATGTTCAATAACACATCCCAGTAAGCAGCAGGCAATTAAATTTGATCATCTCTGTCATCAGTTTATCCGTGGTCCCTAAGAGTTTAATGTGTCTAGCTATTGTGCTCTATCCTCTGCCCATTCCCTACCCATTTTCTAGCACTGTTTAGCGGAGCTTGGAGCTTTGCGACGGGGACAGGTCTTGCTGTGGAGGGCTCTCAACTAAGGACGATTAAAAGTTGCTGTGGTCTGAGTGTGACTGCCTTGTGGGGTATCTGACAAACCACCAGCTTCAGCATCGTTGCCCTCCAGATGCAGTGATGTGGGGCCTGAAGAGCTGGGCCTAGAAGGTAAGTACTGGCTTCTCGCTTTCTGAGCCGTCAGTGTGGTGTGTTGTGCTGCAGAAGGCCAGAGCATAAACTGATTGGCTCACGCGCCGGAGAAAAGTAAAATTCCAACAAATTGACTGGCCGGCCCCTGTTGTTTAACTTCTTCTCCTGATCCTGGTTTTGGTCTGGATCTGGTTTAACGCAAGATGTGCTGTTTAGAAGTCTACAGCATCCACCTACTACCCGATATACCTTTATAGGTAGAATCGTGGTGGTAGGTTCCCTTTAAGCAAAATCTTTGTCGCGGGTGCACCCGTGTTTACCTCCTGTGGCACAGGCCTGGCACGGTCCTGAGTCGTGGGTGCCCCCATGATCCATGTTGCGGATCGCGGGTGCACCCGTGCTCCGATATGTGCGCCCCCTTTCCCGGACCCGCAGCTTACCTTTCCGAGTTCCTGATACCTGGCTCCTGGCTCTGTTCCCACTCCTGCTCGCGGACTGCGCGCCCGACTCTTCAGAAATTTAAAGGGCCAGCGTCCTGCTTAGTGGCGCTGGCATTCCCGGCTAAGCTATATAGCCTGGCGACTCCCAGCATCCCCTGCCGGATCTTCAGATCATTCTGCTGAAGAGAAAGCCTCCTGAGCATTTCCAGATGCCTCCGTGATTTCTGAGCATTTCCAGACGCCTCCGTGTTCCCGTGGTATCCTGTAGTGGTCCGGTTATCCTGTGGCGGTTCGGTTATCCTGTGGCGGTCCGGTTATCCTGTGGTTTTTTGAGGTCCTGCCAGCCATCCTTCTGAGGTGCTGCCAGCCGTCCTTCTGAGGTCCTGCCAGCCGTCCTTCTGAGGTCCTGCCAGCCGTCCTTCCCAGGTCCTGCCAGCCATCCTTCTGAGGTCCTGCCATCGTGAGGTCCTGCCATCCCAAGGTCCTGCCATCCTGAGGTTCAGCCATCCCGAGCTCTTGCCATCCCATGGTCCCGCCTTCCCATGGTCCTGTGTTCCCATGATCCAGCCTTCCCGTGTCCCTACCTTGGCTGCCATCGCGTGCCTAGTCGCACCCGTGGAGCGACCTGGTGGCTCCTCGCTGCAGCAAGATCATCCCGCTTTGCGGCGGGCTCTGGCGAAAACCAGGAGTCCACTTAGACTCCGCTCCCGGGTTGAGGCTAGCATCATTATGCCCTGCAGTGGTCCAGGGAGTCCACAGACTTTAGCCCCAGAGACTCTTCCCGCACCCCAGTGCGTGACAGTAAGATCCGGCCATGGAATCCACCAAGGTCTTGTATCCTGCTAAAGCCCTAGACTGTGCTTAGGACCCACACCAGCTACTGAGTGACCTTCCCAGCCGTATTGCCCAGCAGTCTCAAGAGATTGCTACCCAAAAAGAACTACTGGACAAACTCGCTGCCACCTTTCGCTGGACGATTGCCTCCCAGCAGCAGGCTCCCGCAACTCTACCTCCTGCTGCTTCAGTTACCCCCCTATGTTTTCGGGCAGTAGAGACTGTACCTGAAAATTTTTTGCCTGACAAATTTGATGGCAAACCCAACCAGTGCTCGCAACACCTTGACCGGATGTCCTCCCAGTTCCCCACCGAACGCTCTAAGGTGGCGTTCGTCTACTGTTTGCTCTCTGGAGAGGCCCTGCCCTGACTCCGCAGCTTCCCAGAGCTGCTCCAGTGACTCTGCAGCTTCCCATAGCTGCTCCAGTGGCTTTGCAGCTCCCCAGAGCTGCTCCAGTGACTCTGCAGCTTCCCAGAGCTGCTCCAGTGACTTCGCAGCTTCCCAGAGCTGCTCCAGTGACTCTGCAGCTTCCCAGTGCTGCTCCAGTGACTCCGCAGCTTCCCAGTGCTGCTCCAGTGACTCCGCAGCTTCCCAGAGCTGCTCCAGTGACACCGCAGCTTGCCAGTGCTGCTCCAGTGACTCCGCAGCTTTCCAGAGCTGCTCCAGTGACTCCGCAGCTTTGCAGAGGGGCTCCATTGACTCCACAGCTTCCCAGAGCTGCTCCAGTGGCTCTGCAGCTTCCTAGAGCTGCTCCAGTGACTCCGCAGCTTCCCAGTGCTGCTCCAGTGACTCCGCAGCTTTCCAGAGCTGCTCCAGTGACTCCGCAGCTTCCCAGAGCTGCTCCATTGACTCCACAGCTTCCCAGAGCTGCTCCAGTGACTCTGCAGCTTCCTAGAGCTGCTCCAGTGACTCTGCAGCTTCCCAGTGCTGCTCCAGTGGTGCCTCAGCCTCCGCAGCTTGCCAGTGCTGCTCCAGCAGTGCCCCAGCCTCCACAGCTTGCCAGTGCTGCTCCAGCGGCTCTCCGGAAGTCACCCCAGCCTCCACAGCTTGCCAGAGCTGCTCCGGCTTTTCCAGAAGCCGCTCCGTTGACTCCGCAGATTCCCATGGCTGCTCTGGCCTCCACTGAGGCCGCTCCAGAGTCTCCACCAGCCTCCCCTGAGGCCGCTCCAGAGTCTCCACCGGCTTCCCCTGAGGCCGCTCCAGAGTCTCCACGGCCTCCCCTGAGGCAGCTCCAGAGTCTCCACCAGCCTCCCTTGAGGCCCCTCCAAAGTCTCCACCGGCCTCCCCTGAGGCCGCTCCGGTGTGCCAGGAGCCGCCCCAGCCTGTGGCATCCCAAGAGTCACCCCAGCCTGCAGCTGTTCCATGCCAGGTCCAAGCCTTCATCACCAAGAAGAATTGAAGGAGGCGAATGAATGGCTCTTGGCTACAGTCCCAGTCCTGCTCGCGGACTAGGCCGCGCGCGCCCCTTCAGGAATTTAGAGGTCCATCGTCCTCCTTATTGGTGCTGGCATTCCCGGCTCAGCTATGTAGCCTGGCGACTCCCAGTATCCCCTGCCAGATCTTCAGATCATTCTGCTGAAGAGAAAGCCTCTTGAGCGTTTCCAGATGCCTCTGTGATTCCTGAGTGTTTCCCGTGTTCCTGTGGTGTTCCTGTGGTGTTTTCGTGTTCCTGTGGTGTTCCCATGCTCCTGTGGCAGTCCCGTAATCCTGTGGCGGTCCCGTAATCCTGTGGCGGTCCAGTAATCCTGTGGCGGTCCGGTAATCCTGTGGCGGTCCGGTTATCCTGTGGCAGTCAGGTTATCCTGTGGCGGTCCGGTTATCCTGTGACGGTCCGGTTATCCTGTGACGGTCCGTCTATCCTGTGGCGGTCCGGTTATCCTGTGGTCTTCCGAGGTCCTGCCAGCCATCCTTCCGAGGTCCTGCCATCCCGAGGTCCTGCCATCCTGAGGTCCTGCCATCCCGAGGTCCTGCCATCCCGTGGTCCTGCCTTCCCGTGGTCCAGCTGCCACACCGTGACAATGCGTGACAATCGTAGGTTGTGGAAGTGTGTTATCTGGGTGTGTAGAGTGCTTGGGAGTAGATTTAGCATAAAGACACCACTTGCATAGGTGCGCAGAGCTTATGCGCTAAATTGTGAGGACTCCCTAACATAAGTGTACCCCGTGACTGAACTCAAGTGTGGGGGTTCATCCCATAGTACATATTTTCATTCCAATTCTGACTTTTAATTTGATTGATAAAGACTACCTCTAGGAGGAAGATACTTTACATTTAGAAAGCATTAGACTGTTACTTCTCCTGGGAGTAAAAAGCTCCAGAATTATTTTTTTGTATAGTGCTAAAGGGCATGGGGCAGGGTATGGACTTACCTCATTCTGATGGTCATTTTGTCACATCAAGTTAACATGATGTGACGTTTGTGATTGTAGCATTATATTCTACTATGGGCTTTATATTAGCTTTAGACTACCTTTTTGACATACCGTATATACTCGTGTATAAGCCGAGTTTTTCAGCACATAAAATGTGCTGAAAAACGTCCCCTCGGCTTATACACGAGTCAATACTTGTAAAAAAAAATAATTTAAAATGGACTAAAAAAAAATAAACTATTTACTCACCCTCCGGTGGCCCCCGATGTCATTGCGGCTCCTCTTCTGGCTTCCTGGCTCCTCTTCTTGCTTCCGCGGCGCCTAGTATGACGTCAGCAGCGTCATACTAGGCGCCGCACGGGAGAGAACAGTTGCGGCGCCCAACGGGATGTTAAAGAAGACAGAAGATGGCGCGGAAGCAAGAAGAGGAGCCGGGAAGCCAGAAGAGGAGCCGCAATGACATCGGGGGAGCAGCGCTGCGCATCGGGACCACCGGAGGGTGAGTATATAGTTTTGGTTTTTTTTTATTCTGGGCTGTTTGACTGTATACTACTGGGGGCATGCTGTATATTACTGGGGGGCAGGCTGGGGTAGCTGTATACTACTGGGGGCATGCTGTATACTACTGGGGGCAGGCTGGGGTGACTGTATACTACTGGGGGGCTGTATACTACTGGGGGCAAGCTGGGGTGGCTGTATACTACTGGGGGCAGGCTGGGGTGGCTGTATACAACTGGGGGCAGGCTGGGGTGGCTGTATACTACTGGGGGCATGCTATATACTACTGGGGGCAGGCTGGGGTGGCTGTATACTACTGGGGGCAGCCTGGGGTGGCTGTATACTACTGGGGGCAAGCTGTGGTGGCTGTATACTACTGGGGGCAAGCTGGGGTGGCTGTATACTACTGGGGGCAGGCTGGGGTGGCTGTATACTACTGGGGGCAGGCTGGGGTGGCTGTATACTACTGGGGGCAGGCTGGGGTGGCTGTATACAACTGGAGGCAGGCTGGGGTGGCTGTATACAACTGGAGGCAGGCTGGGGTGGCTGTATACTACTGGGGGCAGGCTGGGGTGGCTGTATACTACTGGAGGCAGGCTGTTTACTACTGGGGGCAGGCTGTATACTACTGGGGGCAGGCTGTATACTACTGGGGGCAGGCTGGGGCAGGCTGTATACTACTGGAGGCAGGCTGTTTACTACTGGGGGCAGGCTGTATACTACTGGGGGCAGGCTGTATACTACTGGGGGCAGGCTGGGGCAGGCTGTATACTACTGGGGGCAGGCTGTATACTACTGGGGGCAAGCTGTATATTATAGGGGGCTGGCTGGCTATATACTTGGCTGGGTCTGTGACCAATGCATTTCCCACCCTCGGCTTATACTCGAGTCAATAGGTTTTCCCAGTTTTTGGTGGTAAAATTAGGGGTCTCAGCTTATACTCCGGTCGGCTTATACTCGAGTATATACGGTAATTCCTTACTTCCTTTGGGGTATTTATGAACCATCCACAGTCAGGGGTAGCACAAAGCATCTCCTGATGCTCCCTTTGAGAGCTCTAAAGGTTGAATGAGCAGTGAAGCTATGATGGCTGCCACCACAGCCAGGTCCTTTATGAAGTCATGGTTCCAGCTGCCAATGAGCTTTATTTTGACAAGTGCAGCGTTCTGTTTTATGCAAATAAAGCTTCCCAGACAAACAAGTGCCAGCAAAAGCCCCTAAGTGAAAAACAACTGCTGACCAAATCATAAATTAAGCACAAACCAGTTGTACAGATGTCTCTTTTCATACTTATTAACCGTTATTAATAATTTTATATGTATATGTATCTATATTGTAAAATGACGAGGTAGGAGAAGCACTCACCTCAATCTGATGGTCATTTTGTCATATGCAGATAACACGAAAGCATGTTTATGCTTTTAGCATTATGTTATGCTATGGGCTTAACATCAACCTTTTTGGAATAGCTCATTAATCCTCCTGGAGTTTCCATGAACCCACAGTTATAGCACATACCATGTCCTGATTAAAGATGAGTAGGCTGGGTGAAATTCTAAAGGTTCGGCCGAATTTCAAGACAAAATCCATCTCTGGACCCAGACTTTAGGCCGAACTTTGACTGTTATCAGGGCGGCTTAGGTCAGGGACTACCTTGTATGCTCTTAAAGTGGGGATTCCTTTTCTGGCTTTTCATGTTCTTCCAGCATTGTAATGGGCACAATGACCACCCTTAGTTGCACCTTATATTCCTGCTCTTATTACTTTCTGAATCCCTTATGCAGTGGCGTAACTAGGAATGAATGGGCCCCATAGCAAACTTTTGGCAGGGCCCCCCTTCCCAACCACAGCACCTCCTCCCATCCCCTGCCAATGATTTTTTTAATTGTTGTTTTAATTGTATTTATACAGCATTTAAAGTAATTACAATAAGGTTAGGAATGATGCACCAAACACATAAAATCTCCGCCAGCGGCCTCCCTCCACTAATAACAGATCTGGCAGCGGCCTCCCTCCACTAATAACAAATCCGGCAGCGGCCTCCCTCCACTAATAACAGATCCGGCAGCGGCCTCCCTCCACTAGTAACGGATCCGGCAGCGGCCTCCCTCCACTAATAACAGATCCGGCAGCGGCCTCCCTCCACTAATAACATGTCCAGCAGCGGCCTCCCTCCACTAATAACAGATCCAGCAGCGGCCTCCCTCCACTAATAACATGTCCGGCAGCAGCCTCCCTCCACTAATAACAGATCCGGCAGTGGCCTCCCTCCACTAATAACAGATCCGGCAGCGGCCTCCCTCCACTAATAACAGATCCGGCAGCGGCCTCCCTCCACTAATAACAGATCCGGCAGCGGCCTCCCTCCACTAATAACAGGTCCGGCAGCGGCTTCCCTCCACTAATAATATGTCCGGCAGCGGCCTCCCTCCACTAATAACAGATCCGGCAGCGGCCTCCCTCCACTAATAACAGATCCAGCAGCGGCCTCCCTCCACTAATAACATGTCCGGCAGCGGCCTCCCTCCACTAATAACAGGTCCGGCAGCGGCCTCCCTCCACTAATAACAGATCCGGCAGCGGCCTCCCTCCACTAATAACAGGTCCGGCAGCGGCCTCCCTCCACTAATAACAGGTCCGGCAGCGGCCTCCCTCCACTAATAACAGGTCCGGCAGCGGCCTCCCTCCACTAATAAAATGTCCAGCAGCGGCCTCCCTCCACTAATAACATGTCCGGCAGCGCCCTCCCTCCACTAATAACGGATCCGGCAGCGGCCTCCCTCCACTAATAACAGATCCGGCAGCGGCCTCCCTCCACTAATAACAGGTCCGGCAGCGGCCTCCCTCCACTAATAACAGGTCCGGCAGCGGCTTCCCTCCACTAATAATATGTCCGGCAGCGGCTTCCCTCCACTAATAATATGTCCGGCAGCGGCCTCCCTCCACTAATAACGGCCTCCCTCCACTAATAACAGATCCGGCAGCGGCCTCCCTCCACTAATAACAGGTCCGGCAGCGGCCTCCCTCCACTAATAACAGGTCCGGCAGCGGCTTCCCTCCACTAATAATATGTCCGGCAGCGGCTTCCCTCCACTAATAATATGTCCGGCAGCGGCCTCCCTCCACTAATAACAGGTCCGGCAGCGGCCTCCCTCCACTAATAACAGGTCCGGCAGCGGCCTCCCTCCACTAATAACAGATCCGGCAGCGGCCTCCCTCCACTAATAACAGATCCGGCAGCGGCCTCCCTCCACTAATAACAGATCCGGCAGCGGCCTCCCTCCACTAATAACAGATCCGGCAGCGGCCTCCCTCCACTAATAACATGTCCGGCAGCGGCCTCCCTCCACTAATAACATGTCCGGCAGCGGCCTCCCCTCACTAATAACAGATCCAGCAGCGGCCTCCCTCCACTAATAACATGTCCGGCAGCGGCCTCCCTCCACTAATAACAGATCCGGCAGCGGCCTCCCTCCACTAATAAAATGTCCAGCAGTGGCCTCCCTCCACTAATAACATGTCCGGCAGCGCCCTCCCTCCACTAATAACGGATCCGGCAGCGGCCTCCCTCCACTAATAACAGATCCGGCAGCGGCCTCCCTCCACTAATAACAGGTCCGGCAGCGGCCTCCCTCCACTAATAACAGGTCCGGCAGTGGCCTCCCTCCACTAATAACATGTCCGGCAGCGGCCTCCCTCCACTAATAACATGTCCGGCAGCGGCCTCCCTCCACTAATAACATGTCCGGCAGTGGCCTCCCCTCACTAATAACAGGTCTGGCAGCGGCCACCCCTCACTAATAACAGATCCAGCAGCGGCCTCCCTCCACTAATAACATGTCCGGCAGCGGCCTCCCTCCACTAATAACAGATCCGGCAGCGGCCTCCCTCCACTAATAAAATGTCCAGCAGTGGCCTCCCTCCACTAATAACATGTCCGGCAGCGCCCTCCCTCCACTAATAACGGATCCGGCAGCGGCCTCCCTCCACTAATAACAGATCCGGCAGCGGCCTCCCTCCACTAATAACAGGTCCGGCAGCGGCCTCCCTCCGCTAATAACAGGTCCGGCAGCGGCCTCCCTCCGCTAATAACAGGTCCGGCAGCGGCTTCCCTCCACTAATAATATGTCCGGCAGCGGCTTCCCTCCACTAATAATATGTCCGGCAGCGGCCTCCCTCCACTAATAACAGGTCCGGCAGCGGCCTCCCTCCACTAATAACATGTCCGGCAGCGGCCTCCCTCCACTAATAACAGGTCCGGCAGCGGCCTCCCTCCACTAATAACAGATCCGGCAGCGGCCTCCCTCCACTAATAACAGATCCGGCAGCGGCCTCCCTCCACTAATAACAGGTCCGGCAGCGGCCTCCCTCCACTAATAACAGATCCGGCAGCGGCCTCCCTCCACTAATAACAGATCCGGCAGCGGCCTCCCTCCACTAATAACAGATCCGGCAGCGGCCTCCCTCCACTAATAACAGGTCCGGCAGCGGCCTCCCTCCACTAATAACATGTCCGGCAGCGGCCTCCCTCCACTAATAACATGTCCGGCAGCGGTCTCCCTCCACTAATAACATGTCTGGCAGCGGCCTCCCCTCACTAATAACAGGTCCGGCAGCGGCCGCCCCTCACTAGTAACATGTCCAGCAGCGGCCTCTCTTTACATATTCACAAAACATATATACTTACGCTCCGGCGCTCCCCGTATATACATTAATACGTACACACATATCTCCACACACATATATAATCACATATAAGGATACAGGCATATTCATATGAATTATACTCACCTGTAACTGGTTCCAGCGCTGGTCTCTTATAGACAGCAGGCATCAGAGTTTGAAATAGAATGCCTGCTATCTATAAAGGGTATAAACTTACCTGTAGAGGTCTTCAGTCTCTCTCCTCTCCACATTGGCAGCTCGTCCTCCAGCTCCTCCATGCTTCACCCGGCATCGCAGTTGTCTGGAGGTCAGGTCAGGGATCACATCAGTCACGTGACCAGATCGAACTGAGCAGACGGGGGCGGGTCACAGACACAGAGAAGGCAGCAAGGCAGGTAAGCCAGGAGCCGAGGGGGCAGGAGCGAGCCGCCTCCTCTTCTGTAGTTAGTGTAAGCACAGAGAGAGTTAGCAGCGCAGGATGCGTAGCCATTACAGCAGAGGTTTTGCAGCATGCGCATCCGGGGGAGCGGGTTAGTGGAGGAGGCAGTTGGTTTACTGCTACTGTGTATTGGTTACCTGACCGCACGAGTGGTGCCGCTGTCCCTGTTGTGTCATAGTTCACCTCAACATTATGATTTGGCCGTGCACCACGGGCCCCTGAAGCTGCCGGGCCCCGTAGCAATTGCTACGGCTGCTACGGTGGTAGTTACGCCACTGCCCTTATGCTTGAATGTCATTTATATTTTATGATTACAGTACTCATTTAAGCCCCAGAAAAACATTATTTTAACTGTAAATTAGCTATTCATTGTAAGTTGACATCAATGGAAACATAAGTGAAAAACGTTTAATTCTCTTATGTATTAAATCAAATATTTAGTAACTTATGATGAAATAATCTTTATTGCAAAAAAACTCTCACGATTTTCCTTCCCTTGCTTTCACTTTATGCAAGAATAATAGTATTTCTCTCATTTCAACTTGCCTATTTATCTGTGTATTGTCAATTTGCAAAATTACTGGTGCTCTCTTGCTGTGATAATGGAAGCTATGTGATATTTTTACACAATGTGCCAATGCAATTTTCATAAATACTCAGTTCTTTCTGTTTTGAAAACAGCAGGGGTTTTTTATTTGTCGACGCAGGTGCCAATGACAATATAGGAGTGAAACACAAATCCCGTCTTTTAAGCTGCCTTTAACTAATGTATTCTTAGTCTTAATCTCCTAATAATATTTAATTAGTGGTTTTTGAATACTGTATGTTCTAATGCAATAAATGAAATCATAGGATAGAAACCTAATTATTTATGTGTAATAATACAGTTACTCAATTTTTTTCCTCCTAGTGGAATTTACAATGCTATGATTGAATACTGTATATCGCAAAATGCTTGAAGAAAGCTAAGAAAGCTTTACTTGTGCATTTCATTTATGTTTGTGCAACTTACTTTGAATAGACTTTTTTTGGTTTCAACGAATATTTTATTATTTTAAAAGTGAATATTCCCTTATAATAGGACACCATAGACAAAGAGCCCCACACAGGGGGGCAGAAAGAGTATGTCCATGACAAACAATATTGAATGTACATTTTTTAAGCTATAACATAATTAATTATGAAAAGAAAAAAATTAATCAATGCTCTACTTTTGTAACACAAAGTTCAAATTGCTTTGATTCCGAACACAGAGTTCCTGATGTTATTGAATTCAATCTCTGCTGAAAACAGTTTGTATGCAGTGAGGTCCTCTTAAGTAGTGAGAAATATAAAGTTTGAGTCTCACCATATGTACTAATTATCTTGTTGTAACATCCCTCAAATATTGTGTTTTTCTCTCAGTGCTTCATTTGTATCCATGCCTGAAGAAGGGGCCTGTGTGCCCTGAAAGCTTGCACCAAATATAATTTTTCTGGTTAGCCGATAAAGGTATCATTCCTTAAGCACTTTTGTAGTTTTTACACAAAAGTATTTACATCAGATTTTAGAAATATAAAGAGGAAGAGTCGGGTCACTCACCAAAAAACGTGAAGATTTATTAAAGCTGGTTGAGGCAGGTAGAGAGTTTACCGGACACGCCACAGACGACGGACCGTTTCGCGCAACAAGCGCTTTTTCAGGTCTGTTTTTATGTGATTATATATGTGTGTGGAGATATGTGTGTACGTATTAATGTATATACGGGGAGCGCCGGAGCGTAAGTATATATGTTTTGTGAATATGTAAAGAGAGGCCGCTGCTGGACATGTTACTAGTGAGGGGTGGCCGCTGCCGGACCTGTTATTAGTGAGGGGAGGCCGCTGCCATACATGTTATTAGTGGAGGGAGGCCGCTGCCGGACATGTTATTAGTGGAGGGAGGCCGCTGCCGGACATGTTATTAGTGGAGGGAGGCCGCTGCCGGACCTGTTATTAGTGGAGGGAGGCCGCTGCCGGATCTGTTATTAGTGGAGGGAGGCCGCTGCCGGATCTGTTATTAGTGGAGGGAGGCCGCTGCCGGATCTGTTATTAGTGGAGGGAGGCCGCTGCCGGATCTGTTATTAGTGGAGGGAGGCCGCTGCCGGACCTGTTATTAGTGGAGGGAGGCCGCTGCCGGACATGTTATTAGTGGAGGGAGGCCGCTGCCGGACCTGTTATTAGTGGAGGGAGGCCGCTGCCGGACATATTATTAGTGGAGGGAAGCCGCTGCCGGACATATTATTAGTGGAGGGAAGCCGCTGCCGGACCTGTTATTAGTGGAGGGAGGCCGCTGCCGGACCTGTTATTAGTGGAGGGAGGCCGCTGCCGGACCTGTTATTAGTGGAGGGAGGCCACTGCCGGATCTGTTATTAGTGGAGGGAGGCCGCTGCCGGATCCGTTATTAGTGGAGGGAGGGCGCTGCCGGACATGTTATTAGTGGAGGGAGGCCACTGCTGGACATTTTATTAGTGGAGGGAGGCCGCTGCCGGATCTGTTATTAGTGGAGGGAGGCCGCTGCCGGACATGTTATTAGTGGAGGGAGGCCGCTGCTGGATCTGTTATTAGTGAGGGGTGGCCGCTGCCAGACCTGTTATTAGTGAGGGGAGGCCGCTGCCGGACATGTTATTAGTGGAGGGAGGCCGCTGCCGGACATGTTATTAGTGAGGGGTGGCCGCTGCCAGACCTGTTATTAGTGAGGGGAGGCCGCTGCCGGACATGTTATTAGTGGAGGGAGGCCGCTGCCGGACATGTTATTAGTGGAGGGAGGTCACAGACCTGAAAAAGCGCTTGTTGCGCGAAACGGTCCGTCGTCTGTGGCGTGTCCGGTAAACTCTCTACCTGCCTCAACCAGCTTTAATAAATCTTCACGTTTTTTGGTGAGTGACCCGACTCTTCCTCTTTATATTTCTCACGACTTTCATGTTGCTTAGCTATTCATGCCATAGTCGGAGAGCACCACCTAGTGAATATTGCAATCTCAGAATATGTCAAGGTGCATGATACATGTGAAGGAGACGTAGTAGCCTGCCATTTCTTTACTTTATTTGATTTGTTGTTCCTCTTAAGTAGTGGCTGTAAGCTGTAAACGATTGATACTTTATCAAAGGTTGAAACCTTTTTGTTTCAGAAATCAATGGTGCTTTTGTCATAATAGAAATAACTTTGTAATAAACTTTGTAGAAGGAAAATGCTTTTTATTGTAAAGCAGGTAAAAATGTGGAGAAATGACTAAATGTATTTTCAGCATAATCGTCGTAGATTAACCCCTTCGGGACCAATTTTGGTCTTTAGGATGCAGTCACATTTTTCAAATCTGGCCTGTGTCACTATAAGTGCTTATAGCTATGGAACGCTATAAGGGGATTTTGAGATTGTTTTCTAGTTACACATGGTACTTCAAATTAGTTTAAAAATTTGGATGAAATCTTATATGTTTACTTATGAAAAAAATGAAATTGGTAAAAAATTTAGAAAAATTCTTTATTTTCGAAGTTCTAAATTCTCTACTTTTGATGCAGACATTTCCAAAATGTCTGCTTTATGTTGGATGTTTTTTTAAGATTCTAAATATTTTACTAGAATGTTATGAGGCTCAGAATTTGGGTGCCATTTTTCCAATTTTTTGTAAAATCAGCAAAACCTATATTTAGATGGACCTGCTCAACATTTAACTGACTGTGAGAGGCCTAAATAATAGCTTAGACTCGTAAATTACCCCATTATGGAAACTACACCCTTCAACGTATGAAAAAGCACTTTTAAGGAGTTTGTTTAACCCTTTAGGTTTTTTTAGGGGTTAAAACAAAATGAAGGTGCAGTGTACAAATTGTAATATTTTTTGACAATACATTCATTTTGGGTGGAAAATTAAACATTTGAAAAAAGGCTCCACAAAGTTTGATACCCAATTTCTCACAATTTCTCCACTGATCCTCCATATGTGGTGGTAACTGCTGTATGGGCGCACGGCCAGAGCAGATCTGCATTGTCACATTGTACAGGCTATAATTTTTTTTTCTTTCTTTAATATGAACCTATAGGGGCTTATTTTTTTGCTACATGAGATGCACTTTTCTGTTACATAATTTTGGGGCATCTATAGCTAATTGGTGAAATTTTATCAACTCTCTGTTGGAGAAGGAAATCATCAATTTTTAGGATGATTTTTGGGGGTTTTTTTTGGCCGTTTACCATACCATAAAAATAGTATATTATTTGTACTCTATGTACGCCATGATTATAAAATACCTCATTTACATAGATTTTTTTAAATTTTTTTTCCAAATGTTACTGAATAAAATGTAATTTGGCAAAAATGTTAATTTTAGCTTCACCGTCATATCATATGCATAACTTTTTTTATTTTTTGACTGACAAATTTGGTTAAGGTCTTATTTTTTGGGAGAAGTGTTGTTCTTTTCTTATTTTAGATTGCATAACTTTTTTTATCACTTTTTAGAGCATGTTTAAATGGTATTAATTCAAAATTATCTTTTTTTCGGAGTGTTTTTTGAGGTTGTTTTTTATGGGGTTTACTTAGCGGTTCCAAAAATGATTCTTTTTTATTATGCAGATTTTCACGGACGTAGCGATATCAAATATGTGGGGGGTTTGTGTATTTTATTAAATTTTACTGAATAAAAACTACCATATATACTCGAATATAAGCCTAGTTTTTTAGCACAAAAAATGTGCTGAAAAACCCTAACTCGGCTTATACTCAAGTCAAGGGGAAAAAAACTAAAAGTGAACCCCCCTTCTGATGCTCCCCGGCATCCATTGCGGCTCCGACATCAGGTCCTGGTCCATCACAGTCTTCGTGACATCAGTCGCATCGGCACACACTATGATGTCAGCTTGCTCCTGACGTCAAGGTGCCTGCAACGGACCGGGAGGGGCTGTCAGGCTATATACTTGAGGGGGCAGGAAGGCTATATACTCGAGGGGGCAGGCAGGCAGGCTATATACTTGAGGGGGCAGGCAGCCCATATACTCCAGGGGGCTGGCAGGCTATATACTCAAGGGAGCTGGCAGGCTATATACTACAGGGGGCTGGCAAGCTATATACTTGATGGGGCTGGCTGGCTATATATATACTCCAGGGGGCTGCCTGGCTATATACTCCAGAGGGCTGGCAGGCTATATACTCCAGGGGGCTGGCAGGCTATATACTTGATGGGGCTGGCTGGCTATATACTCCAGGGGGCTGGCTGGCTATATATTCCAGGGGGCTGGCAGGCTATATACTGGGGGGCTGTGACCAATGCATTTTCCACCCTCGGCTTATACTCAAGTCAATAGGTTTTTCCATTTTTTTGTGTCAAAATTAGGGGTCTCGGCTTATACTCGGGTCGGCTTATACTCGAGTATATACAGTAATTTGGAGAAAATCTTGTTCATGTGCATCAGCATCACCATCTTTTCATGTGCATAACTTTTTTATTTGTTTGCTGAAGAATCTTGTTAAGGGCTTATTTTTTGCAGGAAGAGTTGTTCTTTTTAGTGGTCTCATTTTGGAGTGCGTAACTTTTTTATCACTTATTAGAGCATTTTTTAAAATGTTTTAAAAAAAATAGAAAAAATGTATTAACCCCTTAGCGCTCCGCGCCGTAGCTGTACTGCGCAGCTTCCCACTATTGGCGCTCAGCGCAGAGACTATGCCGGTTCAGCGCTGCATAGCAGCCAAACCGGCATTGTTAGCCACGGGATTTCAGCGGTAATCTACCGCTGACATCCCCGGCTAACACCAGCGGTCGTGCCTTCCGGGGTCTTTACCCCACGATTGCCCCCCCCCCCGCGCCGTTTTCGGGGGGCGATCGCTGCTATGGCACCTCTGGGGTCCGATCAGGACCCCAGAGAAGCCTGAAGGCAGTGCCTTTAAGATGGCATCTGTGACGTCATCTTAAAGGCAAAGTGTCAGCCTATGCATCTGCATAGGCTGGCACTGCTAATACCCTGCAATACATCAGTATTGCAGAGTATTATCATGAACAAGCAATCAGATGATTGCTTGTTCATATCCCATGGTGGATCAAGTAAAAAATAAAAAAAAATTGTTTTTCAATAAAAAATAACTTTATAAATCACTAAAAATGCCCATAAGCCTCAAAACATATAAAGAGACATATAACGCTCAAAAAAGTCTAAATCATATCACAAACCCCACATATATAGTATCACTGCATCCGTAACAATCCGTAGAATAAAACTAAATAACTATTGAACCCATATGATGAACGCTGTAAAAAAAAAAAGTTAAAAACCTGCCAAAAATTATGATTTTTACCTATTATATCCCACTAAAAATGCAATAAAAAGTGATCAACAAAACATATGTACTCCAAAGTGATACTGTTGCAAAGAACAACATGTCCCGCAAAAAACAAGCCATCAACCAGCTCTGTAGCCAAAAACGTAACAATGTTATGCCACTTGGAAGACGGTGATGCAAAAATGATAGATTTTTCCCCACATTAGGGTTTTATTTGGCAAATTTAGTAAAACATAAGAAAAAATATTCATGTCTGGTATCCTCGTAATCGTAAACAGGATTATTAGGATATATGGTGAACACGAAAAAAAAAAAAAGTAAAAAATCCAGTACAGAATTGATGCTTTTCTACTCATGACCTCAAAAAAAGTTCCTAAATTTTCAACAATAGGTGATACCAACCCCAAAATGGTAACACTGGAAAAAGCATCTCATCGCGCAAAAAAAATGCAGTCACATGGCCCAAATAACGGAAAAGCGAAAATTTTATGGCCTTCAAAAGGGGGCAACGAGAAAACTAAAATCCTGGCAGCTGCAGGGTGCTCCTTCCCTTCTGCGCCTCGCTGTGCCCCCATAACACAAGTAATGTCCACATATGGGGGGTCGCTGCACTCAGGAGAAATTGTAGAACAAATTTTATGGTGGGTTTTCTCTTTTTATCTTTTGGAAATGTGTAAATTTTAGGGCTAAATGAACGTATAACTGACAAAATTTGACCATTCTAAATTTCACCGCCATTTTGATTCAATTACTATGAAGATCTCAAGGGGTTAACAATCTTTGTAAATGCTGTTTCTGATAGTTTGTGGGTTGCAGATTTGAAAATGGGTTGGTTATTTAGGGGGTTTTTGATGCTAAATATGTAAAATTTAATTTCAAACAGTATTCAATTCTGAAAATACGGAAAATCGCTATTTGATTTGTAGGCCGCGTGACATAAAAATAAATTATCCAAACATTTCAAAAATTATGAAAATGTAAAGTAGACAAATGCGAAATGTTATTCGGCAAGTTATTTAGGTGGTAAATCGATCTGCCTGAAAACGCGGTGATTTTGAATTTCGAAAATGGCAAATTTTTCTAAAAATTCATCATTTTTTTTCTCTTTTTGGTAAATAAACGCAAAACTTATCAGCCAAAATTTACCACTAAAATGAGGTACAACATGTGGGGAAAAAACAATCTCAGAATCGCTTTGATAAGTAAAAGTGTTCAAAAGTTATAACCATATAAAGAGACGCAGGTCAGAATCCAAAAAATGGGACTGAGCCTTAAGCTGTAAAATGGCTGCGTCCTTAAGGGGTTAATGCAATAATAAAATTACTTTTGGCCCCTTTAAGGTAACCATGAGGCTGATGTGGTGAAAATGAGTTTGACACCAATGACTCAATATAATAAATTATAATAATTTCATTGACTTATACATAACCAACACACAAGCTTAATGTGACATTAGACCAGTGAAAATCTATGCTTTGGTCTGATGAGTCCAAATTTGAGATCTTTGGTTCCAACCACTGTGTCTTTGTGTGACACAGAAAAGGTCAACAAATGGACTCTACACGCCTGGTTCCCACCATGAAGCATGGAGGATGAGGTGTCATGGCGTGGGGGTGCTTTGCTGGTAACACTGTTGGGGATTTATTCAAAATTGAAGGCATACTGAACCAGCATGGTTACCACAGCATCTTGCAGCAGCATGCTATTCCATCCGGTTTGTATTTAGTTGGACCATCATATATTTTTCAACAGGACAAGGACCCCAAACACATCACCAGGCTGCGTAAGGGTTATTGGACCAAAAAGGAGAGTGATGGGGTGCTATGCCAAAGGACCTGGCCTCCAGTCACCAGACCTGAACCCAATTGAGATGGTTTAGGGTGAGCTGGACCACAGAATGAAGGCAAAAGGGCCACCAAGTGCTGAGCATCTCTGGGAACTCAGCTGATTCAGGTGACTACCTCTTGAAGCTTACCAAGAGAATGCCAAGAGTGTGCAAATTTTGAAGAACGTAGAATATAAGACATATTTTTAGTTGTTTCACACTTTTTCATTATGTATATAATTCCAAGTTGTGATTGAATTCATTATGTTTGTTAATTCAAAGTTGTGATGCCTACAGTGTGAATCTACAATTTTTATAGTCATGAAAGTACAGAGAAAACTGTAAATGTGATGTACATATGATGTATCTATGATGGGTATATGCTGTATATGGTATATGGTGTCTATATATACTGTATGTCTGTATATATGCTGTACCTTTAAATATGGCACTGTATGTATGTGTATATGCTCTATATGCGTGTGAATGAGTGTATTAATATGTGATTGTAACTCGCATGTGTGAGTATACAAAAATGTATATTTTTTAAGTGGGAAGAGCGACCCATTATTAAAGCGGTTGGCCACTTTCAGTAAATAATTGATATTATTTGTGTAATTAAATGTTATACAATTTGCCAATTACCCATGGCTTTCTAGAACTCTGCTACCTGTACTTCTATAGAAAGCTTCTCTATTTACTTCCAGTGGTGAGAATCTGTCCATGCTGATGTGATGGACAGGCAGGTGCATGAGCCATTATTATCACTGAGAGTAATAGGAGTTGTGTGATAATAAAGGCTTACGCACCTACAAATCTATCACATCACCAAAAAGAGATTTATATCCACTGTAAGTAAACTTAGAAGCTTTCTATAGTAGCAAAGAGATCTAGAAAAAAGCAGAGATCTAGAAAATGCTGCCGAACTGATACAGAAAGTACCATGTATACTCGAGTATAAGCCAACCCGAGTATAAGCTGAGGCCCCTAATTTTACCACCAAAAACTGGGAAAACCTATTGACTTGAGTATAAGCTGAGGGTGGAAAATTCATTGGTCACAGCCTCCCAGTATATGGCCGGCAAGCCCCCAGTAGTATATAGCCTGCCAGCCTCCAGTAGTATATAGCCAGCCAGCCCCTGTAGTATATAGCCAGCACCCAGCAGTATATAGCGTGCCAGCCCTCAGTAGTATATAGCGTGCCAGCCCTCAGTAGTATATAGCCAGCCAGCCCCTGTAGTATATAGCCAGCCAGCCCCCTGTGGTATATAGCCTGCCAGCCCCCTGTAATATATAGCCTGCCAGCCTCTGTAGTTTAAAGCCTGCCGGCCCCCCAGTAGTATATAGCCAGCCAGCCCCTAGTAGTATATAACCTTCCACCCTCCAGTAGTATACAGCCAGCCAGCCCCTGTGGTATATAGCCAGCCCCCAGTAGTATATAGCCTGCCAGCCCCCAGTAGTATATAGCCTGCCAGCCCCCTGTAGTATATATCCATGCAGTCCCCTGTAATATATAGCCAGCCAGCCCCCTGTAGTATATAGCCAGCCCCGTAGTATATAGCCAGCCCCCTGTGATATATAGCCTGCCACCCCCCTGTAGTATATAGCCAGCCCCTTGTAGTATATAGCCTGCCAGGCCCCAGTAGTATACAGCCAGCCCCCTTAAGTATATAGCCAGCCAGCCCCCTGTAGTACACAGCCAGCACCCATTAGTATATAGCCAGCCAGCCCCTGTAGTATACAGCCAGCCCCCATTAGTATATAGCCAGCCAGCCCCCTTAAGTACATATCCAGCCAGCCCCCTGTAGTATACAGCCAGCCCCCATTAGTATATAGCCAGCCAGCCCCTGTAGTATACAGCCAGCCCCCATTAGTATATAGCCAGCCCCTGTAGTATATAGCCAGCCAGCCCCTGTAGTATACAGCCAGCCCCCATTAGTATATAGCCAGCCAGCCCCCTTTAGTATATAGCCAGTCTGCAGTTTTCCAAGCACATAAAAAAATAAACTTACATACTCACCTTCCAGCATCCCCTTATGCTATCACAGCTCCTTTTCTGTCTTCTTTCTGCTGTAACAGCCGACAGAGCCGATGCGAGCTGCCGGCCGGCGCATACTACGACGTCACAAGCGGCCGAATCATAGTATGCACCGGCTGGCATCCGGGACGCCAGAAGGTGAGTATGTAAGTTTATTTTTTTTTTATTGACCCGTGTATAAGCTGAGGTGAGATTTTTCAGCACATTTTTTGTTATATACATGAGTATATACGGTATATTGGAAAATTGTACATTTTCCTTAAACAGACAATAAAAATTATTTGCTGAAAGTGGACAACCCTTTTAAGCCTGCCTTTCCAAGTTACACCCCTGGTGCGATATATGCCTGGGAAGGCTTCCAGCCATGAATAGTGGCCGAGTGAATGGGGGCCGAGTAACTATAGGAGCCATGCAGCCTTTGTACGCTGCTATAAACCCCCCTCCCCCCTGTAAAGATGGAAATCTTTTGGGAAAAAAAGGAGAATATATACATTTAATTGACAGAGATGTCCTATTGTCAAAACTATACAGTAACTGTTAAACATATTTGTTTTTCAAATGAGAGCCACATACAGAAAATATCTGTAAGGCTACATTCACACACATGTATGGGGGACGTATATACGGTCGATATACGTCCCCCATACATCGCTATGGGCTCACGGCGCCCTACGGGAGTGGTACGGTGCAGCACACGTGCGGCACCGCATCGCTCCGTACCCGGGAAAAAGATAGGACATGTCCTATCTTTTCCCGTATTACAGCGCCGTGCGCCATACATCCCTTTGGAGAGGGGGAGGGGTGAGCAGCGTTTACCCCCTCCTCCTCTCCCCGCACGCTGCCGTGTGCCTGCAGTGCTACGGTACGGCGGGCAACATCAGTGTGAATATAGCCTTAGAGTAATTATAAGAGCAATTGTAATCTGCTTTTATTGAAATATAAAATCTCTGTAAAATATATTTTTTTCTGTCTCTTTGTTACCCATATAAATCCCTTTTGCAGATGGTAAAATAAGACAGATGGGCATCATACCAAAATTCTTGATAGGTGCCTTGCAGAACCAGTGTCTTGAGATACATCTACCTGTCAAATATATTTTAGCTGTTAATGGCTGGTTTTAGAATTTATTTTATGACCAGGCCTGAATAACACCTTTGGTTGAAGCAATTATTACAAAATGGGCAGTAATCAAAAGAACATAGTCATATTTTATAATGATACAGAGGTGTCTGAGTCAGTTATCAAATTCTGGAGAAAAACGTAGCCAAATGTCAATAGCATTGTAAATTCACAAGCTGTTCTTGCATTTTTAGATTGGTTTTACTATGCTTATCCCAAGCTCTAGATTATTCCTGACATTTACAGTCTGGAGTAGAGTAAGTAAATGAGGAATATGATATTTAATTTGTGGCACATGATACAATCAGTGAATACATTTCCCTGTGCACTATATGAATAATATTATATACTTTTTGCACTTTGATCTATTTATAGGTAGACAGAGGTTTAGCTACTGGATGGAAAACGGGGCTGTGACCCTGAGACTTAAGGGTACCAAGATTTCAGCTCTATCTGTATCCCCAGGATGCTCTAGCACAGCCCTGCACTCCGTAGATATACATGTTCCTATGCAAACATTTTTCTTGCCCATTTCGAAGATATTCACTTCTACCACCGGTATGTGGATGACGTGTTCATCGTGTGGTCAGGCACAGAAGAAGAATTATTACAATTCATTGCCTACCTCAATGATAACGCGGTGAACATGTCCTTCACCAGTCAGATTGAATTTCTTGATGTACTTATACAGGTCAAAGATAAAACTTTAAAAACCACAGTGCACAATAAACCTACTGCTGTCAACTCCTACTTACATTATACGAGCTAGCATCCATAACCGGTTAAAAGAGCTGTCCCTTACAGACAGTATCTCCGCCTTAGGCGGATTAACAGTGAGACAAACGGATATATTGAACAGGCCAAACAACTTACTACAAAATTATATACAAGAGGTTACCCTATGCCAGTGATGGTGAACCTTTTAGAGACCGAGTGCCAAAACTACAACCAAAATCCACTAATTTACAGTGAAGTGCCAACGTGGCATTTTAAGTATTAATGTACTGCTATGTGTTCTTCCACATCTTTCAATTTTATCGGCCACCTAATGCCACTAATACAGTTGAAAGAAAGAGGGCAAATAGATTCTGTCCAGGGTCTCTCTGTTCAGGAATAATGGTGGGTCTAGCAGGATGACCTCCATAGATAATGCAGTTCTGTCAACACCTTCTCACTTTTCCCGCAGTTCCAAACAGTCAATGAAGTGTCACTTTAAAATAGCGCTGAGAGCAGCATCTCATAAGTTGCCTGCGACTGCAGAAAGATTTGGTGGATTTGGTCCTGTTTGGTGAACTCTGTCCTGCAGTGATGGCCTGAGTGCCCACAGAAAGGGCTCAGAGTGCCACCTCTGGCACCCGTGCCATAGGTTCGCCACCACTGCCCTATGCCCTTACTTACACAGGCCTATGAAAAAGCTCTATCCGCTGATCCCACTCAATTGCTGAGAGGTAGTAATAGAAAAGAGAACAGAGAGAAATTAGTTTTTTCTTTCGACTATACCCCTATGGCATCAAAAATTAGATCAGTGATCTTGAATAACTGGTTCCTCCTTAAAACTGATCAGCAATTAAGAGATTTAGTTGAGTTAGGTCCCCTCGTCACTTTTAGATAAAGTAAAACTATTAAAGAACACCTTGTTCGAAGTTGTTTGCCCCTCATTAGAGAAAAAAAATGGTTTGAGGGATCTATACCTTTGGGAAATTTTTGTTGCGGTAACTGTAACTTTTGCTCCTTCTTCATAAAAGGTAAATGTCTGAACATCGGACGTCTCACCCAGACCCTCAGGCAATTTACTTCTTGCAAAACCTCCTTTGTGGTCTATGTGCTGTTCTGCCCCTGTGGAAGATTTTACATAGGCCAAACTATCAGAAAATTGTGCGTTACCGCGAGCAACGCTATTCTATCAAAACAAGAGAGGAGGCAACTCGTCTAATTCAGCATATTAGAGAAACACATGCCGGTAATACAAATTTGATCTCCTTTGCAGGCTTAGAAACTGTTCCTGTACCACCTAATGGAGGTGACAGGCAAAAAACCCTCCTCAGGAGAGAAGTTTCTTGGATTATTAAAACAAATACGTTGGGACCATTAAGTCTCAACGATAAAAATGATATGAGTGTGTTTTTATAATGAAAAGTTGCTGTAAAGTTCTCTTGCTCCTTTTTGTAAAGAAGGTACTGGCACCCTGAGCTCATCTGTAACTACGATATATTAGTGTTTCCTTATTTTTTACACTTTTACTAATAATCTAAGCATTCTTTATATAAAATAAAACAAAAAAGATAATTTGTCTTACCTGCGTCTTTTTGACGCTATGATATTGCGGATCATAATGCCTCTTACTGTGTCCAAGATGCTAGCACCTCCTCTTTTCTCTCCAGACCAATAAAATGAAATGTTTATGGTTGCTAAGTTAAAGGTTGGCACCACTCAGTTAAGAAACAGCTGAGGACGCCTTCCCAAAGTTTTTAAAGTGATATGGAATAAAAGACCGATTTTAATTCACCAGCGGTGAGCGCCAGCTCTTTTTTTCTTCTTGAATGCATTGTTTTCTAAGCATTGTGAACTATGTGAGCTAGAGCGCCCCTGCACATAGTCTGTTTGCAGATCCTCATTGCCTGGAGTGATTGATTTCCAGTTAACGCTCCGAAAAATCTGCCGTGGGATGTTTTGTTAGTGCTGTGCCCCTCTGTTTTCTTATTTTTGTGTAGATATACATGTGTGTACATATGTACACTCATCGGCCACTTTATTAGGTACACCATGCTAGTAACGGGTTGGATCCCCTTTTGCCTTCAGAACTGCCTCAATTCTTCGTGGCATAGATTCAACAAGGTGCTGGAAGCATTCCTCAGAGATTTTGGTCCATATTGACATGATGGCATCAAACAGTTGCCGCAGATTTGTCGGCTGCACATCCATGATGCGAATCTCCCGTTCCACCACATCCCAAAGATGCTCTATTGGATTGAGATCTGGTGACATGTGGAGGCCACTTGAGTACAGTGAACTCATTCTCATGTTCAAGAAACCAGTCTGAGATGATTCCAACTTTATGACATGGCGCATTATCCTGCTGAAAGTAGCCATCAGATGTTGGGTACATAGTGGTCATAAAGGGATGGACATGGTCAGCAACAATACTCAGGTAGGCTGTGGCATTGCAACTATGCTCAAATGGTACCAAGGAGCCCAAAGAGTGCCAAGAAAATATTCCCCACACCATGACACCACCACCACCAGCCTGAACCGTTAATACAAGGCAGGATGGATCCGTGCTTTCATGTGGTCTTCTGCTGCTGTAGCCCATCTGCCTCAAATTTCGACGTACTTCAAGATGCTCTTCTGCCTACCTTGGTTGTAACGGGTGGCGATTTGAGTCACTATCAGCTCGAACCAGTCTGCCCATTCTCCTCTGACCTCTGGCATCAACAAGGCATTTCCGCCCACAGAACTGCCACTCACTGGATGTTTTTTCTTTTTCGGACCATTCTCTGTAAACCCTAGAGATGGTTGTGCGTGAACATCCCAGTATATCAGCAGTTTCTGAAATACTCAGACCAGCCCTTCTGGCACCCACAACCATGCCACGTTCAAAGGCACTCAAATCACCTTTCTTCCCCATACTGATGCTCGGTTTGAACTGCAGGAGATTGTCTTGACCATGTCTACATGCCTAAATGCACTGAGTTGCCACCATGTGATTGGCTGATTAGAAATTAAGTGTTAACGAGCAGTTGGACAGGTGTACCTAATAAAGTGGCCGGTGAGTGTATATGTAAATTATAACCTTTCGGGACCGGTGACAACCCTCCAAAGGCCCAGATTGGGCAGAATTGCATAAGGGAGGAGACCTAAGAGATGTGTAAGTATGATTTTTTATGGGTGTCTCCCTATTTTCCTGTGTTTTATTGTCAGCATATTTTCATACCTCCCAACCATCCCGGATCCAGCGAGACAGTCAAGGATTTCAGGCTCTTTCCCGCCCTGAAGGCCCGGGATCAATTTCTATCTGCTTCCAGCTTGCTTTGCAGGACAAAGGATATCATTGGTTAAGGACAATTAACTCTTGCCTTCCCAGGCAGTGGTTTCTAGCTGCAATTACAAAACTTAACAGGGCAGTAGCTTCTGATTAAGTTGACCAAACTCACCAGACAGCTCCTGAAAAGGAGAGGGACAATTTTATAACACCTACCGAGCTTATTGTCACAGGTGCTCCTGCGACCTCTTTTACTGACTTACACTTGGTCCTGTACCTAGCAGTGGGTGCTATCAGACAACACCATAACAAAGGCAAGTTTTGAGTTAACAAAAAAAACACCTTTTTTAGGAAATATATTTTATTAAAATAAAACTCCCCAACACACCCTTGTTATTTAGTTCACGTATGTAGTACTCATAGTCTTTTGCCCTTGCAATTATTTCTGCATCGGAAAGAATGTACGCAAACTATGTGTGGGTTTTAGGAAGCATCACAGATCCATTCATTCAGGAAAAAAAAGAAAATGCCATAATGGTAATCCGGATGTCCTAAAGTTTGCAGACATTGAACAAGTGGCAGTTGATCCCCTTGGAGGAGATAAGAAAAGGGCTTTACTACATCAGGAAAGTAAATACATCATTAGATTTCATAGTATCATAGTTTATACGGTTGAAAAAAGACACTTTTCTATCAAGTTCAACCAAGGAAGGGAAGGGATTGGATGAGGAGGGGATTTAGGGGAAACAATTCTATATAACATAACCATCAATGTTATTTAGGTGTAAAAAGGCATCTAGACCCTTCTTGAAGCTCTCTGCTGTCCCTGCTGTGACCAGCGACTGAGGCAGGCTATTCCACCTTTTGATTTGATTTAATCTGAAACAACTTACCACCATATTTTTTGTATGGACCATTCATATATTTGAATAAATTAATCATGTCCCCTCGTAGTTGTCTCTTTTCCAGACTAAATAAATCTAGTTGTTTTAATCTTTCCTCATAACTAAGACCCTCCATACCCCTTATCATTTTTGTGGCTCTACGTTGAACCCTCTCCAGCTCCAGGGCATCCTTTTTATGAACCGGTGCCCAGAACTGGACAGCATATTCCAGGTGAGGCTGAGCCAATGCCTTGTATAGTGGTAATATTACATCCCTCATGAGAGTCCATACCACTTTTGATACATGACAAGATCCTACTAGCTTTAGAGGCCTGTTATTCAATTTATGATCTACTAGTACCCCCAGGTCCTACTAAACAAGGGACTCTCCCAGGTTTACTCCCCCAAGGACATATTTTGCCTTTGGATTATTGGCCCCCAGGAGCATAACCTTACATTTATCCACATTAAACCTCATTTGCCAAGTGGATGACGAAACATTCAGTTTGTCCAAGTCACCCTGCAGCCTATGAACATCCTCCATAGACTACACTACACAGTTTGGTGTCATCTGCAAAAATAGACACAGTGCTATTAATTCCTACCTCTATATAATTAATAAATATATTAAATAGTAGTGGGCCACGCACAGAACCCTGGGGTACACCACTCATAATTGGTGACCATTCTGAGTAGGAATCATTGACCACAACTCTCTGGATACGATACTTGAGCCAGTTTTCAATCCAATTTCAAATTGATTTCTGCCAAACCAATAGCCCTAATTTTACCCATCAGGCGTCTATGAGGTACAGTGTCAAATGCCTTGGCAAAGTCCAAGAACACAATATCCACAGCTGCTCCTCCATCCAGGCACCTGCTCACCTCTTCATAGAAGCAGATCTGGTTACTTTGACAACTTCTATTCTTAGTAAACCCATGCTGGCTGTCACTTATTATACTATTTCATAGTATCATAGTATATAAGGTTGGAAGGAGACGCAAGTCCATCAAATCCAACCTTTAAGAATTAAATAAATGTTTTATCCCCATAACACGTGATATTTTTTCTCTCCAGAAAGTCATCCAGGCCTCTCTTGAACATGTACATAGAGTCCGCCATAACAACCTCCTGGGGCAGAGAGTTCCATAGTCTCACTGTTCTTACAGTAAAGAACCTTTGTCTATGGTGATGGTAAAATCGCCTCTCCTCTAGGCGTAGAGGATGCCCCCTTGTTCTGGTCACAGGCCGAGGTATAAAAAGATCTTTGGAGAGATCCTTGTACTGTCCGTTCAGGTATTTGTACATTGTAATGAGGTCTCCCCTCAGTCGTCTTTTTTCTAAACTGAATAATCCCAAATTTTTTAATCTGTCAGTGTATTCTAGTTCCCCCATTCCCCTAATAATCCTGGTTGCTCTCCTCTGCACCCGTTCCAGCTCTATTATATCCTTTTTATACACTGGTGCCCAAAACTGTACACAATATTCCATGTGTGGTCTGACCAGGGATTTCTATAAGGGCAAAACTATGTCTTTATCATGAGAATCTATTCCTCTCTTGATACATCCCATTATTTTATTTGCTTTTGCAGCAGCCGCCTGGCTCTGGTCACTAAAATTAAGTTTACCATCCACCAATACCCCCAAGTCCTTTTCAGCTTCAGTTTTACCAAGTAATTGACCGTTTAGAACATAATTATACTTTTTGTTTCCATGGCCCAAGTGCATAACTTTACATTTATCTACATTAAACCTCATCAACCATTTCTCTGCCCATCCCTCAAGCTTCCACAAATCCCTCTGTAATGCTAAACTATCGACCTCAGTATTTATTAGTTTACAAAGCTTAGTATCATCTGCAAATATTGAAACTTGACTGTGTAAACCCACTACAAGGTCATTAATAAAAATATTAAAAAGAAGTGGCCCCAATACTGACCCCTGTGGCACTCCACTGGTAACATCAACCCAATCTGAGAATGTGCCATTAATGACTACCCTCTGTTTTCTATCACTAAGCCAATTACTTACCCAAATACACAGATTTTCTCCTATTCCCAGCAGTCTCATTTTATATACCAACCTTTTATGTGGCACGGTGTCAAATGCCTTTGAAAAGTCCAGATATACAACATCCACAGCGTCCCCCAGATCCAGTCTTGAACTTACCTCCTCGTAGAAACCAATCAGATTAGTCTGACAGGACCGATCTCTCATAAATCCATGCTGACGCTGGGTTATAAGGTTGTGCACAGTGAGATACTCCAGGATAGCATCTCTAATAAACCCCTCAAATATTTTCCCCACCACAGCAGTTGGACTCACAGGTCTGTAGTTTCCAGGATCGCTATTTGATCCTTTTTTGTATATTGGTACCACATTTGCTATGTGCCATTCCTGTGGAACATAACCAGTCCTCAGTGAGTCTTCAAATATTAAAAATAACGGTTTGTCTATCACCGTATATAATTCATGCAGAACCCGGGGGTGTATGCCATCTTGCCCAGGTGATTTATCTATCCTAGTGGTTGCGAGGCGGCGCTGTACCTCTTCCTGGGTTAAACTGTTGACATTATAAAAAGAATTAACATTATTCCTCATTGTGTCTTCCACCAGGGGATTTTCCTGGGTAAAGACAGTTGAGAAGGCGACATTCAGTAGATTGGCCCTTTCCTCATCTCCTTCAACCATGACCCCCATGTTATTTCTAAGGGGACCCACACTCTCTGTTTTTAGTTTCTTATCATTTATATACTTGAAAAATAATTTGGGATTATTTTTGCTCTCCCTGGCAATATTTCTCTCAGTCTCTATTTTTGCGGCCTTTATCTGCTTTTTACAGGATTTATTTTTCTCTCTATAATCCTGTAATGCCTCATCGCTACCTTCACGTTTTAGCACCTTAAACGCTTTATCTTTCTCGCTTATTGCTTTCCTTACAAGACTAGTTAGCCACATAGGGTTTTTCTTGTTCCTTTTATGCTTTTTCCCATAAGGTATGTGTTTCTCACAGGACTTTTTCAGAATATATGAGAAAAAGTCCCATTTTTGGGGGGGGCTTTTGTCTTTGAGAACATTATCCCAGTCTATGCCTTTAAGGTCTTCCCTTAGTTGCTGAAAATTTGCCCTCCTGAAGTTTAGAGTGTTGGTTGCCCCTTCACTAACACTCTTAGTAAAGCGTAATACAAAATCAATGATATTATGATCACTATTCCCCAGGTTCCCCCCAACCTGTAGTTTTGATACCCTATCAGGTCTGTTGGTAAGTATAAGGTCCAGCAGTGCCCGCCCTCTTGTTGACTCCAGGACTAGTTGCGACAGGTAATTGTCTTTTGTTGTTGACAAGAACCTGCTGCCTTTGAAGGACCTGCATGTTTCTGCCCCCCAGTCGATATCTGGGTAATTGAAGTCTCCCATGATAAGTACTTCACCATGCTTTGAAGCCGCATCCATTTCACTTATCAGCATTTCCTCCATTATATTTAGAGCCTTATAACAAACCCCTAGTAATATTTTATTATTCTTTTTCCCTCCTCCTATCTCAACCCATAGGGACTCCACATTTGCGTTACTGATGTCATCTCGCAGGACGGGCTTGAGGCAAGAATTCACATATAAACAAACCCATCCACCTTTTTTATTTATACGATCCTTTCTAAAAAGACTATAACCATCTATAGTAACAGCCCAGTCATAGCTACTGTCCAGCCATGTCTCCCTGATACCCACTATATCATATTTCCGCTCCAACATCAAGAGTTCCAGTTCCTCCATTTTGTTTGTGAGGCTTCTGGCATTTGTGTACATACACTTTATATGGTTTTCCCTGTCCGTATTCCTTTCGTCCTTATTCTCCAATCTAATTCCAGCCCCGCTTCCTCCCCCATCCAGCCCCCCTTCCTCCCCCATTTGATGTCACATACTCCAGTATATAGTCTTTTACTAAACCTTCCAGTATTTTCCCCACAATGGAAGTTAAGCTTACAGGCCTGTAATTGCCTGGTGAAGTTCTAGAGCCCTTTTTATATACTGGCACCACATTTGCCTTGCGCCAGTCACTTGGCACCACACCAGACATTACGGAATCCCTGAAGATTTTAGACAGCGGTACAGCAATAACAGAACTGAGTTATTTAAGAACTCTGGGGTGTAACCCATCTGGTCCAGGAGCCTTGTACACATTGATTTTATTGAGCCTAGATTGGATCATGTCTACATTCAGCTAGTTTAGTATATTACAGGGTTCATGACCCGCACTGGCACCACCCACATCAGAAGTTCTTTCTTCTATCGTATAAACGGAGCTAAAAAAACCTATTAAGTATCTCCACCTTCTCTTGGTCTCCAGTCATCGATGCCCCATTTTCAGAATAAAGGGGTCCAACCTGTTCTGACCCATTTTTTTTTTGCAGTGATGTCATGGCCTGCAGTCTGCACGCACACCCACCTGCCACGGGTGGGGGTGTTACCGGTGGGTGTTTGCTGCAATATAGCATCAAAATTGCAAAATTGTGCAATTATGTAAGGACATCAGTGTCAGAAATGGCGGCCTTAGTGAATCCTGCTCTCCCTCACAGCCAGGGGAACAGACCAGCTAGTAGTAGGGTGGATGGGAGAGCAGGTAAGCCAAGGCAGCTAGTGGTTGTATATAATCAGGAAGACGGATAGAATAATTTGTCGCCAAGGCCACCTCAACCGAATGGTTTGCTGTCTCCCTGGTGCCAGGGTTCGGCATGTGGTGGAAAGGGTGGATAAATTACTGGCAGGGTCTGGGATGACCCAGCGGTCGTGGTCCATGTTGGTACCAATGACAAAATAGATGGTAGGTGGAGGAGCCTGAAGAATAATTTTAAAGAACTAGGTTCAAAGCTTAAGGAAAGGACCTCCAAGGTAGTATTCTCCGGAATTCTACCTGTGCCATGCACTACACAGAGCAGACAGCGGGAGCTCAGGGAGTTAAATGCATGGCTCAGATCCTGGTGTAGAGCAGAGGGATTTGGGTTCCTAGA
This sequence comes from Engystomops pustulosus, assembly GCF_040894005.1. Taxonomy (NCBI): domain Eukaryota; kingdom Metazoa; phylum Chordata; class Amphibia; order Anura; family Leptodactylidae; genus Engystomops; species Engystomops pustulosus. Next base: position 82,964,797 of record NC_092415.1, on the reverse strand, counting down.
GCACTGGGCTGACTTTTCATTGGGGTACAAGCTGTTTTCCGTAGATAACTTGCACCTAAATGGAAGGGGGGCTTCTGTGCTGGGGGAGAAGATCCTAGCAGGGGTGGTGGAGTATTTAAACTAGGATCGGGGGAGGAGGAAAAGGAAGACACTAAAGGGGTACACAGGTCAGAGAGGGGGCAGGTTATGTTGGTGGGTGGTTAGGTGGGCGGTGTATGCGGACCTAAGGCAGTGGATAAGGAGATCCATAAGTTACAGGACATTGGTGAGGATATATGTGCCAGTAAAATTACTTTAAATTGTGGAAAATTAAATTGTATGTTCACAAATGCCAGATGTATCACAGGCAAAAAGGGGCGAGCTTGAGGCTCTGATATTAGAGGAACAGTTAGATGTTGTTGGTGTAGCAGAGACATGGCTTGATGCATCGCATGATTGGGATGTTAATATTCAATGTTTTACACTCTTTTGGAAAGACAGGGCAAATAGGAGGGGAGGTGGTGTATGTCTGTATGTCAGAAGAGACTTAAAAGCGATTGTGAATGAGTCAGTGGTCTCAGAGTGTGAGGAGGCTGAAACTTTGTAGGTTGAAATTCAAAGCCAAGAGAGCTTTGAGAAAATTATTTTTGTTGTAATATATAGACCCCCTAACATCTCTGAGGAAATAGAGTGTCACCTCTAGTGACCGTAGTGATAATGGGAGACTTTAACTTTCCAAATATAAATTGAGGTCAGGGCTCTTCTTCATCTGTGAAGGGAGACATTTTATGAACATTCTTCAGGATAATTTTATGGTGCAGCTTGTAGAAGATCCCACAAGAGGTGACGCATTGGTGGACCTTGTGATTTATAACAATGAGGAGATTGTCCAAAATGTCAGTGTCCGGGAACCCCTTGGGAACAGCGATCATAGCATAATTATTTTAATCTTAAACTTTAAAAAGCAGAAACAGGTGGAAAAATCGAAAACTTTGAATTTTAAAGGAAACCTACCACTTGTAGTGGCAGGTTTCTGATGGAAATACCGGGCACCAGCTCAGGGTGAGCTGGTGCCGGAGCTTATTTTCGTTAGTGTTTTAAACCGCGGTATCGCGGTTTAAAACACTTTTTAAACTTTATAGCCGGCGCAGGCAGGTACGCGCTCGGCGCTTACCATGCGCGCGGCTCTCATTCACTTCCTATGTAGCCGCGTGCACGGTAAGCGCCGAGCACGTACCTGCCTGCGCCGGCTATAAAGTTTAAAAAGTGTTTTAAACCGCGATACCGCGGTTTAAAACACTAACGAAAATAAGCTCCGGCACCAGCTCACCCTGAGCTGGTGCCCGGTATTTCCATCAGAAACCTGCCACTACAAGTGGTAGGTTTCCTTTAAGAGGACTAATTTCCAAAAATTCAGGGCTGCAATACAGGATATAGACTGGGATCAGATTCTGTCAAATGATGATGTTAACTAACTAATGTTAAATGGGAGAAATTCAAATCTATCCTGGGTTTTTATACTTCTAAATTTATTCCTATAGGTAACAAGCATAGACGGGCTAGATTACACCCCGCGTGGCTTACAACTACAGTTAAAAGGGCAATTAATGAGAAAAAGAGGGCATTTAAAAAACATAAATCTGACGGGTCACCTGAGGCTTTCAATACTTACAGAAAGCTTACCAAAATCTGTAAAAAGGAAATCAAATCAGCCAAAATACAAAATGAAAGTCAGGTGGCTAAAGATAGCAAAACAAATCTCAAGAACTTTTTAAGTGGGTCAGAACAGGTTGGACCCCTTTATTCTGAAAATGGGGCATCGATGACTGGAGACCAAGAGAAGGTGGAGATACTTAATAGGTTTTTTAGCTCCGTTTATACGATAGAAGAAAGAACTTCTGATGTGGGTGGTGCCAGTGCGGGTCATGAACCCTGTAATATACTAAACTAGCTGAATGTAGACATGATTCAATCTAGGCTCAATAAAATCAATGTGTACAAGGCTCCTGGACCAGATGGGTTACACCCCAGAGTTCTTAAATAACTCAGTTCTGTTATTGCTGTACCGCTGTCTAAAATCTTCAGGGATTCCGTAATGTCTGGTGTGGTGCCAAGTGACTGGCGCAAGGCAAATGTGGTGCCAATATATAAATCGAAGGCTGTGGGCCCAGAGGGGATTGATGCGGGCCCCTAAGGCGGGGGAGCACAATTAAAAGGGGAGCAGAGGTGGGGGCACAATAAGAAAAGGTGGGGCCGGCAACTTCCTATGACACCCCACCAAATATAATACTCCTTTTGTCTAGTACCTCTTTCTGTAGCTTCTTGATTTATGGTTTCTTTTCTATAACACCCCCCATTTAATATTTCCCCCAAGTTTTCATGCCCACATTTCTATCCAACCAGCTTTACTGTTTTGCCCTTCTTCACTTCTTGCTGTGAATAAAAAAAAAGAAGATTCTTACTATTTCTTGTGTCCCCACAGCATCTCTTCCTTGCCACTGTTAAGCCCAGCTGTGAAGCTGGCAAATAACATGATCACATTGTAAAAAGATGATAAGAAAATACCAGATGAATAAATATTAAATATTAATAGCAGGGACATGGAAGATGGTTAAAATTCATGGGAAGATCGAAGGAGCCAAATACAGGACCATTCTGGAAGAAAACCTGGTGAAGTCTGCAAAAGACCTGAGACAGGGACAGAGATTTACATTCCAACAAGACAATAATCAAAAACATAAAGCAAAATCTACAATGCAATGGTTCACAAATAATTATATCCAGGTGTTAGACTGGCCAAGTCAAAGTCCAGACCTGAATCCAATTGAGAATCTGTGGAAAGAGCTGAAAACTGCTGTTCACAAACTCTCCATCCATCCTCACCGAGCTCCAGCTCTTTTCCAATGAACAATGGGCAAAAATTTCAGATCGATACCTGATACCCTTTGCAGCTGTAATCGCTACAAAGTATTAACTTAAGTGGGCCAAATAATATTGCACGCACTACTTTTCATTTTATTGTTTTTAACAGAAGTTTAAAGTATCCAATAAATTTTGTTTCACCTCACAATTGTGTTCTAACTTGTCAATTCTTCACCAAAAAATTACAATTTTATACCTTTATGTTTGAAGCCTGAAATGTGGCAAAAGGTAGAAAAGTTCAAGAGGGCCGAATACTTTTGCAAGGCACTGTACATGGATCCAGAACAGTACTACTACTCTTTCCTGAACCTTTCCTTCTACTACTCCTCAATGCAGGATTGATTTATATACAGTGCCAACAAGTAGTATTCAACCCCCTGCAGATTTAGCAGGTTTGATAAGAAGCAAATAAGTTAGAGCCTTCAAACTTCAAACAAGAGCAGGATTTATTAACAGGTGCATAAATCTTACAAACCAAAAGGTTATGTTGCTCAGTTATATTTTAATAAATTTTAAACATAAAAGTATGGGTCAATTATTATTCAACCCCTAGGTTTAATATTTTGTGGAATAACCCTTGTTTGCAATTACAGCTAATAATCGTCTTTTATAAGACCTGATCAGGCCGGCACAGGTCTCTGGAGTTATCTTGGCCCACTCCTCCATGCAGATCTTCTCCAAGTTGTCTAGGTTCTTTGGGTGTCTAATGTGGACTTTAATTTTGAGCTCCTTACACAAGTTTTCAATTGGGTTAAGGTCAGGAGACTGACTAGGCCACTGCAACACCTTGATTTTTTCCCTCTTGAACCAGGACTTGTTTTTTTTGTCTGTGTGCTTTGGGTCGTTGTCTTGTTGGAAGATGAAATGACGACGCATCTTAAGATCCTTGATGGAGGAGCGGAGGTTCTTGGCCAAAATCTCCAAGTAGGCCATGCTATCCATCTTCCCATGGATGCGGACCAAATGGCCAGGCCCCTTGGCTGAGAAGCAGCCCCACAGCATGATGCTGCCACCACCATGCTTGACTGTAGGGATGGTATTCTTGGGGTCGTATGCAGTACCATCCAGTCTCCAAACGTCACGTGTGTGGTTGACACCAAAGATCTTGGTCTCATCAGACCAGAGAACCTTGAACCAGTCTGTCTCAGAGTCCTCCAAGTGAGCAAACTGTAAACAAGCCTTGACATGATGCTTTGAAAGTGAAGGTACCTTACGTGCTCGCCTGGAACGGAGACGATTGCGGTGGAGTACGTTACTTATGGTATTGACTGAAACCAATGTCCCCACTGCCATGAGATCTTCCCAGAGCTCCTTCCTTGTTGTCCTTGGGTTAGCCTTGAATCTTCGGACAAGCCTGGCCTCGGCACGGGAGGAAACTTTCAAAGGCTGTCCAGGCCGTGGAAGGCTAACAGTAGTTCCATAAGCCTTCCACTTCTGGATGATGCTCCTAAGAGTGGAGATAGGTAGGCCCAACTCCTTGGAAAGGGGTTTGTACCCCTTGCCAGCCTTGTGACCCTCCATGATCTTGGCTCCTTTGTCTTTCCCATGTTGACCATGTATGAGTGCTGTTCACAAGTTTGGGGAGGGTCTTAAATAGTCAATTAATCCAAACATGTGAAGCTCATTGTTCTTTGTGCCTGAACTACTTCTTAATACTTTAATACTACTTGTAGGCACTGTAGCTTAACATACACACGTTAAGATTGCCTATTTGTATGGTTACAGACTGTATCTGATGATAAATGAGAAGGTGCTATACATAGATACTAGGGCATATCAGACAAACAAAATAACAATAAACAAACTGAAGGGTCGAGTAAGTACTTGCTCAAGAACACCTTACACCTGGAACCAGAATGCCAGAATGTGTGGGCAATCCCACAATATGTGAAAAAGTGTGCTTCATTTATCGCAACCTCTCCATCATTGGGGGGATGCCTTGGGATAGGTTTTTTTACGATCTGGGGTGAAGTACTAATGTAATGTTGTTTTAAGAGTGTTCGCCATGTGGGAGCTGTTACAGGTGCACCTGTGCCACGCTCCAGTCCCCAGCTCTCCTCCATACTTCCTTACCTCTCCACGCTCCTGCTCCACATCCAGCAGCGCTCAAAGATTTAAGGGGCCAGCGCACTGCTAATTGGTCATCCGCAAAGATAGCTATTTTGCGAAGGTACCCGCCAAAATGCAGACCCTTAATGGATTCATTAGCTCTAATGGCATTTGCCAAGGATTCCATCAACAAAATGTATAGCAACAGCGAGAGCGGGCACCCTTGGCGGGTCCCATTGCTTATAGCGAACGGGGCAGTAAGGTCCCCATTAACCCTGACCATCGCTGTCGGATGTTGATATAAAGCCATTAAGCGCAAGCATGAGAGGGCCGAGACCCATCTCTTTGAGTGTCTGTTCCATGAAATTCCAGTTCACTCTGTCAAATGCCTTTTCGGCATCGACAAAGAGCAGACACATAGAAATCTTATGCCGGCGGGCAGCATGCATCAGAGACACTGTTGATTGTGTTATCTCTGGCTTCCCTACTTGGGACAAAGCCTACCTGTTCTTTATATATGAGGCCAGGGATCATTGTTTGCAAGCGCTGTGCCAACACCTTGGAATATATTTTTATGTCTATATTTATGAGGCCTAAAGTTGGTGCAATGGATGGTGTCTTTTCCCGGTTTTGGAATCACAGAAATATGTGCCATTAAGGATTGTTTGGGGAACGTAGCTCTTTATGCTATTGCGTTATATGAGGCTAGGAGGGGTTCTATTATATCCAATTTCAGTAGTTTATAGAAGCGTGGGGAAAAGCCATCAGGGCCTGGACTCTTGCCCACCTTCAGTTCCTTATTCACCTGGGTAAGTTCCTCTGATGTGAATTCATCTTCTAAGCCCTGGGCCAGCTCGTGTGAAATGCGTTTAGGGGCATACTTAGATAAATATGCAGCAATTTCCTCACGCTTGCTCGCATCTGCATGCGTTGGTATATTATAAAGGCATTCATAAAATTCCTTGAATTCCTCAAGGATTTCAGAGGGGCTATGCAATGCACCCTTGGTGGGAGTGTTTATAGACATAACCCTTGAGGAAAGTAGCCTAGGGTGTAGGGCCCTGGAGAGCCATTCCCCACATTTGTTACAGTATTCGAAAAAGCCAAATCGCAGCCAATCTCTTATTGAAATTTTTTTACCTGTGTGAAGATAATTTCTCATAAATGTAGTGATATGGTTCCTTAGAAACAAGACTGTATCCCTGGATACGACCACCTCTGCTGGAGGGATTGCACAAAGAAACAAAAGGTTTTTGTATATGAAATGTACGTGAGTTACTGCATGTCCCACAGCCGTCCTGTGGTAATGATTGCTGAGTCCAGGTGGTCAGGCAGGACTCAATAGCGCATGTCTGGCCACTGCTGCCAAAATGTGAGGTGGTCGTAACCGAGGAAGCTATCTCGTTTCTAAGGGACAGCATGGCTACATTTATGAGAAATTATCTTCACACTGGAACAGTTTTTTTTAATTACATCCAATTGAAGAAATGTTTACATGTGGCAAATGAATTAAATTAAATGTGAATACCCAGATGAGAATACCCCTTTCAATGTAAGAAGATCATTTCGGGAGAGCATAGGTTTGATGCAGCTGTTCAAATGGGACTATGTTATGGTGACTTGTAGGTCTGCAAGAATTTAAGGACATGCTTTTTCCTCCAATGCTTCATGGAGGCATCCCCTAAGGCTATATGTAAACTATAAAAGGGAGAGTCTCAACATTGATAATGGTGAGAAGCCCTTTGGAGCGCAGCTCCTGCCGGCAGGAAAAAATGGCCGTGGCTAAGGGTGACATGGATAGTCTGCTTGGTAATACGATTTGCCAATTCTAGGCCTGCATCCCTCCCCCCAGATACACTGAGAAACCATTGCTTGTGCTTCCATGAAAAAATGGTTAGGTACCGGTATAGGCAAAGTGTGAAATAAATATAATAGCCTAGGTTCCAACAACATCTTATAGGCTGCGATCCCCCTAATCCAAGCAATCTCTGTTTTCTGGATGTACAGTGCCTCCTGTTTGTCTGCCTAATAGGGCCAGGTAATTAAATGTATACAATTTACTGTAAGAGTGATATTAAAGGTTTTCCGATAGAGTACCATTGGTGAACACTCTGGGAGGCGGGTTAGATTAAAGTGCCTTAATTCTCCCATAATGTTCCCCTGAATGCCCATAGCGTTAGGCATTAGGGGTTAGGCGGTTGAGGTTTTGGGCTAGTAGGAAATCTTGAATCTCTTGGGGTTCGTGTTGGAAAGTGAAAGGGCCATCCCTTAGATTATAGAGGCCTCCTGTTTGTCTAACTAATGGGGCCAGGTAATTAAATGTGTATAATTTACTATAAGAGTGTGTGACCTGAATCCCCAATTGTTGTATGCTTTCCATTTGCCAGTCAAAAGTATATCGGTTCTTTTAAAAACGATTTCGAGGATTGAGATAGGAATAGGGGCATAGCTTTCGTCTTTTGCGTGTTTTCCTTATAGTAGAATGACCTGCTAAATCTGGAGAGCACTAGCATTACTTGTTCCAGCAAGGTCTCAGGGTTAGTCATGGAGAGAATGATATGATCTGCATATAGAGATTTGAGATGGGAGTTTGCGCCTACAGCGATACCTTGTATATTTATGGTATTCCTCAACATAATTGCCGAGGCTCCAAGTACATATTAAAAACCAGCGGAGACAATGCACACCCATGGTGGGTGCCATTAGGTGGTATTAAAGGTTTTCTGATAGGGTACCATTGGTAACCATTGGCGGGTTAGAATAAAGTGCGTTAATTCTGCCATAATTTTCCCCTGAATGCCCATAGCCTTAGGCATTAGGAGTTAGGCGGTTGAGGTTTTGGGCTAGTAGGAAATCTTCAATCTTTTGGGTCCGGGCTGGCAAGTGAAAGGGCCATCCCTTAGATCAGTGACGGCGAACCTTTTAGCGGCCAAGTGCCCAAACTGAACCCAAAACCCCCTTTATTTATCGCAAAGTGCCAACCAAAAATTAAAGCTGTAACTTATTGCTCCCTGTTCAACAACTTCATATTTACCTCCTGAGGACAGCAACACAGTAGAAAGATGGAAAATTTTCAGCATTTTAGCTTCTTTGCAGTGCCCCTCTGTACACAGAGAATTGTGGGGCCAGCAGGAGGTCCTCCAAAGATAATTCGGCCATGTCTACTCATTCTCCCTCTTCCTACAGTCCCAAGTAGCGAAGTAAGTTTCACTTAAATATGTGACTGAAAGCAGCATCTTTTAAGTTGCTTGGAACTGGAGGAAAATTCTTTGAGTCCTGTCTGGTGTGCTGTGGTGATGGCCCAGGTGCCCACAGAAAGGCCTCTGAGTGCCGCCTCTGGCACCCGTGCCGTAGGTTCGCCACCACTGCCTTAGATTATAGAGAAAGGCATAATACTACTTAAACCTGGTGGCGATCTCAAGAGGATGTGTAAGTTTCCTATCTGTGTAGGGGTGCCTAAGATAAGGGATTCTAGACTTGAGATTATGGGCCTTCAGTTGGGAGGCAGAGGAGCTTGACAGCCTTGTTCCCTTGTGAGTAATACAAGGCTTTAGTTCTTTGCAATTGTCTTTCATATAAATATAGCAATAAAGAACGAAGCTTATCCCTCAACACAGTGAGAGTCTCCCCTAGGCACATCATTGATATCCCCTAGGCAATGAAACTTTTCCATTACTGATGACTACTAGCCGAGTAGTCTCTCAATATGGCAGTAATAGCAGCTAGTTGCCTGCGAGCCTACAGGTTCCTCAACCCTGCCGTCCAGCCAAACAACACAATTGTGGGAGAAGAACCTTGGTGAGAGTAATAATGAAGAACCCCAAGATCGCTGTGCCTCCAGAGATGCACTAAGGAGATGGAAGAGAGTTCACACATTGTCAACTATCACTGCAGCCCTCCACCAGTCGGGGCTTTATGGCAGAGAGTGCTGACGTATAAAAGCCTGCATACAGTTTGCAAAAAACATGTCTACTTTTGTGACTTATTTTGCACCTAAGCTCAGGGAACACTGCAGAAAACTGTCAAAACATGGCAAACTTTGAAGAGAGATTGTCATAAGTGCAAATAAAAGCCCCAAAATAGACATGTGTTTTTCAAAGTTCGTCATGTTTGAGTTTTCTGCAGTGTCCCCTGAGTTATCACCTGATTCCAGATGTAAAAGTTACATACTGCATTTTGCCAAAAAAATCACACCTGCTTTTGCTGGGTGTAGGAAATGAGCTAAGAAGTTGCAAATTCACTAAACACCTTAACCTTTAATGCCACATGTATCAATCAGGAAAACCACTAAGATACATCTGACCAGCAGAAAAGCCAAAAACAGCAGGTGCACAAAACTTAAGAATCATGTGCCGCCATCTCTACAGGGCCTTAGACACCTAATAATATAAAATAGTACGATTTATTTATTTTTACTCATAAATCAAAGCTGTGCTGTTGATGACTGTCACTTTGCAGTAGTCTATATCACTTAACCATAAATGTAAAACACTATAATGTCGGCATATTATTTATTATCATTATTAATAATAACTATTCTTAGATATAAAATCTAAAACAAAAAGTTAGCGGGCTCTCCTCCACTCACTGAAAGTGTCTCTCCAGGTACATTATTACACCAGTAATATTACCTTTCCACCACTAGAGGGCGCGTGCGTACTATTCAGTGCCTAGGATGGAGGACGCGGAAAGCCTGCAAGCGCTGACCAATCAGGGACAGTGTTACATGTTCCGCCTGTGAGTTGTGTGGAGCCGGGCAGGAGGAAGAGGCGGGTCTGTATGCTGTCACCTGTAGCAGTGCTCCTTGTACTCTATGGCTGCCTCCCGATTACTAGGTCACAGCTCCCTGTGGCTTCCTATAAGGTGAGCGCCGACCTCTATGTCCCCATTCACAGATATATACCGCACGTGTTATGTGTGTGACCTCTGGCAGAGTGCAGCAGTAGTATTGTGACCAGAAGGGAGACTCCTCCAGGGACGTGAGATTCTCTGAACTCCAGCCTTTCCAGTATGGTCACTCTATTCTTTGACCCCTTGGTTGTCTCTCCTCCTCCACTTCTCTGTACGTGTCACTTTTGCTTTTCTGTGTATATCTCAGTTGTCTCTCCCTTCCCTCCCCTATTGGTGCTCATGCCGTTAGGCTATGTTCACACTTCATTTTGTGGTCACCATATCGCACAGAATACGTTTTTCTATATGCTAGACGCTGCATACATCAAGCACAGCGGCAGAGTCACTGTTCTTGTCTAATAGGTAGTACAGAGGAGGTCTATTCACACGACCTTTATGGGAATGTATATCCGTGCCTATAGAGAAGCTGATTGGTGCAGGGTTTGGGTGTTGCATCCCCCCAATACAACATCAATTATAGGTCAGAGAAACACATCCGTGATCGGTATATGAATCCCTGACGGCACACTGGCTGTATTTTATGGAGCGAACACAGTATTGAGGACGAAACTACAAGGATCATAGTGATATATCACTCAAGGAAACCTCTGGACAGCACCACAGGACTCAGGTTGCTTTAACATCTATACAAGCATCTTGTACGCTTGTACAGGTAGTTTTACATCCTCAAACAAATTTCAGGCGGATACATCTGAGTGCGAGTTTTCTCCTCTCCCCACAATAGGTGGTCATTTGGCAGCGGCAGCCCCAATAGGTGGTCATCCTTGCACAGCTTCGGGCACTTCAGCAAGGAGAAGCTCAGCAGACATGTACATCGCGGCATCAGCAGGATCTGGCTGTCACACTAACAACCCAATCCTGTTCTGTGACAGGGGACTGATGAAATCAGTTCTGTCACAGCTGCCGCTGCACACAGAGCTCAGTCTGCAGAGGGATTTTGTGATGTCACCTAAGCAGAGGGGTGAGAGGCATGTAGGGAAGATGCTATGTGCATCCTCTGTGCATCTGTGTATACACATCACTGAGAACAGTAATCCTATAGAATGTTAAAATAAGATCACTGTTGTATATGATCTGTATAAAACAGCAAGGGACACATCAAAAATACAAATTCAATGCAAAAGTCAAAAAATTTGTGTTACCCCCACTCTCACACACACAAAATAAATCTAATTTAAATGTTATAAATAATTTTTTTTTTTAAAGGCTGCAAGTTTATTCAGCGGCAGCCATAGCCTTGTCTGCAAGGTCTGCTTCATCAATCATATGGTGATATGGGGAGGTTGGTGGCATTAGCCACTGTCTGTTCCGTGGAGCTCTGCAGCATCAGCCACAGTCTGGTCTGTGGAGGTTGGGGGCTTAAACCATAGTCTAGTCTGGGGAGGTCAAATTCTGAGGAGACGCAAAAAAAGGTAGTGTACCACTTGTTTAACAACTTAATAATAATAATTCTTTATTTATATAGCGCACACAGATTACGCAGTGCTGCACAAAGCATGTCAAATTGGTCCCTGTCCCCATAAGGCTCACAATCTAAATAACATAACAGTATGTTTTGGAGTGTGGGAGGAAACCGGAGTAACTGGAGGAAACCCACACAAACACGAGAGAACATACAAACTCTTTGCAGATGTTGGCCTGGGTGGGATTTGAACCCAGGACCCCAGCGCTGCAAGGCAGAAGTGCTACCCCGTTAGCCACCGTGCCTTAATGCATTTTGTCGTACATGTACGTATATTAAGAGGGCTTACGAGCTCTTCGTACATGGTGGGTGTTGGCTGCAATATGCAGACCGAACAGGATTGACAGTATATCAGAGGAACTAAATATAAGAAGAGGAGATTTGGACCAAATCCACCTGCAAACTGAAAGCGAATGGATAAGAGAATGAGTAATTAAATTGTGGTTGTTTTCTGTAGATTCCTCGGTGATGTGCACATAAAATACCATGATCTGATAACTTAATAGCTAACATCATAGCTAACACCGACTAAGGGGCTTTATATATTATATTATTTATATTTAAATCGTATATGGCTGTCAACACACAGTGGAACATTTAAAATAATAATTTTTTCCTATTTTTGCTATTTTGTGTGGGTTCGTATCCACTTATGAAATCGGCCTATAAGAATTATAAAAAAAATAAACCACAAAAATAAAATACTGTAATGATACTGATACACATAGAGGCTCTGGCTATACCAACTTGAGGTTTGATATAGATCCATAGTAAATTCTGCATATAAGTATATGGTACGAATGATCAGACTCCCAAGAGTTTAAGTACCCTTGGGGGTCTTATATGTAGTAAATAAATATGAAAAGTTCAAATCACCTTCCTTTACTGATATAAAAATAAACAAATAATATCCTAAAAATGTTAGGTATCTCCGCGTGCCAAAATGCCCAATCTATCAAAATATTAAAAATGTTGATTCCGACGGTGAACCCTTTAACGGAAAATAGCGACCAAATGTCCAAAACACCACTTTTTCACCATTTTGCAAAAGGTCATACAGTCCCCAAAATGATAGCAATATAAACGTGATCATGTCCCCCAAAAAATGACATCTTATGTGACGTGGCATTGTATTTATATTCTTTTGCAATTGTGTATCACTACGTCCGTAACAACCCATACCATACAATAAAATTGTCACTGAACCCATACAGTGAACACTGTAAAAAAAAATTGCAAAAAACCTCACATTAAGAAATGTTCATATTCGACCTCATAAAAACAGCATAGAAAATGATCTAAAAGTAACATTTACCCCAACATGAATCCAAGGAAAAGTACAGCTTGTTCCGCAAAAAAAAGGTCTAAAACAGCTCTGTAAACAAAATAATATAAACATTATGCCCATTAATACATGGTGATGCAAAAACAAGCGAATTTCTCTCAAAATGAGTTCTATATTCTGCAAAACAAGTTATGGAGAATATGGGGCATCCTCATAGTCGGAAAAAAATGAGTATCAAAGTTTGTGGAGTTTTGTAATATCTAATACTTTGACAGTTTAATTTTTGGCTTAAATTAATACATTGTCTAAAAAAAAAATTGTAAATTACACCTCTATTTTGTTTTAACCCCTGTCAAACATCAAGGGTTAACACACTTCTTAACCCCTTAAGGATGCAGGGTATTTTCGCTCATTTCTTGCTCTCCATCTTCAAAAATCCATAACTTTTTCATTTTTCCTTGTACAGACCTGTGTGAGGGCTTATTTTGTGCGAAACAAATTTTACTTTCCCGTGATGTTATTTATTATTCCCTGCCATGTAGAGGGAAGCCAGAAAAAAATTCCAAATGTGGAAAAATTGAAAAAAAAAACCTGCACATTCTTGTGAGCTTAGTTTTTACGACTTTCACTCTGCGCTCCAAATAACACCTCTACTGTATTCTTTGGTTCGGTACGATCGCGGTGAAACCTAATTTATACAGGTTTTATTGTGTTTTAATACATTTTCAAAAATTAAACAAATGTGTACAAGAAGGAAAAAAACATTTTGCCATCTTCTGACGCTAATAACTTTTTCATACCTTGGTGTACGGAGCTGTGTAAGGTGTCATTTTTTGCGAAATGAGCCGACGTTTTCATATCTACCATTTTGAGGACTGTGCGACCTTTTGATAATTTTTTATTACATTTTTTATGTCATGTAAAAAGGTGTTAAAGTCGGACATTTGGGCGCCATTTCCCATCTTGGAGGTCACCACCGGTTCTAACCGTTTTTATATTTTGATAGGTCGGGCATTTTGGGACGCGGCGATACCTAATGTGTTTATGATTTTTACTGTTTATTATATTTTATATCAGTTCTACGGAAAGGGGGGTGATTTGAACTTTTAATATTTTATAAATTATTTTGCATTTTGTAAACTTTTAAATTTTGAGAAATTTTTGCCTAATTCCCATTTTTTTCATAACTAAACTAAACTAAAAGTTTTATTACTTTGAAGTACAGGCGGTCCCCTACTTAAGAACACCCGACTTACAGATGACCCCTAGTTACAAACAGACCTCTGGATTTTGGTAAATTACTGTACTTTAGCATTTAGCTACAATAAACAGCTATAACAGTAATTGTTAATCCTGGTTCTTATAACAGCCCAACATTTTTAAAATCCAATTGTCATAGAGACCAAAAACTTTTTGACTGGGGTTATATTTATAAAGTATACAGTTCCGACTTGCATACAAATTCATCGTAAGAACAAGCCTGCAGAACCTATTCTGTACGTAACCCGGGGACTGCCTGTACAATATGTGACGAGAAAGCGGTCTCAAAATACCCTGGATATGTTAAAGCGTATAATGACACAGGGCAAATTAAAAAATTTAGGCTTGGTCCTAAGGCCCTAAAATGGCTAAGACCATAATGGTTTAATAATCATAACAATGTCTTGCGTTGATCTATTTATATTGAAACCAGTAGATGGAGTCGTGTTGCAGCCCTGGGTTTACACACAGCAGGAGGACGTATGCAGGCCAGTCAGCAAGATTTTGAAAAAGCACAGAATGACTTAAAGACCCTAAAAAAGGACCCGGGTAATGATGTCAAACTGAAATTGTATGCACTGTTTAAACAGGTAATTTACTACAAATTTTTATGTAAAATTCTGACCTCCCCTCACTGTCCAGGTACAGGAATCTGTGAGAAGCTGCATTGCAGTTTTATTTTAGAGATGGCAGTGGATGAGACCTTTAAGCACACCCTATAAACATGTCATAAGTGTCCTTTATGGCAGGCCTGTGGAGTCGGGGTCTGGAGTAAATGGATGGACTCAGACTCTGCAAGCATATTACATGTTATGTCATTTCATTTTATTTTGTTATCAATTATTTTTTATTGGTTCTTCAAACTTTCTATTGTATACAGTAGAAGTTTCCAATTTCCAAGAAGATAATTTAGAAACAATAGTTTTGGGGGAAACACGCCACCTGACACATAAGGCAGGCATATTCCCTACAAAAGGTAATACATGAATCTCTAAGATAAAATTTTGCAATAACAAATCGTCTACCAAGATTCAAAAATGGCAGATAATCGAAGGGAACATTAATTAATATCTGTTCTATTCCAGATCTAAGGATTTGGGCTAGGGGGGAACAACATTTATTGGTCCAAGGGTCATACTGCTCAACTTTAAGGGGCCATATCTGTAACCAGCACACTAGATGCACCAACAAGCATAGTACAGCACAAAATGCTGCCCTAGGAATTTTAAATAACACAGTAACCAAATACTGCAATCAGAACAGGTAATAATAGTACTGGAGACCCCAGAGTAGATACTAATAGTTCCAGAGACCCTAAAGCAGACAAAAGTATTAATAAATCCTCATCTTTCCTGGCTCCTCTTCTGCTCCCTACAACACACTGCAGCTTCATGTCTCCTCCATGTTCCACTCTACAGAGCAGTTCCAGGAAAGGTAGAAGACCCTGGAGCAGCAGTACAGTACAACTGACAGGTACTTACCACTCCTGGGTGCAGAGTGGCAGGATAGTACCCAGTAGTAGTGAGTATTTCTCAGCTGCACTCACTGCTATCCAGCCTCCTGCACCACTGATCACTTCCATCAGTTATGGAAGTGCTCATTGGACTCTGATTGTCAGCAGGGTTCGGACCGCAACTCATGGCTGGACAGACCACATGTGACCTGTTATTGTGGGGCGTGCACTCCTCTTTCAGGCTTTTAGTAGAGATAAACATGTGCTGCATTTCATGTATATGCAGTAGTGAAGCTCCTCCGCTACACATTTAAGACAGTAGGAAGGAATTCCCGCATTTATCTCAGCACCGCTAGAGTGACCTGGAAAACAGGTCTGTGGAGTTGGGGAACACTAGTTGGTGAACATGAGTTAGGACTAAGATTTAGGGAAATTTGCAGTCGAAGTTGGAATCGGAAGTTTGGCATAATGACGCCTCCAATGTGGGAAAAACACCTTTCAAATATCTGGATGTCTCATATTGTTTTATTTTTTTTTGTGCATAGGCTACACAAGGATCTTGCAATGCTCCCAAGCCTGGCATGCTGGACTTTGTAAATAAGGCCAAATGGGATGCATGGAATTCGCTTGGAAGTTTATCAAAGGTAAGAAAGCTATACAATAGCATGAGGAGTCCCTATGTTTTGGTACAACAGAGCGTACATCTCTCCTAAAAGCAATGTTTCATGTGGAAAATCACAGCACATATCTCTGGATGCCACATAATTGTTTAGCAGACAGATATGCTTTATCCTGCACCCGTGTAATGCAGTTCTTGTGAAACTTTCCTTTTTCTTTAAAGAATAAGGTTTGTTCACACCCTGGTTTCACCTTGAGGCATAGGCACTGAGCTTTAGAAAATCTCAGAACAATGGGTTATAAGGATTCCTGGGATGAGCTTTAATTTCTTCTGTAGCTTGCAAGTCTACAGCAATGCGCTTTCTTCAGGACATTGTGTAATTACCCTAATATTTATGGGAAGTTGGCCATGGGTGAGAAAACTGTAGTTTTAATAAGCTTAACTACTGTTCAAGAAAGATTAAGTCCAAAACTGACTGACATAATTCCTAAATTGTATCATTATCTTTGTTTAATATGTGGGATGAAATATTGTAGGTTTGTCTGGTTTTATAATCTTCACAATGTACTTAATGTTTTTATAGAATGAAAGCGGTTGTCTGTCATAGCCATACATCTTTATTAAACCCTTTTGCTTGCAAACCCCAGCTCATGCAGAGAATGGCAACTTTAGGTGACATCATTTAGGGTAAAGTTGGAAACATTCCTCAATGGCCTACTGTGTTAATTTGACATGATAGAACAGTCATCTTCTCATAACTTTGTCTTGGGCCAATGCTTTGTATGAAAAGCGAAGTATTAATCCTTTTCATACGCCAAGAGAGTAGTGGAGGGTTTATTTTTATCATAATCTGGATGCAAACGATAAACCAGACCCGACACTGGAAAGCTCGGGAGCGGCCACCAATGCGCCCCAAAAAATGAGCAAGAATAGTGTAAAAAAAGAGAGAATGCGTTAAATCCCCCTCTTAGTGTCTATAAACGAGTAATAAACACTACTATCCCTCTGTCACAATTATATCATGTTTATGGTAAAGTTCCTAAAAAGAGTTTTCAGGTTTTTTTATGTTAAGATGTATGGACGAATGCTGTACATTACTATGGTAAAGAGACTACAGATGGGAAAGGAGGAACAGCCTGCGTGAGAACTTTCTATACATATGCATTGTGCAGTTCAAGCATCTTCCCGACTCGGCTTAGGATCTGAAATCATCCGTACCTGCCTTGTAGTTGCAAGTTCATGCACTTCTTATCCAGGCTTCTGGCTTAGAATTTTTGTAAATTTCCCCTTGAGTAGGACTTTTAACACCTTATTTCTTTTATTACCTTTTCAGGATGAAGCCAAAAAATCATATGTGGAACTTGTAAATGGTTTGATTTTATCTGAAGCACCTGCAAAGGATACTGCATCATTGAGTACTGGTCAGAAATATGATACTTTGCAGGTTATTACTGAAGACAATATAACAAAGATATTTCTTAACCGACCAGAAAAGAAAAATGCTATCACCTTGCAGGTAAAGATAATATTCAGTGTGTGTCAATTATTAATTTAAAAATCTTTAAATAAAAAAAATAAATGTATTACCATATACACTCGAGTCTAAGCTGAGACCCCTAATTATGACCCAAAAAACTGGAAAAACCTATTGACTCGAGTATAAGGCGAGGGAGGGAAATGCATTGGTCACAGCCCCCCAGTATATAGCCTGCCAGCCTCTGCCCCCTCGAGTATATAGCCTGCCTGCCTGCCCCCTCGAGTATATATCCATCCCCCGCAATGGATGCCCAGGAGCATCAGAAGGTGAGTTCACTTTCTTTTGTTTTTTCCTTGACTCAAGTATAAGCCGAGTTAGGGGTTTTCAGCACATTTTTTGTGCTGAAAAACTAGGCTTATACTCGAGTGTATATATAGTACCTCCTATTAGCAATGTTTATCACTTTTTAGGGACTGTGGATACTTGCAGCTTAGGCCGAGCGTGATTGGTGTCCATTGCTAGTTCTTCAAGTTTTAACAGCCAAAATAACACATATTGAAGTACTTTTTTGCTGCTATAAATAAAAGTAGTATCACAGTGTGACAATCCTTCTCACTAAAGTCTCTTAGAAAATCTAAGCATAATGTATTTTTCCAGGAGGCTGCACTGTTGTCTTCATCCTTATAACTGTATAATGAATGGGTGCTAAACATAATGTGTGGTAATGCTCTATTAAAGTAACAGCTTGAGTAGTTTCATTGAATATAATGATGACCACATGACCTGCCCTATCAGGTGCAGGAAATGTGACCAGCACCCATCTTTATGCTAATTTGCCTAGTTACATTACTATTAACATTTGTGTTTACAAAATGCATGGTAAATGCAATGTTAACGCATGTTAACATTTGCATTCCGTTAATACATTGTTAATGTGTGCGTTTACATCGTGTTTACACACCGCAAATGTTAACAGTAATGCAATTAGGCAAATCGCTTCTCCTCAGCTGTTGTAATGCGTTTCAAAACGCAATGAAAATGGTACCAAAACGCAATGTGTGACAGCGCCCTCAGAGTAGCTAAGCGCATTGTGACATTTAAAAACGCATGCGATCACACGCACACCTCCTGACACATGTTAACCCACCCTCAGTTCTGTTTCTGCCCCCCTGGACAAAATTACAGCACTGATTAAAGGGCCAGTAGCATTTGTATTCTGCATCATATTGTACGACTGCAACCTTTTTCTGCTAAGTAGAGCTAAATTTAAATTAACATCTAATTACATATTAGCTTGTATTTTAATGACACATTTAAATATTAATTATGCTTATTCCTGGAAAACCTCTTTAACCCTTTCAGGACCTGGCCCTTTTTTGTTTTTTCATTTTCATTTTTTACTCCCCATGATCAAAAATCCATAACTTTTTTATTTTTCCATGTACAGAGCTGTGTGACGGCTTATTTTCTGCGTAACAAATTGCACTTCATAGTGATGGTATTGAATATTCCATTCCGTGTTCTAGTAAGCGGGAAAAAAATTCCAAATGCAGTGAAATTGGTAAAAAAACGCATTTGTGCCGTCTTCTTGTGGGCTTGGATCTTACGGATTTCACTGTGCACCCCAAATGACATGTCTACTTTATTCTTTGGGTCGGTGCGATTACGGGGATACCAAATTTATATAGATTTTATAATGTTTTCATACATTTAAAAAAATTAAAACCTCCTGTACAAATTTTTTTTGGGGGAATTTGCCATCTTCTGGCGCTAATAACTTTTTTATAATTTGGTGTACTGAGCTGTGGGTGGTGTCGTTTTTTGCGGATTTTGATGACGTTTACAATGTTATCAATTTTAGGACTGTTCGACCTTGTGATCACTTTTTATAGAATTTTTTTAATTTTTTAAAATGACAAAAAAAGTGCCATTTTCGACTTTGGGCGCGATTTTCCGTTACGGGATTAAACGCAGTGAAAAACCATTATCATATTTTGATAGATCGTGCATTTTCGGACGCGGCGATACCTAATGTGTTTATGATTTTTACTGTTTATTTATATTTATATCAGTTCTAGGGAAAAGGGGGTGATTTGAGTTTTTAGGGTTTTTTATTATAAATTTTTTTTTTTTAACTTTTTTTTATTTTTAGTACTTTTCAGACTCCCTAGGGTACTTTAACCCTAGGGTGTCTGCACGATCCTATCATATACTGCCATACTACAGTATGGCAGAAGATGGGGATTTTACTCCTCATACATTACAATGTGCTGATAGCACATTGTAATGCATGGGTTAACCCGAAGTAGCCTCGGGTCTTCGTGAGACCCGAGGTTACCATGGCGACGGCTCACCGCTCCCCGATGACGTCACGGGGAGCGGCGATCCTCGAAAAGATGGCGGCGCCCACGCGCCGCCATCCTTTTGAAGCCGCCGGCAGCATTGCTGGCGGCGACCGAGGGTGTTACCGGTAAGCCTTTGCTGCAATATGCAGCAAAGACTTACCGGCTATGGAGAGGGCTTAGCGCGTGAGCCCTCTCCATGCACCCGCGGCCGACCCGTGACGTGCTATTACGTCACGGGTCGTGAAAGGGTTAAGCATCACCACTGAAACAAATCAGTTCCATATATGGAAGCACGTTAGAACATTTGAATAATGTTTTACCTGTATCACTTTTATTTCATATTGGTATTCTTCTGGCCTTCCTCCATAATTTTTTAAATGCTTGTGGTGTTGTTAAAATGGCTTTTATTACATAATTTAATTCAGTCTCTCATATACCGTATATACTCGTGTATAAGCCGAGTTTTTCAGCATAAAAAATGTGCTGAAAAACCTCACCTCGGCTTATATACGAGTCAAGTAAAAAATAAAAAACATAATACTCACCCTCCGGTGTCCGGATCATTGGCGCGGGTCCCAATATTCAGCACGAGGCTCCCGATCCTCGGTGCGGTACCAGGCGGTGGCTCCTCTTCTTTCTTCTGTAGCCGGCAGATCGCGTCCATGCGATAAGATGCGGTATCATAGTGTGCGCCCTCCGGCAGATCGCATGGACGCATCTGCCGGCTACAGAAGAGGAGCCGTCGCCGCCTGGTACCGCGCCGATGATCGGGAGCCTCACGCTGAAGATCGGGACCCGCGCCAACGATCCGGACACCGGAGGGTGAGTATTTTTATACGCTTGGCAGGGGGCAGGCTGTATACTTTATGGGGGCAGGCTGTATACTTTATGGGGGCTGGCTGTATACCTCTTGGGGGCTGGCTGTATACCTCTTGGGGGCTGGCTGTATACCTCTTGGGGGCTGGCTGTTTACCACATGGGGGCTGGCTGTATACCACATGGGGGCTGGCTGTATACCACATGGGGGCTGGCTCTATACCACATGGGGGCTGGCTCTATACCACATGGGGGACGGCTTATACTCGAGTCAATAGGTTTTCCCAGTTTTTGGTGGTAAAATGAGGGGTCTCGGCTTATACTCGGGTCAGCTTATACTTGAGTATATATGGTACATTAGTGCATTGTAGGTTTTTAGTTCTTCTATCCTTCAATTCTTTCAGATGTACAAGGAAATTGGTCTGGCTTTAGATGAAGCGGCTAAAGATGACAACACTGTTATTACTGTGTTGACTGGTAAGTTTATTCCCTCATATTTAAATTTTAATGCACTTATTTTTTCACTAAAACATTGCTACTTTCATTATGAATATGGAGACATATGTCAAAATAACCATAGAATGGTAAACTGCTCAATAAGTCTGGATCCAGTTTACACAGAGCAGAGTCATGTATTCTCTGGTGACCCATTTTTTAATTGATTAATCGGATAGGCTTATCCTGGTAACAGCTGATTGCTGAGGGTTCTAGGGCTAGGATTGGACCTAGAAATTGGCTGGAAATTCATCATTTAATTTTTACTTTTTTTTTTTTTTTTTTTTTAATAGGGCATGGTGATTACTTTTGTAGTGGTAATGACCTGAATAATTTTACCAATATTCCACCAGAAGGAAAAGAGAAAATGGCGAGTGATTCAGCAGTCATCTTGGAGTAAGTAGACCCATATATTTTGCTGTTGAGAATATCAGTTGTGGGCTGGTTCAGCTAAAGAACACAGTCAGCACCTTTATATGTCAATGACAGAGAAGCTCACTGCCTACTGCGGCTGTGTGAATACTTCACAGCCTGTACTAACTTTGAGGACTATGGGGCAGATTTAAGTGTCTGAAAGTCTGAATATTTCTAGTTGCCCATGGCAACCAATCACAGCTCCTCTTTAAAATATTCATGAGCACTGGTAAAATGAAAGCTGAGCTGTGACTGGTTGCCATGGGCAACTGGAAATATTCTGACTTTCAGACACTTGATAAATCTGCATATACATACAACCGTCAAGCTCCTTTTTACTTAGTGTGTACACTGGTCTAGTAACACAGGCTCTTATTGGCCGTGATAGTCAATCCATTTCAAAGAAAACGCAGACCAAATGTGCAATCCAAACAATCTTCTTTATATATATTTGGATGACAAAGACAACAATGGCCAGTTCCCGGCTAGATATGCATAAATCCATATTAAGTCCACACTAAGGATTCCTGGCTTCCACTGTGACGCCGAACGCCCTGTGTGTCCTGTGACGTTGCCTTATGGACGAGGTATGTGGACAACGTCTGCTTACTATGGAAAGGCTCGGAGCAGAGCCTAGATTAGTCAATTCTATACTTGAATCAATGTCATACTCTTATTAAGTTTTCAGCAGAAAAAGATACTCATGTGTTACATTATTTAGACGTTGAAATAAGAAAGTCATGATCAGGTGGTTACTACTCTTTATACTAAAGAAACAGCCGTAATAACTTACTAAATTATGATAGCCATCATGCACCACAACCTTTTTTGGATTCCCAAGGGTCAGTTTGTACGGGCCCGAAGGATTTGGAGTAATGACTACGAATATTGTGTCCAAATGGATAAACTGATTAAGAAGTTTGTTGATCGAGGTTACCCTAAAAAAGAAGTAGAGAGAGTGGGTCGAGAAGTGTCAGAGCTACCCAGGGAAGTTGTTAGAACATCTAGACATAAGAAAGCGAGAGAACAGATATCTTATGTTTCACAATATGATAGACATGCCGATTTGCTCAAAAAAACTATTATGAAAAATTGGAATATACTGTCTCATGATCCAAAATATGGGGCATTGTTTAAAGATTGCCCTAAATTCATTTACATGAAAGGTCGCTCAATTGCTAATGAGTTTGTTAGATCTGATATAGCAGAAAAAGTCACGTCAAACTTTACTGGCAGCTAAGAGGAATGGCATGTTTTCGTGCCTTTCCTGCCAAAACTGTTCTGGAATTATTAAAGGTGATTTTGTGAATCACCCTAGGAAAGGGACTGAAATCCAGATTAAAGGCTTTTACACTTGCAACACTAAATCTGTTGTGTATATGTTGAAATGCCCATGTGGTTTAGCGTACGTTGGTCAGACTAGTAGAACTATTAGGACCAGGTTGAACGAACACAAGTCAGTGATTAGGCAGTATCGCACTAAAAGGGAAGAAGAACTTAAAGAGGACCTGTCACCTAAATTTTCGGCACTAGGAGCTGCTTACTAAAGTAAGCCTCCGGCAGTCACCGTCCCCAACCCCGCCCCCTCATGAATACGTCGGACAGCTTTGCGAGCTGTCCGACAATTACATTGTACTCCGCCGCAGCGTTTGATAGGGTTACCGGAGGTTTCCGGTAACGCTATCACTCTAACACTGCAGCGTTTTATCAAGCTTACTAAAGTAAGCAGCTCCTAGTGCCGATAAATTGGGTGACAGGTCCTCTTTAAGGTGAGCAGTAAAAGGGTTAAACAGGAGACGGGTGTTGCTAGGCAATATTGGGAATATAAACAATGTGAGTGATTTGCATTGGTTAATATTAGAAGAGGTTACAAATGAAAATGATCTACTTCTTAAGAAAAGATTTTTACGTGAGGCGTATTGGATTACTAAGCTGGATACTTTGCAACCCCGAGGTTTGAATGAACAATGCTGTTTTGGTGCGTTTCTCTAAACTTTGTTTGTAATATTTTATGATGTGTTGTGTATACTTGTTGTAAAGTTGTTTCAGTAAGGTTTTTTAAATGTTGAATAAATTAGAATAAGTTGTAGTAACAAATGTATTTAAACCCTTACCTAACCGGTATTGCGCATGTCTGAGGAAGGAGGAACTACCTCCGAAACGTCACAGGACACAGAGCGTTCGGCGTCTCAGTGGACGCCAGAATTCCTTAGTGTGGACTTGTATATTAGCATATACATCACCAGTTCCCGGCTAGATATGCATATTGTTGTCTTTGTCATCCAAGTATAAACAAAGAAGATTGTTTGGATTGCACATTTGGTCTGAGTTTTGTTTGAACTTGATAAATCTGCCCCTATGTGTCTGCAGTAAATATAGCCCATCCAGCTTATGAAATTTGAGTATTTTAGAAAATGTATTTTACATTCTCATAGCATCAGGCAAACACTTCTATGTTCCAACATAAAGAAATTAATTTATAGTTGATAACTGATAGCAATTGGGAATTGAAATTTTAAAATGAAAAAATCTTAATGATTTTATATTATTTAATAAATAAGTTGGAAATGCATACTAGAGCGCTCAGACCTTAAATTTACATACTGATTGTAAAACCTTAATTCATTTTTTTTATTGTTCTTAGAGCATTTGTCAGCAAATTTATTGATTTTCCCAAGCCTCTTATTGCTGTTATAAATGGACCTGCAGTCGGTATCTCAGTAACTATTTTAGGCTTGTTTGACATTGTCTACGCCACTGACAGAGTAAGTTTCATAACAGTCACGATGGGCATTTGAAAATTTACATTTATATTTTTGTTATTTTATTTTTTTTTATTTACTTTATCAATTTTATTGTAATGTTTGCTCATAACTGGAAAAACAGTGTTACACAGAAAACCAGAAATTCCATTAGTGAATGTTGAAGGCCATTTTGATCACTATCAATGCTCCCACTTTGAAAAATATTCAAAATGCTTAGAAAAGTCAGAACCTTATTTCGATAATATATATATTTTTTAATCATGCACATTACTCCATCCCCATTAAGAAAGCGCCTTTTGTTCTATCATAACTTTCATTCTGCTCATGACTGCTCAGTCCATCTCTGGCTTCAGTGGTCACATCTGAAAGAATGGTACTTAACCACTAAGGGGTTGGTTCCACACTCGCACACAGATTGAACATGACATCAGCTGGCAGAAAAATTGGCCTCGATGATCCCCAAGCCAGATGAAGACCTTGCAGGTTATTTATCATGTTGCACCAGCGTTTGATGTCCTCCGCCCCTCATTTGCTCCGGATATATCAGGAGGCTATGGCCCTGCCTGGCGTACAATTTCGCTTTACCCTTTCACCATCTTGACACGCTGGGGATCACCTAGAAAAGAAGGTTATAATTAGCAGCATGGAGCTCGGGGACGAGATGTCCGAACCTATTGCGTGACGTCACCTTCATCTCCCACGCTCGCAGCATGGAAGAGGTAGGTGCTAGGCGTTCATAATTAGCAACCCGGACATGTTGTCCCCACGCTCTGTGCTGCTAATTATAACTTTCTTCTCTAGTTGATCCTGGTCTCACGAATAGCGACGGACACTGTCGGGATCAAGGGGAAGGGGAGGGGTGAGAGTATTCATGTATAAGGGACTGCTTTGTTATGCAGAAGAATTCTTTTTTTAAGACACTCTGATATGTGCAGGATAGGAAGGAGGGAATAAATCAGACAGAGAACGTTTTTATACTTTTTAAAAATATATGACAAAGTTTACTATTATAACAGGCACTATTCTTTAAGCAAAATGTAAAAAGGGTTTTGGCTTTTAGACACTGCTGTTATGTTCCTTGTTACAGTTGTAAAAGCTAAATTATTGTAAAGACATATGTCAATAAAAGGATGAAACCTGTTTCATTTTCTAGTAATATTTACTCTTGATCTCATGACCGACCGATGTAAATATATGTCAGTGCTGACACCTGCTGACATACAGCTCATACCTGCTGGCACTGATCGCGACAGTTAACCTGATAAGTGCTGCAGTTGAACACCTTACATCCCATTTCTCTAGAATGCCTATAAACAACAAATAAATAAAATCCTAAACATGTTGGGTATCATCGCATTTTAAAATGTCTTTTCTTTCAAAATATAAAAACAATTATACCCAGCTATAGACCCTATAAAAGAAAATATTGTCCAAATGCCCAAACTGCCACTTTTTACCTTTTTTGCCTCCCATAAATATTTTAATAAAAAGTGATCAAAAGATCTTACAGTACTCTCATCCCACAAACAGTGGCACCATAACCAGCTTCGTATACCAAAGAACAAAAAAAGTTGTAGGTGTCAAAATATAGAGATGCAAGGCTTTTTTTTTTTTTTTCTTTAAAGCTATTACGACATAACCAAACTATAAATCTCTGGGATTGTACTGACCCAAAGAATAAAGGAGATGTGTCATCTAGACCACATAATGAACGCCGTAAAAACAAAGCCCATCAGAATATGGCCCAACTTTTTTTTCTTTTTTTTTCTTTTTTTTTTTTTGGCCATTCGCCACATTAAAAAAAAAAGAAGACAATTTCAGATACCCTGTACATGGCACAGGTAATCGCTGCCATACAATTTGTCTTGTAGATAACAAGCCCTCCTATAGCTTAAAGAGTCTAGATCTAGAGAGTGAGGGTGCTGTTACACGTCGCGTTTACCGCATGCGTTTAAAAACGCATTGCAATAGCTGGAGAGTGATTTGCCTAATTAAACAGCTGCTAACACCTGTGTTTACAAAACGCAACCGTTAACGCATGTGTTAACATCGCGGTTAATGCATGCGGTTGTTAACGCATTGTTAACGCATGCGTTAACATCGCGGTTAACGCATGCGTTTTGTAAACACAAGTGTTAAGAGGTGTTTAATTAGGCAAATCACTCTCCATTTTTAACGCATGCGGTAAACGCGACGTGTGACCGCACCCTGAATCAGAGCTGCTGGGTCTAATTGGACCAAGTACCACTCTGATCAGCATATCCAGTGACAGGTGGTCATTTCCCCTGTAACTGAGATCCTTATAGATGCCCCAGTTACAGGGGAAAACTTGTTAAAGAAAAAGAATAAAGTAACATTAAACAAAAAAAAAACGGAAAATGTCCCCCATAGGTCTTTTATGACCTCGTGGGGTACATATAAAGTAAAAACACACACACAAAAAATATTAACAAATATTAACAAAGATACATTTGCATTTCCCCATATAATAAAAATAAAATCCCCCGCTACACTAAAAAAAACATTGCCATAATCGCCCATTTGCCGAGACTATACATATTATATATCAAAACATCTGAAACAAAATATGGAATTCATTACTAATGTTCATAATGAGTTAATTTGAAAATGGAAAAAAATATGTACTTTAAATTATAAAAAAATATACCGGTATATACTTTTTTTTCCCGCTTTTAACCCCAAATAAAAATAAAAAAAATGTTTAAACTTTTATTACGTTTTAGCTAGCTCTGTGTGTCCTGGAAAAACGCCACAAATATTTTAGGGAAGCACGCAAAAAAAAAAAAAAAAGTTAGGGCCCTTAAAACGTGCTAAATCGAAAATGTGCTAAAAATGCCCAGTCACTAGAGCCTTTTCAGGACACCTCACTAAGGGGTTAAATGGAAAAAATCAAGCTACAGATGGTGGACGGAAAATGGAAATGCAAAAACCTGGTTCTGAAGGGGTTAAAATGTAATAATTTCATGTTTGTTTCATTTGGCAGGCCACTTTTCACACTCCTTTCAGCCAGCTAGGACAAAGCCCAGAGGGATGCTCCTCGTACACATTCCCACGTGTCATGGGCTTAAGTAAGGTGAGTATTTGTGCCATGTATACATTAGGGCACAGGCTGCTCGGATAACAGGTAAAGGTCCTGATTGAATCCTGGTTTTCAGTAAACAAATTAAATGATTCCGCTCACACCATTTTTAACCTCTGAAAAGCTTAATAATTATCATTTACCATATGCAGTAGATTTATATGGTAAAATGCCAGGATTCTGCAGCACATAATTTTAAATGAATTTTCCAGCAGCAAAATATAAAGATTAACCCCTAACGACTGCCATACAGGTATATACATCCAATTATCGTGTGTACGGATGCTTAACAGAAGATCTAAATTTTGCTTACCTGAAAATTTCTTTTCCTCGAAGTCCAAAGGCAGCACTGATGGGTAAGAGTCTGGAGTCCTAATTATGACAGAAGAACACAATAACAATGTTAATTAACAATAAATCAATTAACCGACTGCCCTATAAGTATCCTAGGAGTCAAGGAAGAGGCGTGTTTTATGCAGCAAAAAAATTATTTTATTGGGAGGGAATATAATAGTGCTGCCTTTGGACTTCGAGGAAAAGAAATTTTCAGGTAAGCAAAATTTAGATCTTCCTCTCGTCCTACAGGCAGCACTGATGGGATTTAGGTAGCAAATCAAAGGGGGGGACAAATTTTCGAAGCCACTGTAGATAGCACCGATACGCCAAAGGCTGAGCCAGCTGAGGAGACATCCAGCCTGTAATGTTTAGCAAAAGTATTAGAAGAAGTCCAAGAAGCTGCTTGACAGATCTGATCTATAGAGAGCATTGCATACTCTGCCCAGGAAGTAGCAGTAGATCTTGTAGAATGAGCCCTAATCTGTAAAGGTGAAGGTTGTCCCAAGGCTCTGTAAGCCATAGAAATACTCTGCTTTATCCATCGAGAGAGAGAGGCTGCAGAGGCCTTCATCCCTTTTCTTGGACCTTGAAATTGGAGAAACAGAGATTCACATTTTCTAAAAGATTTTGTCTTCTCTAGATAAGTCAAGACGGATCTTCTAACATCCAGAAGATGCAGAACTTGCTGATGAGCATTAGCAGGAGTTGGACACAAAGCTGGAAGATAATATTCCTGATTTAAATTAGAAACTGAGGCCACTTTAGGAAGAAACGATGGGACTGTTCTTAGTATGATGCAGTCTGGTCTTATCTGTAAGTATGGCTCTTTGCAGGATAAGGCTTGCAGCTCTGAAATTCTTCTAGCAGTGGAAACGGCAACTAAAAAGAAGGTCTTCCACGATAAACATTTGAGAGAAGCTTCCTGTATAGGCTCAAAGGGAGGTTCTGTGAGATGATGTAGGACCAAGGCAAGATCCCACTGTGGACATGGTGGTCTAATAGGAGGTTTGATGTTCCTTAAAGCCTTGAAGAATCTCCGTACTAAATGATTAGATGAGAATCTATTGTTATTTAAAGCATTGATTGCAGCAAACTGAAGCTTCAAGGTAGCAGGTTTTAAACCTTTATCAAGGCCATCCTGTAGAAAAGTAAGAATATCTGAGACTGAAGGTTCAGATACAGAATTATCTGAACACCAGGATGTGAAGACTTTCCAAACTCTACCATAGGACTTAATGGTCGCTGGTCTTCTAGCTGACAACAATGTCTTTATAACTCTGGATGAAAGACCTAGACCTGTTAGGGTCTTCTTCTCAATCTCCAGGCCGTAAGCTGTAGCTTCTGTGGTGATGGATGGAAAAACCCCATCTGTTCCAAGAGATGTGGAACTGCAGGAAGTTTCCAATATTCGCCCTTGGACAACCTCATTACAAGAGGAAACCATACTCTGCGTGGCCAAAATGGTAGGATCAGAATTGCATTCGGTTTCTCTTCTTTGATTTTGTAAAGTATCCTCTGAATGAGCGGTATCGGAGGAAATATGTAAATGAACAGGTTGGTCCAGGGAAGAGACAGGGCATCCACTGCATAGGGTTGGTCTGACCTGTAAAGAGAGCAAAACATTGGCAACTTCGAGTTCTGTTTGGTCGCCATCATGTCCATTTGTGGACAACCGAACCGACTGACAATCTGTTGGAAGATAACACTGTTCAGGGACCATTCCCCTGGTCTTAGTTGAGAGCGGCTTAAAATGTCTGCCCGAGTGTTCAGAGACCCTCGAATGTGGACTGCTGTCAGACTCTGAAGGTTTTCCTCGGCCCAGGAGATAATCTTTTGACACAGTTTGATGAGGGGTGTGCTCCTGGTACCCCCTTGCTTGTTTATGTAATAAACACATGACAGATTGTCGGTCTGTACCTTCACATGCTGTTTTTTCAGATGGGTCTGAAAGAATTTCAGGGCTAAATAAATGGCTTTCAATTCTCTTTGATTTGAGGACAGAGTCCTGTCTGTGGAATTCCATTTGTCCTGAACCCAGAGATTGCCGAGGTGGGCCCCCCAACCTGAGGATGAGGCATCGGTTGTCAGGATCTGGGGTTGAACAAAACGTAAAGATCTGCCGGACGCCAAATTCTTCCTCAACCACCAACCGAGGCTGACTCTGGTCTGAGGAGTTAGTACAATCGGTTTGTCGAATCCTGCTGGAGATTTGTTCCAAACAGCCAGAATGTTGAGTTGTAGCTGTCTGAAATGTGCCTTTGCCCAAGGAACTGCTTCTATTATTGAAGTCATCAGACCCAGGACCCTCATGGCTGTTCTGACCGTTGTGCATCTTGTCTTGATAAGGTAGTGCACGGACTGCTTGATTTTCAAGATTCTCTCCTGAGGAAGATGAATAGTCATACTGCACGAGTCGAGAATATACCCCAGGAACTGAATTCTGGTTGTTGGAATAAGAAGGGATTTTTCCCAATTGATTAGGAAACCCAGTTGTTGTAGAAGATCGATTGTCATCTGAAGATGAAGTTTCAAGAGAGATTGATTCTCTGCTATGATCAGCCAGTCGTCCAAATAGGGCACGATCTGTATCCCCCGAAGTCTCAGTGCAGCCGCCAGAACTATGGTGGTCTTGGTGAAGACGCGAGGGGCTGATGTAATGCCGAATGGCAGACAGGTGAACTGGTAGTGAAGAGTTCTTGAATTGGTCACAATTGCTATTCTCAGATATTTTCTGTGACCTCTCCTGATGGGAATGTGGAGATAAGCATCGGCCAGGTCTATTTTGGCCATGTAGTTGCTTTGCTGTAGAATGGCGGTGGCCGATTTTATGGAGTCCATCTTGAATGCAATTTTGGTCAAGAATTTGTTTAGATAGCGGAGGTCTATAATTAATCTCCACCTGTTGTTTGGCTTTGGTACAGCAAATATGGCGGAGTACACTCCTTTTCCTCTTTCTGACAAAGGGACTTCTTCTAGAGCTCTTTTTTGGATAAATTCGTGCAACAAGGGAAGGATCTGAGATTTTTCGATTTTTGTACTCAAAAATCTTTCTGGCGGAATCTTGTCGAATTCCAAAGCGTAACCGTTTTTTACTGTGGACAGTACCCAAGCATCGGATGTGATGTCTGTCCATAAGTGAGCGAAGTCTGCCACCCTTGCACCTACTGGAGACAGACCTGGCATGGCGTCAGAAGTCAGGCTTCTCGTTTTTTTTACTGTGGAAGACAGTTCTGTCTTTAGACTTCTGAACTCCTCTACGTCGGTTACGAAATGCACGAAAAGGTCTTTCTGGTCTTGCTTTTCTAGGTGGAAAGCTCGGTTTTTTGGAGGTACTGGCTACTTGTGGAAAAGAGTTCCCCTTATCTTCACTAAGATTCTTCAACACCTCCTTCAGGTCTTTCCCAAACAAGGAAGATGGGTGGAAGGGAAGTGAACAGAAGTGATGTTTGGAGGCTACATCCCCTGTCCAGGGTTTTATCCACAGGGCACGACGTGCAGAGTTAGCCGTTAGTATGTTCTTAGATGCAAGTTTTAAAGAGTCAAGAGAAAAATCACACAGAAAATCGCCTGCAAGTTTAACAGAAGACAAATTCTCATAAATTTCTTCTCTAGGGACTCCATCCAAAATGTCCCGACCAATCTGGCTTAGCCATAATCTTAAGGCTCGTGCAACAGGCACAGTAGCAAGAGATGCCTTAGCCATGGCTGCTGAGAGTTGATAGCTTCTGCGGAGCATAGCGTCAGCTTTCCTGTCAAGAGGGTCTCTAAGTAAAGAAGATTCATCTGCAGGAAAAATAGATTTTTTAGATAGTTTAGCCACTGGGATATCAATCTTGGGAGGCAATTCCCATTCTTCAGATTCTTTAGGGTCGATTTTGTATACTGCTCGAAAACGAGACCCCAAATCAAATCTTTTTTCAGGCTTAGACCAACCCTGTTCAAAGAGGACTTTAAGATCAGGATGACTAGGCAATACTTTGGCTTTTTTTCTGGGAAAATAAAAAAGTGCATCTTGGTTAACAGAGTCATTATGAGACTCATCTGTCTCCATTACACTTTTAACCGCCTTGATTAATTTAGAGGTTTTATCTTTGTGAAACAGAAAAAAATCCTCAGATACATCTGGCCCAGAACCTTCCGTCTGGGCTTCTGAGCAGCTACTAGAAGGCAAAGATATAGAAGATGATTGCCTATGATGTTTTCTATGTTTATGATGTCTTTTAGACTTCTTTTTCTTTGAACTCATCTCATCAAATACAGCAGACATTTTTTCCTTCATCCACTGAAAAAATACGTCTCCTCCTGAAGTCTGAGCAGGAGCTGCACAAGGGGCACAAACATCATCAGGGCAATCATCCGGTATAGGCTGCTCACAGCTAATACAGTCTCTATGATGAGACTTTCTCTTCCTTTTACCAAGGCTGGACATCTGTAACACAAACAACAAGTGTTAGGACATGCCAAATGAAGGAACATGGGCACTCATGAAAGGAACAAACCTTAAGCTCAGACTGACTCTGCTGCCTGGCAGGTGCAGAGAGCATACCTGAACAGTACAGCCTTAAAACATTCCCAACAGGAAATGCAATGCACCTGGTCAGAGGCGACACCCGGGCTAACAACCAAATCCTTCTAACATAAGAAAAGGATGCAGGGGACGCGCTGAGCCCTAAGGTTAGCAAGAGCTTTGTTCACAACAATATAGAAACCACCTTACGGTACATTGTAGATGGTGGCTTCAGGAAGGGGGAGATGCGGCAAACAGCAGCTATACCCCAAAGTATTGAGTGCAACACAAATCTGACCTCCACTTCTCTGCTTATTCAAAAGCCGTACCTGAGAATACAGCGGTTCCCGCTTCCAATGGGAGACGCAGTAGGAGGGGAGTTTATCCAGAAACTCCGAAAATACTGGACTTCCGCCACCACGGGGGGAAGGACAGCCTCAGAATGTAGTTTCACCAAGATTGCCACTGGTAAGACATTTGCTTCTACCCTGCTGGACGTGCACCACAGCCCAGGCCTCAGGGGAGCAAGAGGATACTGGCAGTAAACCTAATTAGGACAGAAGAAAAAAACACGCCTCTTCCTTGACTCCTAGGATACTTATAGGGCAGTCGGTTAATTGATTTATTGTTAATTAACATTGTTATTGTGTTCTTCTGTCATAATTAGGACTCCAGACTCTTACCCATCAGTGCTGCCTGTAGGACGAGAGGAACCGGAGATATCCACCCTTAGAGTTGCATTAAAAAAATTATTTTTATGTACAGCTTTTTATTCCTGATTGTAAATTTAAGAATGGATATATTATGGTTCTCTTAAGCATCTGTGCACAATCCATGTATCATATTGCATTTCTACGTGCAAGGGTTCGGAGATGTAGGCGTTTGAAGTGTTCCCCCTCCAGCCTGTCAGCTGAAGGCAGAATATAGAAGAAGCTGCTGGAGGCTTTCACTTTCACTTTGCAGTACATGCATCCTCTGCATCTGTAGCTGAACCTGGGGAAGGGTGATGGAATAATGCTGTACATATTTATAACATATTTTGGTTAACACCTTGCCGACCGAGGATGAACTATATCGTCCTCGCGCGGCAAGGGGTGTATGGAGAGAGCTCACGAGATGAGCTCTCTCCACACACAGCGGGTAACGGCTGTATAATATAGCCAACACCCGCCTGTCATTGCCGCAGTTGGTGCTGGCACCACGACCGCGGCACCTAACTTACAGTTAAATTCTGGCCACCATCTTGGAGGCCCGATCGCCGCCCCCCTTGAACGTCATCGGAGGGCGGCGATCGGTTGCTATGGCAGCCTAGAGTCTCATTGAGACTCGTAGGCTTGCCAGGTGCAATGATTTCTAATAGCCACCAGAGGGCAGGCTATTAAAACTCATTGTAAAATAGCTATATACTGCAATACAGTAGTATTGCAGTATATAGTATTAACAATCGGACCCTGCAGGGTTAAATTACCCTGGAGGATCTAAAATAATGGTAAAAAATTTTTTAAAAAAATAGGAAAAAAAAGTAAAAGTTTAAATCACCCCCCTTTCCCTAGAACTGATATAAATATAAATAAACAGTAAAAATCATGAACACATTAGATATCATCGCGTACAAAAATGTCCGATCTATCAAAATATATTAGCGATTTTTCCCAGCGTTTAACCCCATAACGGAAATTGGCGCCCAAAGTCGAAAATGCCACTTTTTTGCCATTTTGAAAAATATAAATAATTCTATAAAAAGTGATCAAAAGCCCATACAGTCCTAAAAATGAAAGCATTAAAAACGTCATCAAAAGTCGCAAAAAAATGACACCACCCACAGCTCCGTGCACTGAAGTATGAAAAAGTTATTAGTGCCAGAACATGGCAAAATGAAGAATTTTTTTTTTTTTGTACAGAAGGTTTTAATTTTTTTAAATGTATGAAAACATTATAAAACCTGTACAAATTTGGTATCGTACTGAACCAAAGAATAAAATAGACATGTGATTTGGGCCGCTCAGCGAAAGCTGTAAAATCCAAGCCCACAAGAAAACAGCGCAAATGTGTTTTTTTATCATTTTCACTGCATTCTGAATTTTTTCCCGCTTCCTAGTATACGGCATGGAATATTCAATACCATCACTATGAAGTTCAATTTGTTACGCAGAAAACAAGCCCAAACAGAGCTCTTTACATGGAAAAATAAAAAAGTTACAGATTTTTGAAGGTGGGGAGTGAAAAATGAAAATGCAAAAACGAAAAAGGGCCACGTCCCTAAGGGGTTAAAGTTACTACCTTTAGGGGAAAAAAAAACTTTATTGGAAAAATGACAAAAAAGCTTTTTTTTCACATTTGTAGTCAATTATTGGCAAATTTTATCAATTAAAAAATATATAATTAATAAAACCGTCTCATATGTCATGAAAAAAAATAAAGTAAAAATAGATATGATATGTAAAGCTTTTCCAGAGATATTGTCATGCACACAGCAGAACGTACAATAATTGACCTTGACATTCAGGCACCAATGACCATCGGTCATTAAGGGGTTAAAAAGGACCTGTCACCTGAAAAAAAAAAAACCTCTAGTAGCACTTACTAATGTAAGCAGCTCCCTAGCCCTACCCCAGTAATAGCAGTGTTAAGTAGCTAGCTTTATCAGAACATACTGATAAGCTAGGAAACACTGCAGTACAAAGCCCTCCTAACACCGGACCAAGCCCCATGAGGGGGCGGGCATAGGAGTCGTGACTGCATCCTGGTTGGTGGCAGTCACCAACGGCATATGGTGTGGGAGGGGCTCATGAATATGGCGGACCGATGTCCCAATAAAGCTAGCGGTTTTACACTGCTATTACTGGGGCAGGGCTTGGAAGCTGCTTCCTTTAGTAAGTGCTCCTAGAGTGATCATTTCAGGTGACAGGCCGTCTTTAAGCATCAGTTTAACACCTTAGCGCTCTGCGCCATAGCTGTACTGCGCTGAGTCCCGCGATTAGCGCTCAGCGCAGTACAGCTACGGCGCAGAGACGATGCCGGTTCAGCGCTGTATAGCAGCCGAACCGGCATCGCTAGCCGCGGGATTTCAGCGGTAATCTACCGCTGACATCCCCGGCTAACACCCGCGGCATTTAACATGCCTTCTGGGGGTCTTTACCCCACGATCGGCCCCCCCGCACCGTTTTCGGGGGGGCCGATCGCTGTTTTGGCTCCTCTGGGGTCCGATCGGGACCCCAGAGAAGCCTGGAGGGTTTACCTTTAAGATGGCGTCTGTGACGTCATCTTAAAGGCAAAGTGTCAGCCTATGCATCTGCATAGGCTGGCACTGATAATACCCTGCAATACATTAGTATTGCAGAGTATTATGAAGAACAAGCAATCAGATGATTGCTTGTTCATATCCCATGGTGGATCAAGTAAAAAAATGTAAAAAAAAATGTTTTTCAATAAAAAATTACTTTATAAATCACTAAAAATGCCCATAAGCCAGAAAACATATAAAGAGACATATAACGCTCAAAAAAGTCTAAATCATAACACAAACCCCACATATATAGTATCACCGCGTCCGTAACAATCCATAGAATAAAACTAAATAACTATTGAACCCATATGATGAACGCCGTAAAAAAAAAACGTCAAAAACCCGCCAAAAATTATGATTTTTACCTATTATATCCCACTAAAAATGCAATAAAAAGTGATCAACAAAACATATGTACTCCAGAATGATATTGTTGCAAAGAACAACATGTCCCGCAAAAAACAAGCCATCAACCAGCTCTGTAGCCAAAAACGTAACAATGTTATGCCACTTGGAAGACGGCGATGCAAAAATGATAGATTTTTCCCCACATTAGGGTTTTATTTGGCAAATTTAGTAAAACATAAGAAAAAATATTCATGTCTGGTATCCCCGTAATCGTATCGACCCATAGAATAAATATAACAGGATTATTAGGATATACGGTGAACACGGAAAAAAAAAAAAGTAAAAAATCCAGTACAGAATTGATGCTTTTCTACTCATGACCTCAAAAAAAGTTCCAAAATTTTCAACAATAGGTGATACCAACCCCAAAATGGTAACACTGGAAAAAGCATCTCGTCCCGCAAAAAAAATGCCGTCACATGGCCCAAATAACGGAAAAGCGAAAATTTTATAGCCTTCAAAAGGGGGCAACCAGAAAACTAAAATCCTGGCAGCTGCAGGGTGCTCCTTCCCTTCTGCGCCTCGCTGTGCCCCCATAACACAAGTAATGGCCACATGTGGGGGGTCGCTGCACTCAGGAGAAATTGTAGAACAAATTTTATGGTGAGCTTTCTCTTTTTATCTTTTGGAAATGTGTAAATTTTAGGGCTAAATGAACGTATAACCGACAAAATTTGATAAATTTGAAATTTCTAAATTTCACCGCCATTTTGATTCAATTACTATGAAGATCTCAAGGGGTTAACAATCTTTGTAAAAGCTGTTTCTGATAGTTTGAGGGGTGCAGATTTGAAAATGGGTTGGTTATATAGGGGGTTTTGTTGCTAAATATGTAAAATTTGATTTCAAACAGTATTTATCCCCAAAATTGTCAATTCCGAAAATACGGAAAATCGCTATTCGATTTGTAGGCCACGTGACGTCAAAATAAATTATCCAAACATTTCAAAAATTATGAAAATGTAAAGTAGACAAATGGGAAATGTTATTCTGCAAGTTATTTAGGTGGTAAATCTATCTGCCTGAAAACGCGGTGATTTAGAATTTCGAAAATGGCAAATTTTTCTAAAAATTCATAATTTTTTCTTTTTTTTGTAAATAAACGCAAAACTTATCAGCCAAAATTTACCACTAAAATGAAGTACAACATGTGGGGAAAAAACAATCTCAGAATCGCTTTGATAAGTAACAGTGTTCAAAAGTTATTACCACAGGAAGAGACACTGGTCAAATTTCAAAAAAAAGTTGCGAGCCTTAACCTGCAAACAGGCTGCGTCCTTAAGGGGTTAAAGGAGACCGTCCCTATTAAATGAGTTTTACACTAACATCTCTAATTCTTGCCAAGACTAACTTCAAAGAATGTAGAGTGAGAGAGCAGGGGTTTGGTTATAGACTGCCGAGGTGTTTAGATATCTACAATTGAAGCGTATTCGTGTATGTACACGTGTTCATAAATTAGGGGATTCACCACTATATAAAATCAAGGGATGTTAATAAACAAAAAGAAATTTTAATTATTTAAATTGTCCAGATTAAGCATTGATTCCTCCATGATTATGAATGCAGAATGGTCCTAATGCTTTACCTGTTTCCTTCAGCATTTATCACTTTGGCAAATGTTACACTTTTGACATCGGTGTTGAATGTGTCTGTTACAGGCAGTAGAAGTGCTTCTGTTTAACAAATTGCTGACAGCACATGAAGCGTGCAAGCTTGGACTAGTCACTGAAGTTTTTCCTGATGCCACTTTCCAGAAGGAGGTTTGGGGGAGACTCCGCTCGTATGGTGAACTACCCAAGAATGTAAGTGAGAGCTCTCTAGCTGACAAACAAGGGAGAAATACGTGTTCCACTCTGTGGTGCACTCTGTCAGGGGTGCAGGGAGCACCAGATTCATGCAGAACGTTTGCCGGAAATCCTGAATCTGGGGCCCTCTTTACTATACATGGGCAGACTGCACTGTTCTTAGTAAATGTGCCCACATATTTTTCAATATATTGATTCCAATCAACTGACATTAATACTGTAACAAATCTTCCCCTTGCGCTTCTTCATGTTAAAAGTGGTTGTCTGGAGCCACCATAAGGGGGAGCAAGATGTACAATAAGAGCGGCAGAGATAGCCGAGCAGTGTGCTTTGATACTTCCTGCACTCCCATACTATTGAGTGGAGCAGCAGGATGAACACCCATTAGTGAGAATTGGACTCCTGTTCTGCAGATTATTTGTCCCAATCTCAAGCAGTTCCTTCACAGATTAGCTTGTTATCTTATCTTGTAACAACCCCTTTAAGTATTAATAATAATAATTGCATCTATTAAAGGTTTGTTACTGAGATTAGAAAAACCTCCCTTCCTTCAACAACAGGGATTTTTTTAAAGGGATTGAAAATGCTTTATTAAAAAAATGTTGTGACCCAAATGTTCCAGGAAAGCCCATAGCAATAAACAATACTGATTTGTATTTGTAGCCATTTTGCTAATTTTTTAAGTAGGCATATTTTTTGAATTTGGCTGTTGTAAGACTTGATTAAAAAAAACTGAGAAAATGTGAGATGGGGCTAGATGTGCCTGACAGGTTTCATTTAATAAAATAACCTCTCGTATATGTATTTGCTGTATTCTAGTTGACCTCTCTGTTAAGGATTAATGTCATTATAATAATTCTGATAAATAATTAATATGTTGCAATGTACTATTTGTGTCTCTCCCTTTCCTTTAGTCCTTAGTTTTCTCCAAGCAGCTTATTCGAGATACTGAAAAGGAAAAGCTACATGCAGTTAATGTTCAGGAATGTGAGCGCCTCAAGGAACGCTGGTTATCAGATGACTGCATGAATGCCATTATAAGCTTCTTCCAAAAGAAAGCAAAGTTGTGATGAATGTATTAATCGGTGCATTATCATGTAAATAATATAGAATGTTCTTTTTTTTTTTTAAACTAATAAAGGTTAATTCAGACTTGTTTTAAATGTCAAACGTGTTTTATTAGGGGAAATACCTTTATTCATATGACTAGGAATGGATACTACACTACACATGGATGGCAGAACTAGAGAGTATGGGGCTATCATTGTAGAAAATACATGAAATATTAAATATCTCATATACTGGATCTGCTCGGCTCTTAATTGTCAGAGACATGACAATTCCTTATGTGATGCCATGTTCAACATGACAGGTTTATTTAAACAGTAACACAGTTACCACAATACAGTTAAACATCATACTTGGCTCATGCATTTATATACCAACCAATTGTGGAGAAAAATCTCATATTCTAAAAAAAAAGGGGTTCTGCTAACTTAAACGGGTATTCCCATGAAAGAAAAGATTCTTAAATATACTTGGGATAACAAAATAACAATTTCTCTAAATCACTCTTATTAACAAAAATACAGCAGTTCACAAATTCCAACTTGTCTCTATCAGTCCTGGTGTACACAATTTTGGTTCTCCTGGGATCCGGCCATTAATCTTCTGATTCTAGGGTCGGGAAGACACGTTCTTCTGCCTCTTTACCTACAGCCCCAACCCTTGCATTCCAAGATGAGCTCACACACAGAAACTAGTGATGGAAATACAGGGCCGATTCTAGCCTTTTTACGTGCACATGCGTGCGTGCCCCTGGTGATGCTACCTTACACACTAGTAGTCATTAGTCACAGATATTAGTGACCTCTAGTCACCAGACCATCTACTTCATCCGGAAGGGTACTTCTTTACGCTTTCTTCCGGCCTTGGTTTTCCTCCGAATTCACAAAGAAATGTCTTCAACTAAATGCAGCACAACTCACCATGGCGCCCCTAAAAATACCACAGTCACTTACAGTATAATAGATTGTGACTCCAATATATATTATCCTCACATGACTGAACAAACTATTCCCAACATAAAACATCCTTTAGTCACCCAAATTAGAGCATATAGAGCAATTCAATTAGGTGCCCTAATTTTGCCTCCCCCAATAATGAACAGCCCCCCCCCCATATAGACAACCTCTCCTCTCTACCATTCTCTATCCCCCTGTATACACAGCCTTTCCTCTACCCCCCTGTATACACAGCCTACACCCCACCACCACCCATATCCAGTCTCAGCTGTATACATGCCCCACACAATTACCCCCAGTAATGTCTCCCATACAACCCCCTGTAAGTAATGTGCCCCCACAGCCACCCCAGTAAGTAATGTGCTCACACACAGCCCCCCACGTTCTTCTCCTTCCCTGGCCCCTGTCATGTCTCCCCCCTCACCTCACTCAGGCAGCTCTCTCTGTGTGTGCACTGCTTTCCCCGGCAGGTCATGTGACCATTGCATCATCAAAGGTCCTTCAGTCTTCAGCCTCCGGGAGTCTTATACTCCAGGAGGGTGAAGCAACTGCTGGGAAAAGCAGTCACTGTACATGTTCTCATCATGATCTAGCGATCCCCCTACTGCACTCACCATTCAGTGCTCCCACGCAGCTCCCTCATCTTCTCCAGCCAGCAGCCGCTCTGTGAAGGGACACAGGTCGGCACGGCACGTGGTGACGTCATCACGCCAGCCTGTGTCCCGCGATGTGCTGCACCGCTCTGCCTATAAATTACATCGCCGCCTTAAAGGCGGCGATGTAATTTATTTTACAGGTGGCACGGACCTGCCAGCCTTTGGCAAGTCCATGCTACCAGTGGCAGAATGCCGCTCTTAAATTGGGTCCGCTATCTGCCGCCTGAGGCGGGGACTTCATGGCAGAAGCGGCCCTGTGGAAATAACGGCTCCTCTTAGTGAGCCGTTAGTCTCTCATTAGTCTCTGCTCACTAAGAAGAGCCGGCTCTTCTGGCTCCTGAACGGCTCCCTATTAAAAGGACAGTCAATCTCCCCACACTACTCCACTTTTAACATGATTGTATCGGGTTAAATGGGGCATGGTGAGCCGGGTTAGGGGCAGGGTTAAATGAGCCAATGGCTCACTCAGGTGAGCCGGCTCACGTCGTTCACAAACAAGAGACCGCTCGTTCGCGATCGAGCCATCACTAACAGACTTCCTGCTGGCAAGCAACAGCGTGAGTAAGGCTAAATTCACACTGCCGTGAGCCCGCCGCACCGTAGTACGGCGGGCACACGGCAGCGCGGGGAGAGGAGGAGGAGGTGAGCGCAGCTCACCCCCGCCCCTCTCCATAGAAACTAATGGCGCACGGCGCCGTAGTACGGGGAAAGATAGGACATGTCCTATCTTTCCCCGGGCTACGGAGCGGTACGGTGCCGCACGTGTGCTGCACCGTACCGCTCCCGTACAGGGCCGTGAGCCCATAGGAGTGTATGGGGGACGTATATCGGCCGTATATACGTCGGCCGTATATACGTCCCCCATACTGTAGTGTGAATGCACACTAAAGCTGTGAGAGGCAGAGCAGATCTGACAGTGTATGTTGTGGCTGAGATGCAGCACACAGGAGATTTAAACTTTTACTTTTTTTTTCCAATTTTTATATATAAATATATATATTATTTATTGTATTTTTTTTAACCCTGTAGAGTCTGATTGCTAATACTATATACTGCAATATTACTGTATTGCAGTATATAGCAATATTACTGCTGGCTCTCTACTGCTCTCTAACAGCTTGCCATCTGCTGGCTATTAGAGAACATTTGATGCATTAAACTTGCTCCTGGGTAAGAGGCCTGAACGTGATTATTTCAGATCCCTGGAAAAGCGGGTACATTCCAGAATAAAGTTTGTATTTCACACCATCCATGAATTATATACTATATATTTTCATGAACTGTGGAAGGTTCCATTATTGCACTGCTAATACAATTCGCACATATCACACAAATCTAAAGTGACGTTGTTATCTCTCATTAGGTTGCTTTATGGATATATTGAATTTTTTTTATTTGGGTTACAATAATGTAACTGTGTGAAGCTCAATTGAGCTTCATTTGTGGATTGAAACCAAATATTACATGTTTTTTTGTTTTAGTGTTTTTGGGAGTGTAAATTTTGTTAAATGCTGTGGTATATATAAATCTTCACACTTTTGTTATTATTATTTTTACATCCCTATTTGTGTCTGAACCTCCGCTTTGATGTGAATTTTATGTAAAATTGTATGTTTCACAAAATAATTTGTGTTTGTCACAAAGCTGCATGATGGTGGTACAGGTCTTCAACTGTTTAGAAAAACAAATGCAAGCACCAGGTTGTCTGTTTTCAAAAAATATATACATTTTAGTGGTGCCTTTACATGTAATCTGTTCAATTGTTATATTTTGAAGGTTGTAACCATTTTAAAATTTCTAGCCATAAAGCAAGTTTTTGGTTATTTCAGTTTTAGTGATTTTAAGATGATTTACTCTACATGTGTTCATCTGTTACATTTAGGAGATGTGAAGCTAATTATTTCCTTTTTGGGGCACATTTTTGTCAGCAAATTACATTTTATGCAGTTTTTATAAAATGTTAAACTTTGAATCAAAATTGCATGTAGGTGCCCATGTCTATATACTCTTTAAACTGCTATTTCCATAAAGACAAGTTTCTTATATGTACTCAGGATAACAAAATAACACATTCTCTTTGTTATTAACCCCTTAACGCTCTGCGCCGTAGCTCTACGGCGCAGAGGTATAAGGGATGTATGAAGAGGGCTCACGGGCTGAGTCCTCTTCATACAAAGGTGGGGGTTTTTGCAAAATGCATAAAACCCCCACCGCTAATAACCGCGGTCGGTGCTAGCACCGATCGCGGCTATTAACCCCCCTGTTGCCGCCGGCAAAGTCGCCGGCGGCATTTAAAAGACGGCGGCGCGAGGGCGCCGCAATCTTTTTTTCGATCGCCACGCCCCCGAACGTCATCGGGGGGCGGCGATCGGTTGCCATGGTAGCCTCGTGTCTTCTTTTGACACGAGGCTATCTGGCAGCTGCAGATTCGTTACAATGAGCCAGTGGCTCATTGTAATGAATGTGCTGCAAAAATGCCATATATTGCAATACAGAAGTATTACAGTATATGGTAGCAGCGATCTGACCATCTAGGGTTAATGTACCCTAGATGGTCTAAAAGATAGTGAAAAAAAAAAGTTTAAAAAATAAAAAGAATTTATAAAATATTAAAAGTTCAAATCACCCCCCTTTCCCTAGAACGGATATAAAACATAATAAACAGTAAAAATCAAAATCTATCAAAATATAAAAACTGTTACAGGCGGCGGTGACCTCCGAGGCGGCAAATGGCGCCCAAATGTCCGAAATGCGACTTTTACACCTTTTTACATAACATAAAAAATAAAATAAAAAATGATCAAAATGTCGCACAGACCTCAAAATGGTAGCAATGAAAACGTCGCCTCATTTCGCAAAAAATGACCTCTCACACATCTCCGTGCGCAAAAGTATGAAAAAGTTATTAGCATCAGAAGATGGCAAAAAAAAAATTTCCTTTTTTGTACACATTCGTTTAATTTTTGAAAATGTATTAAAACACAATAAAACCTATATAAATTTGGTATCACCGCGATCGCACCGAACCAAAGAATAAAGTAGGCGTGTTATTTGGAGCGAAGAGTGAAAGTCGTAAAAACTGAGCCCACAAGAACATGACGCACGTGCGTTTTTTTTTCAATTTTTCCACATTTGGAATTTTTTTTCAGCTTCGCAGTACACGGCATGTTAAAATAAATAACATTACGGGAAAGTAAAATTTGTTACGCACAAAATAAGCCCTCACACAGGTCTGTACACGGAAAAATGAAAAAGTTATGGATTTTTGAAGTTGGAGAGCGAGAAATGAGCCGAAAAACCCTCCGTCCAGGGGCGCACCTACCATGAGGCGAGTTGAGAAACTCGCCTCAGGCGGCAGCGCCTCCTAGTGGACGGTGGGGGCGGCATCAGGCAGGTCACTCACCAGTCACTCACTACTGTAACCGGCAAGATGGCTCCGTCCCCGGCCACCTGGGACGCCCCTTCTGTCAGCGGCCGCCTCCCGACACGCCTCTCCAGGACCCGGCCCGCCTCTCCAGTTCGCGGCCCACGATTTCAATCCGCGGCCCGCCTCTGCCGGCCGCGACAGGCCCGCCTCTCCCATCCGCGGCCCGCCTCTTTCCCATCCGCGCCCGGCCCACATCTTCAATCCGCCACCCGACTCCCCCTGTCCGCGCCCCCCTATCTCTGCCGCCCGCGGCCCGGCCGCCTCTCCTGTCCGCGGCCCGCCCGTCTCTCCTGTCCGCGGCCCGCCTGCCTCTCCTGCCCGCGGCCCGCCCGCCTCTCCTGTCCGCGGCCCGCCCGCCTCTCCTGTCCGCGGCCCGGCAGCCTCTCCTGTCCGTGGCCCTGCAGCCTCTCCTGTCCGCGGCCCGCCTCACCCGTCATGGTAAGTATGTACCTATTATATCTGAGATGCATATAAATATACATTTGTGTGTATCTATATGCATGTATACATATATATATATATATATATATATATATGTATATATATATATATATATATATATATATACACACACGTGTATTTATATGCATCTCTGTATACATGTATATACTGTGTGTGTGTGTTTGTGTGTATACTGTATGACTGTATATAAGTGTGTGCATACTGTATGTGTGTGGTGAGTGTGTGTATATGAATGCTATATGAGTATATATGCTGTATATATGTGTACATGCTGTATGAGTGTGTGTACGGCACGCTGTATGTATTATATGGTATATGGCAGTACGCTGTATGTATTATATGGTATACGGCGGCACGCTGTATGTATTATATGGTATATGGCGGCACACTGTATGTATTATATGGTATATGGCGGCACGCTGTATGTATTATATGGTATATGGCAGCACACTG
This sequence comes from Engystomops pustulosus, assembly GCF_040894005.1. Taxonomy (NCBI): domain Eukaryota; kingdom Metazoa; phylum Chordata; class Amphibia; order Anura; family Leptodactylidae; genus Engystomops; species Engystomops pustulosus. The sequence continues at coordinate 82,920,081 of NC_092415.1, read as the reverse complement.
TATGTATTATATGGTATATGGGGGCACGCTGTATGTATTATATGGTATATGGCTGCACGCTGTGTGTATTATATGGTATATGGCGGCACGCTGTATGTATTATATGGTATGTGGCGGCAGGTTGTATGTATTATATGGTATATGGCTGCATGCTGTATGTATTATATGGTATATGGCGGCACGCTGTATGTATTATATGGTATAAGGCGGCACACTGAATGTATTATATGGTATATGGCAGCACACTGTATGTATTATATGGTATATGGGGGCACACTGTATGTATTATATGGTATATGGGGCACGCTGTATGTATTATATGGTATATGGGGGCACGCTGTATGTATTATATGGTATATGGCGGCACGCTGTATGTATTATATGGTATATGGCGGCACGCTGTATGTATTATATGATATATGGCGGCACGCTGTATGTATTATATGGTATATGGTGGCACACTGTATGTATTATATGGTATATGGCGGCACGCTGTATGGATTATATGGTATATGGGAGCATGCTGTATGTATTATATGGTATATGGCAGCACGCTGTATGTATTATATGGTATATGGGAGCACACTGTATGTATTATATGGTAATGTCGGCACACTGTATGTATTATATGGTAATGTCGGCACGCTGTATGTATTATATGGTATATGGGAGCACACTGTATGTATTATATGGTAATGTCGGCACGCTGTATGGATTATATGGTATATGGCGGCACGCTGTATGTATTATATGGTATATGGGGGCACGCTGTATGTATTATATGGTATATGGCGGCACGCTGTATGTATTGTATGGTATATGGCGACACACTGTATGTATTATATGGTATATGGCGGCACGCTGTATGTATTATATGGTATATGGAGGCACACTGTATGTATTATATGGTATATGGCGGCACACTGTATGTATTATATGGTATATGGCGGCACACTGTATGTATTATATGGTATATGGGGCACGCTGTATGTATTATATGGTATATGGGGGCACGCTGTATGTATTATATGGTATATGGCGGCACGCTGTATGTATTATATGGTATATGGCGGCACGCTGTATGTATTATATGGTATAAGGCGGCACACTGAATGTATTATATGGTATATGGGGGCACGCTGTATATATTATATGGAGGCACACTGTATGTATTATATGGTATATGGCACCACGCTGTATGTATTATATGGTATATGGCAGCACGCTGTATGTATTATATGATATATGGGGGCACGCTGTATGTATTATATAGTATATGGGGGCACGCTGTATGTATTATATGGTATATGGCGGCACGCTGTATGTATTATATGGTATATGGCGGCACAGTGTATGTATTATATGGTATATGGCGGCACGCTGTATGTATTATATGGTATATGGCGGCACGCTGTATGTATTATATGGTATATGGCGGCACGCTGTATGTATTATATGATAAATGGGGGCACGCTGTATGTATTATATGATAAATGGGGGCACGCTGTATGTATTATATGGTATATGGTGGCACCCTGGATCTATTATATATTACATGGAGGATGCTGGATGTATTTTATAATATATGGTGGCATGATATATTGATTTTATATTATATAGCGGATTGTTGTATGTATTTTGTTCTTTGTGGTAGCTCGCTGTGTTTACTATTACCGTATTTATTATTTATTGTTTATTATTATATAGTACATGGGAATCTCTGTGTATTTTGCATTGCTTCATTTTCGAATTAAACCAATATGATCGGGTCTGTTCCTGACACTCCATGATATATTACATATATGGAGTCGGGGGGGGGGGGGGGGCGTCTTTTTATAGCTCGCCTCAGGCAGCAGAAAGGCTAGGTGCACCCCTGCCTCCGTCCTTAAGGGGTTAACAAAAAATACAGCATTTCACAGACATAAGACCAAGCTGTCTCTATCAGCCATGGTGTACACAATTTCAGTTGCCCATAGACACGACCCTGTAACTTCTGACTTTAGGGTCAGGCTGCCATCTTGGATTTCTGTGTGACAGCCGTGCTTGCTAAGCTTCTGTTTCTTTCTGCTCTGTGGCTGTAACCATGCCCCCTGCAGTGCCTTCACGGAGCTCACACTGACACACACACTGATTCACTTCCTGCCCGCACATCGTGAGCAGAGAGAAACTGCAAGGAGATAAGTGATTTGGGCGAAGGGGAAGGCAGGTACATATTTATGAGAACAGATATGTAGCAGAGCTAAAAGTATAGCAGTGTAAAAGTCTGTCAGCCTCTGTGTAATAGGCATCTTGTGCATCCCTGATCTGGCTCATCTCTATGTGTCAGTGTCTTAGTACAAAGTCAGAAGCCAAATGAAAGTGTATTTACAGCTGTATCCGGATAATTTTACCACATTGTCACCCCACAGAACTAGATGGATCATTATGTGTCTGCTTAGAGAGCCCCCGCCCACACTCTGGGATTCTGCACTAAGCAGCCTAGGGAGTAATAGGAGCTAAAACAGCAATAAAACTGAGTAAAATTGTAAAGTAAGGGGTTAAAATGCTCTTGATTGTGCTAACATCACTAGGGGAATGAGATGTGAGAATTTTATTTCGTGGGAAAACCCCATTAATGGATTTTTGAAAATGGGGCTGCTTTCAGAAAACATGGTTTGTTGGGGTTTAGTATAATTTTTTATGCTGTAATTTTGGTTTTATTTGTACATGTCAAAATTGCTGTGGCCAATAACGCCACAAAATTTCCAGAAGCACTTAGCAGGGAAAGGGTTAAAGGGGTTGGCCACTTTTGGCAAATGAGTTCCATTAGATTAAATAAACCTTGTATATCAGAGATTCATTAGAAGTACCAGAATAGGAAGGGGAAGGGTAGTGCATAGGTAGGGAAAAGGAAAGGAAGAGAAAATAAAATGGGAAAGAAAAGAGAGAAGAAATAATTAAATCTGCAGTATATGAAGAGCATAAACTGGCTGTAAAGGGAATGCCTAGGGAGAACACAGACGTCAGTCACAGATAACGTAATGTTGAGGGCCTCTGTTTTGGATAAGTGTGTAGAACCTTTCCATATGTGCCTGACCTTGTTGAGTAAGGGAGCAGTTGGCCATTGTAACAATTAGACAGCAGATTTTCATTTTTGCAAACACAAATCTGCCATCTGAGTTGGAACAACATTCCATGTGGGTGGGATTTGTGAGCAACAATGGACATGCCTTTATAGGTAGAGGCCAGGTCAGTACTATGGTTCCACTACAAAAAGTATCTGTTATGCATTGTGGGAGATATGCCCAATATGAAAGGGAGTCTCATGGAGGACCTGCGCTTTTTGTATGTGCACCTGTTAAAGTAACACATTCCCCTTCTTAGAGATATTCAAATAGACTCTCTAGGTTGGGATACGGAAAACAATGCCTCTTTGCTACCTTGTAAGGCAGCCCCCTTAACATTAAGCATGACTTTCAAGAACCCTAATGACATGATGTGGGATTAAAGACAGAACAGTATATCTATTTCAGAAAGAACAGACTCCCAAATGTACACAGCACTGTTTCAAAATCGTTGCGCCTCTTCAGTACAGCGTAGAGTTTGGCCAGGGAACTGGAAAATGAAAAGGGATAGTAAGACGTGCAACCTAAATGTGTAAGGAATATGGCCCTCCTTTTTGAAAGGTGCACAGGACACATGACATCATGTGAGTGGTCTCCTTAATCCTCAAGAGTGGTCCCAGGGATCTGTGTGCTCAGTCAAGTTTGAAAACAGAGTCTTGAGACCCATTCAGAACTTCAATGAATATAGCCTGTGAAGTCACATGGAACTGATGGACACGTTATCATTCATCATATAAAAAAAATATGGGAACACATTTATCAAAAAAGTAGTGCCTGAGTAGTGTGTAGAGGGCGTCAGATTCATGAATGGTGGCACCCGTTTTGCATGCATCTGCTGCTCCCATCACTGCTCCGACAGGGTGCTTCAACTTTTTTTGGTGCACCTTTAACATAGGACGTGCAATACAATTCCCGATCCGGACAGTCTGACGAAGATGAAGTCCGGCGCGATTCACCAACATCGTGCGCCCGAGATCCTGCATCTGTCGCTTCCCCCGCTGAGGTCCGCCACAGTTCAACTTCTTCTTCCAGGTGATTGTAAGTGCGTGTCTTGCATCACAATTTACGATGTTAAATCGTCCGACGGCCTGCCCCCCGATTTGTGTTGCGTGAAAGCCAGTGCCGATGCGCCAAAATCCAATCGTGTGCGCCAAAAACCACTGTTGAATGTGGTGCTAATTTGAAATCGTTGGGAAACCCGACGAAAATGCGGTCCGTGGACCCTTAGTAAATCAGCCCCCAAATGTTGAATATTCAACAGGATGCCCCTTTTGGTGCAAAATTTTGTGTTGCATCTGGTATAGTGCAGCCGCGCCACAAATGAGTAGCTTGTGAAACATAGACACTTCTTAAATACATGTGCAAGCAGTTTTCACACAAAAGACAAGGCAAAGTCCGACAGAAAACTGGCACAGTGGCTGTAATAAATCTGGGTCATTGGCTCTTGAGCTTTGCTTGGTAAGTTGGCTCTGTTGTAACTCAGCCCTTGAGGTCAAAGAGCTGTGATCACTTGTCACCCTGGTAGTAATAGGATGCAGGTTATATTGGAAAGCAATATGAACCCTTCCATGTTGTCTCTGTTAGTGATAAGTGTGGCCTTAGACCCCACAGGCGTTCATAATCCTCTGTGTCTAAGGGGTATGCTATACTGCTCCTTACTAGTGTATCAAAGTTTGATATAAAGGCACCTTACTTTTCAGCAAACAGGTAAACAAAGAAAGCAAGTGCCACTTCCTTAACTTATGGCACCCTGTGTTTGTCCTTTGATTTACACATGTAACTGTAGGGGTATACTAATGTTCATATTACTAGTAAGGATCTGTAAGAGAACAGGAAAAGATAACTAGATTCACAAGAGTTCAATCCTCCTCCTGCAGGAGACTCACCTTAATTTCATACAAATATATCACAGTGCCTTAGGCTGTATGATGAATTTGACACCTTTTGTTCGCATAGCAAAGACCAGTTAATATCTCTGCTAGGTCTTCTTCTATTTGTTGGTTGGCCTAGTTTAGACCAATTACTAGGGGACACAAAATATACTGGTATTTATATTGAAAAATATTTACAAATGCTAGTAAACAATGGTTTACGATTGTCTTGCCCCTTTGGGAGACCAGAGCAGATTTTAACTTAAATTTTTTCTGAAAAGTTGCATTTCATAAATCTAGTTCCCATGGTAAATCTGGAGTAAGATAACAAATAGCAGCTTTTACTTCAGTGATACTGAAACAGTTTTTAGGTATAGAGAACTTCCACTTCTGGCCAGTCCACACTATTATAGGATTTGAGAGAACATTATAGAGTAGTATAAGAAAGAACTAGAACTCTCAGGTATTTGTGGGAAATGAAAGGACATTCAATAAGGAATATTAGAGAACTACAAATCCCAAGATGTCAGGCTGTTATTCTAGGACAGTGGTGGCGAACCTATGGCACGGGTGCCAGAAGTGGCACTCAGAGCCATTTCTGTGGGCACTCAGGTTATCAACCCAGGACAGAGTTCACCAGGAACAAATTCACCAAATCTTCCTGCAGTCCCAGGCAACTTAAGAGATTCTGCTCACTAAAGCGACACTTTATTGGCCGTTTGGAACTGCAGGTAAAATTAGAAGGTGTGGATTGGGCTGCATTATCTTTGGAGGTCCTCCTGCTGGGCAAAACCATTCTTCCTCTACAGAGAGACCTTGGAGAGTAGCTACAATGAGAGTCTGAATTTGCCCTTCTTCTTTCAACTGTATTGGTGGCCTCAGGGGCTGATACGATTGAAAGATGTGGAAGAACAGGTAACAATAAATTACTGCTTAAAATGCCATGTTGACACTTTCTGGTAAATAAGTGGATTTTGGTTGTAGCTTGGGCACTCGGTCTCTAAAAGGTTCGCCATCACTGTTCTAGGACATTAGATGCATTTACAGAAATTGTCAAAATAAGGAATCAGTAGAAAAATGTTCTGATCAGTATGAGTGATCTTAATATAAGTTGATTTTGAATCTGTATTCTATATTCTGAAAAGATATATAATTGGGATAAACTCAGAAAAATATATCACTAAGGTATACTGGCTCTGTATTGTTGATACTGTAATGTTGTGATATTCTGTGTTTTTTGATAATTAATAATAACATATTATGATTGATAACTACATCAGTGCCTTTTCCTCCCAATCTTGATTACACTATCACAAATACACAATAAGATATTGGTAGCAACGCTATTGTACATTATGCTTCGTGCTTCTTAAAGACTGTTTTTGATAGTATTAAATTCTGTACATTCCCCTTTAAATAAAAGCAGCCTTGACTAAACATCTCCTCCCATTATCTTCTCCATAGGGCGGAACTACAGGGCAAACACTTCCTACAGAGATCACTATGTTTTACTGTTCACACTGCAAAGCTAAAAGGTAAGAAACATTTACAATCCCAGACTAGAGAATACCACTGATAAAAGCTAAATGCTAGTGCATGGTCCTGTGCTGTACATACTGTGCCAAGCTTCATGCTGAGCTTTATACTGCGGAGTGAAAGGAGTTTCCTTCTGGTTCCTGGGAATGGCTGTATTATGCAGCCAGGGAGGAAACTGTTCTGCTAAGGACACAAGAGCTGAACTTTAAACTAGTGCTAATCCTGTACAATCACAATAGCTGCACTTCTAATAAAACGCATAAGGATATGTAGACTATTTCTACTTTTATGTAGATAACTAGTTGCTTTTTCTGGAACAATCAGAAGGTTGATCATCAAAAGACAATGGACAGATTTTTTGTTAAACTTGAGGGATATTGGGGAACATTATATTTGTGTAACATTGTTTCTATTAAATCCTATCCTCATCCAATCCCTTCCCTTCCTTGGTTGAACTTGAAGGACAGGTGTCTTTTTTCAACCATATAAACTATGTTCCTTACAGAGTCTACAACTTCTGCTATTCCACTCATTCATGGACCTGAACTTTGCATTTTAACCCTTTCACTGGGAGAGTTACAACTGTCCGATAACTTTTCAGCATAATCTCCAAGAAAATCTATGGTGAATTAACATTATCCACATAGTATTCTGCATGAAGAACTGCCATGTTACTACTATATGGCAAATTATATAATAGTAGATAGTTATATATAATTATATATGTAACAGCTCAAACTGATTAATGGCCTTGCTAAATCTGAACAAGAGTTGTAACATAGATAGAACAAATATAAGAATCTTGGGCTGACAGGAACACTGAAACATGTTAGCAGTGTACCTCATTTCCAGTTGGATGCAATGCTTAAAGATGCCTATTGCACGGTATACATGCTTTTTCTAGGACTCGGCAAATCTTAGATTGTTAATACAATATATTCTGCTTGAGTTGTGAAATCTCTGTAAACTTTGACCTATGATCATTGTTGCTGAATTCTAAGCCTCTAACTGCATTTGTTAAATCTAACACCAGTTCAAGGCACAGAAGACCCTAGATTTAACCTCTGACACAAAAATGTCAGAACATGTACGTACACTGAGGGAGTCCATGGACAATATCTTAGAGGTAAGAAAGTATCCCATAAGAATTTTAATACAGTCGAAAAGAGTTGAGTGATGATTGGGTTTTGTTTCAGTTTTTATGTGGTTCTTAATTTGTAATTAATGTGTATTAATATTTGGTCACAATCATTAAATTAATAATACAGGCAGTCCCCGAGTGATGTACAAGATAGTTCTGAAGGTTTGCTCTTATGTTGAATTTGTATGTAAGTATACATTATAATTGTAACCTCGGCTAAATTTTTTGTTTTGCTGTCTGTGACAATTGGATTTTAAAAATGTTGGATTGTCATAAGAACCAGAATTAACAATAAAGCTTCATTACAGACACCTGTGATAACTGTTATAGCTGTTTATTATAGCCTAAGACTAAAGTACAGCACATTACCAACATCCAGAGAGCCGTTTGTAACTAGGGGTTGTATGTAAGTCGGGTGCACTTTAGTAGGGGACCGCCTGTATGTGAGAAAATGTTTTTCTTTATCTGGTGCTTCTGGCACATGAATAAGATCTTACAGATATTCCGTCTGAGAAATTCCATGTCACTGCACAACATCTACGCAGTCTGTTTTTAAAAGATTGTGGTTACCTTTGTACAGCACGTTAATATGTAACAAAGAGTCTAAAGTCTGAGTATATAAAATTAATTCTTTTATTTTAGGTGTAAAACTATATTTTTAATAGAATGGGTCTGAAAGCTCGGGGGGTTCCATATTCTTGGGACCCTCAGTCATTGCAAGTTAAATAAATTTGGATAGATGAACCAAGCTCTTGCACATTATAAATGCTGCTTTTATTAGTTAGGGATGAAATGTATTAAATTCAGACTATTTCATTAGTTGTGAACAATGTCATCTTTTGTTTCTATCTACCTCATTTGTGATTTTTTAATTTTTTTTATAATAAAATGTATCTTCGTTCGTTTTAATTCAGGGAAAACGGAAAGTCTGCTTAGTGGCACGTGTGGTGTCCTCTGAACCTGCCAAACAATCAAGGAAAAACAATCATTCAAAATATGAAACAATTGACGTTGTCTACCTAGATAACATCACTAAAATAGTACTAAAGCGGCCAGAGAAAAAAAATGCTTTTAGTTTTGAGGTAACATCATATTTGCTATTTTTCTTATAGTCATAATGATTACAATTCTATTGTGTTTATTATATATGTATAATATTTGTACAATAGCTACAATAGACTGGGCAAAACATGCAAAGGACAAAACAAGGCCATAACAATGTTCCAAAGTTTATTCAGACACCATGGGTGTTTATAGTAAAGTGTTACCATCATCCTTTATATTGTGTAACTATATATGTGGTGCCTAATTGTAAACTGTATATTCTTATCTATTGTTTGCTTTCAACACATTGAAAACATTGATAAAAGAAAATTTGCTTGGTTAAATAAAAGAGTGTTTAATCTCCTTAAAAATATAATTTTATTAAACATATAGGGGGTCATTTACTAAGGGCCCGATTCGCGTTTTCCCGACGTGTTACCCGAATATTTCCGATTTGCGCCGCTTGTACATGAATTGCCCCGGGTTTTTGGCGCACGCGATCGGATTGTGGCGCATCGGGGACGGCATGCGCGCGACAGAAATCGGGGGGGCGTGGCCGAACGAAAACCCGACGTATTCGGAAAAACCGCCGCATTTAAAATCCGAAAATGTGTCGCTTGGGGAGCGCTCACCTTCACCTTCTATGGGATGGTGCATTCCGGGGCGTTAAGATTATTTTCGGCGCTGCAGCGCCACCTGGTGGACGGCGGAGGAACTACCATCTTAAATCCCAGCCGGACCCGAATCCTGTGCAGAGAACGCGCCGCTGGATCGCGAATGGGCCGGGTAAGTAAATGTGCCCCATAGGATTTATATGCAGGAAAGATTTTCACTTTCACTTTGCAGAAGTACAAGCACACTCTGGGTCTGTAGCTGAACCCGGGAAAGGGTGATGGAATAATGCTATACATTTTTATAGCATATTTTGGTATTTAGCGTATTCAGTTTTACTATTTATTTTAAAAAACTTTAATCGGAAAAATAAGAAAAAAGCATATTGTTTTCACGTTTGTAGTTAATTATCGGCAAAGCAAACAGTATAGCAGAAAGTCAAAGATTGACCTGGACGTTCAGGCACCAATTCCATTTTTCACTCGCCACCTTCAAAAACCTCCTGTACAAATTTAATTTTTCTTTAAATTTTGCCATCTTCTGGCCCCAATAACTTTGGTGTACGGAGCTGTGGGTGGTGTAATTTTTTGCGACTTTTGATAGCGTTTTCATTGCTATAATTTTTAGTACACTGCAACCTTTGGATCACTTTTTATTTATTTTTTTTTCTTTTATATATTTCAAAATGGCAAAAAAAGTGCCATTTGGGCGCTATTTTCCTTTACGGGGTAAAACGCAGTGAAAACCGTTATTATATTTTGATAGATCGGGCATTTTCGGATACAGCGATACCTAATGTGTTTATGAGTTTTACTGTTTATTTATATTTATATCAGTTCTAGGGAAAGGGGGGTGATTTGAAATTTTAGTTTTCTTTATTATAATTTTTTTTTACTTTTTTTATTTTTACTATTTTTCAGACTCCCTAGGGTACTTAACCCTAGGTTGTCTGATCGATCCTATCATATACTGCCATACTACAGAATGGCAGTATATGGGGATTTTCCTCCTCATTCATTTCAATGTGCTGATAGCACATTGTAATGAATGGGTTAAAACGAGACAGGCTCGGGTCTTCCGATGACCCGAGGCTGTTATGGTGACGGATCACCGCTCCCCGATGACGTCACGGGGAGCGACGTTTCACGGCAAGATGGCTTTTGGAGCCGCCGCCGGCAATTGTCAGCAAAACACCGGCGATCGGTGCTAGCACCAATCGCGGGTGTTACTGGTAAGCCTTTGCTGCAACATGAAGTAAAGACTTACCGGCTATGGAGAGGGCTCGGCCTCAGGAAGGGGTTAAAGGAAATCTACCATCAAAATCAAGCATGATAAATCAGAGGCACTTACTCATAGATCCAGGCACTGTGACTGTGGTAATCCTTTCTTCTAAAATGATGCCAATGAGCCAGCAGGGATCCTTGAGGTGTTATCGGAAGCTCTCCATGTTGTAGCTTCACAGATTGTTACTGCACAGGAGCACTTGTGTGAGATTACATCAGGAAGCAGGAGGGGGAAGTGCTGAGGGAGCAGGGGGAGCTTGTGAAGCTACAGCATGGAGGAGCTGCGGTAACGCCCCATTAGCATAGCATCCTTAGCATAATTTTTTTAAATTGATTTCAGAAGGAAGGAGGCCATCATTAACAAATATAAGGAGATTACCACAGTATCGGTGCCTTGATCTATGAATAAGAGTCCCTTGTTTATCATGATAGATTTTGATGGTAGATTTCCTCTATAGACATTTTTTGCACATGATTTATATTTAAATGTCCAGAAATAATATCAAGAATCTAAGAATTGTAAACTATGGATATCACAGTTTATTTAACATTTTATTAGATGCCTTCCCTATGTATGTAGTACTTATGAACATTTTTATTTTTGATAATTTATGATAAGGGTTTAGCTAGTCTGTGCTGTCCTATACACTTTACTCTTGATTATTGAATATCTGGTTTTGTCTTTACGGAAATTCTCCACTTCATACAAAGGCTTCAAAATGTATCTATTTGCAGATGTATAAAGAAGTTTGTTCTGCGCTGGATGATGCTGGACAAGATGATTCTGTATTGACGGTCATAACAGGTACTGTTCCTTATTTATTAGCACATGAAACATGTTTCCAACAAAAGCCTTTACATGACATGCCCGTCATCTAGACTATACTCCAGCCCTCTAAATTTCAGGAGGGAAAGCAAATGATGCCCAGAACAGAAAATAGGGATCTCTGAAGCAGCTCTGTGTCATGTGTGAATACAGTGCATGAATAAAGCACTACATTACAACTTCTAGTATTCAGATTGGTAATACCACCAACAGAAAGCTCTGGCAGCATTATAACAAAGGTGCTATAAATGAATCTTGGCCCATTCATTCGGATACATGTAGGTGCTCTTCTACAGTTTAAGGCTATATTCACACTGCCATTGCCCGCCCGTACCGTACCGGGCAACGGCAGTGTACGGGGAGAGGAGGAGGAGGTGAGCGCTGCTCACCCCCGCCCCTCTCCATAGCAACCTATGGTGCACGGCGCCGTATTACGGGAAAAGATAGGACACGTCCTATCTTTTTCCCGGGTATGGAACGGTACAGTGCCGCACGTGTGCTGCACCGTACCGCTCCCGTAGGGTGCCGTGCGCCCATAGAAGTGTATGGGGGACGTATATCGGCCGTATATACGTCGGCCGTATATACGTCCCCCATACGTTAGTGTGAATGTAGCCTAAGAACATTTTCAAATTAAAATGTATGCAGATTAACTGAAGAAAAATGTTGGTAGTGATTCAAGTAATGATGTGTAGTACAGACAGTCCCCAGGTTACGTACAAGATAGGGTCCGGAGGTTTGTTCTTAAGTTGAATTTGTATGTAAGTCGAAACTGTATATTTTATCATTGTAGATCCAGACAAAAAAAAATTTGGCCCCAGTGACATTTGGAGTTTAAACATTTTTTGCTGTAATGGGACCAAGGATTATCAATAAATCTTCATTACTGATACCTTACAGCTGATTATTGCAATCTGGGGCTATAGTAAATCATCCAGAAAGCTTCACCAGAGGTTAGAGGGGTCTGTCTGTAACTATGGGTTGTCTGTAAGTCAGGTGTCCTTAAGTAGGGGTACATCAAATACACGACATTATAGTAATATGGAAAAATAACATCTTGAAGTAGGCACTAGCGTGTGAGTATTTTACTCATTATAAATAATGTACTGAGAATTGCGGCTCCATTCAAATTTCAACAAACTTAATCAACACCACTGATTTTCAGAACAGAGGCCAAGTACTCATCTATTAGTATGGCAAAGTCTGGTACAACAGTTCAGCTTCAGTAACTTCGGTGGACTAAGTTGCAGTACAGTACATAATAGAAAAGTTCCTTTTACCTCCACATTTAATGTATATGAATTACCTACTATACTGAGGCTAGGTTCATATGTGTCCACTTTTTAAAAATTATTGATATTGTTAGTGTAAGGAAAAGTTATACAATGTTCCAATATATTTTCTGTATCAATTCCTCACGGTTTTCTAGAACTCTGCTTGCTGTGCTTCTATAGAAAGCTTCCATGTTTACTTGCAGTGGATATAATCTGTCCATTGTGATGTGATAGACACACAGGTGCACGAGCTGGTGTTATCATAGAGAGTAATCAGAGCCGTGTGATAATAGCAGCTCATGTACCTGTGTGTCCACGACGTCACCATCCATCTACTGGAAATACACATAGAAGCTTCTTTTAGAAGAACAGCAAGAAGAGACCTAGAAAACCATGAGGAATTGATACAGAAAGTATATTGGAACATTGTATAACTTTTCCTTACATAAACAATATCAATTATTTGCTAAAAGGGGACAATCCCTTTAATGTTATAATCTTCTAAATATACCAGTGCAAAATTGTTTGTAAAGTGAATTAAAACAGTATATCTTTTGTCCAGGACAAGGTGACTACTTTAGCAGTGGCAATGACTTAAACAATGCCCTTCGTGCTTTCAAAGGAAGTCCTGATGAGATGGTGAAAGAAACATCAGGAGTAGTGAGGTACTAAAATATCAGTACTCTGACTCCATTATTCCTACTGAATGATTTAGCGAGCATTATGATTTATTTAAGGTGTATTTATACTGTAGTAGGAGACAGATGATTTTAATCTGAAAATTAACATATTCCTGCTCTTAATAGGAACTTTGTGTGTAAAGTCATTGATTTCCCCAAACCTCTTGTAGCTATGGTAAATGGGCCTGCCATTGGGATTGCCACAACTATACTTGGTCTGTGTGACCTTGTGTATGCTTCTGATAAGGTAAGTTACTTGATCAATAAAATAACATGCAGTGTGTAGTGTAGATATGAGCTCTTTATTAGAGATGAATGGATCTGAACTTCCTGTTCGGACGCCCCCGCGCGGCCCGGATATATTGCCAGATTGACTGCTGAACAGCCAATTCAGGAAATTAACCCCACTAGCTATGGCTATGATTGGCCAGTGGTGTCCCCTTCGCCAATCACAGCCATGGCTAGTAGATATGGGAGTAAATTTGGCTGTTTGGCAGCCAATCCGGCAATATGCCTGGGCACGCAGGGTGCACCCCAACCGAAACAGGAAATATGGATCTGCTCATCTCTACTCTTTATAACCTCAAGGGGTTTCACTACTTCTGCAGTCATGAGAGTTAGTTGTAGTTTAGTAGCCAGCATAATATGTAATAGTAGATCTCCACCATTTTAATAAAATGTCTGGTGACAAAAACTTGTATAGAAGCATCTTAAACACATATGTATTTAGAAATTAGTTGAAAATATGTGAAAAAATATATAATTTGCCCTTGTTGGATCTGGAGATCATTATGATAATGATGATACCAAAAAAGTTCCTTTAAAAAGCTGCAAAATAAAAATAAAAAAATCACATGGCATATTTATTAGTTATACCCCGACATAAATCTGTTGTGATTATGGCCATTTAACTTGTGTAGTTTTATCAAGATTTGAAGACAGGTTTTAGACATTTATACAAGCTGTACGACAAAGAGGATTTTTTTGAAATGCAAAAGGGGCATTATCTCAGTGTTTGCACCAAAGACTTCCGAAGGGGTGGTGTGCAGCATTTCCCTGATTTCTACAGGGTTTGATTTTAAATATTGCAAGCAGTCTCCAACATTTTCTGCCCACTTCCCACCCGCTCCCATTTGGCTGCAGGCCTTTTCATACCCAAAATGGCATGCGGGGTGCAAACATGTAAAATGACCACTGATATAATATTAACCACTTTGTGCACAATATTATGTAAAAATGTCTCCTCATTCAGGTAATATGCTGTCCCTAAAGGGATTACCTAATTTTTCATATGTGTACAGGTACAGAGTTCTCACAGAGCACAGAATTCTGGGGAAAAACTGCATTAGTGAAAATGATGTCTGCAGCCAATGTCAAAGATTGTTCCTAGATTATCCAATCCTTCTTCAAAAGTTTCTATGCTCAAAAAAATTGTTTTAAAATGTTTTGTTAGAATAGAAACCCACTATGTAGTGTCCCAGTACTGCATCAGTAAAGGGAATAAGAAAGTAACATGCTGTGTTAATATATGATATACTGTATATAATAGACTCCGATAACTGTTAATCCCTTGTCTCTGATGTAGGCAACTTTTAATACACCATTTAGCAAGTTAGGACAACATCCTGAGGCATGTTCCTCTTATACATTTCCTAGGATTATGGGTTTGTCTAAGGTAAGTCATTGTTTTATTGGAAGGATCCACCTTACACCTTATTGTTAATTAAAAATAATTTAACTTTTTCTTGATATTTAGGATCTTTCAAATAATCTCCCCTCCTCCCTACTCTCCAATTGTTCCTTTTATGACCTTCTCTACATAAAAATAAAAGTGTGGTGTAATATCACATTAAAAGAAAAATAATAATTGTGTGATGTTATAAAACTGATCAGGTAATTTCCCCTCATAGTATTAAAATGAAATATTTGTAATAGGAGAGTGGTGTATTAAAGGAGTGTTCCTATTTCAGCAAATTAATATTACTGTTTGTATAAAGTTATAATTTTTCAATATCGTTTATGCATATATTCCTCATGGCTTTCTAGATTTCAGCTTGCTGTCATCTTTATAGAAAGCCTTATTGTTTAACCCCTTCAGGACTCGATCCCATGCTTAAATATTTTTAAAATTTTTTTATTTTAATGTTTTAAACTTATGGGGGGTTTTTTTCACTTTTTTTACTTTATACAAACTTGAACCAGTGATGCCCTGAATTTTCATCATACAAACAATTATATTTATTTGCTGTAATGGGAGCACCCGTTTAATTAATTAGTTTTGGTTTGCTAGTAATGCCATTGTAGTGTAAATGTAGTGGTGTTAGGGGAGGGGGTGTTATATGAATTATTATCACATATCTATGTAAATATTTAACATGGTTTATTAAAAGTTATGTCAAGCTGGTCAGCAAATTAAGCTTAGGTTAAAGGCATCACACACTCTCCAATGAGTGGTGCCTGAGTGTTCCTCATGTCCTGCCCAAAGGTTTACATTACTGTTATTTTCTGGATTCCTGTGTTTTGCCCCTGGATCACTTGGACCACTGTTTCTACTTTTATATTCTGCTTGAGTTGATCCCTGTCAATATCTGCCTGCCCTGACCTCAGGCCATATTTTGGATTCTGTATGCTTGCAGCCTGCCCCAACCCCAGTTTATCCTTCCATATATAAGGAAAAAGAGTAGTGAGAGTAGTTACAACTGCTGGAACATGTGCCAGTATTCCATCTGCATGTTGCACTTGCAGGATCTCGTGTTGATTGCACAGGGTTCCCTTATCTTGTGGACTGGTTATAAACTTCAAAATAGGAAAATAGCTTTAAGTGAAAAGGTCATAGACCAATGTTCTAGGAATCAGTGGTAAATTTGGCAATCTTCTTCTATATACTATATAACTGTTAATGGACATTTATTTTCTTACTGTTCACATACCGGAAGACAAGTATTGACTTTGTATTCACTGTCCAGGCAACTGAGGTACTACTTTTCAACAAGACGTTGACTGCTCGTGAAGCCTGTAATGTAGGCCTGGTGACTGAAGTCTTTCCTGATGCTACTTTCAAGAAAGAAGTTTGGTCAAAACTGATAGATTATGCAACTTTACCAAAAAATGTAAGTAGATATTACAGAAAGGTATAGCAGTGTCCCCAAGCAAGTGACACAGGAGCCACGTGTGGATTTTCAGGCCCTTTTCATACGGCTCTGCAACTGGCAGGAGGCCCAATAGTGTGCCCTAATTGCATTGAATAATGCTTCGTATTGAAAATATTTTCCCTGACAATTAATACTATGGTAAAAGCAGGGTAAAACCTCTATTAACCCCTTACCGACGCACGCCGTAATAGTATAATATATAGCAAATTGCAGCAATGATTTGCGAGTGTTTTCCCGCCGATTAGCGCTGGCAATGCTGTCGATGGCTTCAAAAATATGGCGGCGCATGGGTGGGAGCTCTGGCTTCACTGCAGGGGTAAAGGAGGTAAGATGGCCGCTAATTGCCCCTCCACTGGATGCTGACTGTAGACAAGCAGACAGCATCCAGAGGCAGGGAAACTCTCCAGATGGGAGTGCTGCTCAAATAACAGCTATCTAGCAGGAGTGTTGCCCTGTTGTGTGTCATCTCTGACATGCATGTGACCTAAGTGCTAATATAACAAACCTAAATCCTAAATATACAGGCATTCTTTGGAAGTACATATGTGATCCACTTGCATTCATAGTCAGATTTCTCTGGCTTTTGTAGATAAACTTTTTCTCAGTTAACCCCCTTCTCTACTTGGTTATAACACAGAACCAAGAAATTACTTCACATCTGTTTTGTGTAGCCATGATTTCCAGCATAGCATACTAACCCTATATTTATTAGGCACTATTCAGATGTCGTTTTATTTTTCATTAACCTGTTGACCCCTGAAAAAATTGGCAATAGGTTGACAAAATAAAATGGTTGGAGCATTAATTTTTTTTTGCAGGGGTACCAGGTGTTTTGGCATCTAATTTTTGCAAACAATCATGGAGATAGAATATGGACACTCTTATGTGAATGAGCTGCATATTTAAAGTAAATCTACCATGAGTTTGACTGACGGAAGATGTCCAGCAATACACTCACCGGCCACTTTATTAGGTACACCTGTCCAACTGCTCGTTAACACTTAATTTCTAATCAGCCAATCACATGGCGGCAACTCATTTAGGCATGTAGACATGGTCAAGACAATCTCCTGCAGTTCAAACCGAGCATCAGTATGGGGAAGAAAGGTGATTTGAGTGCCTTTGAACGTGGCATGGTTGTTGGTGCCAGAAGGGCTGGTCTGAGTATTTCAGAAACTGCTGATCTACTGGGATTTTCACGCACAACCATCTCTAGGGTTTACAGAGAATGGTCCGAAAAAGAAAAAACATCCAGTGAGTGGCAGTTCTGTGGGCGGAAATGCCTTGTTGATGCCAGAGGTCAGAGGAGAATGGGCAGACTGGTTCGAGCTGATAGAAAGGTAACAGTGACTCAAATCGCCACCCGTTACAACCAAGGTAGGCAGAAGAGCATCTCTGAACGCACAGTACGTCGAACTTTGAGGCAGATGGGCTACTGCAGCAGAAGACCACACCGGGTGCCACTCCTTTCAGCTAAGAACAGGAAACTGAGGCTACAATTTGCACAAGCTCATCGAAATTGGACAGTAGAAGATTGGAAAAACGTTGCCTGGTCTGATGAGTCTCGATTTCTGCTGAGACATTCGGATGGTAGGGTCAGAATTTGGCGTCAACAACATGAAAGCATGGATCCATCATGCCTTGTATCAACAGTTCAGGCTGGTAGTGGTGGTGTCATGGTGTGGGGAATATTTTCTTGGCACTCTTTGGGCCCCATGGTACCAATTGAGCATCGTTGCAACGCCACAGCCTACCTGAGTATTGTTGCTGACCATGTCCATCCCTTTTTGACCACAATGTACCCAACATCTGATGGCTACTTTCAGCAGGATAATGCGCCATGTCATAAAGCTGGAATCATCTCAGACTGGTTTCTTGAACATGACAGTGAGTTCACTGTACTCAAATGGCCTCCACAGTCACCAGATCTCAATCCAATAGAGCATCTTTGGGATGTGGTGGATGTGCAGCTGACAAATCTGCGGCTACTGTGTGATGCCATCATGTCAATATGGACCAAAATCTCTGAGGAATGCTTCCAGCACCTTGTTGAATCTATGCCACGAAGAATTGAGGCAGTTCTGAAGGCAAAAGGGGGTCCAACCCGTTACTAGCATGGTGTACCTAATAAAGTGGCCGGGGAGTGTAGATGCCTGTTTCTTTATGCACTAATTGGAACAGTTTTTAAAAAATATCTAAATGAGCCAGAGGCGCTCAGGCTGACATTGCCTGAGTGCCTCTCGGCTTCCCTGTTTTTAATTCATTCTGCCCCCCTTGCTATAAGCCTAATCCTGCTCCCAGCTGAGCAACTAGGAGACAGCACACCCTTTCTCCACGCCCCGGCTGTGATGTCACCGGCTGACCGTCCTTTAGGCTTTAAAGGGAACCTGTCACCAGCCCAAACACTTGTAAAGTACAAAAAGTACCTTATATGGCCGCTTCCCTTGTTGCTGGCCATGTCCATGACATCCAGAAAAATGAACTTATATCTTCTGTTGGTATCCAGTTAGGGGGTAGGGTTATCGTCCCAACAGACAAGCAGGCATTGGCCCTCACGGCCGCATCATCACCTAACCCTTATAGCCGCTACTTTTAATATTTTGTAATGTAAACTATATCAGAAATTGTCCAATTTAGTCAATTAAAATTAACAAATATTGAGAATTTTGAATTTGATGCATTGTATTGTATCTTTCTTTAGTGCTTGGCCCTGTCCAAACAACTGATACGTAAAGTAGAGAAAGAAAAACTTCATGCGGTTTGTGAAAGAGAGTTTGAGCTTCTGAACACAAGAGCCTATTCAGATGATGCCATTAACGCAGTGCAACGTTTTTTCCAACGCAAGTCACAGTTGTGATGTCCATTTTTCTTGTAGGCCATAACCAGATGCCATATATTGCACAAAGCACATGTTCAGTAATATCGGTAAAAGGATCACATTTTGCAGATTCTGTTATCTTTTCTCGGTAATACTTTTTATGCTTTGTGATTAAGTCTTATTTCACATTAAGATATTAGTAAAACAGTTTTGCAAAGTGCAGTTTGCACCAGTTTTGGTAGATGTGGGTCGTTATATCCAGCATTGTTACATGCTGAACGTTCTAAATGATATGTTTCTTGCTTCCTGGGTAAGAAAGGAAAACACACGTAAAATAAATATCTACTAATTGATACAAAAACAAGCTTTTTTTGTAAATGGTGTAATAAAAAATGGATTATGAAAGACAAAAAGGCATCTCTGTAGATGTTTACAGATAAAGTGCGCCATTACAATATATCTTACTTTTAGCATTTCTGCCTGTCTCAGAGTCAGTACAGGCTCAGCTCATTGGTCGGCTTGTTGTACAAACTCAAAGGGAGTTTCTTCTGGTTAAAATGCAATGTGTCCAATGTTTCTTTACAGTAATAGGCATTGCACATAATAAGTCCACGCTATTAAAGCCACCAATTGACTATATTCTTATGTGCATGGATATGGTTCAATATTGTCTTTTTGCACTACAATCCTTCTGACTTTATTCTTTATACATTGGTCAGGCTGCCTTGGAATTTTTTTTTCAGGTTTTTAGCTCTGCCTTTCCTACCTTTTACAATAAATTTGCTATAAAAATGTAATTTTACTTCAGAATAACAGATTACTAATCTTAAAACTTCACATTTACACAATGGACAAAATCAACCATAATTGCTCATGACCACTTAAAAAAAATAGAACATGCTCTCCTTTCACAGAGCCAGTACTCGTTTTTACTGCCCTGATTAACCCTTTAAAGGGGTTGTCCAGCAGTTGGTAAAACATGGCTGCATTCTAACAAAAACATTGCCACAGCTGACCATGGTTTGTGCTGTTATATCAGGTCAGCTGTACGAAGATGTATGGTGGCTGAGTTGCAATACCACACACTACCCTTGGTCAGGATTTGGCATGGTTTTTGAAAGAAGGCAGCCATGTATTTCCACCTCTTCAACTCCATACAGAAAAACAAAGAGCATCTAAAGACTGAAGAATATAAATCTGATATGAAAAAAAAAAAAAATGTTTGGCCGTTTTTATTAGCTCAAGGAAGGATTTCAATACTATGGTGATACCTGGATCTCATAGTAGATATTAATTCCCATTGATATTTCACAACCTTGACTATTCTGGCAAAATATAGAAAATAATACTGTTTTAAACCCATTCACACAAACCTGACACCTCCCTTCACCGCCTAACTGTTTTGCTATACAGAGACTCAGTAGTTATGGTTATGTCTTCACAGACATAGTCTCTTGACCCTTGTTGCAGTCTGCAAACTGTAGTAACCGCCCCGTTTTCCTGAATGTTGTGTATCTAAGCAAGGAGAGGTCGGTCACCTTTTGTCCTGTTTTAAAGGGGTATTCTCATCTGAGCATTCACATTTTATTCATTTTCCATATGTAAACATTTCTTCAATTGGATGATAAGTTCCTGTGTCAAGATAATTTCTCATAACTGTAGCCATGTTGTCCCTTAGAAACAAGATGGCTTCCTTGGATATGACAACCCCGCACTGGCAGTGATGGCCAGACATGCACTATTGAGCCCTGCCTGCCCACCTGGATTCAGCAATCATTACCACAGGACCGCTGTGGGACATGCAATAACTCCCTGACATTTCATATAAAAAAAAAAACCTTTTGCAATCATCCCAGCAGAGGTGGTTGTATCAAAGGAAACAGTCTTGTTTCTAAAGGACCATATGACTACATTTATGAGAAGTTATCTTCACAGGTAATTTTTTTTTAAATAACATCTAATTGAAGAAATGTGTATATATGGCAGATTAATGAAATGGAATATAAATTCCCAGATGAGAATAACCCTTTAACTGTGCGCTTGGACACAATACTGGCAAATAGATCTCTTGGTTATTTTCCTACAACTTGGAAGTTTAGGCAGGAACCCTGACATCATATAAAGAAAAGGCAATCACCCAGGTAGTTAAAGAAAAGCTGCTTTCAAACGACCGAGTGAAAACAGCCATATGCAACCTGTGCCTATGAAGAGGGGAGAGCAGTGATCACTCCCCTTCTCTCTAGCACACTGCTGTATGCATGCCCGGGCCCCAGTAGTGTGAAAGCAGCCTAAGGCTCGCTAAATGCAAAGTGCTTGGAGTTCCATGCTGAATTGATGGATTCTAAGAAGGCAGGATGAAGGATGGCCACTTGTTGGAAGTTTCAGGGGGTGGTTCAGAAAGAGCTTTGTTAATAGCTGACAGAACTAAGGAAAGGTCTCAGGAAGGAGCAGGGGGATGGACTATTGGTCTGAGACATAACAGGGGTTGATGAAAAAATGCGTAATGGAATTGTGTGTTAATTTACACAAAGTTAAAAACAATGCAATTAGGCAAATCTCCTTAGTGGTTGTATTGCATTTCAAAACGCAATGTAAACGCCACTTATGAATACAGCCTATGGACATCTCCTCTGATGCATTTATCCAGTTTTATTCCAGAAAACTGGAATAATTTGGACCTGAAAATGCCATGCACCACGTCTTTAGTAACTAGTGGGCGTGACCGGACACAGTAACATGTGCGCCAGAAAATTCAATATTGTGGCGCAGCCAAGTAGACCAACTAATAGGTGGTGAAAATTACAACTCACCAGTCTTCTATTGCACCAGACATTGATTAATCTGGCGCAAAAATAATACAATCTATTTCTACTCTGCACTGGTCTAAAGACCGACACATTAATATGTCTCACCTGTGTCTTTTTCCCCCCACTCATCAAATGTTGTTGAACACAAAAAGGTCAGGTTCTACGTTTTTTCCCACTGATCAGTCAAAAAAAAAAAAAAAAAAAAAAGGAATGGGTCAGCAAGGCATCAGTGAAAAATCACTTAAACCAGGAATAGAACCATTCTGTGTCCATAAGGCAGAATGGCTTCAGCGAGAAATCACTAATGTGGAGGAGGCAAACACCAATGCGAATCCACCCTTATAGCTGCCTGCTGATAATTAATTAGCAATTAGACCTTTGACCAGTCTCTGTGTGGTTGTACCTAGGGAGATAAAACCATATGGAAATTAGCTGCCATAGAACAAACAGGAAAAGAATATTCGCACAGTCCCAGGGCCTGGATCTATGAGAAACGAAAGGACGCTGAGGTGGTGTTCCTACCTCATATTTGCGCTACTGTTGGTTGCTTGTTTAATATCTGTGCTATTTAACCTCTTTCTGTAACTGGGGAAAAAATGGCCATTTGTATTATGCTGCTGAAAGGGTGATCAGGAAATTACTATTTTCACCCTGTCCCACCCAATTCATACTTTACATATTTATAAACTTTGGTGAAGGTCTTAAAGAAAACAAGCTTAGGCAAAAAACTTCAACCACAGAATAGCGGATATATTTCTGATTGATGGGGGTCAGACAGTTGGGACATTTGATGAACAGTGGAAAATCCTAGGGAGCTCTGTAGCCAATAGAACTCCACAGTTTCCTGTGGAACAGCTTGTAGGATTGCACGGTGGAGAAATCATTGGAGTACAAAAGGAATACGGTACCTCTTTAAAGAGGGGAAGCCTTTGAAGTGAAATTGCTGGCTACGGTTTTGAGCTGCAAGAGCCAAGGACACCCAGCACCCAATAAATGGAGCATCTATTTATATATTGAGTGTAATGGCTACAAGTGAGATGATAGTAAGAGTTTAATAATGTAACTTTATAAATGGTACATTACTAGTTTTTACTATCTTTTAGTTTCATCAATGCAGTTTTTGCATGTTAATCCTGTTAATCCTTTAACCACCCTGTTAGAGAGTCACAATCCTCGCCTCACAACATGTTCAGTATTCTGTAGGCAATTTACGAGCTCCGCTGTTTCTAGCACTCCTATAAACATTGAATAGACGGGTAGGACACATTCTTGATTCCCCCCCCCCCCCCCAATCATCATTTCAGAGAAGCGAGACCCGCATAGTGAGATTGTTTATCCTGTGAATAGAAGTTAAACCAAGACCAACCCTTTTAAGGGTTGCAATATGTTATTCAAGGAAAAGCAGCCAAAAATTCACACAACAGTTTTAATATTGGTTGTGAAAAAGAACTGAATAATAAAGAAATACAATTAAATATATTTTCTTCCCTGGACGTTCCTTTTTATTCCAGCAAATTTGAATAGCACAGGACACTTAATATTTATTCTTTTGTCTCTCCTCCTCAGTTTATAACAGGATCTCAGCAATTACAAATCCACAACTTACCCTACATAAAAGAAAGAGAAAAAAGTTAATTCAGATAGTTTATCAAATTGAACGGAGATAAAATAGGATTAAAACCTTATGCACTTACACCAGAATGACCTTTAATGTAGGCCATACTAGTACCAAACTAATGCAGATCTGCATTCTCTACATTAACAAAAATACTTCATCAGTATGATTTTAGTTGGGGTCCGACATTTGGATCCCTCATTTACCAAAACAAATAAAAGCAGACACAGCTCCACTGTTCATGTAGTGGCCAAATAGGGTTACTGCAGTTAAGTTCTCATTTCTTCCCACGTATTGCCCCATAGTAAACGTGGAAGTCAACAACCAACAATTGCAGTCATTAAATCAGTGTGCAGCAAACCCTCCTTCATAAACATAGGATGCATTGCCAAAAGACTGATCATATAAATATTCATGATAAAATTTTGTACTAAAAACATTTTAGCATTTCTAACCATTTCCTGCTGTGTTAATGCAGGCCCATGTTGTACAGACCATTAAGGACCCTTGAATATATCAATGGAAGGGATTACTTTACTATTTAGCTCTTTTGCAACAAAAATATACCTAGCACAATTTTTTTTTCTAGATTATGGTTCTGAACTTTTTATCTTTAAAAACTTAGCCAATATAGCTAGATTAAAGGTCTACCTCAGGTATTTCCATTTTATCAGGAGCTGCAGTAGAAGTGAGTTTAATTTAGTGGATGGTAACAAGTATAATGCAGAGTACATGATTTTAATTGGGTACTAGAGAAGTTATATATTCACTTACTTACATGAATGAATGATACAGCATAATCCAGGACATGATTAATGATTTTAACTATCTCCTCATTATGATCTGGGATCTAGAGAATGGGCCAACTTCTTCATATTCAAGGACTTTTTTGTGACTGGCTTATGACCCACTGAAGAGCACAACTTCAACTCATAGGGCTGCAAATGAAATGTGTGCTCACAAGACGCGGCATTGATTGTCAATATTATCAAGTTGCATACAAAAACTGCAACATCTATTACAGTAATTGGATGTATTATGGGTGTGTGAATGCAGCTTATAAGCTAATAAAGAATGGCTGCATGTTAGACATATGTTACACAGCAGGGTTCCTGTAGTGCCATTAAAATGCTCTGAGGTATTACATCTTTACCTCTGAGTAAGTTTAGATAACTAATGTCTGGCTTCACTGATGCTAGTGCCACCTACTGCAAGGCAGATATCCCACAATGGTACAAAATCTACATACTAAATAATATTTAAAAGTGCATTTCAAGGGTTAGAAATTACCCACATCCAACAAATGGCACTAAAGTTATTGTTTGAAATAATGAGAACCAAATGGCTTTAACGATTCCTAAAAAGAAATATAGAATCCAAATCCATCATGATAAACCAAAGGACACTTACTCATAGATCCTGTCACTGTGGTTATTTTCTTATAAAATAATGCTAATAAAGAGGTCTAGGGGTGTTAACAGAGCCCCCATTTGTAATTTGTCAGGCTGTTACACTGTGTAACACCTCCACTCCATCTGGAAAGAGGGAGGAAAACAAATGAGATTACCTCAGTCAGTGTCTGGATATATAAGTACCCCTAGTTTATCAGGATTGATTTTGCCGGTAGATTTCCTTTAAGCCCGCTAGATTCTCCCCCATAAAGAGAAAATAAGCTGGATTTACATGATATGAACACATTTCTGTAACAAACTGGATTAGGCTTAGTAACCCAAATGCAAAACATTTTCAAACAGTATTATCATGGTTGGCCTCTTAAGCTACTTATGCACTGCATGATACAGAAACCTTGGATCGGGTCTTCTTTGTCATCTTCTTCTGTCAAACTCCATCTAAAATGAAAGAGACAGATTAACCAGCAACTTTATTCTTTCAAAGAATTTGGTAAAAAAATAAAAAAAATGCAGATCTGCATTTTTGTTTTCTTCTAGTGTACTAAACGTACATCTCGTGTGTACTCCTTTTCTCTCTCAACTAACATTCTTCACTGCAACGTGAAGAAACCTCAGTATTAAGAACATGCTTTCCCATTCATGTCATAGCCCATCTACCTGCTATTACACCTCATCACTGAAGGCCGTCCCTGCAAAGTGGGACATTGTGGTTCTGTTCTAACTCACCAAGACGTGGCTAAGTGATCAACCCAAATAGGCTATCATTTGCTAGAGTTTAGCCAGTGTTTTGTTTTTAACTGTATAAAACCATCAGTTTTGTACTTCTTTTTGCTATTGCTTATCTACACATGCTGTCAAGAATGACCTTGTGAAGAAGATGAAGATGGTGTCTCAGCAAACCAGCCGTTGGGAGGCCTTGTCTTGCTTTCCATTTTCCATTCAGCACCATCAAGAGGAAAAGTGAGAAAATAGCACAAACATTAGTCAATATCAACGTCAAAAAAAAAAAGAAACACACTACACTGATCAGGAGTATGGACATTACAAATTTATTTGGTATTGTAAAAGTCAAGAGCCATGGGAATTTAGTCATCAGTGGCCTCTTAGTCCAAATACAGCATACAGAACAATAAACCACAGTCTACAACTTAAAAAAAATGGATCGACTATTAGTGGTACTACCCGATTTATCAGCCGTGATCCAACAAATGCTTTAGAAATGGCTACAGATAACCTTGTTCACAAAAGACTTTATTATCTAATGATGCATACTGAAAACATACAGATATCTGCATGGGTCACTAAACGTGCAGGAGAACATCTGTCACTTGACAATAAGTGAGTCTCAACAGTTTATTCAAAGGGAACATCGTGTAGACATTGCTTTTATAACAAAACGCATCATTTACAAGAGAAAGTAAAAGGTAAAGAAGCAATTACCGCTTATAAAAAGCAGCTGCTTTGCTCAAGAGTGGAGAGTTTATTCCTGTATCGAAAGACAACATGATCATAAACAATGCAACATACAAATAAAAATACATTGTTCTCAGAACCCGCTAATGGCAAAAAAGGGATTCTTGTCATATGTCCTCAGCCAGAATAAAGATGCCCCTCATACAGTTAAGAGATACACATTGTAATTTATTTAAGTTTGGAAATGAAGAATTTCTCATGAAACATCCCTAAAATAATTTTATGGAAATACAGACACTGGAAATGTGTTGTAGGTTTATTAAGCTAGTGGACTTAAAAGGGGGTGGGGAGAATGCATACAAAAACAGAAAACCATTAAGAAACAGTACACTGAAGGTGCACCCCATCCATCAAGTGCACATACTCCCTACAGCCAGACAGAAAAATTTGGATTGAACCACCACTTATATTGTCCAACATAAAACGTTACAAAAGAACAAACAGTAGGTCACTTGTGAGACATGCAAGAGCAGAATGCTGCCACATTTAGCCATCAGATTTGCATCTGTCAAATGACAATCTATATAATTAAACGACATCTTAAAATACCAGTGTTGTTGATGGTTTAGCTTACCTTCAGTGTACTGTAAGCTGTACACAACCTGCTTTAAAAGAAGAGACCATCCCTGCAGGCAGGCTCATGGAGGAAAAGGCCTCCCTTCGGCACTGACTAGACCAAGGGCATGCTGCTGAGGCCTGCGCACGCAACCTAGGGAAATGTGAATATAAACAGCATTTATGCTGGTCATGTTTTCTTCAAAAACAAAATAAAAAAAATAATGAGCCGTGACTGCTAAAAATAAAATTTTACACCCAGACATCAAATTGCAAGCTGGATTTCTCAAACATAATTTCAAAGCAAACTGTATCAGCGCTGAGAATGCAGCTCTGCCAATTTACAAGCATCTCTATGGTGAAAAAGTTCAGATACCACAATTTTTCAGACAGTTCATTGGGGGAGAAAAAAAAAAATTAATAAACTAAAATAAACCCTTGGTTTTAATTCAAACAATACAAGCTTCCTCAACTTTGCAAGGGAAATATTTATATGTTTATATACATTAACAAGCTGCTGCGGAAGGTCTTCAGTCCCGTTGTGAACTATTCAGACCATTCCCCACATTTAGATCTTTTCTTGAATGAAAGGATGCTGAAGTGCTTGATTGATGCTTATTCGCTTTGCTGGGTCCAACATTAGTATCTGATCCAACAAGTCTTTTAGCTGGTGAACTTTTTTACGCTGGTCTTCTGGCAGCCTCTGGCATCCAATTAAATCAGCCAATAGGTCCTTTGTTGGGTTAATAGTGCTCATGACAGTAACTTTCTCCTGTCAGGCACAAAAATCAAAAGTTACCAACAGATTTTACTACATTTTACGTACTTTAGTAATGGAAAATGTCTACTGCTTTAAAGTGGTTTTATAGCTACACTGGAAACCCCCTGGGTGGGCAGAGGAGAGACAGGATACATAATACTTTCCTTGCTCTGGTTCCCTGACACTGTGGCATACCCCTCTGGTCCGTTGTGGACACCTCCAGCTGGACCACAAAAATAAGTGCTTCCATCACCGTTGTGGACAGAGTCAGTGGTCATAGAAGGGAGCACACTGTCAGCAGCAGTAATGTCATTGTTCTGCCTCCTGTAACCACTGACTGGCAGCAGCTCTAAAGCCACACAGAAATTACAACAAAAAGAATGGAGGGACAAGGAAGACATGGAGCAAGCTCGGTACCTTCAACTTCTCCCTGCTCTGAGATCTTCCAAGATATATCGGGAAAACCTGTTAACTACCCAAGGGTGACATACACAACAATGGATAAATCTTTCTGCTCCCTTCTAACCAATTGAGATGGGTAGATTTTTGTTAAAACAGTTCTTGCTAAACAGATAAAGCCAGTGAAGGTGGTTAAAAAAGATCAAAGTGTAGCACACAACATAGATGCTGTAAACTGTGGTGAATGTGAGTAATCTACAGTTTTCACAGTTTAGTAACCATGAGATATTAACCCATCCTTAACAAAACTGCACATTAAATATATTTTTTTCAACCAGAAAACTAATTTGAACTCCTAAGCCCAGAATGCCTATAAACATTTCAGTCCACTTCCTGTTAAGAACATTCAATCTTTAGGAGAAGAGGAGGCCAGGATGGTACAAAGACACCAGGTGGGGAATATCCCATCACAGGAACAGCTATCAGCAGATCATTCTCATTCATCTGTGCACTGAAACGGTTAACCAATCTTCTCTGAATCTAATTTCAAGCATGGCATCTCTTCACTAGATAGTGAAGCATAGATATCACTAGATATCTGTGCCATAAGATGCTGCCATTGCAGCAAAACTCAAGTGCCCTAAATATACACAAAATTAACATACCCTTTCTGTAACTTTGTCAACTTCAATATACATGAAGTTCAGATTTGCATCAAAGTGTTGGTCCTTAAACACGCCTTTCCGAATCATCTAGGGAAGAAAACAAGTGGAATTCCACAATGAGAAAAATTTATGTAAAATCAGATTGATATTGTCAGAGTGGCAACATTTAACTATAACAAACCACTAACTAGTGAAGCTGTTACACCAGGAGTGTAGGTTCACATGATGTATAGAACCATGTCTGGCCATTATATGTCTACTTTTTTAACCCCTTAGCGCTCTGCGCCATAGCTGTACTGTGCTGGGTCCTGCGAATAGCGCTCAGCGCAGTACAGCCATTTAACCTGCCTTCCGGGGGTCTTTCCCCCACGCCGTTTTCGGGGGCGCCGATCAGACCCCAGAGATGCCTGAAGGCACAGTGTCAGCCTATGCATGTGCATAGGCTGCCATTGCTAATACCCTTATCATGAACAAGCAATCAGATGATTGGTGGGTAAAAAAAAAAAAAGTTTTTCAATACAAAATAACTTTATAAATCACTAAAAATGCCCATAAGCCCCAAAACATATGAAGAGACATAGAACGCTCAAAAAAGTCTAAATCATAACACAAACCCCACATATATAGTATCACCGCGTCCGTAACAACCCGTAGAATAAAAGTAACTATTGAACCTGTACGATGAACGCCGTAAAATTATTTTTACCTATTGAATCCCACTAAAAATGCAACATAACATATGTACTCCAGAATGATACTGTTGCAAAGTACAACATTTCCCGCAAAAAACAAGCCATCAACCAGCTCTGTAGCCAAGAACGTAACAATGTTATGCCACTTGGAAGACGGCGATGTACAAATGTCTGGTATCCCCGTAATCGTATCGACCCATAGAATAAAGATAACATGATTATTAGGCTATACGGTGAACAAGAAAAAAAAAAATCCAGTACAGAATTGATGCTTTTCTACTCCTGCCCTCAAAAAAAGTTCCTAAATTTTCAACAATAGGTGATACCAACCCCAAAATGTTAACACTGGAAAAAACATCTAATCCTGCAAAAAAAAAAAAAATGCCGTCACATGGCCCCAATAACGAAAAAGCGAAAATGTTATAGCCTACAAAAGGGACCAACGAGGAAACTAAAATCCTGGCAGCTGCTGGTCCCTCCTTGCCTTCTGCGCCTCGCTGTGCCCCCATAAAACAAGTCACGGACACATGTGGGGGGGTCTCTGCACTCGGGAGAAATTTCATAACAAATTGTATGGTGGGTTTTTTCTTTTTATCTTTTGGAAATGTGTAAATTTTAGGGCTAAATGAACATATAACCGACAAAATTTGACCATTCTAAATTTCACCTCCATTTTGATTCAATTACTATGAAGATCTCAAGGGGTTAACAATCTTTGTAGAAGCTGTTTCTGATAGTTTGAGGGGTGCAGATTTAAAAATGGGTTGATTATATTGGGGGTTTTAATGCTAAATATGTAAAATTTAATTTCAAACCGTATTTATCCCCAAAATAGTCAATTCTGAAAATCGCTATTCGATTTGTAAGCCGCGCAACGTCAAAATAAATTATCCAGACATTTCAAAAATTATGAAAATGTGTAGTAGACATGTGGGAAATGTTATTCGGCAAGTTATTTAGGTGGTAAATCTACCTGAAAATGCGATGATTTCGAATTTTTAAAATTTTTCTAAAAATTCATAATTTTTTCTTTTCTTGTAAATAAACGCAAAACTTATCAGCCAAAATTTACCACTAAAATTAAGTACAACATGTGGGGAAAAAAAAACAATCTCAGAATCACTTTGATAAGTAACAGTGTTCAAAAGTTATAACCATATAAAGGGACGCAAGTCAGAATCCAAAAAATGGGACTGAGCCTTAAGCTACAACATGGCTGCGTCCTTAAATGGTTAAAAACTTATTAAAGTGAAGACATTACATTGAGAAGGCGATCAATGCACAGCAAGAGATACAGAATCACATGCACAAAAACAACTTTTTTTCTGTATGATAAAGCATATTCTCACAGTTGCCTTATACATATGTGTATTATAAGGGTGTGTGCAGTGTTGAAAAAAAACAAAAACTACATTTCAAATTGTCAATCAACAACAATAATAAATGGGATTAATCCTTCTTAGACCACCCACTGACTTTAGTGGTCAGCAGGCGCAGGTCCTCGAGTCTGCACCGACGTCTTTAGGCTACATGCACACTGCCGTTGCCCGCCATACCAAAGCACGGCAGGTACAAGGCAGCGCGCGGGGAGAGGTGGAACATATGGCGCACAGCGCCGTAACACGGGAAAAGATAGGACATGTCCCATCTTTTCCCGGGCTACGGAGCGGTACGGTGCCGTGAGCCCATAGAAGTGTATGGGGGACGTATATCGGCTGTATACAAGTCGGCTGTATATACGCCCCCCATACATGTGTGTGATTTTCTGAGAAAATCTCCATGGTAGATTCCCTGTCCAGGCAGCAGCTGCATCCTGTTTTTCACTTATCCAGGGATGTAGCTGCTGCAGAAATAAAGTTTAATTCGTCAATATGAAAATTATTTCTAAAGCTACGGGAGTTATTCAAAAGGAAAAGTTTTGAACATACTGCACCTAATTTATTGAAAAGGTCTGGTCTTGTCATCCATACAACTAAATTTAAGTGCAAATCTTGAATCACATGTACCCACACTAGAGGCGGAACACGCGGGGCGCAGAATCTCTCCCTCCATCATACAACTGGTGATATTTCATTTATTTATTTCATGCTGACATGATGCATCTATTTGTAGCTGGTATCACTTGTAGACTGAGACACACTCTCACTACCATATACTCTCTGCACAAGCTACTCCATTCCCTGTAGGCATACTACTGACACATACAGAGCTACAGTCAGCATTATCCTGATAAAATATTCAGTGTAGGTCATACCACGATCATTAGGAGGTTGAGAGTACAATGCATGTGTTTGACAGTTATTATGCATTGAGGTTGGCACAGAATTGCATGTGGTTTTAAATGTTTAATTGTTAGTGCATTTAATAATGTTTATATACAATTTTTCTTCAATATTTATGGTTTAATAGCCGGTTTTTACACATCCTACCTATTTATATTTTGTTTTTGTAAATTTAAGTGCAATAACTATTTTTCAATGGCTGGAAGCTCTGAAATGAGATGAGCGGACCTGATGGTCAAGTTCGGGTTCAGCCCCCTTACCCAGACATATTTCCGGATTGGCTGCCAAATAGCCAATTGGACAGAACTAACGCCCCTGGAAACCAGCCATGGGTGTCCCCCGACGAACCGGTCTGCTCATCTTTTCCTTAAACTATTACTATACCACAGTCTAATCAACATCCACAACTGCATAACATTTTCAACCATTTCATTTAGCTGTACCTTGTTGGGCATTTTTCCTTTCAGGTCCATAGCCAATTTTAACATGTGGTTATTAGTCTTCCCAGGGAACAAGATTTTTCCAGTATAGAGTTCATACAATGTGCAACCAACAGACCACATATCTATTCCATAATCATAGATTTTTCCAATTACTGTAAAGGAACAAAAAGACTAGATCAGAAGCACAAATGAAATATGTAAAAGGTTTGAACTGTTGGATACCAGTCAACATTGATTTTATATCAATTATATCAGTTCTGATGGTCAAATCCTCCTCTTTAGGGAGACTCCTCCAATTAAAGACAAATTTGGTGAGAATATTTACCAAATTTTTATGTGTGATTATCAGATGATTCCCATATTGTGTTCATTGCCATTTTCTTTCCATAATTCTGGCATGTTCGGTTATACTTCCTCAGCTGTAGTGAAGTAAGTGGGTGTAGACTACCTTCTTCCTATATCTGCACTAAATCTGCAGTCAAATTTAGGTTGCTCTCACTTACCACAATACCTTATATTCAGTAATCTGTCAGCAAATACAGTGAGATTCAGTAAATCCAATGAATATTGCATATTGTACATACATGATCTATATGGTGACTAACCCAGCAGCTTTCATCACGTAGAGGCACAAACAGCAGTGAAACAGTTACATGATGTGTACAGTCTGTGCTGTGAGAGCACTAAGGGTTAATAGCTACTCTGCACGGTGTAGAAGGTGGGGGACTGTTAATACCTTCACTGCTGAGTAGAAGAAAAAGAGGGAGGGGATGCAGAGGAGTCTATGAAACAGCATGAGGGAGAGGGAGAGGGAGAGGGAGAGGGAGAGGGAGAGGGAGAGGGAGAGGGAGAGGGAGAGGGAGAGGGAGAGGGAGAGGGAGAGGGAGAGGGAGAGGGAGAGGGAGAGGGAGAGGGAGAGGGAGAGGGAGAGGGAGAGGGAGAGGGAGAGGGAGAGGGAGAGGGAGAGGGAGAGGGAGAGGGAGAGGGAGAGGGAGAGGGAGAGGGAGAGGGAGAGGGAGAGGGAGAGGGAGAGGGAGAGGGAGAGGGAGAGGGAGAGGGAGAGAGAGAGAGAGAGAGAGAGAGAGAGAGAGAGAGAGAGAGAGAAAGAGAGTGGGGAGAGAGTGTTTTATAGGACTATGTTTTTACTATGTAATGTCTTATTTTATTTGTAAATAGCCCCTATGATATGTAAAGCACTACAGAATATGATGGCGCTATGTAAAGAAACATTATTATTATTATAAATGTCTACTTGTAGAAGAAAATAGTTAAAGCCCCTGTTTTTGTAGGCATTTGAGACAATTATAGTCATATCTGGGGCCAATGCCTGCCCCCCCCCCCCCCAAAAGCCAGCTTGGGGCTTACGCTGGCCCCAGACCCCCACCCCCCAACTACAGAGGGCTAATGCCCAAACCCCTACAGAGTGGGTCAGGGCTTACACTGCTAAATAGTACAGTATTGGGCTGTCATATAGAAGACACGATCACCCACAGCCATGGGGATGGGCAGGGCTACTCATTGCACTATTCCGCGGCCGATGAAGAACGTCATGTGACCTGAGCTCCGGTCACACGACTTTCCATCAGAGCCGCAAGATGGCTCGGCAGGGGAGGAGGGGGCGGCACTGTATTGTTTGAGAGGTGACGCCGCTGAGCTCCGATCCTGCGCTGAAAGTGCCGGTAGCCAAGCACCCAGCCAGCTGAAAACCACCAAAAGTATTTCTATGCATGGTGGGTAAATCAGCCTCTACAAGCACTATTAAAAAAAATGTTTGGCTGCCAGAACTTTTCAGATAACCAATAATGAAACAGCCTGAGGCCAGTGAATTATGGGTGCATTTTTGTGCTTGTAACTTAAAATGCCCCAGGACCATTGATCTAGTAACATATTTATATTTATTAGAGCAGAAGGAAAAAAATAACTTACTGATTTCAGGTGCTCTGTAAAATCTACTGACAAGATATGGTGTAATATCATTGTCTGCCACATGTGATGCAGAGCCAAAGTCACAAAGTTTGAGAATAGTTTTGGATTCGTTGACCTGTGGGGGAAAAAACAACAAAACAAATTTATTGCCACAATGGTCCTATGTTCCTATGACAAACACATGCAACTGAAGAAATGTATGTATCTGGCAGATGAACTAAATGTGTATGCCTAGATAGGAATACACCTGTAAGCAAAAAAGAGATTAATGTGACAGGGTCACGTCAGAATAGGAACAACAGGGGATTAGTGCAGAAGACATTTATCACTCTCTGGTATTATAATTCATTTTCCAAATGCTCTGGAAAATGTTTCTAAGTTCAAGTAAAAAACAGCTGGTTATCATAAGGTGAAAGATGATCGAAAAGAAAGATTATCTCTGTGCTTCTTTCCCTTTAAATAAACTATGGGTTTTGGATGAGGCACTGGTATCACACAGACATTTTGGGGAAAACACAGTTACAAAGAAGCTATTTAAATAAATGGGCCAGTTGTGTAAACTTTCAAATTCAATGGTTAAAATTGATTTAAAAGGGACTATTTCATGTGCTTACCAGTATGTTATCAGGCTTAATATCAGCATGAAGGATGTTGCATCTTTTTAAGAGTTTTAAAGCCAAAAAGAGCTGCTGGCTGTAGGACCTGACGGCTTTGATATGTAAGCCTACATCTTTCCCATATTTCTTCAAAACCTCTCTCAGGTTCATACTGGACAAAAAAGGAAAATGATTATTATTGATATTAATATAAACATACAAAATTATTAAAATACTTTTATATTAATGAAAAAGCATTACCTCAGTGGTTCGAACACTAAGCACAAGTGCTGTTTATGGTAAAAGTGACGGAATAAGCGCAGGCAGTGAAATTTATCATCTGGGTCAGCATCGTTCAGCTTCTTCAGAAACTCTAATTCCTTTAAGCCAGTTTTTTGCCTATAAAAATAGTTCATTCATATCATTAAAATAAATCAATGTCAGGGTATACTGAGGCACACAGTATGTGGTGTGACAGTGATGACAAATCTCAGGTAAATTATGTTGTATTCATTAGAAAACATGCATACATTCATGACATCAGAGTGACCGACACCAAGAGTCGAGGGGTAAAACTTACATCAATTCATTGTTTCTTATGATTTTTACTGCAACTTCTTGATTGGCTCTTGCCATGTCTCGAGCACGCACAACATTACTGAACACACCTTGACCTGTATATCCATACACATTGTATCGTTTCTCCAAGATTTCACCTATGTTTACACCTTAAATTGAAGGGAGAGAGGGCTATTCATTAACACATCAATGCAAAATGTTGCTAAATATATGTATTTGTGCATCCTAAATCATAAAAAGCCAGCTTTAGTCTATACAATTTTCATCAAACTCTTAATTGTACAATGTATTGAAGACATGCTATAATGCTTTCTTTTGTATTTCACAACAAAATGCATTTTCTTGAGCACAAAATGTTGCTAATTGTAATTGATGTTCCCCTAAAAAGCACAATTTGAGTAGAAAGCTTAGCACAACACAAAAGTAAAAGAAAACATCCCTTGCATGCTCACTAATATTGACTAAAAGAGAAGAGCGCAATAGCCCTGCCAAAAAAACGCTATTTGAAATCTCAAAATAACATGAACCATTTCTTGTTACAAAATCCAATAACTTTTTAAAAATATACAAATTCTTACGGTAATAGCCTTCAGCGTCTGTCCAGTTATCCCTCAAGTTTGGATTTTCCTTGAAGTCTTTTCCAATACCAGCAGCTCTAAAACGAGCGCTCTGAAACACAACAAAATGAGTAAAAAAATATGGAACTAGAAGAAGAAATAAGCAGGTGTAGGGAAAAAAAACCATAAATATCTTTATCAAGCGCTTTAGCTGGCCTAGACACTATAGAAACTAAAGGCCACTTACGTCAAAATATGCGGCAAACATGTCATCAGATTCTGTAAACATGTCGGGAGCAGTTATTTTTTTCTGAGCAGCACCTAAGAATCACAAAACAAGGTTGTGTCGGAAAATCAAGCTCATTGCACCAATAGAATGATAGATTTATGTGGTTACCAGCAGGTGAACATCGCTTACCATTATTCTGCTCAGTCATTAAGTTGTGCTTGGCTTTAACAGATGCCTCAAAGTTATCCACATTCTCTCTTTCATATTCCTTAACATCTGCAGCAACCCGCTCCAGAATGTCATCGGGTGAAGGAGAGCGACTTCGTGAACTACTCTGGGGACTGTTCGGCTCAGACATGTTGCTGTCTTCCTTCAGGTATTTCTAGATCAACAAAATAAAAAACACTATGGATGAACACAGATCATCAGATCTGATAATGAAATCATAAACCTGTTTGAGGTTCTACAGAAAATTAACTTGGTCAGCTTACACATGCAGTCTGATCTGCTGGAAGAATTTTACTGACCCAGAGGAGATGAGTGGATTCATAAAATATTATGGGAAATAAATTCAGTATAACTTGCAAATTTCATTTCTGCGCATTCTAAACTTTAAAGGAAACCTGTCAGGGCGATTTGGGACACTACACCACCCACAGGTCCTTATGGAACAGTGGTTTAGTGTCCAAAATCGCCCAGTTTCATTTTTAAGCATTCGTTCTCCCAGCGTATTACACCCTGGCTTTACGGATGTTAGTCCAATGTGCCTCACAGCACTCACCTCTAAGCAAGCATGAATGTTTATTTTTTTATTTATCCAAACGTAAAGACGTCAAAAACAACCTATAGTTGGTTTAGGGTCCCAAATCGACCAGACAGATAATCTTTAAATCTAAGATTCAATGTAGCCTAAACAAACACTAGGAAGGCACTCATCCTTTCAAAAGAATCCTCTGTTTATACTAGATAAAAGCAGTATTAAAAACTTGAAACGTGTCTCTTAGTTCAACTTATTAATAAAGTATTAAAAATTATGTGCCCATAAACAGCTTGCTTTTAATAATCTGGAATAAACGAAGGAATCTTTTTAACGGATGAGCGCTTTCAAAGTAGTATCTTAGGCTATTGCCCTGGCCTACACTAAATCTTAACATACTCAACTTGAGTGGTTTAGGAACGGGCTGTCCTGTTATTGACCAAGATAAATCTAAATACCACATATTTGTGTATACTGAATCTGCCGTAATTCTACACTATACATGTGCTTGTCCTTAATCTTTTCTATATACTACATTCTGTACTTCAGCAATCCAGTGTGCAGTTCTACTGTGTTATTGACAATATTCCTAATCTTACATCACTCACTTAGTAAGATCACAAATCTTCAGCTCCTCAAACTATAACATCCTATGTGCAGAGGTTTCTATCCTCCTCAGTTTAGTCTTGGGTAGCGTCTGCTGCTCCCTGCTCACTCTGGAAAAGGAAGTCATGTAAAAGTGCTCTGTTTGTAACTGGCAGGAATACTGAAAGTGTTCAATTATGTGGATTAAAAAAAACCTCTTACAAAGAATAGTGAGATATAAGATCTCCCCTATTCACCATCAATCCCTCCATGCCAGTCTAAGGAACTTTCTCTGTGTCTGCACATCTTGCTGTGTCATACATTCTTTTGCAGAACCTCATGAACCATGCTCCTCCATTTGATGAAAGCTGCCAGGCTAGTCACTATTATAGTCCTGTATGTACACTGCAGAGTGTTTAATGGATTTAGGCAAGATGCATATGGCAGTGTGCAGTAACAGAGGAAACTTTGTGGCCCGTTGTGGCTGGGTGCTACCATATCCATAGGAAAGGAGCAGCCACACCGCAAATCAGGGCAGAAGTAGTGCCAGCTCTATAAATTGTGGCACAGCTGTCTGGCTCAGTCACGATGTAGTGAGAAATAATATATAAAATGTAAACATGATCACAGCATTGTGTTTGTAGGTGGAAATCTCACTGTAGCACACAGTACTAGATCTGTGCTGTAGAGGAGCACGAAGTAAAGAGCAGGGACGGAATAGAAGTGTTCCGGAGTAGTGTAATAACTGGAGCCCAGAGTGGCTCTGGTGCCACCCCTAAGAGCACTTGCAAGTCATTTACAGAGAAAGTTTTTTTGTTTTTTTAAACGCCAGCAGCGTTAATGGTTAATCTAACATTAACGGAAACCTACCACTTGTAGTGGCAGGTTTCCGATAGCAATACCGGGCACCAGCTCAGGGTGAGCTGGTGCCGGAGCTTATTTTAGTTAGTGTTTTAAACCGCGGTATCGCGGTTTAAAACACTTTTTAAACGTTATAGCCGGCGCAGGCAGGTACGCGCTCGGCGCTTACCGTGCACGCGGCTACATAGGAAGTGAATGAGAGCCGCGCGCATGGTAAGCGCCGAGCGCGTACCTCCCTGCGCCGGCTATAACGTTTAAAAAGTGTTTTAAACCGCGATACCGCGGTTTAAAACACTAACTAAAATAAGCTCCGGCACCAGCTCACCCTGAGCTGGTGCCCGGTATTGCTATCGGAAACCTGCCACTACAAGTGGTAGGTTTCCTTTAAGAAGGTGATAGATTTCCAGTAAGCAAGTTATTTTGAATCACCATTTAATAGTTTTACTTACTTGGACATAATATGAGAATCAAACTTCAGTAATCCTCATCAATGGTTTACGTTTCTCTTATTTTAAAACCACGTAATAAACTCCCACTTACAATTTTTTCTTAATTTAGTTAGCGGGACTGACAGACCCGAGTGTAAGCGCAAGTAACAGGAAAATCCAATTTAGTCATATGATGAGAAGTCTGACTTATCAGTTTATGCAGATAGAAGAACAGTCCATGCGATTTTGAAATAAATCATGACTTTTTTATCAAAAACTTTCAATGACAATCTTGCTCTGTCCCAAAACATATATGAATAGGAAATCTAAAGAGTGGTCCCAAATGAAGGTTTAAGCAAACACACAGCCAACTTATTTTACTAGCTGATGTTCAATGCTTTGGATATGTCACTGGCCACTTTTAAGAAGATGACAAATAATAAGTCCTACTTACTTCTACAATAGCTAGTCTCTGCTGGCGTCTTTGCTCTATTAAAGCCTCTTCATCCTCCTCTTCAACATCAAAATCTTCGAGGCTGCAAAGAAAGTATGGTCAAGTTTTTATACTAAAATGTTAAATAGTAGTGCAGTTGAACAATACTTGCATTGTTTCAGGTTTGAGAGGTTGACCCAAGACAAATTTATATCCTCCACCCACAGGTTAGGTGATAACTATCACAGAAGTGGGGTCTGTGGCAATAACCGAGTGCGGCACCATGGCACTCTCATTCATCCTCTATGAGAAAGCCTGAGATAGCTGAGTGCTGAGCTTGGCTATTTACAGTAGTTCCAAAAGAAACAAACTAGGACAAAGGTGAGTATAGATTCTCAACCTGTTGCTAATTGGGAGTAACAGGACTGCTGTTCACGTGATCGGTGGGAGTCCCAGCGGTCAGACCCCAACCAGTCAGATTGTTCTCCCCTAGAGGAGAAACAGAGATTAACTACCTCATTTTGCACAAAAAAGTCTGAATGTTTTGGGGCCTTAACAGACAAGTAAGTTTGTTTCAAAGAATTTGAATTGTTTAAAGGGAACGTCCAGCCCTAAACTATTAGTGACCTATCCATACAACAGGGCATGAAAAGGAGACTAATGGGGTGTGACTCCTGGCACACTACCTGTCAGTTCTTTTCAAATTATGTGCAGGACCAGCAGGAGACTGCAGGCACCGCTCTCGGGCACTTCAAAGAAGCTTTACCCAGGGCACAATTTATCAATGCGCCAACACCCGTGGCTTTTACTTGAAGATTATTGAGATAATTTTTACTTTACAACAAATATTCATACTTATCATCTGAAGATTCCTGTTCCACCTTCATTCCTTCAGAAAGGCTTCCTTTAAATTTGTCTTCTTTATCTTTGCTTCTACTTCTCCTTCGGCGGCTTCGTCCTCCTCGGGAATGTGATCTCCTCCTAATGTGTGATCTACTTCTTCTGCTTCTATCTCTGTTAAAAGGAAAAAAAAAAATAACATTTACCAAATCTCTTGTGCTAGAATTCTGGTGCAAGTTTATTTATTTTCTGCAATTCAGTCCAAAACAAATCAGTCATTATAAGAAAATATAAAATGTAATATATTGCAATGGGGAACATTTATTAGGGCTTGAAAGCCATTTTCATGGTGTACAAGCCCTAACATTACTGCAACACCTAGAGAACTGTCAGGCAATGCGATTATTATCGACTTTAGTGACAACAAAGTCCGAAAGGTGGTATGATTACCATCTGAAGAGGAGCGTCGGCACTACCAGACTCATATAGGAAATTCACGGACAGCCTCGTATTATGGCGTTCAGGCAGGAAACATTCCTAATGCACGGGTGGTGCTCAACCAGGGAAGGAGTATGTATATAAGTAGAAAGGTAAGGAAAGAGGCGGCACTCACCCAAATAGGAAAATCTTCTTTTATTCAACACCAAAGCATGGGGCAGGGAGGTGCTACACGCTGTGAGACCGGCAACGGGCCGTTTCGCACTCTCTTGCGCTTCGTCTGGCCGTACCAGACGAAGCGCAAGAGCGCGAAACGGCCCGTTGCCAGTCTCACAGCGTGTAGCACCTCCCTGCCCCATGCTTTGGTGTTGAATAAAAGAAGAGTTTCCTATTTGGGTGAGTGCCGCCTCTTTCCTTACCTTTCTACTTATATTATCGACTTTAGGCTACCTCCACACCAGTGCACTAGCATGACCAAAAGCTTGCATGTTATGGAAAAATTCTAGAATTGCACGCTGTGCAGCCCAAACGCCAGATGTATCCTGCGATGCATGAGACAGGACCTTCATCATATGCCAGGGATATGGTAAATACAACCCCACCACCATGTCTAGCTAATGAAGCATGTTTTTTTGACATTTGCAATATAAATTCAAAATAAACATACAAACTAATGGGTAGTGAGTAGAGTTGTGCAATGGCTTCATAAAAAAGTGATTTCAGTATATTTGGTGTAAATGTAGTCCTCAGGTACCACCTGTCAGGGACAAACATTAAAGGGAACCCCGTCACCAATTTTTCACAATACAGGTAGAGACAGATTCCCATAGAGCCCTAGTAACTATCTGATGCCCTGCTTTTAGCTAAAAATGATTACCCCGAGATTCCCATATATTCAACTTTATAGTTTTACCTGGTATCCAAGCATGGCTACAGTGAGTCGAGGTGGGTGTGGCCTCCTCGGGCTGAATCCAGCAGCTCCTCTCCATCCTCTCTCTATATGCAGCTGCAAGGTCATGTGACCAGGGTGACATCGCAGGTCCTATAGCTTTTGTAGCATTAGAAACTGTACACCAAGCATATTGTATCACATGAAATCACTGCAGCCTGCATGGAGAGGAGTAGGAGTCCATGGAAGCGGCTGTGATTCTTTTTATGTGGTCAGATACGTACATGGGGTACAGTTTGCTAATATCACCCTGGTCACATGACATTAGGCCACGCCCCCTCAACTCGCTCCAAAGAGCCATAGATACCAAGCTGAAAGATTTTAACTCTGATTTTATGGGGATATGAGGGAAACTGCTTTTAGCTAAAAGCAGTGTGTCAACCTGCCACTACCTGTATTTGTGTAAAACGTTTCGAACCATCCTGCATTCCTCATTTCTTTCCTTTAACTGTATGTTTAACAGGTTTAAAGCCCCAACACATTTTTGCTAATTTTTTAAAGTTTTTATGCCTGTCTTAAAGGGGTTTGCTTATGAATGAAAGTTCTCAAAGTTTAATCACCTAGTGATGTTTACACAATAAAGATCAGTTTTAACCCCTTTACTTTACAGTTGTTATCGCTATTTTAGCTCCTATCACACAGTGATGGTCAGTGTAAAATTCCAGAGTGTTGGCGGAGACTCTCTAAGCAGATACTTTATGATCCCTCCATGCTGACAATGTGCTTAGATTATCAGGTCCAGGTTTATCTACTTTATCATTCTACTAGTATCAGACACAGAAAAAAAAAAGAGATGAGACAGATTAGAGATCCCTTAGATTGTGTTTTACATCAATGACAACTCTGCTAACTCACCTATTACACACACACAGGGTCAGCACTGCTATATGCCTCCCTCTCACATAAAGACCTTATCTGTCTGTACCTAGTAGAGCAAGTCTTTTCACAGAGTTGTTGGGAAAAACAATCTTTAAAGCTCATACCTTCTGTAAGGAGATCGGCTTCTTCTTCTGGGTGATCTACTACGTCTGAGGGGTGATCGTGACCTTCTTCTCCCAGGAGACCTGCTTAAACGTCTTCGAGAAGGAGACCATCGAGAAGGGCTAGCATCCTTTGTTCTATCATGTCTTGCAACGCCTTCTTCTCTGCCTCTTGCTCTAAAC
Source organism: Engystomops pustulosus (assembly GCF_040894005.1). Classification (NCBI taxonomy): domain Eukaryota; kingdom Metazoa; phylum Chordata; class Amphibia; order Anura; family Leptodactylidae; genus Engystomops; species Engystomops pustulosus. The sequence continues at coordinate 82,877,296 of NC_092415.1, read as the reverse complement.
ATAGATAAAGGTGGTGTGAGAAAATCAATAAACATGATACTCATCTTCTCCAATTTCCCGTCAGTTTGATTCCCGATTGGGTCCCCACTGCACTGCTCTTTCAGCACAAACTAAGTGCCTGCTCAGTCCAGCCACTAGTGCAGAGCATTGTGGGTACAATATCCACATTGGAACATGACAATCAATGCATTGGAGAGTATTTTCTGATGACACAATGATGAACTATAATATGCATAAAGCAGGATGTTGGTTTGATTTACCTTGGAGAAGACAGTCGCCTCCACTCTGGTTCACGGCGTTTCCTTTCAACAGATTTACTTTTTGCTCTCCTAGAAGGTGACTGTAATCGAGACGGAGATGGTTTAATCTTTTTATCATGAGTAAATGGAGATCTACTGTGCCTTGATGTCCTCTCCCTCTGTTTTGGAGTAAGACTTCTTGCTTTTGGGCTGCGTGCTGGTCGACGGCCTGGTGAGCGGTTTTCTTTTCCTGAAGAAGCATCTTTTGATGGAGATTTAGGAGGTTTTTTCTCTCTCTCTGTATCAGACCTCCTTGGTTTACGTTCCTTTGACCTTGACCTCCTTTCCTTCGATTTGCTTCTTCTCAGTACAGGGGACTTGGACTTTCTACTACGATCCCTAATCCTGCTCTCACTAGCTATAGGAGATTTCTTCAGGTCTAGGTCTCGTGATCGTACTCTGAAGTCTTCTAAGGGAGACATGGATTTCCTATTTGTTTCTGGAGATTGTCTGCGCAAAGGAGGAGACTTCTTCAATAGATCTAGGGAACGGTTTCTTTTAGAAGGACTTTTAGATTTCCTCCTCTCCTTAGACTTACTTCTAGGTACTTTTTCTTTAGAAGCTTCAGAATTTACTTTAATTTTTTTCTTTTCTGACTTGTGTTTAGTCTTCTCTTTGGACTTGCTCCTACTTCTTCTCTTAGAAACAGTTTTTGAATCAAGTTCCTGCTTCCGCTTCAAGCTTGACTTCATAGAGGCTCTTTTTCCATTTCGAATCTTGTCATTGATCTCACCTTCCTCTTCAGAACCAGAATTGTAACCCTGCAATATCAGCCCCATTCCAGACTGCACTTTACCTTCCATTAATTCATTGTCAAGCTCTGCTTTAATCATAGCTCTTTGCTTCTCCAAGTCTTCCAATAGAGCAAAGTCTTCTAGTTTCACTCTCTTGGAGGGGGAATTATCTTTGTCAGCATCTCCCATCTCTTTCCGCTTGTGCTTCTTATGCTTGTGTTTATGCTTGTGTTTTTTGTCTTTGTCTTCTTCTGAAGAATGTTTATGTTTTTTGTGCTTACTCCGATGCTTATGTTTCTTTTTCTTATGTTTACTGTGCTTGATCTGAGGCTCTTCATCTTCAGAGACTTCACCATTTTCATCAATGGCACTTCTTTCTGATATATCAGCATCATCAATACTGAAAAAAAAAAAAACGACAAAGATTCAAGACTAAAAATTGGTACTGTTTGACTCAACAGATATACGCTGTACAAATGTCATTTACGTCTTCCACTTGAAGTTTTTTATTGCCAGATATCAAAACCAGACTTTCTAAACAGTAATAACCAAATGCATGATCCACCTGATAATCAAATGAAGATGGCCTGTCATAAATACAGGTAATGAGCATAAAAATTCTGGGAAAGGCCCTTATTACTGAAATATCCTAATCTACTAGTGTACACAAACTAGGAAAAACAAGGCTTGCATTTACACAAAGTGAAAGCTTCTGAATTTTCCTGATGGAAAATCTGCCATTTTTTTCTCCGTGGTTACAGGTAAGAATTGTTAGAGTCTCCCACAACTTTCAACCTTTACCTCAAAAACCACTGAAAGTGGATGCAACTAGTTGCTCCTGTAGACTGCAATTTATAACCTGCAAGTTTAGTCCAGCTAACGTGGAGCCATCCCTGTGTCTGTATCCCCAGCCTTGGGTGCTTAAACGGGTTGGCCACTGTTGTACATAAATCGCCCATATGCTTTTACTGCTTTAAAGGGGTTATACGGCCGTTCTATCCAAAAATCAAAAAGCATTGCATCCCTTTTTTATGTTCCCTTCTTTAATACACCCACGTTTTTCAATTTCCCGGTTATTAGAATTAATTTTAATTCTAATAATAATCCCTGTATGCTCACCAATTAATTCATCGCCCCTGATGCTTCCTTTATTGCTGTGTGCAGACTCTGTGCACCCTGTAGAATCTTTGTTTACATGTCTGAACACTGATAAATAGGAGGGACCTGCAGCAGGAGATTATGACTGATCCTGCTGCACCTCCTCCCCTTCCCCTGTGTCTGTTAGTGAGACAGACAAAAAAAACAACACTGGAGACTACCATTAGGACGGACTGACGGAGTGAGAAACAGGGTATATACAGAATGCAGCATGTGGATAACAGGGAAAGGGTGATGCCACACTGGGCGTTTTTGGGCCGTTTTAAAGCACGCATTTTTAAACGGACTGAAAACGCATGCTTTAAAATGGTCCAAAAACACCCCATGTGGCATCACCCAAAGGCTGCAGCTCTCACAGGAGGCAAAGACACAGGAACATATACATGAAGAGACATGTCTAATGGAACAGATTTATTGAAAAGTGTCCAACCCCTTTAACCATTATGCCTCTAAATGGATAACTAAAAAAATATATATATTGTAAGGGAGATTTATCATCAAGTTTCTGATGTAAAGCTGTTCTAGTTACCCATGGAAACCAATCAAAGTTCAGCTTTGATTGTTTAAACATCTGTGAGAAAATAATTTTGTATTCAGTGCAATGTATTGGGAAACTGTAAAAATGACAAGAAAACACAATAGGGGAGATGTATCAACCCGTCTACGATAGAAAACTTGAGTACTGTAATTTGCAACTGAAACGCTGTGTGGTATATTTATTGAAGGTTTTAGACCATTGGTGACCTATGGAAAATAGTATAGAATGACAGCAAGCAGAGATCTAGAAAACCATGAGGAATTGATACAGCAAGTATATGGGAAAATTATATAACTTCATTACACAAACAATATCAATTATTTTCTTATATGTGCAATAAGGAGAGTGGGGAAAAAAAGCCAAACTTGACGCAGGCTGCACTTTTAAAGTGTTGTCCAGCTCGTTCGCAAAACTGCTTTAGTGCACCTTACACTCAACTACCTGCCTCCTGCCAGAGCACCAAGGTTTTCATTGGGGGAGATTTATTAGAGTGCGGCTCTTGTATTCTGCACCAGATAAATCATGCTGGATGCTTTATCTGGTGCAGTGTAGGAAGGGGAGTTAGACTTTAGACCAGCTATTAAAGCTTGTGCAACTTACACCAATATTTTGTGGTGCACCAACTAAATATTCTGGCCACTGGGTTAGGACATTCTCAAAAATGGTCTGAAATCAGTAAAAGTCAAACTGCTAAAACCAAAAATGTTCTAAAACCAGTAATAAACGTGGCGCTGTGCATTGCAGGTGGATATGACATGTTGATGTATCGCCCCCCCCATTGTGCTTTGCGGTATCATACGGCACAACACTCCTGCCAAGGGGGCATGTCAAGGCATGCAGAGGTCATGGGTGGAGGCCCAAGTCTGCGTACTATCTAGACTAAGTGAACATTCACATGGTTTTTGCATAAAACTAGGAGTGTAGTTTTGGCCAAGAGCACAGCCACAGGCTGGATACATCAGAAAGCTAAAGCCTGATTGCGCTAGAGGGACGGCGCTCCCATCATTCGCTAGCGCATGAGCGCCAACACGTGATAAACCCTCTTCGGTGTTTTACATGTAAATCATAAAACTGGAACCGCATATACAATTGGGCCAAGCTCCGCCACCAGGCGTTTACATTGCATTTAAACACACAATGCAAGCAGCACGTGACTGAACCCTGAGGCCAGTGACACAGATGAATAGGAGCCGCAGGAGGCGTGAATATGCTGCCATTGCTGGAGGGACAAGACTTACAGTATCTACAGTAACTACCATGTACAAAGCTGTATACAGTACTCAAAGCATTGTAGGCCAGCCCCATTCATCAGGCTGCCAAGCAGCAGAGGCGCTTTACTTGAGCGGCACAGCAGGCGATCTGGGCATCATAATCACTATACACAAGTTCACACCCGCGGTGGGAAGATTTGGTGCCACTTTCTGTTACTGATGGTGGAAACCTGTGCCACAGTCTGCAACAATGAAAGATACATTGACAGGATGGTTCAGTTTTGTGTTTCTGGGTCTAAGCCTGAGCTGACATTAGGCGAGGTCCACACCTGTGCTCTTATACTTATTCCCTATAACTGAATGGGGTCCAGGATGACTGTCACTTGTCAAGCTACATTTCAACCTCTTTACTCCCAGCACAGTGGCGCCCCCTCCAGTTGCTGATCAGGGGGCTACAGCCCTTGACTAGGGTAACAGGTAGAGCATCGCATCCATTGTCACTGTACAAGACAGAAATGCCCGCCCTCAGCCCATCATGCAGTGTACATAGTAGAGTGACAGGTGGGTGCCGTACACGGGCCCCTCCGCAGGTCGGGCACCCCCTCACTTCCCCGGGTGCGGGCTTCCGGGCACTACAACTCTCTAGTTGAGAGGTAATCCAGCTGGCCATTGTACACATAACATGCCTCCCCTCACAACACGGACACAGCGGGCTCCACCACATGGCACAGGCTGAGCACCCTCCCGCCGGCCAGCTCCCCCAGGCCCCCGCGGCCGAGGTCCCCCTGCCCCGCACTAATCCTTACTCCGGATCGCGCAGCTCCGAGTCCACAGCAGCCATTTTCCTCTCTGAGCTCACAGCCTCGGCGGAGACGAGGTTACGGGAGCGGAAGAGGGAAAGAGTCGTCACCTCCGTTGCTGCAGAGGTCACTTCCGGCAGTGGCTGGCAATGGTTGTCAACGTTGTGCTACAATAGAAAAGGAACACGTGACAAGTGACAGGCACTGCGCGGCTGAAAGTGACCATGGCCCAAGTGCACCCTCATGTACATTAGTTTCACATCTATACTTACTAGGACCAAAATAACTACATAGATACGTTACCAGAATAAAGAATCAAGGATTACAAGAATCAAGATTATTACATGGCTGCATTGTATTGGGGTCTACTACAGTATAATACCGATATGCTACCTAACATATCAGCAATTTATGGGGCCTAAGAGGAGTAAACAATACATAAAACAAAACATAATGCATAAAAGTTAAAAAAGATGGGAAAAAATAAAATCATCCCACTATCTAAAGAACAGAGAAAATGGTTCAACTGGCTTTACTTTATTGTTTTCAATTTCATCACATTTGGATTTTTTTCCCCAGCTTCCCAGTACACTGGAATTACTGACACTATTAGGCTACATAGCACGGCGGGCATACATCGGCACTGCGGAGAGGGGCAGGGGATGAGCGCAGCTCACCCCCACCCCTCTCCATAGGAGTATACAGCGCACGGCGCCGTATCACGTAGAAAGATAGGTCATGTCCATAGCGATGTATGAGGGACGTATATTGCCAGTATATACGTTGTCCGTATATACGTCCCCCATACATGTGTGTGAATGTAGCCTTAGGTATAATTTGTCCAGCAGAAAACAAGCATCGTACAACTCTGCACACGGAAAAATAAAGCCTAATAGAGAACCAATCAAGTCATCACAGGGAAAGTAAGGTGGAAGTTTCTCAAGGCAGCAGGAGCAATGACAGCTCATTCTTTGTCCTTCAGCACCCTGCAGTTACTATATATTGATGTCCAAAAGTCCACTTTTCCCTCCAGCCATCCAAATGGAACAGATTTCATCTTCTTCATCCTCAAGCAGATTTCATCTTCTTCCTCCTTGTGCCTGCATGCACAACCACCGAAGGTGAGAATAATATCACCCTGAATCTCATTTATTTGCACCAGGAAGCGCCTGTCTTTTTTCTCGATTACAGCACCCTACAGTTACTCTGTGACTATTGAAATATAGAACTTATCCAGCTGCCAGGTTTGGCAGAAGAACTTCTGTACAGCCTAGCGCCTCCAAGACCCCATGGGTTTTTGCTCCCACTAGCTGATTGTGATGTCACTGAGAGGAGAATGGTACCCCTTCCCACAGTGAGTTACCTTTTTCAGAAGTATTTTATAAAACTCTTGATAGGATGGAATAATTGCACAATTTCCAATAAACTTTTTCCTATATATTCAAATTTTCACCCTGATCCTATCCTGGCAGTGGGAACTCCTAATTTTGGTTTATATCCATTTCATGTGATAGATATGATTGTCCTTTGATTATTGTTGCACTTTTGGTGGGAATTAAGCTAAATCAAACTCCCCCACTTAGACGTTCCCTTTTGATCCTATGTACAGGACATATTGGTCTGAGAATTATGAATGACCACACTTTATGCATAAAGAGACTCTTCACTGAGTCCTTGAACTCCATGGACCCCTAGGGTCAGCGCAGCACCAGAACAAGGTACCGTATATACTTGAGTATAAGCCAAGTTAAGTTTAACACAAAAAAAATGAGAAAACCTATTGACTCGAGTATAAGGAGTATAAGCGTATGGTGGGAAATGCATGGGTCACAGCCTTCACCCAGTATATAGCTAGCCAGTCCCCCAGGTATATAACTAGCCAGCCCCTTGCCCCCTAGTATATAGCCAGCCAACCCATGCCCCCTAGTATATAGCCTGCCAACCTATGCCCCCTAGTATATGGCTATCCAATCTATGTTGCCCCCTAGTTTATAGCCAGCCAACCCATGCTCCCTAATATATAGCCTGCCAGCCAATGCCCCTTAGTATATAGCCAGCAAGCCCATACCCCCCAGTATATATCCAGCTCCTGCCCGCCAGTATATAGCCAGCCAGCTAATGCCTTGTAGTATATAGCCTGCCAGCCCCTGCCCCCAGTATATAGCCAACTAATGCCCCCTAGTATATAGTCAGCAGCCCCCTGCCTCCAATATATAGCTAGCCAGCCCCCTGCCTCCAGTATATAGCCTGCCAGCTCATGTCCCCAGTATTTAGCCATCCTCCTGCCAGCCCCCAATATATAGCCTGCCATCTTATGCCCTCAGTATATAGTCAGCAGCCCCCTGCCCCCAGTATGTAGCCAGACAGTCCCCTGCTTCCAGTATATAGCCAGCCCATGCCCACTAGTATATATAGCCAGAAGCCCCTGCCCCAAATATGCCAGGCCTATAAAATTAGCTCTATACTCACCTTTCCAACGGATATGTACCGGCCCGGGGGAGCGGGGACAGCGGCAGCAGGCACGGGTGCACCCGCGATCCTCGGTACGGACACTTGTGTTTCAAATTAGTTAAAAGCATGTGTGCACATTGCAAGGAGGGACTCAGACAACTGTTGATTCAAGTCTCACTCATGCTAATGCCCTGGGCAAATCAACACTGCGCCAGTTTATTTGGTTTCACAAGTCTATAAAGAAAAGTAGAAAAAAGTAGAAAAGTAGGAGCATACAAAGCATAACATATTAGGCCTCTTCTTGATTGGAGAGTTTTCCTGCTGTCTCACACTCACGTTACCATAGGGAATTCCTGAAATTCCTTAGCATCAAAGTTTTAGATGCGGTCTAGGATGCCAGCGCCATCTTAAAATGTATTCTCTGTTACAGTACTTTTTAGGAAAATAAGACAAGTAGAACTGACAGGATTTGATCTATGAGCTAGGTTTTCCTTAACAATTTCATAAAACATTTCCCTTCCCTCGTATTTCCCATTAGGGCGCTGACCAAGAAGAATGCCAATCCTAAACTCTGGCCTCCGGCGGCTGAAGAAGTCTGACTCCGTTCTCACCCAGCCGGATACTGAGAAACCGTTCCTGCTAGAGGTTGACGTCTGACGACCTTCTCAGTCGCAGAGAGGAATTATTCCATAGGTGATCAGGAGCTTCTGGCCACAAAACTTGCTTTGGAAGAATGGCGTTATCTTCTGGAAGGAACTCGTCATCCAATCTGCATTTACACCGACCACAAGAATCTCCTATATCTCCAGACTGCTCAGCGTCTCAATCCTCGACAGGCTCACTGATTCCTCTTCTTCTCTCGTTTCAACTTCTCCATTCACTTATGGCCAGCCGAGCTGATACCCTCTCATGTGCCTCTGATGTTGTTGGGGAAGAATCAGCTCCTCGACATATCGTTCCTCCGGAACAACTGTTTTTTGCTGCTACTGTGGACCTATGGCAGCTTCCCCTTTGCAAGACCTGCTCTTTGGAGAGGATACTAACTTGGGGACATTGCTCTTGTGTGGCTGGGCACCCTGGGGTGCAGAGATCTGTCGCTCTCATATCTGGTCAAGGATGTATGAGACTTTGTGAGCTCCTGCACATCCTGTGCCCGAAACAAGTCATCTTGTCTCAAGCCAGCAACTCGTGGTCTCATGTGGCCATGGACCTTATTATGGATCTTCCACCTTCTTCTGGTAATACCGTCATCTAGGTGGTAAGAGACCGGTTCTTCAAGATGTCCTACTTTGTTCCTCTGCCAGGTCTGTTGTAAGCTCCACGCCTTGCCAGCCTATTCTTCCTCCACATCTCCCGACTTCATGGACCTCCTCAGCACATTGTCTCAGATCGAGGGGGCCAGTTTGTTTCCAAGTTCTTGTGTTTGTTGTGCGACCAACTACAAGTAAAACTGGATTTTTCTTCTGCATATCATCCACGATCTAATGGACAAGTGGAGAGAGTCAATGAGTTTCTGGGCTCCTACCTACAGCACTTTGTCTCCGCTCGACATGAAAACTGGTCTACTCTCCTTACTTGGGCAGAATTCTCATATAATTCCCTGGACTCTTAATCTACTGAGGTTGCCCCCTTTATTGTCTACGGACAAATCCCACACCCACCTCTCCCCCTGTCTGTTCCTTCGGATATTCCTGTTATGGAAGATTTGATTCAAGATCTCACATCCATCTGGGAGCAGACACATCAGTCTCTACTCCAGGCGTCCGCCCTCACCAGGTTCCGAGCTGATAAGAAATGCAGGCCTCCTCCAGTTTTTTCTCCAGGTGATAAAGTGTGGTTGTCTTCCAGATACATCTGGCTGAAGATTCTCAGCTACAAATAGTTTCTTGGGACTTTTTGAGGTGTTGAAGCGCATCAATCCTGTGGCCTATAAGCTTCACCTTCCTCCCACCATGCGCATCCCAAACTTTTTCCATGTCTCTATTCTGAAGCCAGGAATCCTGTACCACTTTTCCAGCAACTTCCTTCTCCTGAGGCTGACTCCACCAACGTCTTTGAGGTAAAAGAGGTCCTGGACATGAAGATGGTGAGGGGAAAGCGGTTTGTCCTTGTTGACTGGAAGGGGTCCGGGCATGTGTATAAGTCTTGGGAGCCCGAAGACAATATCTTGGGCAGAGGTTCCTTCAGACCAAGAAGAGGGGGAGGCAAAAAGGGGGTGTACTGTCACGGGTGCCCCATGTCAAGGGTTGCAGGTGCACCCATGCTCTTCTCCATGCCAGCAGTCTCACTCACCTCTCCACGATCCAGCAGCGGCTTCTACTAATTGGCGCTTCTTCCCACATTCCCCGCCGGATCTTTGTGCTGTCTTGGCATTGAAAAAGCTGTATCACTTGACTTGTGCGTTTAGACTGATTTCTCGTTGTGACCCTAATTCTGTTCCTCCCTGACCCTAACTTACTGCTTTGCCTTTGACCATTTTGTGCTGCCTGTCTCGACCTCCTGCCTGTCCCTGACCCAGATTCTGCCTCACGACTCAGTACCTCGCCTTGGCCTCCACCGCGATCAAAGTCGCGCCTATGGAGCGACCTGGTAGTCCCGCAGCAAGTCCAACCCGCTTTGAGACGGGCTCTGGTGAAAACCAGGTGCCACTTAGTGTCGGCTTACGTCATCTCTTGGGATGCTACAGTGGGTCTACTACCCCTGAATCCTGACAAAGACATGGTTAGGTACCCTTTTTGGGGGTTGCCAGAAAAGTCTGTTTTGGTATTTTGGAAAGACTTCCAATATCTGCCCTAACCAGGTAATCTTTTAATTTTTTTTGCGTTTATAGCACAATAATGGGGGTTATTGAAACACCTGGATTTGTAGATAAGCTTTTTGAAGAAGAGGCCAATGTGTATTTACAATTCTTGTGAAAAGAGGTGAAAGTGAATACTAGCATACTAGCAGTATGCGTTTAATTACAGCTTTGGGATGTTGTGATTCATTGCATAGACTCCGTGTCTGCATCTCATGTAGCAATTTGGATCGCTACAATTCTATTAACTTTGCTTAATTGTGATGATGGCAAAGAGTTTTTTGTGCTAGGGGAGTGAGAGCTACAGTAGTGTAATAACCTGTTGAGGTCCTTTGGTTTTAGTATACAGTAGTATACAGCCTGGCCAGTTTGCCCCCAGTAGTATACATCCTGCCCCCAGTAGTATACATCCTGCCCCCACTAGTATACAGCTTGCCCCCAGTAGTATACAGCCAGCCGGCCCCCAGTAGTATGCAGCCAGCCGGCCCCCAGTAGTATACAGCCAGCCTGCCCCTAGTAGTATACAGCCTGCCCCAGTACTATACAGCCTGCCCCAGTACTATACAGCCTGCCCCCAGTAGTATACAGCTTTCCCCAGCATTAAAAAAACCCAAAATCTTATATACTCACCCTCCGGTGGCCCCGGTGTGCAGCGCTGCTCCCCCGGTGTCCGTGCGGCTCGTCTTCAGGCTTCCGCGCCCGTCTTCTTTCTTCCGCGCCCGCTGGAAGAACATGGCAGAAGAAAGAAGACGGCGCGGAAGCCTGAAGACGAGCCGCGCGGACATCGGGGGATCATCGCTGCATACCGGGGCGTGAGTATATACATTTATTATTTTTTAAATATTTTTTAAGTATGCATGTTATGTATTGACTCGTGTATAAGCTGAGGGGACGTTTTTCAGTACATTTTTTGTGCTGAAAAACTCGGCTTATACACGAGTATATACGGTACTTATCTCCACGGTGGCTCAGTGGTTAGCACTACAGCCTTGCAGCAATGGTGTCCTTGGTTCAAATACCATCAAGGTCAAAATCTTCAAAGAGTTTGTGTTCTCTCTGTGTTTGCGTGGGTTTCCTCCGGGTCCTCTAGTTTTTTCCCACACTCCAAAACATACCAGTAGGTTGATTATATTGTGAGCCCCATGGGGACAGGGACCCATTTGGCAAGCTCTGTGCAGCGCTGCGTAATCTTTAGGCACTGTATAAATAAAAAATTATTATTAAGAATAAGCTATTGTGTAATACGATGTGTAGTATTTTCAGGAGGAAATATCTGTCTTTCTCTGTTACCTGGTTGTTCCTTAGTAGATGTTCTATTGCCTCCATGCCTTTATTGTGTTTTATTAAGATGTATAAACTGCATACATCCCATGTCACAAGAATGGCTGACTGAGGTAGTAGAGAGAGATATTTAATGGAACTCAAAAATTGGGATGTACCTAGTAGAAAGGCAGGAGTGGTCTTTATCATAGGGGTCAAGATTTTTTCAAGATAGATGGCTAGGCTAGAGGGGCCAGGATCGAGTTGGTGGAGGCCACTTTTATGGATATTAGGGTGTGTGCTTGGCGCGCACTTCCAGGCCTTGGGACTTGTGCCCACACGCAGGCCCAGCCGAACTTCCGCCTTCCTCAGGGTCGCGTGCACAATCCCAGTGCACACACTACTTAAATGCCATTTTAACATTGAAGAACAGGCACGGTCTGAAAAAAGTGTGTGGCAAAGTGGCGCAAAGTAAATGTGCCCCTATTAAAGTGAACATTTTGAATTTTGAAGATTTTTTTACCAAATTCACCTTTTTTCATACATAAATTCTAAATATATCAACCAAATTTTTCCACCTACTTGAAGAACATCTCACGAAAAAAACTCTCTGAAAAACAATTGGGTAAATTAAAGCCTTCAAAAGTTATTACCAGACAAAGTGAAGCAAGTTTTGAAAAATAGGGCTTGGTCGTCAAGGCACAAATGAGCTTGGTCACTAAGGGGTTAAACAAATAAAATTGTTATGCGTTTGGAAAAACAGTGACACTCAAACACAAATATAAGTGTTTATAGTGTGCAAAATAAGAAAAAAGAGTCTTGCCTTGACCCTGCTGACCTGTAGAATAAGGATGTTCCTGCTAGGTAGCTAAGGGCTTTACAATAACGTTATAAGCACAATAGGAGCTGTATGACATGTTATTAGCGCCCTGCTGGCACCACGGACATTGTTTCCATTAGCAGTAACATAGTGGTAATGTCACATAACGCTGTATGGCCGCTAGTGGAACTCATCTGCCGCTGTCAATAAAGTTTCATGAAAAAAAAAAAAACACTGTAAGAGACTTGCACAGGCTACAGGGAAGCTGCACCGAGAGCAACAGGCGGCAGCTGCAGAGGAGGGATCCCGCTGCCGGAAGCCGAGTTGTCGCCCGCTCTGTGAGCGCTGCCAGCTCTGAGGACCCCGTATACCGTATACGGCCCGAGCTCTGTACAAGTAGTAGGCTATGGAAGACAGCACGGCGCCTGCCTCTGCGCTCGCTAGTTTTCGCATCTGTTATACTTGAGCTTTCCCAAAGAAGGTAGAAAGACTACCCAGTGTAAGGACACCCAGGCTGAAAGGTATGTTCTCACTCTCCCTAACCTACCTACCAATACAGTAGGTGGCCTGCAGGAAGGCAGATGGCATGCTGTGCTTAAAATAATAAGTATATGTTCAAATCTGGTCTTGTGGACATGTCTAGGGTGCACACCTGGAGGACAAGCTAAATGTATCCAATGACTAATACTGCATAGTCGGGGCATCCTTTTTGCCTCCATTTCACCAGTTATGTGGCATCCAGCAGGAAAGGCTGAATGAAAAAAGTCTTTAAGCTAGGTATTTCTATCCTGCATTCTGCTGTTGACGCTCAGCGGAGACAATAATTGTATATGTGGGACAGATGCAACAGTACTGCATCCATCCCCGGCCTCCCGTGAGGCTGGACTGGGTTTTGTAGTAGCAATGTTAAAAGCAATGTCATTAGGCCGATATCCTCTGATACGTATGAACGCAGCCTCAGCTGATCACAAATAAGGTTCTGATCTGAGTTTCTTTGCAGTATGTGTCTTACTGCAGAGACCAGTTGCTGCAGTCATTGAGTAGTTGAGTCATGTGATCTGGCAGTCACTTTTGGAACTTCCTGTGGTGACCCATGTCCTGTCCCAGAAGATCAGAGGCAGTACTCTTATTACTTTAACACTACTCCCATGTCACTGGTTGGAGGGGTGTGTGGACATTGCGTGACCCGAGGCTCATAGGTGAAAGGGAAAGTTTAACAGAATAAGTACAAAATGGATGACACCATTACGGTCTTGTAATTACCCTGGTAAAGTTTTTTTTTTTGTGTGGCCAACCCCTTTTACTTTGTGTTTATTGCTAGATTTTAAGCCGTATGATTGTGAACACAAACATATACCAAGGCTCTGGGTCTTGTAAGTGCTCTGAGGGTGGGTCTGCACCTACAACTGCTCTCTTTCTGCAGAAACTCCCCTATGCTGTAAGAGAGGGACTGGGGAGGAGATAAGGTTAGAAAACAGATGGTTCTTCAGGAAACTAGCAGCCCCCTCAGGTAGGGTATGAAATGTCCTTTCTAGATTTTTAATGTTGTCTCAACTTTTTACGTATGGAAAAATTGCCTCCGTAGTCATATGCTAATTTTTTTTCTCAATATTTAGGTGGTCTTCACTTTATTCTAATGAAGATGAATGAACTGAACTATAAATATGAGCAGATTGCACCAACAACGTTACATGTCCATGCAGAGATTACTACAGCCAACTTTTATGCCTCTTCTGCAGAAGACTTGGATGCCAGGATAGCCAGCCTGGTGGAAGTATTTTTACTGGAGATTTATAGGTGCAAACTTTGCCAGTTTACCAGCAGCCTGAAAAATCAAATCTGCCTTCATGTGTCAGAGGTGCATCAGCTCGATCAGACTCCTCTGATCCCAGAAAGCAATGAACCTGATGGAAGTGACTGTTTCAGAATTGAAGAGGAAAGTACTCAGGAAAACAAAGAAAATGAGGAAAACTTAGACAAAATGCCCTTCTTGTACAGAATGTTAAACACTATGAGCCCAACATCATGTGATATGAGTGTTGGAGACCAAAGTGGAAATGTAAATATGGTCAGTGCAAGTGAAGTAAATTCAATATTTGAAGGAGATCAGTCCGAGTTTCCCATGGATGAGTCTTTGCCAAGTGACTCCATTCCACCTTCAAGTAATGCTAATTCTCCCAAAACTAAAGGGGAAGATGAAGCGCAGTGTGAACACCTCTTGTCTCTGGGTCTGTACCGCATCTCCAACCTGAGACCCCTTTCTTTATCAACTGATGCTAAACTGCCTCCAAGTAGCTTGGTAAGAGAATCTGCAAGAACTAGGAGCAGAGGCAGAAAACTCAGAAACTCATCCTCTGTGTTGGATGTGAAAATTAACATTGATAAAAAAAAAGGTTATACATGCACAACTTGTCAACTTGAATTTGAGACAAAGGATACCTACAAAGTTCACGTGCAGTGCCACAAACATGGTGGTGGTTTCACCTGCTTGTATTGTGGCTCCATCATGAGTGAATGGGAACCAATGGAAAAACACATAAAAAGCCATCGCCTAGTCAGAAAGAGCTACCAGTGTCAGGTATGTGAGAAACGGTTTATGACCCAGAGTGCGTGGAAAAGCCACATGAGAGGCCATGACCAGAAGAGTGACGTGTTCTTGTGCACAAAATGCCCTTTATCATTTGAAAGTGAAAATGTTAGAAACCTGCATGTGACCTGTCATACCGAAGATGTCTTCAAGTGTTTTCAATGTGGACTTGTGGGTATGTGCTTCATTTTTTTCCCCAGCAGCTTATGTCTGTAGATGTACATTAGGAACTCCAGCATTGACCTACATTTTTGCTTCTAACCACGCTATTACTCTTTCATGTTTGTGAACCAAAAATAGTTGCCTTAAAGGGGAGTCTGTCACCAGCTTTTATGTCAAGAAACTAGCAGTCCCCTCAGGTAGGGTATGAAATGTCCTTTCTAGATTTTTAATGTTGTCTCAACTTTTTACGTATGGAAAAATTGCCTCCGTAGTCATATGCCAATGAGCAAGAGTCACTTTTTGTTCTGATGAGATCCGGGCATAGGGTCACAAAGCAAAACTTCCAACTCCTCAATTTCCCTAACTCCAACTTCACTGAAATGGTCATGGACTGCACAACTCTGATTCCACAGATGTGTTTTCCTGGTTACTCTAGCAGTTTCAAAGGGAGAGCAGGGATTTCCTCCCAGTGCCTTTTTTCCTCTGATCTGTAGCAGAGGAACTTCACTAATGAGCATGTAAATAAAGTGCAGCACTAAATGCCTAGAAGAGGCGTGCACAACTAGTGGCCTGCACCCTGTTGACAGTCCAATGAGGGCTTCCAGTATTATTATTTTCTGTATTTAGGCCGTATATACGTTCCCCATAGGCCGTCAATGGGCGCACGGAGCGGAACTGTGCAGCACTGTACTGTTCTGTACATAGGGATAAGGTAGGACATGTAGGTATTACGACGACGCGTGCCATGTATCTCTATGGAGAGGGCCGGGGCCAGCAGCGCTCACCCTCTCCTCCTCTGCCGTAGCCTAACAATCTGATTCACGCCTCACAGAACCACAAGTCTAATGTGACTTGAAATATTGGACTTTGGAGGTGATATTTTATAGGTAAATGGGTGATATTTAGCATAAAAGAGAGTTCTACATAGGACATATGATACCTACCTGAAGGAGCTAGTAGTGGGGTAAAAGCTGGTGATTGTCCTTTTAATTTGTGTTTCTTCTCCTGGGTCAGTGACCTTCATCTGAAAAGGAGAAATGTAAACTTTTGTCCACATGCCTCTTAAATGGAGCAGCTCTTTTTATGTTTCAGTAAAGTGGGGGAGATGAATGTAAGCCAAGGCACATTTCTTTAAATAAAAAGTAGATGGCAGTTTAGTTATCATTCTTGGACCTCTATAGACATCTATGGGACCCGGTCACAGTGCAGTGAGCACGCAATCTCTCACCTCACTGTGACAGAGCTGGGCGGCTGCACAGAAATATATACATTTTGCCATATTATGGTGCCGGACCCTCTGCTTTCACTTACTCCTCACCCCTCTCCTGCACCCAGCTGTATGCTTGTTTGGGTTACAACCTGGGCAAGCATACGTTTTATACGGTTCCAGCTTACAGTGGAATTACAGTTTGCCCTATGATCATGACTATGGGGAAGATTTTTCACTTTAAGCAGAGAGGGAGGCCCAGGCTTGGGCTACATGCACATAACCACATTCTCACCAGTGTCGGAACCCAGACATAGAACATGGCTGGGTGGAGAAGGGAGGGGGAGTGAGCGCTCGTCCACCCTCACCTTCTACATTACAAGACAAATGGGCATATATATATATGGCATGGCTGCCTGGCTGAATTACAGTCCAGTCATAAATACAATTAATCAAATGGAAACCCATATTTTTCATAAAAAAGAATGTGCCATGTGCTAGCCGTGAGAGAAACATTGTGGTACGGCTAGCTCACGGCCAGAAAATATAGTCTTGTGCATGTAGCCTTAGTCATGTCCACATCCCCCTCCTCACTGCCTTGTGTCTTGCACTAAAATTAAAAGAGATCAATTTAATTTTTAATAAAGAACTTCTACTAAAATGTTGGAAACCAATGATGTAAAATTAGCACAGCTAGTTCTTCTGAGTAGATGTTGTTACCTTTGGCCGCAGAGGTGCCTACCCTCATACAACCTATCAGTGACGGTCCTTACACAAGTGGAGTGTTTCTGCTTGGGATGGTTTTCTAAAAATTCTCACTGACAAACAAAGGAGGCAACTGGATTTTGTTTTCTTCTCACATTCATTTATAAGTAAGGACTCAAAACTTCCCTTTATTTTAACTCTTATATATTGTTTTAATTTTTTTCAGAACCAGAATGGAATAAGCTGTATAAGCATTTGTCCAGTCATGACAGCAGTTTAAAGCCCTTTGTATGTAGCACGTGTGGGAAAAGATTTTGCACAAAGTAAGTAATTTTTCTCCCCCTTATATTATCATCTTTGAGCTGCATCCTGTGTATGGTGGCACTCAGAGGTCGCACTAACATTTTTCCAGAAGGGTAATAATACTCTTCTCACCATTTTTGAGGAGTATTTTTAGCCGAGGAAGAGTATGGAATTTTCAGTAATACAAATATATAGCCAGCCGCAAACCCCCTACCTCCCCACGCTGAGCAGGCTGAGGCTGCCGCCTGTAAATTTATTTCATTTATTTTTTGGGGTGTTGAGGGCATAACACTTTTTTTTTTTTTTTTACTAAAGTAAATAGTCCTTTCCAAAAACATAAGCCTTCTGACCAATGCACTTGCGTTCAATAACTAGCATGATGTATTTGGCCGCGATAAAGTTGCTACTTACTGAGCACAGGTGTTTTGGATCAGGGAGGATTTTGTTCAATAGAATGAGTTTCAATACAATGCGAAAACATTGGGGTCTTTGGGGTATTTATTTAATTATCCCTTACTTGAAATGCCTGGATCATTGTACAAGCACTGTCACCCTCTATGTCTCATCCTCATAGATTGTAAGCTATTGTGACCATTGTATAAGGACTGTTACCTCCTGTGTCTCTTCCTCCTCATAGATTGTAAGCTCTTGTGACCATTGTATAAGGACTGTCACCTCCTGTGTCCCCTCCTTCTTATAGATTGTAAGCTCCTGTGACCATTGTATATGCATTGTCACCTCCAATTTCCCTTTGCCATCTCCTAGATTGTAAGCTCTTGTGACCATTGTATAAGCATTGTCATCTCCTGTGTCGTCCTCCTCATAGACTGTAAGCTCTGGGGACCATTGTACAAGCACTGTCACCTCCTGTGTCCCCTCCTTCTCATAGATTGTAAGCTCTTGTGACCATTGTACAAGGACTGTCACCTCCTGTGTCCTCCTCCTCATAGATTGTAAGCTCTGGGGACCATTGTACAAGCACTGTCACCTCTTGCCCCCCCACTCCCCCTCCCCCTCATAGATTGTAAGCTCTTGTGAACATTGTAAGATCACGGTCACCTCCTGTGTCCCATGTAGTCCACCTATGCATGGAATATCAATTATAACTATTTTGTAATTTATTGAATACATCTTATGTCAGGCTCAGGTAATCACTATTCATCAATTGAACTCCCTGGGAATACAATAGGTCAGTCACACAAACCTGTGAGAGCACCACAGCAGACACAGGACCACCACAACAGATGACAACAAACACCTTTGGAATCAAACGCACCTCCACTCTTTCAGACTCTGCCAAGTCTGCTAGTGCGCATGTGCAGCTGTATATATTAGAACTAGAGAGACGGGTCAGGAGGGGAGGAGGAGCAGAGACCCCCAGTAGTGGTCACATGTCCTGTCCTCCTGCCTGTGCCTTGCCCCGCCCCTCAGTGTAATGTGATTCCCCTACTGCAGTGGTGGCGAACCTATGGCACGGGTGCCAGAGGTGGCACTCAGAGCCCTTTCTGCGGGCACTCTGGCCATCAGAGTTCACCAAACACTGACCCTACCTACAGTCCCAGGCAATTTAAGAGATGCTGCTCTCAGCGCTATTTTAACCCCTTAACGCTGAAGCCACTTTTCACCTTCCTGACACGGACCATTTTTTAAAATCTGACATGTGTCTATTTAAGTGGTTATAACTTTGGAACGCTTTAACATATCCAGTTGATTTTGAGATTGTTTTTTCGTGACACATTGTACTTCATGCTGGTTGAGAAATTTAATAAATATATTTAGTATTTATTTATGAAATAAATGGAAATTTGGCAAAAATTTTGAAAAAAGCAATGTTTTCCAAATTCAAAATTTTCTACTTTTTGGAAAGTTGGTCATAGCACTAAAATAACTTGATAACTAACATTTTCCATATGTCTGCTTTAACTTGGCATCATTTTTCAAACATCTTTTCCTTTATTTTGGATGTTAGGAGGCTTGTAACTTTAGGTGCAATTTTTCAGATTTTTACGAAAATCATCAAAACCTACTTTTGGAGGGTCAATTTAGTTAGAAGTGACTTTATAAGGCCCACATGACAGAAACCCCCCACAAATGACACCATTTTAGAAACTACACCCCTCAAAATATTCAAAACAACCTTTGGGAATTTTGTTAACCCTTTGAGCGTTTCATGAGCGTGAAAGATAAATGAAAGTGAAATTAGAGAAATGTAATTTTATCTTACTATAGATTCATTTAACACTAAAATTTGCACCTTCACAATGGGTTAAAAAGGAAAATGCATTTTACAATGTTGAGGGCAATTCCTCTTGAGTATGCCAATACCCATTTTGTCACTGTACCCTGCTGTACGGACACAGTGGGGCACTTGGAATGGAAAGAGCGTTGTTTCGTTTTTGCAGGGCAAATATGGCTGAAAAAGTTTACATGTGTCAGGATGCATTTGGAGAGCCATAGTGGTACCAAAACAGAGGAAAGCCCCAACATGAGACACCATTTTGGAAAGTACACCCCTTGGAGAGTTTAGCAACGTGTAATTTGTGTATTTTCCCCAATAGGTGTTTGATTCAATTAGGCCCCAAAAGGGAAAAAAGGTGAAAATTTTCTCAAAAAAGTCACTTTTACCCCAAATTTTTGTAAGCCACAAGGGATAAAAGATGAAACAACCCCATAAATGTGTAAAACTATTTCTCCTAAGCACAGAACTGCACCACTTTTGCATATAAAGTGTTGTATGGGTGCACAGTAGGGCTCAGAAGGGAAAGAGGGGCTTTCCAGATTTGACAATCATCCTTTACATGTGTCAGGATGCATTTGGAGAGCCCTAGTGGTACCAAAACAGAGGGGAACCCCAACAAGTGTCACCATTTTGGAAAGTGCACCCTTTGGAGAATTTAGCAAGGTGTAATATGTGTATTTTCCCCTACAGGTGTTTGCTTCAATTAGGTCCCTAAAAGGAAAAAGGTGAATATTTTCCCAAAAAAGTCACTTTTACGGCTAATTTTTGTATCCCATAAGGCATTAAAGATGAAACAACCCCAAAAAATGTGTACTAGCATTTCTCCCGAGTATAAAATTGCCCCACACATGCAAATAAAATGTTGTATGGGTACGCAGTGAAGCTCAGAAGGGAAAGAGGGGCGTTGGCCTTTTAGAAGCCAAATTTGACAGACATCCTTTACATGTGTCAGGATGCATTTAGAGAGCCGTAGTGGTACCAAAACAGAGCGGAACCCCAACAAGTATCACCATTTTGGAAAGCACACCCCTTAGAGAATTTAGCAAGGTGTAATATGTGTATTTGTCCGTAAAGGTGTTTGATTTAATTAGGACTTAAATAGATAAAAGGTGAACATTTTCTTATAAAGGTCATTTTACTCCTAATTTTAGATAGCCACAAGGGATAAAAAAATGTAATAACCCCTCAAAATGTGTAAACCTATTTCTCTCGAGTGTAGAAGTACCCCACATGTGTATATAAAATGTTGTATGGGCGCACAGTAAAAGGAAAGGGGAATGTTTGCCTTTTAGAAGCCAAATTTGACAGAAATGTTTGACATGCATTTGGAGAACCCTAGTGGTATAAAACAGATAAGAATCCGAAAAGTGACCCTAATCTTTGAATGCACACCCCTTAGAGAATTTTGCAATGTGTAATATATGTATTTGCCCCTACAGGTGAATGATCCAATTAGGCCCGAATCATTAAAAAGGTGAAAATTTTCCTATAAATGTCACTTTACCCCTAATTTATGTAAGCCACAAGGGATAATATATTAAATAACCCCAAAAAAGGTGTAAAACTATTTCTCCCGAGTGTAGAAGTACCCCACATGTGCATATAAAATGCTATATCGGCGCACAGTAGAGGAAAAGAGGGATGTTTGTCTTTTAGAGGCCAAATTTGTAAGAAATCCTTCACATGTGTCAGGATACATTTGGAGAGCCGTAGTGGTACCAAAACAGAGGAAAACCCGAAAAGTGACCCTAATTGTTGAATGTACACCCCTTGGGGAATATAGCAAGGTGTAATATGTGGTGTAGTGTAATACACGTGGTGAAATGAGCATTTTGAACATATAGGTGGTTTCCAAATATGATGTGCAACGGAGTCCAAGATGGAAATTGCAATTATTTCTGGAAAGTTCAGTGCCCGTTATGTGGCGCCCCTTATGAAATAATGGAGGGGTTTAGGGAGCAACGGGACATAACAGTTGTTACAATTATTCATTTTACCGAAATTAATTCACAATAGGTTGGGCGTGAATTGTGAATGTCAAGTGTATAAGGAGGTAGAATATACCAGGGGACCAACTAAACTTTTGTCACTCTGGAGTTGTCGCAGGTCTCTTAGTACATAGTGTCCATCCTAACTTCTCTTTTGGAACAGACTCTTTATTGAGTCCTACCATTAGAAGCAGCAGAATTCACCGGGAAAATGCTGTCCTGGCAAAACATCTAAACCAGAGGTACTGGGGCCCGTCCTTCTTGTCCCAATATTAGTTTCCTAATATCTTCCTCTTGAAAACGGAGAAATGATACGGCAGGACATGCACATTGGAACAGCTCGTAAGAGTTGTACACCATAATCTGTACAATGTACACGGCCCGCACTTTTGTACCAAATCTTCGTTTTAGTAGGGAAATTATCACCAAGTGTTGCTTTTATTCACCCTAGCGATGCCCATTGTGACGAATATTGCTGCTTTTGGCTGGACCAAATCGACCAGCAAATAGCGGCAAACATGGACAGAGGGGGGCAACAAAACCCCTCTGGACCGCAAGGCAAAATTGGTGGCTGTCAGGAACAGCCGCCACCCTGCCCCGATCACCGTGTCTACAGACATGGTGATCGGTATTACTGACGTCATAAGTAAATTCGCTGCTATCGGCTCGTCTGAATTGATGAGCCAGTAGCAGCGATAATAAACTGGGGGTGTGTGGGGGGGACGTAACCCTTCTGGTCCATGGGGCAGGATGGATGGCTGTCAGGAACAACCACCGTCTTACCCCGATTAGTGAACAGCCGCCGTCTTACCCTGACCGGTGTTGGAAAGTCACAACCCGCCGTACCGTTCTATAACAACGCTCGTTGGGAATAGGCTATACAATCTTTATTTATTTTTTAAGCAATTTAGACAAATAAGGGCTTATTTTTTGCGAGACGAGATGCACTGTAAAAAAAAACCTTAATTTTAGTGGGTTTTTAGCTTATTGAAGAAATTTTATTAACTTTTTACGTGTGGAGGAAAATAAAATCATCAATTCTTGTTTTGGATTTTTAGCATTTTTTTGGGGGGTTGTTCACTGTAGCATAACAATAATATATTATCTTTATTCTACGGATCACTACGATTACGGTGATACCTCATTTATATAGTTTTATTTTTATTTGTCCAATTTTATTGAAGGAAAACTAGAATAGAAAAAATTGCATTTGTTTTAGTATTGCCATTTTTATAGTGGCATAATTATAGTATTTTTTGGTTTACGGAGCTGGTTGTAAGCTTATTTTTTGCGTGACAAGTTGCTCTTTTTATTGGTATCATTTTGGTGCTTGTAACTTTTTCGGATCACTTTTTAGAACATTTTTTGTAAAGCAATTTGATAAAAAGTTTTAATTTTTGGCAAGTTTTTGTTTTTTTTTTTTTACCACGTTCACCGAGCGGGTCCAATTATGATTAGGATTTATTGTACAGATTGTTACGGACGCGGCGATACCAAATAAGTGGGGTTTTTTCGTGATTTAGTGTTTTATACTTTATTACTTGTGTAAAGGGAAATGTGGTGTTTGGGGGGACTTTCACTTTCTTTTATTATTTATTTTTACTGTAAAAAAACCTTTATTTATTTTTACTTTTTTTACATTTACTGACATCTTAGCTTGAATAAGTGATCTTCTGATCACTTGTTCAAGCTTTTTTACAGGTTACACAGTGCAATACAGATGTATTGCACTGTGTAATGTAAGACACTGAGCATGCTGCGCATGCCCCAGTGTCTTACAGCCGGGTCCTGCCAGGAGGCAGGGACCCGGCACCGAGAGGAGGATCGCGCAGCCCCGGGCACCGGCAGTCCCGGGGCTGCGATCGGAGGAGCGGACCCCCCCGGTAAGCGCCGCGGGGGGGTCCGATTCACATTTAAATAACTTTAAATGCCTCTAACACACCGCGGTCAGCGCGACCGCGGCGTGTTAGGGGTTAACACCCGCGATCGGAGAAATCTCCGATCGCGGGTGTTAGAGGCGGGTGTCAGCTATAACATATAGCCGACACCCGCAGCTTCTGGCCCCGGCTCCGTTCAGGAGCCGGGGCCAGAAGCTTGACGTAATAGTACTGCATTTTGCGGGAACGCACCTCCCGCGATGCAGTACTATTACGTCAAATGTCGGGAAGGGGTTAAAGTGACACTTTGTTGGCAGTTTGGAACTGCGGGAAAAGTGAGATGGTGATGACAGAAGTGCATTATCTTTGGAGGTTCTCATTCTGGACCCACCCCTTCTCCTGTACAGAGAGACCATGGAGAGAAGCTACAATGGTAGATTGAATTTACCCTCCTCTTGTCAACTGTACTGTTGGCCTTAGGGGGCCGATACAATTGGAAGATGTGGAAGAACAGGTAGCAATAAGCTACTGTATAAAATTCCATGGTGGCACTTCAACCAAAATCCACTTTTTTATTGTGAAGTGTGGGCACTCTGTCTCTAAAAGGTTCGCCATCACTGCCCTACTGCTCCCTATATGCTATATCACACAGACACAGAGCAGCTGGGAGAAGACAGTGACTGCTCTGTGCTGAGGGGGCGTGGCCTGAGCTCCTCTTCTGCGGGGGAGGAGCAGATACATCTCTGCAGTGTAGTGGGGCGGTGTGCACGTGACTGCTCTGTGTCTGAGCTCCGCTGCCCGCTCTGTCCTTACACACTAGCAGGCGGGAGCTGCACATCACTACTGCCCAGAGCCACACAGCGCTCACACAATTAAATTGCCATGCGTATTTATACACTTGGTGGTTTTTTTGGAGAGTAAATCGGCCTCTGCATGCGTCATAGACGTTTGTAGAGGCGTTATTGCGATCTCTGGTGGCACTGCTCCTCTAACTGGCAGCAGTGCTAGGAGCTATTACTGGATAGGGCATTAATATTGTTGGCCTGGGGAAAAAAAGTTATGTTTTCCCAGCATATGCGAGCATTGCATTTTTACATGTAGCATTTCCATAAAGGGTTAATAAAGATGCATTGTACAGAAAGCAAACAGTAATTATCCACCTCCAATCCTATGGGGACATAGACAGAGACATCTGGTGTATTTTTAGCTTTAGAAAATATAAGATAGAAGGGATTTATTTGAAGCTATATCATTATCTTATCTGCCATAACAGCAGAGTGTAATGATACTCTTCCATATAACTATACTACTCCCAAATCCACAGTATTGATCTTTCAAAACTCGGTGTCTGGACACACGACTATATAAGGAATGTATTTATGTGCTTTTGGGAATTTTTTCTAGCTGTGTTTTGTGTTTTTATCATATAAAAAGTAAATTTCATTTAAAAAAAATTTTATTTGGCAAATTAATTTAAAATGTGCCCACGCACGGCCATTGGTTTCCAGAGCCCACTGTTCGAACCTCAGAACTCAGAGTATGTCCCAATACTGCCCATGTTTATGGCCCGGGCTTTCTTTTCTACCGTCATTGGCACATGAGTGGACTTCACACTCTGATAAAACACGGGCCTCAGATCTGTTGTTTGCAGCTCGTCAACGGATGTTGTGTGCATGTAGCCTTTCTCAGATATGACATTTCCTGGTCTTATTTTTGTGAAGAGTTGTGTGTAAAGAACGCACACACACAAGTCAGCTAGTATGTAGAAATCTGGGTAGGCTAGGACTTGATATCCAATACATAGTAATGTCTGGGCTTAACTAGCAAACACATGGAGCTGTGCATTGTCCATATCACATCCATGGCAGTGCCGAATTAATACCTCCATGCAGTGCCAGTTTGTTGGTTTGTTCTACCATTTAATTGTTTTTTTTTTTTAATTATTTTTTACAGGCAATTTGGTCTGAGGGCAGAGAGCCCTTCAGTAGGGACATTAAAGGAAACCTACCACTTGTAGGAGCTTATTTTTGTTAGTGTTTTTAACCGCTGTATCGCGGTTTAAAACACTTTTTAAACTTTATAGCCGAAGCTGCTTCGGCGCAGGGAGGTACGTGCTCGGCGCTTACCATGCGCGCGGCTATCCTTCACTTCCTACGTAGCCGCGCGCATGGTAAGCGCCGAGCGCGTACCTCCCTGTGCCGAAGCAGCTTCGGCTATAAAGTTTAAAAAGTGTTTTAAACCGCGATACAGCGGTTTAAAACACTAACACCGAGCTGGTGCTCGGTATTTCCTTCTTACACCTGCCACTTCAAGTGGTAGGTTTCCTTTAATCCCTGCTACTGCAGTAAATGCTGGAATTTGGGAGGTGTAATCTGTTAGGGGTGCCCAATTTAAATCCTCAGGCAGAACCTGAGCATTAACTCTCCTACGACTCTGAGTGGGTTCTCCTGAATCACTGGAGGAGGAGGAATCGTGAAGCAACATAACCATTTTATAAACTGTGAAACACTACACATTTTTTTTAACACTGACGCTGACTAACTAATGGACTGACAGGGACAGACTGACAAATGACAATGACCGACGGTAACTGACTCTAATGAACTAACAACTTTTTTTAAATTATTTATTATATATTTATTTAATTTATTAAAAAAAAAAGTTTTAAGATTTAAAAAAAAAAAAGAAAGTGAACTCTCCCTTATGAATAGGAGGTGAAGGGGTCAGGTGCTGGGGACACAGAGGGGCACCTTATAGTGTGTCCTGGTGCGCTAATTAAGCACTCACCAGCAAGTACTATAGCGTCTAGGTGCGTGTAGGGGTTAATAAGGGGTCCACATACATGACATTAAGACGAAAAGAAATGCAAGTACAAAATAAAAAAGCTACAGAAATCTGTAACAATTGGTAGAAGGATCCTGCCTGTGAGACATCACAATCTATTTGGGAGGATAGATTAACTCCGAGTGCCTTTGGATCTTTATTTTCCAAACTTTAGCTCACAATATCCCTTAGAGGTATTTAGCCAACACAGCATGATGGTGGTAGTAGTAGTTCCAAAAACTAGGGGTTGGCCACAATTAACTGAGCAGAGCAAGGAAAGAGGCAGGTATATAATTTTTACTGATGCAAGACATAGGGGAACATGTATTTTTACCTTCTCTTTTTTTTTTTTTTTTTTTTTTGGGGGGGGGGGACTTTTATGGTGCATTTTTGAAACTATGCAGGGTCTGAAGAAGTTCGCCGGTAGGGGCTATACTTTTGACCAGTTACAAGCTATCTTGTCCTACCTCTGCATCAACAAGTGTATTCCTAACACTGGTGCTTTACTTGTTTGCCGTATACCGTATATACTTGATTATAATCCGATACCCCTAATTTTAACACCAAAAACTGGGAAAACCTGTTTTCTTGAGTATAAGCCAAGGGTGGGAAATGCATTGGTCACAGCCGCCCAATATATGGCCGGCCAGCCCCCTGTAGCGTATGGCCGGCCAGCCCGCAGTTTGCCAAGCACATAAAAAAAAAAAACTTGCATACTCCCCATCGGGCGGTCCCGATGCTCGACGTGGCTCCCCAATGCTCCGGTCCCTGCGGCTCCTTTCTTCTCTCTGGGCAGCAGATCGAATGGACGCGTCTCTGCCGGCTACTACAGCATAGAGAAGACATAACAGGAGCTGCGCCAAGCAACGGGGTGCCAGAGGGCGAGTATGTAAGTTTATTTTGTTTATTGACTCGTGTATAAGCCGAGGTGTGGTTTTTTTAGCACTTTTTTTTTTGAGCTGAGAAACTCGGCTTATACATGAGTATATACCCTAAATACCCTTGAAGATGTTAAGTAATTGTATAATTGTTTGTATAAACTGTGAGTTTATACATTGAAGGCCAAGCATAAGCCACTGACCCTAAACAAAATGCTAATGTATGTGAAATTGTCTTTCTATAGATCACAAGTGAGGATCCACTCGTCTAAACACAAAAAGCACAAGCCATTTCCTTGTTCATACTGCAATCGAACTTTCAAAAACATCCACCAAATGAACAGACACCAAACGCGAGTACATCCCAAATCTGATAACAAAGATGGCAAGACAGGAAAGGAGAAAGTCGAGAACCAAAATCGCATTCTTGTTCCTGAAGGTTCCAGCAATCCACAAGGGAATCCAAATAAAGCATTCAGCTGCGACCTTTGTAGCAGGTAAGAATTATTTCTGTCTTTTATCCTAATTTATGATCATATAGTCATAATTTTTGTGTGTGGGTTTTGATGTAGATCATCTTGAATGACCGCCCATTTTAATGGATTTTGTTACAGTATAACTGAGCCTTCTGTCTTTTTTAACCAGCTTCTGGTAATGGAAGGATATGAAATTGTATCAATAAAGAAAAAAGGGTAACAGCTCCCCCATAGGAGGCTGTGTAGGTCCCAGGTCACGGATGGTCAGGTGCACGGTATCCCCTTAAAAAGACGCTTGTCCGGATATCCTGTGTACTGTATGCTTGCAAAGAGAAAATATGTTTTTAAAGGGCAGGAGATCCAGCATCCACAAATCGATACACAAAACTGTTAAGACATAGTCAAAAATGTAATCTTCATGATAAAAATTTAACATATAGCAAATGTTAAACATGGATATAACGAAAAAACACGAGACAAAAAAATAGCAGCGGTAACGCGTTTCGAACTATATCATCTTAGTCATACCTAACCCCAGAGTTAACATTGTAAATGGGAAACCTCGCACAGCTTACCTACAACCTAAGTCTGACCGAGAACAGAAAAGATCGGGAGTAACCTTCAGCACACAGTATAGCACCCAATTCTATGACATTGTTGCAATTATAAAAAAAACACTTACCTTATCTTGTACCATGAACCCACTTATATATTTTATCTGGAGGTGTAGCGTTTGTAGCACCTTGTAGCCTCTGACAAAAATTCCTATGATACCTGTATAATGCTTATAGCCTCTTCCTATCCTAAAATATAGGGCTAATAGATATGAGAACCAGCAAACAAGTACAGGCGGCACAGTGAGAGCAATAGGGATTGTAATCCAGTGTGGGTGCAGGCTCCCGAGGTTCGACTCAAAAACCCCCAAGGATGTCCAAAAATTGCAGGCAGAAGGGCAGCACTAAGTAGTGTTCAGTGTTTATTCACAAGTGGAAAATACAGTGCAACGTTTCGGCTAGCCCTTCTGCCTGCAATTTTTGGGCTAATAGATATGAGGATATCTGTAAAACATTCTCAGATTTTTCTGAAGTGGGCGGGACTTCCTGTTGTCATGAGCTATGGTCAGTGATGCCAATAGCACTCAGGGCATTCACGTGAACATGAACAAGCGGCTCAGCCAGTCAGGATACAGAATCAGTGTTGCTGCTTGTATAGAGGCAGGGAAGATACAGAGCACTGCATCATACAGTTATCTACTACATCACAAAGAAGAGGATATATTAACCCCTTCCCGACGCGCGCCGTACTAGTACGGCGCGCGCCGGGTCCCGGTGCATGGAGAGGGCTCGCGGGCCGAGCCCTCTCCATAGCCGGTAAGTCTTTGCTGCATATTGCAGCAAAGGCTTACCGGTAACACCCGCGATCGGTGCTAGCACCGATCGCGGGTGCTTTCACCGCGATCGCCTCCGGCAATGCTGCCGGAGGCTTCAAAAAGATGGCGCCGCATGGGCGCCGCCATCTTGGCGCGGATCTCCGCTCCCCGATGACGTCACGGGGAGCGGTGATCCGTTGCCATGACAGCATCGGGCCTCCCGAAGGCCCGAAGCTGTCTCGTTTTAACCTATTCATTACAATGTGCTATCAGCACATTGTAATGAATGAGGAGTAAAATCCCCATATACTGCCATATTGCAGTATGGCAGTATATGGTAGGATCGATCAGACAACCTAGGGTTAAAGTACCCTAGGGAGTCTGAAAAATAGTTAAAGTAAAAGTAAAAAAAAGTTAAAAAAAAAAAAATTATATTAAAAAAACCTAAAAATTCAAATCACCCCCCTTTCCCTAGAACTGATATTAATATTAATAAACAGTAAAAATCATAAACACATTAGGTATCACCGCGTCCGAAAATGTCCGATCTATCAAAATATTATAACGGTTTTTCACTGCGTTTAACCCCGTAACGGAAAATAGCGTCCAAAGTCAAAAATGACATTTTTTTGCCATTTTGGAAAATATAAAAAAATTAATAAAAAGTGATCAAAAGGTCGCACAGTCCTAACAATGATAGCAATGAAAACGCCATCAAAAGTCGCAAAAAATGACACCACCCACAGCTTCGTACACCAAAGTATGAAAAAGTTATTAGCGCCAGAAGATGGCAAAATCAAAAAAAAAATTTTGTACAGGAGGTTTTAATTTTTTTAAATGTATGAAAACATTATAAAACCTGTACAAATGTGGTATCCCTGTGATCGTAGCAACCGAAAGAATAAAGTAGACATGTCATTTGGGACGCAGAGTGAAAGCTGTGAAATCCAAGCCCACAAGAAAACGTCGCAAATGTGTTTTTTCACCATTTTCACTGCATTTGGAATTTTTTTCCCGCTTCCCAGTACGCGCCATGGAATATTAAATACCGTCACTACGAAGTGCAATTTGTTACGCAGAAAATAAGCCATAACAGAGCTCTTTATGTGGAAAAATAAAAAAGTTATAGATTTTTGAAGGTGGGGTGTGAAAAATGGAAGTGAAAAAACTAAAAAAGGCCAAGTCGTGAAGGGGTTAAGGGTGCGTTCACACATGGCAATAATGCATGCAGCGTTTTCAAACGCATCAGAATAGCTAAGGAGAGATTTGCCTGCTTACAAAGCTGTTAACATTGCGTTTACAAAATGCAAGTGTTAATGCAATATTAACACCCATGATAACGCATCTGTTTGTTAATGCAATGTAAACAGCTGTGTAATCAGGCAAATCTCCTCTTCTCAGCTGTTCAGCTGCATTTGAAAACACATGTGTTAATGCCACGCCTGAACGCACCCTACATTAGATGAACACATGGCAGCACCTCACACACACACTTTCCAAACTTTCAAACACAAACCACTCTTCTACATTGCGTTCCTGGTATGTAATTGGATGACATGAAGCATGTGATCAGCCACATGGTTATAACATCACGGCCGGTCCTGGAGTGGCCGGGAGCTTTTACTGATTAGGGTGCAGTCTTGGAACGTTTTTAAACGCACGTTTAAATCCGTTTGAATCTGTTTTTCTTTATATCTGGAAGTGTAAGCAGCTGTGAATCGGGTTAAAACCAGCCAAACGCAAGGTTAACAAACCAAAATGCGTTTTCAGTGTGTTTAAAAACGGTCAAAGAATGCATGGTGTGACAGCACCCTAAGGAGCCTGCCATGTGTCAGGGACCCCTCCGAACAGCACCCACCCTCTTCTCTTCTCCAGCGTCTAGATATGGACTCACATGGCAACCAACCCACAAGACAGAGATAAGGTGCTGCTAGTTTACCTAACGGCTGCAGATAGGTAATGAGTGTAAATTTTGGCTTGGTGCAGAGCTCTGCAAAAGTTTTTTATACTTTACAGTTACGCTTTAAAGGGTATTCTGTATAAATTCTGTATGCTATGTCAGGCTCTAAGGTGCACACATGAAAAAAGCTCACATTTACTTCCTTTCATGTGGAAATCTTTATCATATTAAATAATAATATTAATTCCTTTATGCGTAATCTGTGTGTGCTATATAAATAAAGGAATTATTATAATATTAAATAAATGAGGTTGAATGCTTATAGCGAGTGTACAACAACTATTTTACAAGGGGTCCTGTTTATATTAAAGTAACAATTTAGCACAATTAAAAAAAACAAAACACAATATACGTTATTTCCAATAGGTGTCAGTAAAGCTCAAGTGAAATAGTAGCTTGTGGCTTAATGTAGCAGGTGACATGCCTCATCCTGTGTTTCTATTGTCTGTAAGCAGGTGACAAACAGGTTTGGTATACTGGAAGAGTATGGATCCATGGAGTACAACATATTTTTTTTTTTTTAGGGGGGAAATGAAACCCTGGGAATGTTAGGACAGCATAGAATATCTTCCTTTACTGGCATTTGTTACTTCTATACAGTAGTAACTGGAAGAATAAGTAGCCATAAGGTCAGGTCATGCTGGGCAGGCTGAGAATATTACTGACGGTGTTCTTCCTCACTGGATTGTCATCTTCATCAAGAATACGCTTCCACCTTTTATCCTAATAGCTTGAAACTTGGTCCCTAGCACAGATGAAACATCTAAAGGAATTTTCATCTCATGTAAATAAAGCTTAAAGCGGTTCTCTGGACTAAATTAATTGATGACCTTTCCTTCAGATAGTATTTGAGAGCAGCTGTTCATAAAGTTTATAGACAACGGAACAAGAAGTAGACAGCTTGATCCTCATTACACTGTGTTCCAAATTATTAACATGATAACAGTATATATTTTTTTTAAATATACACAAATGTATGTCCTAAATTCTTATGAACAGAAGAGTTTTCAACCTTTTCATTTTTATTAAGAACAAAAAATGGTCATTTGTGACATTATAAGCATTAGCAGGTTATTACAAACTGAAATCAAACAGTTTTCAAGTCAAACATTTATTCTAGGTGATGTTACATTTGCACATAGGACCCCTTGTTGGAAAGGAGCTTCTGAACTCTCTCATCATTGAATTTGTCAGTTTTTGGATGGTTTCTGCTTCAGTTGTTTTGCAAGAAGACAGAATACCCTCCCAGAGCTGTTGCTTAGATGTGAACTGCCTCCAGCCATCATAGACTCTCGTTTTGATGATGCTCCAGAGGTTCTCAATGGGGTTGAGATCAGGGGAGTATGGGGGTCACACCATAAGTTTGTCCCCTTTTTATTCCCATAGCAGCCAGAGATGCAGATGTAGTATTTGCATCGTGAGAGAGTGTATTATCATGCATGAAAATGATCTTGATGCGGAATGTACGGTTCTTCTTCTTGAACCATGGCAGTAAGTGCTGTTTGAGAAACTCCACATACATTATGGAGTTCATGTTTACCCTTTCAGGGATCCTAAAGGGGCCGACAAAATCACTCCACATGATGCCAGCCCAAAACATTACTCCAACTCCTCCTTATTGACACCGTAGCAGTGTTTGCTTGGGGTGTCCATCAACCAGCCGTCCTCCACTCCAGCCATCTGAACCATCGAGCGTTGCACGGCACTCATTAGTGAACAAAACAGTTTTGAAGTCACTCTTCATGTATTGTTTGGCCCACTGGAGCCGTTTCTGCTTGTGTGCAGTGGATAGAGGAGGTCAACAGGCTTGCGCACAGCTGCAGACCTCTGAAGGACCCTGCATCTTGTTGTTGGGGGAACGTTGGAGGCACCAGCGGCTTCAAACTTGTCTGCTGCTATGACCAGGCATTCTTGCAGCTGCTCTTTTAACCTGACATAATTGCCTGTTGGAAAGAAATTTTCCCTTATCATATCTTTTTTTTTTTTTTTTTTTTTTTGTTTGCAATGAATCATTTGGGCTTGAGTGATTTTTTTATTTAAAAAAATTAATTATTTCTTTTGGTTTTGGTCTAGGTACATGTTACTGCATTATAGATTTGGTTACTTCCCAGTCATACTCTCCAGTAAACTAGATTAGCCCTTGTATATGACAGGACCTGTCTCTTTGTGTTAGTATATAAGGCTGCAGCTTTAATTTATGTCTGAGAACGTAGCGGCTGTGCGCTGAGTCATGCTACACAGCCACTCTGAATGAGATCATATTTGGCTCCTTCTCTCCCCATCTCTTGTGTAGCCACGAGTACAGCTTTCATGAGATAGAGAGAAGTGCCAGCAGTGGAAAGTACTGGGAATGTTATCTTAACTGCAGTGCACAGGGTTTCATCTCCTCAACTCCTAAATGTATAAACACTTTGTCAGAGATACTCTCCTGATACGTTGTGATATATTGGTAGTGTTTTTTTGGTATATGCTTATTATTTTAGCATTTGCTTTGGTGCAGATTATGTTATCTTTTGCAACGTCGAAGAAGTTGTGAACATACAATTAGACGTGGTACTAATGTATGCTGCTGGAAGCTATAGAACTGTAAGGATTGCCATTTTACCTGTAATTGTCACACACAAGATTTCTTTATTCAGTCAATTCAGTTGTTTAGTTAGTTTTACATTTCCCAGAAAGAATTGCCTCTAGGAAATGTCAATTTTTTTGCAGTTTCATAGACCAACAAACATCTACCACAATAGTTTCACACTGATAACAGTAGATTCCCCAAAATATTCAAACAGTTATTGCCTCAGTGTGTCACCTACTGAATATTTTATGTCCACTCTTATTATAGTGATCCTGCAGGAACTTCCTCTTTAGCCGCAATATAAGCTGCTGACATTTAACATAAATTTTGTAGTTTTAAAGTATAAACCAACTCTTCAGGGTGCATATTTATCCAGAATATTCAAAATTTCACAAGGCTCAAACACTCTACTAGTCAGTAAGTACCGTGTCAGGCAAGCTGGCTGAGGGGACGGCGCAGGGGAACACTGGTGAGAAAGTCCAAAAAACACCGAAAAGTCCAACAGAAAAAGTCAAGTGATCACCGCATCAAACGTCCTTGCCCGCTTTTTAATTAATTTCAATTGCGTGAAATGCACTGGGATAAAACTAGATTTCACAGTACCTTCCTCCAATGAAAGAAAGAAATGCAAATACTTTGTGTGTTCTCCTGGTCCGCGTTCCTCCGGCTTTGCTGGATAAGACACCCGGATAGCGGCTGATAGTCGGTGCGTGGGTTCTGTATTCCGACTAGGGAATCCTGCCTCCTTGTGGTTAGTTCCGCTAATTCCGCGGTTACTCCAGCTCACTCGCCATAGGGAAGAGAAAACGACGCGCAATAGTGCAGACGGATTTTTGTGTAGATTAAGTTGAAAAAATTTATTCAATATACTCACAAACAAAAAAGTATATTGAATAAATTTTTTCAACTTAATCTAGTAGAGATGTGTCTGCTGCTAGAACTCTGTGTGGCAGTGACCTGGTCTCTAATCTGAGCTGCCATTACCTGTGATTTCTGAGGCTGGTGACTCGGATGACCTTATCCTCCCCAGCAGAGGTGACTCTTAATCTTCCTTTCCTGGGGCGGTCCTCATGTCAGACAGTTTCTTTGTAGCACTTGATGGTTTTTGCAACTACACTTGGGGTCACTTTCAAAGATTTCCCAATTTTTACACTGACTGACCTTCATTTCTTAAAGTAATGATGGCCACTCGCTTTTCTTTATTAGCTGCTTTTTTTCTAGCCATAATACAAATTCTAACAGTCTATTCAGTAGGACTATCAGCCGTGTAACCACCTGACTTCTGCACAGCACAACTGATGGTCCCAAGCCCATTCATAAGTAAATACATCCCACTAATTAAAAATGACAGGGAAAACCTGTGATGTGAAAACCTTTTCAGCTACCTCTTGAAGCTCATCAAGAGAATGCCAAGAGTGCACAAAGCAGTAATCAAAGCAAAGGTTGGCTACTTTGAAGAACCTAGAATATTAGACACATTTTCAGTTGTTTCACACTTTTTTGTTACGTATAATAATTCCATATGTGTTAATCCATAGTTTTGATGCCTTCAGTGTGAATCTGTAATTTCTATAGCCAGGAAAATACAGAAAACTCTTTGAATGAGAAGGTGTTTCCAAACTTTTGGTCTGTTCTGTATGTTAAAATGGTAGAAACAAATGTTTAGAAATGCAGTATTTTTCTCTCTGACTTTGTGGCATGTCTTGTTTCCATGAATGATCTCATCTGCTGAGCCTGAATGGGCTTATTGTGCTTGCATTGTGATGAAATCCATTTTTCCCCCTAGGAAGTGTTCATCAAAACTGGCTTTACAGAGACACATGGGAGTACATGCGGGAGAGAAGCCATTTCATTGCTCCCATTGTGAATATAAAACTAGGCTAAAGGCTTCTCTCACACAACATATGAGAATCCACACAGGTAAATGTCATGTAAACGGCTAAGAGACACTGGTCTCTCTTGTGAACCTAATGTCTCAGACCATGTCTGATCTGCAAAATGTGTGACCAAGATACTGTGTCTGACTTTTATATGTAAGGTTATTCTTTAACATTACAAAAGCTCATTACATTCCTACCAGGACCTCTCAATCCCCAACCGCTGACCAAGGAAAGAAGTAAAAGATGGGATGGGGGGGGGGGGGGGGATCTCACTACATATCTTACCCACACTATTTTTCTCCCAGTCTTGACATTGAAACATTTTTCAAAGTTTTTAATCTTTTTGGTTAACATGAACCGTCTGTAGATGTTGACCCTGGGACTTGAACCCAAGTCCCCAGTTCTGCAAGGCTGTAATGCTAACCACTAAGCCACTGTAAATTCTGCAAAGAGTTTGTATGTTCGTGGGTTTCCTCCGGGTCCTCCGATTTCCTCCCACACTCCAAAACATACTGGTAGGTTGATTAGATTGTGAGCCCCATTGGGGATATGGACCAGTTTGGCAATCTCTGTGCAGCGCTGTGTAATCTGTGTGCGCTATATAAATAAAGGAATTATTATTATTATTATTATTGTAATTAACCCCTTAACGCTGAAGCCACTTTTCACCTTCCTGACACGGCCCATTTTTTCAAATCTGCCCTGTGTCACTACAAGTGGTTATAACTTCGGAACGCTTTAACATATCCAAGTGATTTTAAAATTGTTTTCTCTTGTGACTCTTTGTACTTTATGTTAGTTGAAAAATTTTGGAAAATCAGATATTTGGTGAAAATTTGGAAAAATTCTTGATTTGCGGACTTCAAAATGTTCTACTTTTTCCATACATAGTCATAACCGCAAAAAAAAGTAATAACTAACATACACTAAATGTCTAATTTATGTGGCCATGGTTTTTTATGCATACTCCTATTTTTGTAGGATGTTATGGGGCTTTGAACGTCAGGTGCGATTTTTTTTTTTTTTTCACATTTTTATATAAAATGCAAAATCCTGCTATTGAGGGACCTGCTCAGGTTTCAAATCACTTTGAGAGGCCTAAATAAAAGTAAAACCCCATAAATTACCCCATTACAGAAACTACACCGCTCAACGTACGTGAAACAACTTTTATGAAGTTTGTTAACCCTTTAATTGTTTTACAGGGAATAAAACAAAATCGGATGCAATTTTGAAAGTAAAATTTTTTTGGCTAAATGAATGTGTTTTTCAAAAAATGTACAATTCTCAGTGGATAAAATACCAAAACGCTCCACAAAGTTTGATACGCAATCTCTCCCGCGTATAACAATATATGTATATGTGTTGGTAACCTGCTCTATGGGCACACGCCAGGGCATCGAAGGGAGCTGCGCCATTCAGAGCAGATTATGCATTGTCACTTTTTATTGGTTATACAATCTTAATTTTTTGGCAATTTGGACATATAAGGGCTTATTTTTTGCGACATGAGATGCACTTTACAAATACTTCATTTTAGTGGGTCATTAGCTTATTGATGAGATTTTATTAACTCTTGAATGTATGGGTGAAAAGAAAATTGTCAATTTTGGTTTACTTTTTCGTATTTTTTGGGGGTCGTACATCGTTCACTAAAAATACTATATTATCTTTATTCTATAGGTTACTACGATTACGGTGATAACTCATTTATATAGTTTTTCATTTATTTTTACAATTTTACTGGATAAAAACTAATATAGAGGAAATCTCATTTGTTTTTGCATTGCCATCTTTTCGGAGGCGTAACTTTAATATTTTTTGGTTGACAGAGCTAGTTTAGGGCTTATTTTTTACATGTTGAGTTGTTTCTTTCAGTGGTACCATTTTGGCGCACATAACTTTTTTTGATCACTTTCTAGAACATTTTTGTGTAGAGATTTTATGAAAAATATACATTTTTGGCGTGCCAGGGGTTAACATCCGCGATCTGAGAAATCTCCGATCGCGGGTGTTAGAGGCGGGTGTCGGCTATAATATACAGCTGACACCCGCAGCTTCTGGCGCCGGCTCCGTTCAGGAGCCGGTGCCCGAAGCATGACGTAATAGTACTGCATTTTGCTGGAACGCACCTACCGCGATGCAGTACTATTACGTCAAATGTCGGGAAGGGGTTAATGTAGGGAATTTAGAACTGCCCCACCCCAGAGCAATGGTTTTCATTTCGGTCAAAAACAACAATTTTCTAAAACAAAACATAGTTGCGCTATTCTCTGACTTAGCGCTCAGTGGCGGATATATCTGACAAATTTTGTAAAATGTAAGAAAATATATTCAAAGTCGAAGTAAAAAAAAGTCAAAAATCCAATACAGAATTGATGCTTTTCTACTCCTGCCCTCAAAAACGAGTTCCTAAATTTTCACCAATAGGTGATACCAACCCCAAAATGGCAACACTGGAAAAAGCATATCATCCCGCAAAAAAAAAATGCAGTCACATGGCCCCAATAACGAAAAAGCGAAAAAAAAAATTTTAGCCTACAAAAATCCGAAAAAACTAAAATCCTGTTAGCTGCAGGGTGCTCCTTCCCTTCTGTGCCTCGCTGTGCCCCCATACACAAGTAACGTCCACATGTGGGGGTCTCTGTACTCGGGAGAAATTATAGAACAAATTGTATGGTGGGTTTTCTATTTTTATCTTTTGGAAATGTATAAATTTTACGGCTAAATAAACGTATACCTGGCACAATTTGACCATTCTAAATTTCACCTCCATTTTGATTCAATTACTATGAAGATCTCAAGGGGTTAACGATCTTCCTAAAAGCTGTTTCTGATAGTTTGAGGGGTGCAGATTTGAAAATGGGTTTATTATATAGGAGGGTTTTGATGCTAAATATGTAAAATTTCATTCAAAACAGTATTTATCCGCAAAAGAGTAAATTCTGAAAATACAGAAAAACGCTATTCGATTTGTAAGCCGCACGACATCAAAATAAATTATCCAGACATTTCAAAAATTATGAAAATGTAAAGTAGACATATGGGAAATGTTATTCAGCAACTTATTTAGGTGGTAAATCTACCTGAAAATGTAATGATTTAGAATTTCAAAAAAGTTAAATTTTTCAAAAAATCATTTTTTTTTCTTTTTTTTTGGAAAATAAACGCAAAACTTATCAGCCAACATTTATCACTAAAATGAAATACAACATGTGGGGGGGGGAAAACAATTTCAGAATCGCTTTGATAAGTAACAGTGTTCAAAAGTTATATAAAATGACGCGTCAGAATCCAAAAAATGGGGTTGAGCCTTAAGCTGTAAAATGGCTGCGTCCTTAAGGGGTTAAAAAAAACCTTTGCAAAAAAACAACTCTTGAATCGCCATTTTTGTTTGTTTTTTTTTTACACTTGAGTGGGGTTGGATTAAGAATACCGTATTTTCCGGACTATAAGGCGCACATAAAAGCCTTGGATTTCCTTGGAAATCCAAAGTGCGCCTTATAGTCCGGTGCTGGAAGAAAGGAAATGCATCCAGCTGAGCACGGAGAGGCGGCAAGTAGATAAAAATAGTGGCATTTATTAAATCCTTTTAAAAAAGAGCATGTACAGCACAGTACAATGGATAGAAGAAAAAACATACAGGCAACAAGCTGTTGGGTGTTTTGAGAGTTTACACTTTCATATTGATTTATTTATAGTCCGGTGCGCCCTATGTATGGCGCAGGGCAGCGGACCATACTTACATAGGTCCCCGCTACCGGAGACAGCAGATCTCCAGCGGGAACTGCAGACCACGCGACACGAACAACTTCTGCCGCGTCGGTCTGCAGTTCCCGCTGGAGATCTGCTGTCTCTATGGTCCGCTGCCCTCCTCCACCTCCCCCTCACCTTCCCCGCGTCGCCGCGTCTCGTCGCGTCTCTTCTCGTTGGGTCTCCGCTCCGCCCCCGGACCTCCGCCACGCCCCCGGACCCTGCGCCTTATAGTCCGATGCGCCTTATATATGGAATTATTACATATATAAGGCGCATCGGACTGATTCGCCTTATACTCCGGTGCGCCTAATGGCCCGGAAAATACGGTAGCTCTCAATTCACCAGTCTTAATAAATTCCCCCATGTGTGTTTAGTAGAAAACAAGCCCTCATAACTCTAAGTTATAGCTTTTGGAGCCTGAGCAGCTTAAAAACAAACACATTAAAGTGAATCTGCAAGCAGAAATTGACCCGAAGAGCCACTACCAGTATGTAGTTAAGCAGGTAAACTCCTTCCAGTTCATTTTAGCAATGAAGTCAAGCTCCCTCTTCCCCAGAATGCCCTCGTTGTAATTGATGGTCCAGGGAGATCATAACTGGCTCTCCAGAAGTCTGGTTAATAATTTCAATCACAGCATATGAGACGTTCTGATGTGGGAGGCTTGACTTTGTTAACTCTCCACCTCTGACTTTTATAGAGCAAATTTGCACCTCGCTTCAAAGTTGGTTTCCTTATGCCACCATGGTGACCCATGAAAGAAACTGATATGGAAGGTGTTAATCTGCTTGACAACCTAATGGTAGTGGTTTCTTAAGCAAATTTCTGCTAATGGGATCCCTTTTAAAGGTTAAAGGACATATACCATCAGGATCAAGTATAGTAAACCAGTCACACTGACATACTGGTGTTTGTCCACTCTTGAATGATCTGCTCTTCTTTTAGCTTCTTATGCCCTGTTTTAAAATTATTCAAATGATCCTGAGGGGCTACAAGCTCCATAGGTGTTAATTGAGCCATGAGCCCCTTAGGCTCATTTCTATAATTTTTAAAGCCTCTCTTCTTAAAAACAAGGGCATAGGAAAATAAAGAAGAGTGGATCCTGCCAGAGGCGGCACTCGCCAGTATGTAAGTGTGGTTGGTTTACAATCCTTGATCCCGGTGGTAGATGTCCTTTAACAAAGATTGTAGAACTAGGAATATCTTTCTCCAGTAGTTCTTTATTTTAGGAGATAACCAAATCAAGTGGATGAAGTTTACCCCAGTTGTTAAGTGTCTTAAACAATTAGATTCATTTATATGCTAATTTTTGGCCGTATAGTCTATGTAGTATGTTGAAATGAACCATCCAATAACAACTTGTAGAGGAAAGTTTTATATCCCACAGGTCAAGTTCTTTTCCCTCCTGGAAAAGGTAACTGTGATTTTCTGCTACAGCCTTTACAAGTGATAGAACTTCACAATGTGTCTGCCTAGAAATAAGTAAGTCCATACGCTTACATGTTGGTGGCTTTATCCTATTCTTGACTGCAAAATGCATCATAAAGTTGATAATACCAGGATATGATTCTCTTCAAGAAAAACAAGTAGAGAACTAAAAGGAAAGCAACCACTTGGACACTGTTGATTTGAAACCATGAGCCTGCTACTATCACTTGCTCAATTCACATTTGGAATAAATTTGGTTCAAAGATTTGCTGTACATACTTGAGTATAAATTGACCCAAGTGTAAGTCGTGGCCAGTAATTTTGCCACAAATAACTGGGAAAACTTATTGACTCGAGTATAAGCCTAGGG
Organism: Engystomops pustulosus; assembly: GCF_040894005.1. Taxonomy (NCBI): domain Eukaryota; kingdom Metazoa; phylum Chordata; class Amphibia; order Anura; family Leptodactylidae; genus Engystomops; species Engystomops pustulosus. Next base: position 82,836,651 of record NC_092415.1, on the reverse strand, counting down.
TGGGAAGGTCATTGGTCACAGTAATAAAAATGCCCTGCAGCAGAGTCCCCGTCTCTGCTTGCATCCAGGTGAGCATGGAAGGTTTTTTTAAACACTCGGGTAAAAGCCGAGGTGTTTTTCATTCGGTACTTATGCGTTAACAATTTGACATTATTTTGATTTGGGTCTTTTTGTTTTCATTGTTTGATCCTGTATTTTCTCAGGTGAGAAGCCTTTTAAATGTGAACTGTGCTCCTATGCGTCAATAGATGCCAGCTCTCTCCGTCGACACATCAGAACTCACACAAGTGAGAAGCCTTACAAGTGTCAATGTTGTTCCTACAGCTGGTGAGTTCATACATGGCTTTTATGTTAAAGGGATTCTACCAGCCATTTCGACTGCAGATAGTATTGGGAAGCAACCCTGGAGAGCTGTGTAACACGTTTTTTGTGTGATTTGTAACTGCATGTTTGTGAAAAATATGCCCTGGCGTGTAGCCCTGTAATAGATCTCTTTACTGAACACAGCACGGTCTCTTCCTACTACTTAGCAGGATTCTGGTTGGAGATAGGTTTGGGAGATGTTTGAATTAGGGTTGCACAATGCATTGAAATTTTGGTACCTTTTCAATTTTAAAAGGGACAACTGTTCAATACCAGGATACCTTGCTGTGCGATGCTGAGCATGTGATCACTTCACCACCAATCAGAGAGCTCGGGCAAAGAGACGGAAGTAGGGAGATTTTTTGCTGCGCTTGATGTAACTGCAAATGAAGTTTCCCCTGCCTCCAGTTCCCCTGACTCCACTGACCCTTATCAGTGCAATCTCTTTAACCCCAGTCCTGGACCTCAGAAGAAACATGACCCACTCTCCATGATGAAGCTCTGGCCATGTGTCCATCAGTGCTAATTTGCAAGCTGCTGATGCCATGATCACTGCCGGAGAAGATTAACTCACTCAGTGCTGGTCCAGGACCTGCAGGGCACTCTGCTTCTGTAGTGTTTGTGCCAGAGAGGTCTAAGAGGAGCTAAAGGAGTTAAAAGGGTTAAACCTCTCCCTCAGTAAGGGTGCGGTCACACGTCGCGTTTAACGCATGCGTTTAAAAACGCATTGGAATAGCTGAAGAGTGATTTTGCCTAATTAAACACCTCTTAACACTTGTGTTTACAAAACGCATGCGTTAACCGCGATGTTAACGCATGCGGTAACAATGTGTTAACAACCGCATGTGTCAACCGCGATGTTAACGCATGCATTAACAATGCGTTAACGGTTGCGTTTTGTAAACACAGGTGTTAGCAGCTGTTTAATTAGGCAAATCACTCTCCAGCTATTGCAATGCGTTTTTAAACGCATGCGTTAAACGCGACGTGTGACCGCACCCTAAAGAGGCTGTGGCCATGTGTCTGGTCATATCAGTAATTAGTATTCCTTAGTTCAGGCTGCCTGATCCCTAATAACATCTGTTCAGCCCCAGACTTGTGTTTAATATGCTTCTGTATTCTTAGTTTTGGTGCATTAACTTGTTGCGTTTTTTGGAAGCATTTAAACGCCTCCCAGAAACGCATGCGTTTGGCTGGTATGCATTTTTCATTATTACTGGAAGTTTGAGCAGCTGTTTTAACATTGTGAGACCGCTGCTTACACTTAATGCAATAGAGAAAAACACATTCAAACCAGCCAAACACATGGTAACATGCAAAATGCATGCGTTTCAGGGATATGTTTAAAAACTGCATCCATAAAACTGCACATATGAACTCGCCCTCAGAGAGGTCAGGATGCAGGGCTGAAGGGGTTATACTGATCCTGCTGTGAAAGGCCGTAGTCACGTGTGCTGCTAGCATAACTCACAATCTATAAATATAATCCATTAATTAACCCGTTTAGTCAGCCCCGTAAAAGAATCTCCTACAAATTTAGCAAAAATGCTGTGTTTTTGTCAGTGTTTCAAAAAAAATAAAAGTAATCAAAGTGATACAATGGTATTACAGAAAACCCCTTAAAAATCTGAAAAGTATCATATCGGTATCAAGTATTGTGATAATTTTTGTGCATTGTGCAACCCTAGTTTGAATGCAGAAAGAACACAGTAGTTTAAGAAGACTCCTTTATATCTGATTAGATCCATCTCGGCACCAGATTACAGCACTGGGACAGGGGATGGGAGGGTGTGCCAGGCTGCCAGAAGTAATCGGAGCAGAGGTGTCTTGCCCCTTTAAACAAACAGGTCCACAGCACCAATGGAGGGCCGTGCAGGAGACTGGGAGCGCTGTAGGAGGTGAATACACATACACCACCCATATGCTACCTGTAGATTTTTAAAGAAAGTCAGACTAAACTTTACTATACAGAAAGTGATTTTCTTATTTGCAGCCATTTATCTCCATTTATCTCCAGCTGCTCTGGGTGCTATCATACTTATGCTATTATACTGAAAATATTCAGTGACAATTGTTGCTTTCTTTCTTTTTTGTTTGTGTTCTGCTGATGCAGGCCTCCGTATTGTATCTTGGTTCATTGTACTCGAAATCTATGTTTTATAAAATAAAAAATGGAATAAAAAAAAACATATCTCCAGTGGATATTTTCTGTGACTCCTAGAAACACAATCTTGATATTAAAGGAGAGATTTTCCTCTTTAATAAACAGCAGAACGTTGTTTCTTAGTCATAGATCCAGGCACCATCATTTTAGAAGGCAGGAGACTGTATAACAAATATAAGAAGATTACCACAGTCGCTGTGTCTGGATCTATGAGTAAGTGTCCCAGGTTTATCATGCTGGATTTAAATGGTAGGTTTCCTTTACAGAAGAGCAGAATAGAACTGCAAAAAATTTCCCTGGACATTCAGGCACCAATGACCTTTGGTCACAACAGGGTTAAAGGAGTTTTCCATGCACAACAACATTTTATACTAATACATGGGTATCGTTCTTCTGGCACCCAAGCCATTACTGTAATTTTGCAAAGGAATTGTAGAGCCACGTGTCCAATGAGCTCAACATTTACTTTAGATGATGATTTAGTATAAACCCCTTTTAGCTAAATTGCAATAACATTCTTAACACATAAAATGTGTGTATTTTTGTAGTATTCAGAAGAAAAGCCTTGACCTCCACATACGCCGTCATCACACCAGAGAGATGTTCAAGTGCAGCCTTTGCACATATTCTTCTCCTGACAAGCAGCTGCTACATAAACATGCCAAGAAGCATCATACCAGTGAGGACCCCCAGCATCACACCAGCTGACAGATATCTGCTTCAGAAGTCATCACATGTCGATAATGTCTACCTCTTCTTACAGAAAAGTTGTGGCTGCAATGAGATGATGTATTTGGAGAATGTGGTTTAGCAGTGGCTGTACAGACGGCTCCGTACAGCAAGATGTTAACCGCTGTCATGTTGCATCAGTTGTTCTTGGATTACATTGGGCTCTTGGTAATCTTGCAAATGAAAATAAGGATTAGCAGCCTTCTGTTGTCTCTTTGTTGTAGTCTGTCAATACAACACTATGAAGTATTTATATTAGAAAGATTACACTATCTACAATGGTTTCTAACTAATTTTACATTGGGGCAAAAGAAAAAAAAACAAAACAACAGACTTGTGATATATCTGCTGATACATGGAACATGATACATTATTGTTGACCTCTCGTCTGAGGACAGCTTGTGGCCAAAAAGGGGCTATTTAGAAGATCTATGTGCCTTCTGTTGAGTGCCATATAAACCCTTAATCGTCTCCGCTCTTGCGAGTCCATTGGGTCCACACATTAAACAACATATGCTGATTAAATTTAAAAGAACTTGTTACTATGTGTGGATAGAACAAATTGTGGACGGGCTAATACTGAGGTGCAGCTCTGTGAATCTGGGTTTTCTGCTTTTTTTTTCTAATTTTGCAAAGTTCCGATTTGCCAAAATTCACTTCTGCACACAAAATTGTTCCAAAGCACCATCTGTAATTTTTGTTTTTTAATGGTCATCTTGTCTTCATATTTATCCTCTATTATAATAATTCATTTTTGAGTTCCGGTCACATTTATATCAGAACCTGCAGATTTTACAATGTAATAAATGATTTTCTGTACCCGTGTTAATATTTTTTTGTAAATACTATTGAGTTAATACGGTATATGTTTCAGTTCTTGATTTAGCAATTTGTTAGCTTGCATTGAAGAGGTAGAAAAGAATCTGCATGCCTAACACACTGACATACTACTTGGGCAGGTGTCTCCAGAACTGGAACCCACTTCTTTATATTCATAGTATTTGTACTGTGATGCTTAGAAAAAATCTCAAGTACTAGGAGGTTCAATTCTACTCTTCTACTTTTCTGTAAGTGAAAATAGATCCGATTATTTCACTGAAAATGCCGTTTAGTCTTATTGAATATATTTGGTTACAAGAGGTTAAAGTTTTGGAATATGATGTTTGACATAACCCAAGACATGTCCTGGAGGGTGTCCACAAACATAATGTTCAAGTGGATTTACTGCAAATTGCAACAGTTCTGAGCCGACATCACTTACACTTCAAACACATGAAAACCATGTCTCACACATACCTACTGTGAAGCTGGATCTAGCAATTCACTGTAAACTGCATATGCTTTTTCCTGAAGAAAACCCTATTAAAGCCCAATTACCTCCAAAATACTAAACACATATAGAATAAAATGAGATAAAACTGAGCAGAAAAGACGGCACACGGGAAAAACGGTAATAAGTATTTTCTCCGCTTTTAAGTCTTTTTATTTTTCACTTTTCAAATGTGGCAAGATGATCAAAGAGACAATCAAAGCAAACAGTTCCTTTCCCGATACGGATCAGAACACAAGAGTAGAGGTAATTTCCTATTGCTGGTTCGTCTTCTTGGGATGGCGTTCAGCAGGCCGAGATTGTTTGTGGAGCTCCCGGTATACAGCTGGTTCCAGATGCAGGTGTCCGATCTTCCGACTAGGAAACTGTACCCCTCCAAGTTGGTTCCATCAGGTTTATTACTGCATGGTTCACTGCCTTACACCCCAAACTTCCATGTGGGCATAGACCCTGTTGGACCTTCATTAACTTCTTTATATTGATATTTGATTTTCAACATGCACCCATCTGCATGTGTATTCTTTTGAGACTTTTTTTTTTTTTTTTTTACTTCATTGTTTAACATTTTCTCACTGGTTTCCTGTTTTCAGCTCAAGAGTACAATTCTACGGAGATCCAGTTTATTTGGACACTGAAATATTTCAAGATATTTGTGTAATTCTTTCCAGATGACTAAAGTCTTAAGTATTAACTTCATGAATGCAGACAATATTTTCAGCTGCAAAGCTGAGCTCTGCATAGTCTCATTTTTAGAGGAAGTGTTTGTTTTGCATAAGCACCTTGTATGTAAAGTTTTATCATTAATTGTATGTGTACATGAATAAGGTAAATATGGCTCCATAACTTTTGACACCCCTACAGATCACGAGAACGGGGTCCGATGGGGTTGAGACCCCTTGTAGCTCCCCGAGACGACTGGAGCAGACTGCCACTGCTCCATTCATGTCTATGGAGCTGAGGGAGATTGCCGAGAACAGCAATAGAAATATATCTCCCTAATTTTACTTTATAACTTATGATTTTTAACATTTTCAAGCTAAGTATTATATCACTTTGTTCTGCTTTTCTTCTATTATTTGTACTATACATTATAGGAATTTTAACATCTGAGCATAACCTTTGACAAGAGGGTATACAGACACCCCACCTGGTAGTTAGGGGTAAAAGGAGAAGCACAATGCTGATGAGATTGGGTACTGCTGGGAATACAATTATTTACTACAATGTATATCGTGGGAGAAAAAGAGTATTTTAGTCATCCAGATGAGTGCAAGTTCTCCCACTTAAAAAGATGAGAGAGGTCTGTAATTGACATCTTAGGTAGACCTCAGCTATGAGAAACAAAATGTGAAATTAAATCTCGAAAATTACACGGTCTGATTTTTTTTTTTTTTTTTTTTTTTTATAATTGTATTTTTATTATCATTTTTCAAAGAAATGTAACAGAAAAGTTAACATGTACATATTGCACAATAAAGTTTTTCAACAACAATACAACCAAAAGACAAGTTTCGTCTCAAAAGACCTCAACAGCTTGAATCTTCCATTGGTGTATCAGGACCCTAAGCCTGACCGTGCAGTATTTTTCTAGTATTTAGACATTTGCCCAGGATGACATCTGCATTACATCTAATCGGTTGGGGGGGGGGGGGGGGGGTGTCAACGAAAGACAGTCATACAAACACACCATGACAACAATTAACAATTGGGTAAAGACAAAAAGGGGATGACCATATCACTCTCCTCCTCGTGCTCGCTCCTCAATCCAGTAGCGATCCCAGCGTTCCCAAGTTTTATCAAAGAAGGGGATACGATTATTCAGAGAAGCGGTCAGGTACTCCATACTACGAGTCTCCCTCACCCTAGAGAGAAGGTCCATTCGGGAAGGGGGGGCTTGCCTTTTCCAGAATTGTGCTACCAGGCACCTTGCGGCTGTGAGTATGTGTAGGCTCAATTTTGTAGCCGTCTTGGCCATGGGTTGAGGAAAGACATTTAGCAAATAAGATAGTGGGGAGAGTGGGATGTCCACCGCTACAACCTCCCGCAGGAGAGACCTAACCTCCTGCCAGAAAGGCTGCACCAATGGACATGTCCAGAAGATGTGTTGGAGAGTTCCACCAGTTGAGCCACATCGCCAGCAAGTATCCGGTGTATCTGGAAAGAGCCTGTGTAACAAGGACGGGGTATGATACCACTGCAACATTAGTTTGTACTGATTCTCCTTATGTGTGGCACACAAGGAGGTTTTAGCCGCTCTATTCCAGATCAATTGCCATGTGTCTTGGGATATTGGACTCCCCACTATGCTCTCCCATTTGGCCATATACGGGTGTGCAATAGGTTCATCTGAGCTTGGGTGTAATAGGATCATATAGATGTCGGATATAAGGCCAGAAGTGTGGGTGGCGGTTTTGCAAATGTGCTCAAATGTGGTGGGCGCCGAAACCATCTCGGTACTGTTTAGGGACTGTAAAAAGTGTCTGATTCGAATGTAGTGAAAGTTTGCCGTATGCGGGAGATGGAATTTATCCTGTAAGGCAGTGAAAGGTAATATCTTCCTGTCTCGGTAGTCCACAATATCTGCAAACCTAAACAAACCCTTCTCGTGCCAGGGTTTAATTTCCTGCCCTGCTCCGGCTTGTTGCATGAGGGGGGTGTGTAAGAAAGATTGCATGGGAGAGCACTGAGAGACCAGTGGGAATCTGGCCAAACAGGCCCTCCACAATTTAATTGTGAATGAGATGGGGCCTAGTTGGGAGTCAGGTAGCTCAGGTGCCTCTTTAGGCCAGAGGTAAGAGTTAGGGTGAAAAGGAGCCAGCCATAATTTCTCTATCTCCATCCATTTGGAGAAAGCCAGCAAGTTGGACCATGCTGGGATGCGCCGTAGATGTGTTGCCCAGTAGTATCTGGTTATATCTGGTACCGATAGGCCACCCTTCGATTTATGGGCGATGAGGACAGTCTTGGAGATTCTATGTCTCTTTTTTGCCCAGATAAAGTGTACTATGGATGCTTGCAGGGACCTCAGAACCCCTAACGGGACTGGGACTGGTAAGGTTTCAAAAAGGTAAAGCAGCTTGGGCAAGATGGTCATTTTAACCGCTGCTATCCTACCAAAAAGGGAGAGGGGGAGACTATTCCAATTGTCAAGCAGAGTCCTTATTTCCCGGAAACTGCCGGGGAAGTTCTGTGCATAGAGCGTATTGTAAGAGGGAGTCAATTGTATCCCCAAATACTTAATGGCATCCGCTTTCCAGTTATATCTAAATGTGGTTTTCAGTTGGTCTACCAGTGATTGGTCAAGATTAAGAGGCAAAGCCTCCGTTTTTGAAGGGTTTACCTTATAACCAGAGAGACGACCATACTGCTGCAGCCGTGCCTGCAAGTTGGGTAAAGATATTAGAGGTTGGGTTATAGTTAGTAAAATATCATCCGCAAATAAAGACAGTTTGAATTCCTTATCTCTAACCATAATACCATGGATATTAGGATCTTGTCGGATGATGGAGGCCAGAGGTTCGATACAAAGTATGAACAGGAGGGGAGAGAGTGGGCAACCCTGGCGGGTACCGTTCCTTGTCCGCAAAGGTGGGGAAGACGCATGTGGGAGCTTAATTTCAGCTGTGGGATTTGAGTATAACCCCCTCAAAGCCTGGAGAAAGGGACCTCTTATTCCAATGTGTTCAAGCACTTGAAACATAAAGGGCCAGCTGAGGCGATCAAACGCCTTCTCAGCGTCTAAACTGAGGATCAGAGCCTGGTCTTTTTGTTTATTAATTACATCTATGGGATCAATTGTTCTCCTCGTGTTGTCACCACCTTGCCGCCCTGGTACAAAGCCTACCTGATCCTTATGGATTACTTGGGGGATCCATTGAATCAGCCGATTGGCCAACAATTTTGTGAAAATTTTTAAATCTGCGTTCAAAAGTGCAATTGGCCTATAATTAGCACAATCAGTTGCATCTTTCCCGGGCTTGGGAATAAGAGTGATGTAAGAATGCGTAAAAGTTGTAGGCATAGGCTCACCTTGTAAGAATGCATTAAATACCTTTGTCATATGTTGATAGTAAAGATACGTGAGCCCATCTGGGCCCGGGGATTTGCCATTAGGCATTCCATTAATAACCTCCTCTATCTCTTCCGATGTTAATTCTGAGCTAAGTGTCTCTATAGCCTCTGAGGGGATTCCAGGGAGTGAGCAAGAATTCAAAAAATCCACTAGTAGCGTTTTTCTAAGGGTATCGTCCAGTGGCAGAGTGTTTGGCAGGGAATACAGTTTAGCATAGAATTCCTGGAAACGAGAGGCGATCGCTCTCGGGTCATGCAGTAAGTTCCCCCCGGAATCCCGTATGAGATGGGGGGTTTGGTGGTCCCTTTTCTCCCTCAGTTGTTTTGCCAGGAGAGAATGGTGTTTGTTCGCTTGCTCATAGTACCGTTGCTTAGTGAACACCAGCAATTTCTCAACCGCCTGGGTCTGGACCTCTCGTAACTGTTCCCTGACCTCAATTAGCTGTTGGAGTCTCCTCCTGGTTGGTTTAGCTAACAAAGCTGTCTCCTGCCTGCCAATCTCCTTTCTTAGTTCCTTTTCCAGATGAGCTCTATTTCTTTTCAGTCTGGTTCCCTGTTCTATGCAATGACCTCGAAAAACCGCTTTATGAGCTTCCCACATCACCGGGATAGAGGGGATTGAATCCTCATTAAACTGGAAATATTCCTTTAATGCCCCAGTTAGCTCCTCCTTAATCAGGGTTTTTTTAAGAAGGGATTCATTTAGGCGCCAGTGACATACCCTAGTTGTAGAGAGGCCCTCATTCAGCTGCAAGAGAACTGGCGCATGGTCTGACCACGATATATTCCCCACCTCTGCGGAATGCATCATTCACAAGAATTGTATATCTCCAAACCAATAGTCTATACGGGTATGGGTGCCATGTGGGGCAGAATAAAAAGTAAACGAACGGTCACCCGGGTTACCCACCCTCCACAGATCATACAGGGCAAATCTCCTGATGACTCTACGGAAGGCCGCTGATGTAGTACTTTGCGATCTAGTGGCGGGATTGGAGTCAATTGCCAGCCGATCCATATTTTCTGAAAAAATGACATTAAAGTCCCCTCCTATCAGTAGGGGTGCTGCTGGGAGTTTAGCTAATTTATTCAGGACTTTGGTAATGAAGCGGACCTGTGATGAATTGGGGGCATATATATTGCACAAAATTACAGGCGAACCGAACATTTTACCCTGGACAAAAATAAACCGGCCCATGGGATCTGATGTCACAATGTCAGGTACTATGGGGCACGAGGTTGAAAACAAGATCGCCACTCCCGCTTTTTTGTTCTCAGTGGACGCCATGTAAGATACCGGGTAAAGATGTTTAGCAAAATTAAAATTCCCTGTCGCATCGTAATGTGTCTCCTGCAAGAACACCACATCTGCCCTACTTCTCTTAAGCTCATTGAGCGTAAGTCGGCGTTTGCGAGCAGAGTTGAGCCCTTTCACATTTAATGTCAAAAGCTGAACCATGGTGAGTGGTTATACACGGCGGAACAGGCCCTGAGGGGGAGAGGGGGTGGGAATGGCCGTGCGCAGCTTATGTAGTAGGCTCTGGTATGGGGATATAGGAGGATGACGGCGTATGAAAGCCTAAGGTGTCAGTAACACTAGGACAAGGGGTATGACAATGGGGGGACAAAACACACACACCACAAGACAAACTATCAAGACGAGTAAAAACAGGTAAAAAAGTAATAAGAAAACAAGGATAAACTTCCAATTCTATAACCAGGGAGAGGAAAAGCTTCCTGACCCTGGTGTAGGTCTATTCAGCCGGTCTACCCCTAATGTGGGGGAGTATAGTCGGCTGATCTGGGTTCACCACCTCCCGTGGAAGCCCTTGGTCAGGGCCAGAGGGTGGGATCCAGAGAAGACCCACCAAATGGGGGAAAACGTGGCAATGGAACCTGTTGAAGGAAAAAGATACGTCAATTATAGTACTATACAAAACTTGAAAAATTAGATAAATCACTAACTATCCAGGGACTAGCCCCGGTGCCCTTGTGCATATTACTTCCCGTATAACTAAGGAGGGGAAAATACCCCTAGTATATGCAGACACAAGCAGACATAAGACCCCCTACAAGCAATCAAATGCAAGAACCCCATAAAGGATATGTATTCAACAAGCATCCTCTTCTATTCATAAGAGTCCTGGGATGGAGCTCTGGTTCGTGGTCTTCGTCTCTTTTGTTGCGGTTGATTCTTATTTTGTGGTTGGCGCATTTGAGGGGGGAGACTCCCCCAGTCATCCAGTCGCGGGGTCGGGATGTTCCAGATGTCACAGAATTCCTGCAGTTCCTCCATCACAGAGAGCGTTGCCGTGACTCCATCTTTGGTGGCAGACAGAGCAAAGGGGAAATTCCAGCGGTAGGTTATGTCATTCTCACGTAAAATATCCAGCAACGGTCATAGGATCCGCCGCTTCTGAAGGGTGATCCCAGAAAGATCCTGGTAGAGTTGTATGGCATCTCCGTTAAAAACAAAGTTCTTGTTTTTCCTTGCCGTAAGCATGAGGCGTTCCTTTAATTCAAAGTCATGCACACAACAGATAACATCCCGCGGGTTTCCTCCCAGTGCTTTAGGCCTTAATGCTCTATGAGCTCTATCAAGCTTCACCTGTGTTTCCGGCTCCCCCAATAGCGCTGAGAAGAGAGCTTGTAGCGTGACACGTACATCCTCTTTGCCCTCCACCTCCGATAGACCTCTCACCCGAATATTGTTACGTCTTCCTCTGTTATCGAGGTCTTCCAGGTGTCTGGCCATTTCTTGTAGTGTGACAGATTGAGAGTGCACAGCATGTTGCGTATGTGAAATCTGACGCCTTGAGTCCGCCTGTTCAGCTTCTAAATTATCAATTTTCTGCGTCATGCACTGAATATCACGTCGTACCTCCAAAATTTCAGATTTGAACGCCTCTTTGACTTCAGCAATTAAAGATTTAAAGTCCTCTTTAGTAGGCAAATTCTGGAGGTGAGCGTGCCAGTACGGTTCTGAAGTCGGTGGTCTCTTATCTGGCATAGTGTCCACACCACAGTGCTCAGGCGATGATTCCCACTCTGGGGAGGGTGCAGCATAGCGAGTGAGAGTGGGGGTAGCACCCAGATCGTCTTCCATTATATGCGATCTGGGGATATATGGCATTCCAGGGACAAATTCCCCTGGCTGTGGCAACTGGGGGGATCGCAGCAGGGGGTCCCCAGGGTGTCTTCCATGTCCTCCATTTTCCCTCTGGCCTAGCTTCTTTGGGCCACAATCAAGGTCTGGGGATGGTGCTGGAGATAAGGCCTTACCTCCAGCATGACTGGCTCCCGGGTCGGGATTCTGCTGAAGCTCCTCATTCTGGCGCAGCTGCGCCGTATTCTGGCGCTGCTGCACCTCATTCTGGCGCTGCTTCACCTCATTCTGGCGCTGCTGCGCCTCAGGGGAGCTGCGCTGCTGGGCTGGCTGGGGGCCAAGATGGCGGGTCGGCGCGGCGTGCAAGGTGTCGGTGGGAGCCCTGCGGTCCTTATGTGTAGGCGGTGCTGCGGTGGACACCGCTGTTCCCCGCTTACCCGCGGCCGGCTTCGGAGCCATGCTGGAGGTCTCCACGAGGTGCAATCCCGGGATCTGCGCGCTGTCGGGCCTCCGTGCAGCACGTGGTCCTGTGATGGAGGCGGCTGTGGAGCGGAGGAGGAAGCGGGTAAGTGGTGTATCGCCTACCCACTCCTCTTTCTGGGGTCCCGGGGGCTTCTCTCCCCTTCTGGGGGCCTTCTTCACTTTAGGGGCCAGGATCAATCCCCTCCTTAAAGGCTAAAACGGCACCGGGGCTGCGGAGCTCCTCTACTGTGCGGCCATCACGTCCAGGGTCCAGCCACGCCCCCCACACGGTCTGATTTTCAAATAATTTTTTTTTTAAATTCTGGTTCAAAATAAGTATTTGGTTAATAACAAAAGTTCATCTCTATACTATGTTATATTTCCTTTGCTGGCAATGACACCGGTCAAACGTTTTCTGTAAGTCTTCACAAGGTTGGTGCACACTGTTGCTGGTATATTGGCCCATTTCTCCATGCAGATCTCCTCTAATGTTTTGGAACTTTTGCTTAGCATCACAGATGTTTAACTCCCTCCAAAGGTTTTTTTATGGGGTTGATATCTGGATACTGGCTAGGCTACTCCCACCTATTCCTGACTGAAACACTTTCTTCTCCCAGTGCTGCCCCATTATCCTCACAAATTTCTGCTCTTCAGAGGAGAAGGGAATACATCTGCAGGAATGGTAATGCTCTGGGTAGAGTTTGGTGCTGCAGGGAGGAAAGGACTCTCATATCACTATGATGCACACAGCCCTGCGCCTGGGAGTGTGGTCATTCCGTAAAACAGGACATGGCCCACTGTGCGATTTATGTACCAATCAACGGACGTTAACTTCTGTTTTTCAAAGACAATTTGCATAATTCTGTTTTATGGATCCTCATGAATGATTCTTTAAAAATTATTCTGATTAGGATATGCTCTACGGATTGGCCATCCAGTCCATCGATATAACAGCTGTGGGCACTGATCCTTTACTGTAGCCTAAGCTATTCAATTCCTTTTTTTGAAAATGAGAACAAAAAAACTTCATAAAACGTTTTTAAAACAAACTTGAGGGATAATATACAAATGTGTACTATATTCAGTTCTTCCAGATTTGAGGGTGTATAAGTGGATTGAAAGCTACAATTTTATATTCAACCATGTGAGTATGCATTTTTATCAACATTAACCCCTTACCGACATGTGACGTAATAATACGTCACATGTCGGGTCCCGGTGCATGGAGAGGGCTCGCGGGCCGAGCCCTCTCCACAGCCGGTAAGTCTTTGCTGCATATTGCAGCAAAGACTTACCAGTAACACCCGCGATCGGTGCCGGCACCGATCGCTGGTGTTTGCCTGCAGATCGCCTGCGGCGGCTTCAAAAAGATGGCGGCGCATGGGCGGCGCCATCTTTCTGAGGATAGTCGCTCCCCGTGACGTCATCGGGGAGCGGCAATCCGTCGCCATGGTAGCTTCAGGTCTCACGAAGACCCGAAGCTTCTTCGGGTTAACCCATTCATTACAATGTATGAGTAGTAAAATCCCCATATACTACCATACTGTAGTATGGCAGTATATGATAGAATCGTAAAGACACCCTAGGGAGCCTGAAAAATAAGAAAAATTAAAAAAAAGAAAAAAAAAATTATTATAAAAAAACCTAAAAATTCTAATCACCCCCCTTTCCCTAGAACTGATATAAATATAAATGAACAGTAAAAATCATAAACACATTAGGTATCGCCACGTTCGAAAATGCCCGATCTATCAAAATATGATAACGTTTTTTCACTGCGTTTAACCCTATAGCGGAAAAAGGACACCACCCACAGCTCCAAACACCAAAGTATGAAAAAGTTATTAGCGCCAGAAGATGGCAAAATCCCCCAAAAAAATTTTGTACAGGAGGTTTTCATTTTTTTTTAATGTATGAAAACATTATAAAACCTATACAAATTTAGTATCCGCGTAATTGTACCGACCCAAAGAATAAAGTAGACATGTCATTTGGGGCCCACAGTGAAATTCGTAAAATCAAAGCCCACAAGAATACGCCACAAATGCGGGGTTTTTTTACCAATTTCACTGCATTTGGAATTTTTTCCCGCTTCCCAGTACACGGCATGGAATATTAAATACCACCATTTCAAAGTGTAATTTGTTACGCAGAAAATAAGCCATCACATAGCTCTGTACATGGAAAAATAAAAAAGTTACAGATTTTTGAATGTGGGAAGTGAAAAATGAAAACGCAAAAACGAAAAAGGGCTGCGTCGGGAAGGGGTTAAAGTACCTAAGAAAAATTTCAGCAGAAATTTTATCAGTGAATGTTTTAGTTTCTATCTGTGTCACAGTCTAAATGCAAATCTGGCAATTCAGCTCCATCCCTGCTGCAACTGCATCTGGTTTGTAGATAATCTTTGTATGGTTATCTATTTCTGCCCCTATGAAAGGCCCGTATATGGCACTGTTATTAATTGGAGAGGCATCTGGACCTGATCAAATTCTTTTAAACTATAATACCCCTTAAAAGGTAGATAAGCACAATCTGCATGTTTCCCCTTGTCACTTCCGAATCTTTCACTATGCTTGTAGCTGTGTTTCCTCACTGGGTTCTTAACCAGTTCATGTTAAACGCCCCTGGCCAGGAGGTCACTGCTTACCTTGTACTTCCTCTATAACCTCTATGTATGGTCCCAGTGCATTGACATCCTTCGCTGTCTGTCTAATCTGTTTATTAAGCTGCATCCTGTCCCTGCTTTCTCTGATTTAGTCTGATCCAACTTCAGTAGCCAATTATTTCATCTGTATGCAGCTGCTGCTGATGTCATCTTTTCAATAGAAATACTTCTACAGATGTATATCTTGGATAACATATTAAACACATTCAATGCACTGAATTAAATGACTCACATGTGGCATCACTGAATCAAAGTTTTGCAATAGAAAAATTAACTCAACAGCGCTGCAAATTGAAGAAATGTGATTTTACCTCTTGTCTCTATCCAGATGCAATTTCCCCTTTTCTGTTCCATTTGCTGAGTCATGTGACCACAATGAGACTACTCCACCAAATCTATTTAAAGTAATATTCTGGAAATACATTTTACTTGTGTATGGCTAAGTGTGGTGGTGGTGGTGGGGGGGGGGGAGGTGGACTGTAAAATAGTAAACTACTTATACTCTCTTCTCTCTGCATTCCCCTTCAGCTGCACCACCTCCCATCACTGCTTGCCTCTGGTTGTATACAGAGGTTGGAGGTGACATCACAACCACAAAGATATATGCTCCAGCTTTATGCTGTGGCCGAATAAGCGTACACAGGTAGCAACATGTCTCCTCTGGGGTCTGGAGACTTAAAATTTCCTTCATACACAAGGTCCCCCCTTTATAGCAAGTCATCATGTTCTGGAATTTTACCATGAAACTGCATGAAATAGTAATTCTACATTCATTGCGATATCGTGAGTGAAATGCTTAAAGGGAACCTGTTGCCATCACTGCTAGCCCCATCAGGTAGGTTATGAAATGTCCTTTGTAGATTTCTGTCTTTTATTTGAAATCTCCTCCAAAGTTAGACAAATATGACTCTCTTCACCCCATTTTCACACAAGACAAGTCAAGTTTAGTGGTTGCAGGGCTATGGTAGTTTCACAAGCCCTATCTTACAAACATTCTACTGATGTCATATTAATGATATTAATCTCCTCCTTTAGATCCCATTAATTCCGTTATGGGTCTTTGAGCTACAAAATTGGAACTACAGACAGTTCCAACTTTGTCTCTAGTTGCCTGTATCTCTGGTTTTGTGGTTCACAGAGCCATAACCCTGACCCAATGTTAAAAAGATGAGATCCTTATCTTTAATATTAAAAGCATGTTTATATGTGCTATAGAACAGAAGATAGGGTGCTTCCCCTGCAAACTCTGAACTTGACTCATCCAGGTAAAGTGACTCTTCTTTGCTCATTTTTACATGACTTTGGGGGAGATTTTTTTTATATATATAAGTGAACGGGTTAGATTTCACATAAGAGGGAAAGGGCCTTTCATACCTTACCTGATGGTGCTAGTAGTTTGGTGGGATAAAACTTGACAAGTTCTATTTAAGGTTATACTGTTCCCAGGTTTTGTGTTTCCATTATTCTTACTCCGGTATTTTCTGCACATCCACAAGGCTTTTCATATTCCATTTGCATTACGTAATGCCATTGACTTCCCATGGTTTACTCCACCATACAATTCATTCTGAAAATGAGCAAAATAGTATGGTTACAAGTCCTAAAAACTGTATCTTTATAATCTCATCAGTTCTGGGAAAACTTTAAACATCTGGAAAAGGTAATATAATATGTGCTCCACTCCTGGAATGTGCTGGCCTGTTTCCAGGTCCATGCCTGATTTTTCAGGGCTCCTTTACTCCGAAAGGAATGGGAAATTACTGGATGCTTTCAGAGTCTTGTTTTAGGACAACCCCACAACATGATGCTGCCATCCCTGTGTTTTACAATTGGGATGGTGTTCTCAGTCTTTCAAGCATCTTCCTTTATCCTCCAAACAGTTACATTTTAGTTTCAGCAGACCACAGCCTTCAAAAACAAAGGCCTTTGTCCCTGTGTGCATTAGTAAATATGAATCTATGTTTCTTTTGGAGTAATGGCTTCTTCCTGGCTGAGTGGCCTTTCAGCCCATGTAGATACATACTTGTTCCCCTGGGGATAATGACACACTCATACTGGCTCCGATCAGTATTTTCACAAGGTCTTCTGCTTTTGTTCTTGGGTTGATATACACATTTCAGACCAAAGCAGATGCCGTCTCCATCCTGAGTTTTATGATGACTGATCATTCCCATCTTGTTTGCTATTGTGTGTATTTTTTTTGTACAGAGCACCTTGAAGAAGGCAACTTCAGGCATCTGGAAATTGCACCCAAGGATGAATAAGATTTGTGCATGTCCACATACCTTTTCCTTATATCTTGGCTGATTTCTTTAGACTTACCCAAGATGCTACACAAAGAAGCAGCATGTTTCAAGTGTGCCTCAAAATACATCCCAAAGTGTGTCTCTAATAAACTCAGATGTTTCCAATAAACCTATGAGAAGTTTCCAAAGACATGACATCATCATATGGGCTGTCCCAAATTGTTAAAGGCTTAGTAATCTGTGTATGTAAGAGTTTGACATTACAGAAAGTAATAAAAATGCCTTAAAATTCTCTCTCTAGTTGTTTTGGCATTTGGAAAATCTAAATAATCTTTGTAATTCTAATTGACATAAAAAAGGAAAAGTTTATTCTGATTTCATGTCAGATATTCAGAAAAACATGCATATGCGTATTTGTATATAGGGCATGTAAACTATGTTCAATAGTGTGTCTGTTCCTCTTCCATACAGTTTAATTGATTGTCAGCAGCTCATCCTTGTTTACATAGGACAATGTGCTGCTGCTAATCGAGAAACTGTATAGTGCTTTATAGTGCCATCAGTCCATAAATGACCATGTTGACTAGAAGTTAATTTACAAGTAATGGGAAAGAGCCCCATGGATAGTTCTTTCTGTTATTTGTCCAAACTTTGTAATGGAACCACATATTAGAACTACTTGATGCCCTTTTATGTTTTTGGAAAAAAGTCAATACAGTATTTTTTTGGACTATAAGGCACACCGGAGTATAAGGCGCACCATCAATAAATGCCTGCTTAAATGTCTAGGTTCATATATAAGGCGCACCTCATTATAAGGATGAATGACCAGCAGGTGGCAGACCTGTGTACAGTTCAAAGCAGCTGTTGTCTGTAAGTAAGGTTCGTATATAAGGTGCATTGGACCTTCTGAGAAATTTCTGAGAAAATCATAGGATTTTTCGTGCGCCTTATAGACCAAAAAATACGGTAACTGCCTTGCAATGTTTATTCAACTAGAAATAGAAAAAAACCTACAGATGCCTAAAAGAGACAAACAGTAGTCTTCTTTCAATAGGTAAGCCAGCAGTTCACACTAGTCCTCATAGTTTGGGCATGTCTATGTGTCAAGAAATCCCCCCACTTGTAAAAATAGGAAAAATCAGAAAGCAGCCACAACTTGCAGGGTTTTTCTCTTCCGCTTTTGTTTTAGAAAAGGTTATAGGTGTATTTTGTTTGGCAACAATATAAAGAGGTCTGCATGAGGGAAAATTAAGCAGCGGCCCTACTCCCGGGATTACTGTGTGGAGAGGCAAAATGTATGGTAGCCAGACCCCTCTACTCTTCATTAGAGGTTGGCTAACAGCTCATGATTTGGTTGTAGAACAGGTAGTACAGCCGTTTCTGTACAGTGTCCCAATGCCCTATTTTCAACATGACAGGATTGGGCTGCTTGTTGCTGGTACTTCTGTTCTACCATATGATAATATGAAAGCACCAGCTCTTGCTGTTTGTGAGTACGCTTAGTTACTGTTTTATATAGGTGCACGTTGTTATCCCTTAAGCAGGGTAATACTTGAAGAACTTGGAAAAACCACCAGCAAGGTTGTAGCAGACAAACTCTTTTTTATGAGGGCATAAAATGAAAGCCACAAATACAGTCAGGTAGGAACATGATGACCAACCCCTTTCAACTTGACCTAAGAAGCTAATCATGGTCTTAATCCACAGTTTTACAATAACCTGCAACCTCTTAAGCACATCTGGAACATTATTGATGGGCAGTTGCAAAAGGGGTGTGCAAGAATGATTTCTCTAAGGGAATTCAACATGGCAGCACTTCCCTCATACAACCATTAATGACCTCAGTGATAGCATGCCAAGATGTGCAACTGTGCATATTTCTGAATGTGGTCCTATTTTTCAATAATGAATAAATCAAGACGTTTTTAATATTTTGCTTCCATTTTTGTTAACATTTGTATATATTTAATGTCTACAAACCCTCTGATTTCAATAATTTAATGACTTTTTCTTGCTGTTGCAATTTTAATTTAAGGAGCACATACTATGCCTATGCGTGAACAATGCAGTAGCCAAACAATAAGTGCTGTGATCTCTACATGTGTAGTTACACTATACCACCGTTTCAAAAATAGTGTAACAATTACCTTCCATGTGGTTCTCTTCAGTAACTTGACAACTTCTTCCCTAGCTTTTTCCTAGAAATTTTACATCATAACATGGAGGAAGATAAATACTGTAGTTTTAAGAAACCAGAAACTAAAAATGCAACTAACCAAATTGCTGCAATATGTATGTCATCTTCCAAAAAATTATAATAAAACATAAATGCTTAAGTTTTTTCAGAGTGGAGGTGAAAACATAAATTTGAGAGATGGTTTAAATATTGTTCAGAAATTCCTCCCTAACTGTACTAGGAAATGTTTATATGTCTGTGCAGGCTCTAAGAAGTATGTCATTATTCGTCACTGTGTGGTTCTGCAGTAGGCTGGTTAATGAGAAATGGAATTTTTATCCTAGTCTTGGAATGTGTTTGTTAATCATGACAAACATCTGATTAAAACAAAACTGAGATAACTGAGCTTAAAGCACCGTGACGTAACTGTCCATCAGAGTGCTGTTAAGGATGTAGGAATATGGAACTGCGGCTGAGCCCTCTTCATACATTGTGGGTTTTTGAAGCCACAAACGGTGCCAGCAAGCTGATGTTAACCATTTAAATTCAGCCATCTTATATAGGATTGTCAACATCATTGTAGGGCAGCAATCTGTCTCTAAGAGACTCCACATGGCCTGTCACACATAAAGTGATGATCAGCATAACATTCAGTGACAGACCGTTACAAATCTAATGGAAAATTCCCATACACTGAAATACAGCAGTCAGACCCCCTAGGGTTCAAGTACCCCAGGGGGGGTCTTAAAATAAAGTTAAAAAAAATCAATAAATACAAGTTTAAATCCCTATAACTTTTCCTAGAACTGATCGAGCACAAGCATAGCACAGAGGAATCAGGAAGTGACTGCTCAGCCAGTGTCCACACACAGAGCAATAAAACCCGGAAGGAAGTGGATAAAAATTATCTTTTTTATGTTAGCATACCGTATACACGAGTCAATACAAAAGTAAAAATTACTTAAAAAAAAATAAACTTATATACTCACCCTCCAATGGCCCCGATGCGCAGCGCTGCTCCCCCGATGTCCGCGCGGCTTGACTTCAGGCTTCCGCGCCCTACAAAAGAAAGAAGACTGGCGCGGAAGCCTGAAGACAAGCCGAGCGGACATCGGGGAAGGGGGGGGGGAGGCAGCGCTGCGCATCGGGGCCACCGGAGGATGAGTATATAAGTTTATATTATTTTTTAATGCTGGGCTTGCTGTATACTACTGGGGGTGGCTGGGGAGACTCTATACTACTGGGGGCAAGCTGTATACTACTGGGGGCAGGCTGTATACTACTGGGGGCAGTGCTGTATAGTACTGGGGGCAAGCTGTATACTACTGGGGGCAAGCTGTATACTACTGGGGGCAGGCTGTATACTACTGGGGGCAGGCTGTATACTACTGGGGGCTGTGCTGTATACTACTGGGGGCAGACTGTATACTACTGGGGGTAGGCTGTGTACCACTGGGGGCAGTCTGAGGTGGCTGTATACTACTGGGGGCAGGATGTATACTACTGGGGGCAAGCTGTGTACTACTAGGGGCAGTCTGAGGTGGCTGTATACTACTAGGGGCAGGATGTATACTACTGGGGGCAGGCTGTGTACTACTGGGGGCAGTCTGAGGTGGCTACTGGGGGCAAGCTGTATACTACTGGGGGCAGGCTGTATACTACTGGGGCAAGCTGTATACTACTGGGGGCAAGCTGTATACTACTGGGGACAGGCTGTATACTACTGGGGGCAGGATGTATACTACTGGGGGCAAGCTGTATACTACTGGGGGCAGGCTGTGTACTACTGGGGGCAGTCTGAGTTGGCTACTGGGGGCAAGCTGTATACTACTGGGGGCAGGCTGTATACTACTGGGGCAAGCTGTATACTACTGGGGGCAAGCTGTATACTACTGGGGGCAGGCTGTATACTACTGGGGGCTGTGCTGTATACTACTGGCGGCAGGCTGTATACTACTGGGGGCTGTGCTGTATACTACTGGGGGCAAGCTGTATACTACTGGGGGCAGGCTGTGTACTACTGGGGGCAGTCTGAGGTGGCTGTATACTACTAGGGGCAGGATGTATACTACTGGGGGCAAGCTGTATACTACTGGGGGCAGGCTCTGTACTACTGGGGGCAGTCTGAGGTGGCTGTATACTACTCGGGGCAGGATGTATACTACTCGGGGCAAGCTGTATACTACTGGGGGCAGGCTGTGTACTACTGCGGGCAGTCTGAGGTGGCTGTATACTACTGGGGGCAAGCTGTATACTACTGGGGGCAGGCTGTATACTACTGGGGGCAGGCTTTTAACTCTTTCTGGGAGGGAAAATAAAAACATCAATTATGCCCTGTATTTTTACGCTATATATATTTGCACTGTTCATAATATGGCTTAATAACAAGATAAATATAGTTTATTTTTCAATGTTTCTGGGGGGTTTTTTTCTCATTATTTTCACAATAAAGACGTTAGGGCTCAGAGTCTGTGGACCCTCTGGACCACTGCGAGAGATGGTACTAGCCGTCACCTGGGACCGGAGTCTAAGAGGCACCTGGTCTTCACCAGACCCCGCCGCAAAGCGGCAAGGTCTTGCTACGGCGGGGCACCACCAGGTCATTCCACAGGTGCGACTAGCCCACAGTGGCAGCCAAGGTAGCAATACAGGAAACAGTCCGTACCCGGGGTGACAGCCTGAGAACAGCACAGGAAGGCTCACTAGGACTCACGTCAGGGACACAGAAGCTGGCACACGGATCAGGAACGGACTGGCACATGGATCAGGAACGCAGGAGCAGGACCACGGGAACACAGGACGAGGAACTGGAAAGCAGTATACACGGGAACACACAGGAACGCTGGAGACACACAAGAAGTATCGCCACGCGTGCGCCCTAGGGAGCAGGACCTACTCCGGACGGGAGCAGGAACCTGGAGAGGTAAGTCCACGGGAGTGGGGCTGGCGCCGTGGAGGGGGGTACGGGTGCACCCGCAATCCGTGATATGGATCGCGGGGGTGCTGTGACAAAAGACCATAGTAAAAAAGTTATATTGTTTGGTGATTGTATAGCTTGGATCATAATTATTTCAATATACGGTAATATATTAAGTTCTATGTTTGTGTTTAATTTATGTTTACATTACATACCTTATTACAGACTTTGGTATGCAATCACTTCCATAATACGTTACACTACATATAATGCCACCAGTGATTGCCCTCACTCTCAGGCATTGAGTACCATATATCAAGTATAAGTTGAGGCATCTAATTTTACTAAAAAATACTGGGAAAATTTATTGACTCGAGTATAAGTCTAGGGTGGGAAATACATTGACCAGCAGCCTTCCCGCACAAAATGCCCAGACGCCTTCTCTCACTTCCGTAATGCCCCATGCAGCCTCCACCCAGATTAATATGCCCCATGCAACCTCCCCCAGTATCGCTATGTACCGTGCAACCCTCCCCAGTAATGAAATGCCCTGCAGCAGCCCCCAGTAATGATATGCCCCATGCAGCAGCCCTCTCCAGCAATGATATGCCCTGTGCAGCAGGAACCCACCGCCCCCCAAGTAATGAAATGCCCTGCAGCCTCACCTTGTATATAAAAAAATAAACTTATATACTTACCTTTCATCGCTCCTCTTCTCTCTTATCTTTTTGTCTAATAGAGCGGCCAGAAACGCTTCCATATTTTCTACCTGCGCACACACTCTGACATCAGCAGCGACATGGTTGCGTCACAATGTGTTCACGGGCAGAGACCATGACCGCATCTCTGTCTGCACTGATAGGTTAAAATAATCAAGGCATATAGTATGTCACGCTATCCCCAACACACAAATGTTTAAATATATCTATAAACCAATCAAAGAATACCACTATTACAAAAACAGTATTACTTATAGGCTGTTTCTTTTTGTATAACTGAATAGACTGTACAAACGTTTATCATTGACAAGAATGCCATGGCACCAATGAATGTTATGATATCAGAGAAGTGGTAGTGGCATGACATAATATACTACATTGACATCACAGGTGATTAACATGACTGCTGCATATTGTGGTCACACTTAATCTGGCCATTGAGACAATGCTCCAGTACTCTCTACAATAAAGAAGTTAAAACGTATAACGGAATGGATGAAGACCAGCGTGAACTCGACTCTTGGAACAGTCTGTATTGTGACTTTCATTACTTATTAAACTGTTTCTCTATATTTATCCATGTTCTGCAGTGAGAGTGTCATGTCTCAATGTAATGTGGAACAAGTCATAGGCCACAGAAAGTGAACCTTTAATGGAAGTATTAAATGTCATGCGCTCAGCAGAGGCCGCACTAACATTTTTCCAGCAGGGTAATAATACTCCTCTCCCAATTTTTGAAGGGTAATAATATTCCTTTCCTAATTTTTGAAGAGTATTTTAAGCCGAGAAGGAGTATGAAATTTTCAGTAATACAAATAAATAACTCCTAGGCGTTAGTGTTAATAGATGTCTATTTATACATAAAATTGTTACACCCTGTTTTCTGTGCTTTAATTGTCAATTGAAACAATTGGAATTATTCTAAATTGTGGGGACACAACCTTTTTTTCCTTCTTCTCAGAAATTCCAACCTACAGAGTGGACTATGCCTGACACCGACCCCAAATGAGACTAGGGCTGACTCACCAGTCGAGGCTGGGGCAGCTGAATTGTTCTAAATAAATTTTTTGGGTAGGGGGCATAACTGTTTAATTTATTTTACTTTTTCAAAGTAAAGTCCCTAAATAAGTTAGGCCCTATCCACAGTGATCAGTGATCAGATCCCCACAGATCACGAGAACGAGGGGTCAGACCCCTCGTCGTGACTTGAGATTAATGCAGCAGACGGACGTGCATGACCACTCTGCTCCATTCATCCAACTTGTTTAGTGGGAAAACCACTTTTCTTTTGTACAGATCACATATGTGTTTATAAAACAAATTGTCTACCAAAAGGTCTTTACACAGTGCAAGGATTCTGCAAACATCTGCATAGATCAGCCCTATACCCCTCATGCCTGTAGATAGAAAGAGACATGGTGGGTAATAACATCTAACTGCTGAATATGACGATTTTATTTTTTTTGTTTTTTTCAATAAGGTATAAATATTTCAACACATTAGCTATATCTATGCATACATTTGCTCATTCAGTTTTCTTACTGGAAGTAATTTTAGCTTACTGTGCAATGGATGCAAACTCAGTAATTTTTAAAGATTTACTTTACCCTTTCTATTGTAAGCTACTGCGTACAATCAGTAAAAAGAAACCATTGTGCCCATTTAATTTGCAATCAAGGCAAATGAAAACCAAATGGTGTATTCCAGGCCACATATTACATGTACAGCAAGTGTTTATGTATTTATTGGAACATTTTTAACATTTGTAAACAAACATACTTGAATGTCAACCCACAATAGCAAAAAGTTACATGAACAATATAAGAATAACAGAACAGAATAAACAGAATAAGAATACGACTACATTGACACGACTGTATGGGGGACGTATGTACAGCTGCAAGCTTGTGGCTATACATACGTCCCCCATAGACGGTAATGGCTGCACAGAGCAATATAGTGCCACACACAATTGGCACTGTACCGCTCCGTACATAGGAAAAAGATAGGACATGTCCTATCTTTCCCCGTGTTATGACCTGTAGACTATGCATTTCTATGGGGAGGGGAGGGGTCACCCCTCCATTCCTGTGAATTTAGCCTAAGAATAAGAACAGAATAAGAAAAAAATAAATAAAGCCCTATGTAATAGGGACTGGGAATCTGGGAAGACAGACAGGACAGTGACCCCTTAATTGAGCCCCCCAAACTGTCACCTGCTTTCTTGCCCCAGTTTATCCTAAGCAATGCGGGACAACCACAAAAACAATCCCTCCCTAGGTCACAATGCAGACACAAAACAAAGTAACGTCAGAGGTCTGGGTCACAATGTAGATATGAATATGTCACCAAATCTGAGGGATAGGCAAAAATATGAATGCCAGGATACAGGAGAAGTACTAACTCGGAGCAGAATACATAATTTTTAAGGGGCCCCTTGGGTGTAGGGATCACACCCTAGGATGGCCATTATAACACAACAGCCTTTCTATAGGCTGTGTACCCCACCCTTCCCATTTGTTTGTACCACTAACTCATTCACTAAACATTCCCACCCTCCCCATCTAGCCCCATTTTATGCTTTACTTATACTTTTTACTTAGGCTTTCATTTTTTTTAGGTTTGTCAATTTCTTCTTTGTGTACTGATATTTTACATTTTTCTTTATCTCACTACTCTTTGATAGTATATCGATATTGTTGATTTGATTGGTTTTAAGATCAGTGCAGAGGTCAGTATCAGTTTTATTTGTTACTAAGGCCTAGGTCTTTTTTTGTTAGATTTCAGCAAATCTTTTTAGGTTGTGCTTACATCGTGGTATCTGAGACACATTTTCTGATGAAAAATCTATGTCAAATACTTAGTCAAAATTCGTGTTTGGCCCTATAATTTGAGCAGCTTTTTCTTTGGAAAATATAAGTAAAGAATCATTTAGGCGAATCACTTAAGACTTGATAAGTGTTATTCTGGATCATCTATGAAGAAAGGAAATACACTTCAAGTGACATCATTTGGAATGGAGTCTAATTCTGGAGGAAGGCCAATCTAACAACTTTAAAGTCTGTCTCATATAACTACATTGATCTTCTGCCAAACAAGCCACCTAAGGGAAATGTGCAAGGCAGACTTTGTATATGTCCCTCTGCTCTTTATGCTCGACTCAGATAAGACAAAGACCAATGTACCATACAAGTTCCTCATTTCACATACAATTATTCAGCCCTTGTCAACAATGAAGAATATATATCATATGACAGACTAAGCCAACATGAACCATTTAATAAGGAAGGCATCTGACTTGTTTGTCATTTCCTCCTACACTGCAACAGTCATACTTGTGAAGAAGAATACAGAGATCGCTGCTTTTAATTTACAATGTGGATCTAAAGGCCATCTATGGGTCAGCATTTGTAGAATAATGGTTTAGATTTTCAAGAATGCTCATCCAGGCGGTATACTGGATACTTACATATTCTCAACCAAACATCTACTGGATCTAAATGAATATCCAAACATATGTTGTATAATATATATATCATACATGTGGTAGGTAGTGGTGTAAACCAAGTACACTTACATACTGGTGTGCCCATCCCCCCACCCAGGATCTGATCTTCTTTTACATTCTAATGTCCTTGTTTTTATGCTGATTACATAATTCTTAAAAACTTTTTTTCCTCAAAAACAAGGGCATAGAAAGCAAAGAAAAGTGGATTCTGCCAGAGAGGTTTACAATAACCTGTCTGTGCTGCTTACTCACTCCTCAACTCTTAGTCCCCACCTTTGTGCTCCTGTACAACTCCTCCCTCCTCCACTGATGTCAGCTCACCAGGCTCTGAGTTCTGTTACTGTGTGACAGTGTACAGTAACACATAGGTGGGGACTAAGAACTGAGTGAGCAGCACCACAGGATTCTGTCAGGAAGCAACGTAACTTAAAACACACAGTTCTATAGTAATGAAAATGCTGAGAGAAGTCAGAAAGCCATATATGCAATGCAGCTGTAATGGGCTTCTGCAACCTATCTTTAGTGAAAATGAGGTCCCTGGTGATAAGTTTCCTTTAAAACCGTGCAGAGACGGTGACAGTTGGGATGAGGCAGGAGGCAAGAGCACCTCAGGATTATGTGAAAAGTTTAAAAACCATTTTTTCCTCTAAATGCGGATGTTCCTGTCTATACTGAAATCAGATTACTGCAAAGATGGGCGGGACAGGGAGGTGAGTAGTAATTATCTACAATCACACAGATCTACCTGCACTAAAACATTTTTGCAGCCCATACAACAATATTGAAGATACTGATCTTAAAAGACAATTTCAAATCCCAAAGAAATGGGAGTGTATGATAAGTGTAATCTTATGATAAAATTTGACATGTGAAAATTATTGATGTTACATTTACAGCCAACCTACAGTATATAACCTGAAACAAGCTTCTAGAGCGGTGGTTCTCAACCTGTGGGTTGGGACCCCAGCGGGGGTCGAACAACCAAAACCGGGGTCGCCTAAAGCCATCGGAGCCGCAATTTTATTGTGTTTTTACTGCGAGTTGCATGGTTTGGGGTCACCACAGCATGAGGAACTGTATTACGGGGTCACAGCATTAGAAAGGTTGAGAACCACTGTTCTAGAGAAAGGAGGGTGGTCCACTCTGTCGGCTTTCAGTTCTGTATCTCAAGGACTTTTGGAGGACCTTTAAAGGTTCTGGAATGACAGACAGCACACATATATGAGGGTTTCAGAGCAGGGAACATTCACTTTATTATCTCCCTTCCATGATCTTAAAGGGGTTTCCTCAAGAAAGAAAGTTCTCAAATTTTAATCCCATAGTGATGTTTACACAATAAAGAACATTTGTAACCCCTAACTTCACAATTTAACTCAATTTTATTGCTGTTTAGCTCCTATAACTCATGGGTGGTCAGTGTAAAATTTCAGTGTGTGGCCGGGGACTCTCTAAGCAGATGCTTCATTGTTCCTCTGTGCGAAGAGATGCTGTGTGCTGAAAATGTTCTTAGAATATCAGGGTACTGGGTTTATCTATACTTTCATTTAGCTTCTAAAGTTTTTGCTAGTATCTGACACATAGAAAAAGAGAGAAGAGACAGATCAGAGTTATGACACATTCAGCTCTTTTACCTCACCTATAAAACATACCATTAGCTTTGCTAGCCCCGCTCCTCTCTTATCAAGACCTTATCTTGTCTGTAGTTTGTAGAGCAGTTTTCTGCATGATGCTTGCAGGCTTGAGGCATCTGCCCAACAGGACTAATAAAGACCTGTTAGAATGATATCTGTGAAATGCTGTATTTTTGCTTATAATATTGAATTAGAGAATGTGTGTTGTTATCCTGAGTATATTTAAGAATGGCATTAAAGACCTCTAATAGCAGGGTGGATTTCTTGTTTCGCAGGGTCTTGTAGAGGGCAGCTGTGTACCCATTGGGGCCTGGGCTCTTGCCCGTCGGTAGGGTTTTAATCACCTGATACAGTTCTTTGACTGAGAATGGGTTTTCTAACTAGGCTGTCTCAGCTTGTGAGATTGTGGGGAGAGCAGTGGCGTAAATATACTGTTCTAGTGTTTGATGGGGGCCCGGTGCAGGGAAGGTGGTAGAGGGATGCAGAAGATTATATAGTGCATTATAATAATGCATAATTGCTTCTGCAATCTCATCAGTCTCGTGCATTTGCACAACTTGGTGATGTGGTATAGGAAGATGCCTTTCTATCTCTCAGGGCTCCGGCCAATAGTTTTGACTTACGCGGTATAGGAAGATGCCTTTCTATCTCTCAGGGCTCTGGCCAATAGTTTTCCAGGCTTATAGCCCCATTTGTAAAAGGAGCTAGTGCATATCTGGCGGAGCCTCTGCTGTTTTGCGTCTAGGAGAGTCTCCGAAGGGATAGTGTAATCCATTCGACACTCTTATTGTCTTACATATCAGAAAACAATATACCTCCGACACACTAGACGCAACCTACCAGTATTCCGCTTTTTCATCTTCTTTTCTGTAGCCATATGTAACTCACCAGCAAATTAAGTAGTTTTTTTGCTTGTTTTTTTGACAGAAGACTTTTTTTCACTTTTTCTTTTCTTGTTTCAACCTGTGCCATCACTTCCAAGTCTTTATTATCAAAACAATGTTACTTTGAATTAATTGTTAATATTATGTATTATGGACTACGAACAATGATTTTAGAGAATAATATGTACCGTATATACTCGAGTATAAGCCAAGGTACCTAGTTTTACCACCAAAAACTGGAAAAACCTATTGACTCGAGTATAAGCCGAGGGTGGGAAATGCATTGGTCACAGCCTCCCAGTATATAGCTGCCAGCCCCTTTAAGTATATAGCCTGCCAGCCCCCTTAAGTATATAGCCTGCCAGCCCCTTTAAGTATACAGTTTTATCTACTGTAGGAAGAACCAAAGCCTGCAGGGACATTGCAGGGTGAGTTCGCCACCACTTACCCAGTCTGACAGCTAGCACCATGTCCATGACAGTCCAGTCTCAAACCCACTGCATCCACTATGATTTAAAGGCTTATCGGTAGAAATGAGCCGATCCGACCTTAAAGTTTGGGTCCGCGTTCAGCTAATCTGCCAAATTGACACCCCTAGCTACTAGCCATGGCTTTTATTGGCCAGACAATATATTTAAATTTGAATCCATGACACTAGGGGCAGGGGTTATTACATTGAGTTAAATTGATAAACCATCTATTATATCTTTTTTTATGCTTCCTTTGCTATCAGTTTCATCTGCTTGAATATAAATTATAAACGAAGAGTTGTATCTTGTTTGTACATGTATTCCTGTCACCAGCGTGATAAACCTAAACCTTTTGTCAGTCAAAAGTCAAGTGTATTCATTAACTAACAAGTAAAAGGTTATAATCCTGTCTGTCAAAAGCCAGGTCAATCCAGAGTTGATAAGATAATCTGACACAGATATAATTGCACAATAATGAATGTTTACCATATGTGCTTTTTACAGTTGTATAACATCCTTTATGGGAGGCACCATTCTCATGATGTACCGTACTTCAGTTGCTTTGTCATTGAACTCATTGAAGGGTCTAAAAAATTTATTTTATACATAGTTTTTTTTTTTCCGTGTGGATAATGTATTTTTAATGTATTTCAAATTATAATTTGAAATTATGCTGTAACTGTGTACCAGTCTTTTAGAGTGTCGAATGTGTTCTCTTGCGAAAAAGATGTATCATAGTGGATTAGACAGCTTCATAAATCAGGTGAGTGAAGAAAAGTTGAAAAAAAGTTGTTTTTTGTTAATCTACGTCAAGAGGGGAACAATGTTTTTTAAAGCAATTTTTGGGACTTTTTGGGCGCATTCCAATAGTAGATCAGGCAACAACATGTGATAGCAGGTGAAATAGGAAGAGTTTTATGTTCCCTTATATCTTTGCTAATTCTTAACACTGATTCAGAGTTTTGAGTCTTGCTAATTATTTTCGGATATTGCTCTACTTTATATTTCTTTTGATGCAACAGAAATGAGGTGAAGACCACGGAAGACAAATGCCTCAGCAGGTAGTTTGATAGGGAACAGGAAATGTAGCTCTAGAAAGGTTATGAAATACCCTCTATAATTCTTGTTGTCCAGGTTAGGTGATTTTGGACTTAAAGACTTCCTTTAATGAGACAATTTACTAGCCACGGATCCATGACAAAACCATTTGACATGGTCCATTTTGGTTTGTTTTAACCCCTAACTACCAAAGCCAGTTTTCACCTTCCTGACACGTCCCATTTTTTCAAATCTGCCCTGTGTCATTATAAGTGGTAATAACTTTGCAATGCTTCAACATATCAAATTTTGAAATTGTTTTCTTGGGACACTTTGTACTGTATGTTAGTTGAAAAATGCTGGTGGTATGTTTTGCGTTTATTTTGAAAAAAAATGATATTTGGTGTAAATTTGGAAAAATTTTTGATTTCTGAAATTCTAAATGTTCTACTTTTTCAACACATAGTCATAACAGCAAAACAAGACTTATTAACTAATGTTAATCAAATGTCTGCTTATGTTGACATGGTTTTTTACGCATCCTCTCATTTTTGTAAAAGGTTATGGGGCTTTGAATTTTAGGTGCGATTTTTAATATTTTCATAAAACACAAAATCAGGCTTTTGAGGGACCTGCTCAGATTAGTCACATTATACAAATTACACCCCTTAACGTATGTAAAACAACTTTCATGAAGTTTGTTAACCCTTAAATTGTTTTGCAGGCATAAAAACAAAATTGTGTGCAATTTTGAAATTTTTATTTTTTTTGGGCTAAATGAATGTGTTTTTTCAAAAAATGTGCACATTCTCAGTGGATAAAATACCAAAACGCTCCACAAAGTTTTATACCCTATTACAATAACCCGTGTGTGGTGGTAAACTGTTGTATGGGCACACGCCAGGGCATCAAATGGGAGCTGCGCCATTCAGAGCAGATTTGCATTGTCACTTTTTAATGGCTGTACAATCTTTATCTTTTTGGAAAATTGGACATGAGATGCACTTTACAAATACTTCATTTTAGTAGGTTATTAGCTTATTGACGAGATTTTATTCTTGAATGTATTCTTGTATCTTTTTGGAGCTGTAACATATTATCTTTATTCTATGGATCATTGCAGGTGTTAGAGGTGGGTGTCGGCTGTAATATATAGCTGACACCCGCGGCTTATGACACTGGCTCCATTTGGCAGCCAGTGCCAGGAGCGGTACATAGTAGTACGTCACAATGCGGAAAGCCCCTGCCGCTCGTGACGTAGTACTATGTCCAATGTCGGAAAGAGGTTAAAGATCAATGACTGTTTATACACTCATTATACACTCAACATTGCTGTATGAATTTTAAGAAGTTGTATTTGGTCTAGTGGCAGATACTTATGAGGCTAAGCTTTGTAAAGTCACAAATATCTTATGTATTATAAATGTAGTGCAGTTATTATCCATGATAAAGCAGAGATAGTAAACATGTAAAGTCACAGGATTAACTGTCCCTGATGATTCCAGTTATATTAAGGCTATGGGAATTCTAGGTACATAAACTTTGATGTTCTAAAATGAAACCTAAACTATATTTATCTACTAAATTAAATCTATAAATCTGTGTTGATGTGTTGACGGCACAGCCATGCTCTGCTCACGCTTGGTCTAGTTTTATTTGCAACCAGTGATAACGGCTAAATAAAATCAATTGAATATTTCCTAGTACATCGCTATGAAGCTTTTTAATTATCTACTAAGTCAATTGTAAGGTTTATAGTAATCACAAAAACAAAGAAATACAGCAGTGTATAATCAGAGCTGCAAACCACTGCTCTGGCTTATATAGGGGCTACTTAGTGTAGGACCCACACTGCTGTCTGTCTTTCCAAATAGCACCTAAAGCTTGCTATATTAGCAAATGTTCCCTAATATGATTTTCTTTCATTTTCTGTATTTGTTCATAACATTATTATTCTGAGAAGAGGCGGGCCAAAGTAAAATGAAATTAATTACAGTCTTATCTGTTAAAGACAGTAAGGCAGATTTACCTCTGTTGTCTTAAACTGAAACAGTGTAAACTAAGATAGTCAGAAGTGGACAGCTAGATCATTCTTTAGAGTTATATCTCCTATTTGTTGGTTTTGTTTATGTCAAGAATTGCACTTTAACATTTGGTGCATTTTTGGTGCACAATTTTGCATCTTTAGGGGTGCCCAATCCCCATGAAACCACTCCCTCTTTTAGTCACTTCCCCCATGTGGTAATAATAATAATGTGGTGTCCTACATAGCAAGTGCTAGTCCAACTTGGAGATTAGCAGAAATATATAATGCTCACCAATTATTGATAACCTCAAAATTTCTTATGAAGAAATTTTATCACCTTCAAAGCAAAACTCATTTAACATATTTAAATTCATGTAACTGTAATGTATAATCTCAGCCTTATTTCAGAAACTTTATGTTACATAAAAATAGAAATTTGAACAAGTTAAATAGACCAAGTGGCCTTGGATTATATGGTTGTCCTCTGGTGGCCAAAAATGATAAACTGAAGAACTCATTGCTAGGGTCACTACAACAATTACTCGTAACCCAAAGGGAAACCTTGTGGTATGAATAGTACCATTCACATGCCACACTAGGAATTTCAGGCCCCCTGAATTATGTGCTCTTACCCGTGCATATTAGTTTCTTATCTTATACTATACCAGATACATAAGTTTAACACTATCATGGGCCCTGGCTTGTAAAAAGATAGTGTCCTTCAAAACAGTCTACATTTTATGTGCATAAAAATAGTAATATACATTTAATACATAGGGTATGTACCAAAATTAGTCTTACTAAATAGATACAGCACAGGAACCAAGGTTACTACATTGACACGTTACCAAAACCAAATTTACTACATAGATACAGTACTAAAACAGAGAATACAGCAAAAATATTTTACCAATATTCAGTAGAATCATTCTTTCATGTACACGGATCAGTCATCCTGGTCCCTTTGCAGAGAAACAGCCCCTCGTCATGATGTTGCCACCCATGCTTCACAGTAGGTATTGTGTTCTTTGGATGCAACTATGTATTCACTCTCCTACAAACATGACAAAGTTATGTTTCTACCAAACAGTTCTGCTTTGGTTTCATCTGACCATATGACATTCTCCAAATACTCTTCAGGAACATCCAAATGCTCTCCAGAAAACTATAGATAGGTCTGGATATGTACTGGATTAAGCAGGGGGACACATCTGGCACTTCAGGATCTGAGTCCCTGGCGGCATAGTGCGTTACTGACGGTAGCCTTTGCTAGTTGATCAGCTTTCTGCAGGTCATTCACTCATTTGGTTTTGGGATTTTTGATCACCATTAGTGTGATCATTGTGACACCACATGGTGAGATTTTGCATGAAATCCCTGATCGAGGGAGGTTTTGTTTCTGGTGTCCTTTGACAACTCTTTGGTATTCACTATGGTGAAGTTTGGAGTGTGAGGAGTGGAGTGTGTGGAGTGTTTGAGGTTGTGGACAGGTGTCTTTGATTGCAAGTTCAAACAGGAGCCATTACTCCTTAAGAGGAGCCTCTTAAAGAAGAAGCTGTGAGAGCATTTCATTAGTGGGGGAGGCTACTGGGCATTTCATTAGTGAGGGGAGGCTATGACCAATGTATTTCCCACCCTAGTCTTATACTTGCATAGTTCCCAACCGTCCCGATTTTGACGGGACTTTCCCGTTTTTCATACCTCTGCCCCGCGTCACGGGCAGCTATGAGATTGTCACGGATTTTCCCCCCAGGTCCCGCTGCTGTGTTCGCAGAGTAAATATTTTGAAAGCCTGAACTCACAGTACAGAATGGCTTCTACAGACATCGGGAGGGAATCCTTTTCAGAGAAGTGTCGGGCTTAGCGGAGAGAGCAGGGACCACGTCATCAGCTTCAGATCACCATGTGTCCATATATGGTCACTGCATCTCCTAGGGTTCCCCAGAGCAGACATCGGGCAGGGAATCCTTTTCAGAGAATTGTCGGCTTAGCAGAGAGAGCAGGGACCACGTCATCAGGTCAGATCAGCATCTGTCCATATATGGTCTCCAGGGATTCCCCAGACACAAGCTCTTTATATAATTAAATTAAATAAAGTTTTGCCCAGGCTGAGATTCGAACCTGGGACCTCGTGCACCATGGACAGGAGCTTAACTAACTGAGCTATAAGCCCAGTGATACAGAGCTGAGGATTTCTGGTAACTAAGAAGTGTTACCTGCCATTTACATTGTGACACAGACTAATGCACTGATATATAGAGAGGGATCTTCTCAGAGATTATTATTGTAATTATTCAGACTATTATTATTATTATAAATTTTATTATTTTTATTATTATTATGGAGATGATTATTAATAATAGTAAAAATAATAATAATAATCATCTCCATAATAATAATAATCTCCATAATAATAATAATAGTCTCAATAATTACAATAACCTCTGAGAAGATCCCTCCCTATATACCAAGGCATTAAATCTGTGTCACAGTGTAACAATAGTCATAGTTCTTAGTTACCAAAATTCTACACCCAGTTAATCACAGAGGTTATAGCTCAGTGGGTTGAGGCGCTGTGTCATTATTGTACATGGACACTGCAGGTTCTGGGTTCTAATCCCAATGAGGATAATATATTTTTTTTTTTTATTGAGATCATTTTTATTATTATAATATGGCTAAAATTTGGGGCGTGGCCAGGGAGTGATTGGGGGTGTGGCTTAGGGGGATCGCCACCATTTTGTCCCTCTTTCCCTTTCACAAATGTTGGGAGGTATGTACTTGAGTAAATACATTTTACCAGTTTTTTCGTTATAAAATGAGGTGCCTATTATTTAGGTTGACTTATACTCGAGTATATATAACATATATATACTTTTACATATACATTACACTTGGACAGGCAGATGAATCCTTGTGTAGACTGTACAGAGGAAACTTCAGCAGCCTACGGGAGGCGGAAGGGTTAACTCCATTGCTGGTCTCCTCTTTAGCTTTGCAGGGTAGTGTTAGCGCCCCTCCCCCTCCTGCACTTCCTGGCTACAACATGAAATGGCACTTAAAGGAAACCTACCACTGCTCACATGATGAAATCATGCGAGCACACCACCCTGTAGGCTATTTGATCCAGATGACATACTTTGATTAGGCACGGCGATCTTTAGTTTAGCTAAAAAACCGAATAACTTACATATGTAAATTAGCATCCGGTGCTACCCCTACGTCATCAGCCGTCTGTCGGTGGCTTCCGATTGTAAATTATTCACGCTTCTTTCTTTTTGCCCGAGACATCACCGAGCTCTCGGCACCTGTGTGAGAGTGCGCTGTCTCCATTATGAAGTAGGGGAATTCTCTGGCTCCCAGACATAACTGGTGGGGCCTGTGAGTGGAGACGGAGTATTCCGTCCCTAAAGGCGGCCATGACAACTTTTACTGTAAATCTAGGTACAACTAGCATCCACAGCTTTATCATGCCCAAATAAATATAAACTTTAGTCTGACTGTTTTTTTGGTAAACACCACACTCTAAATGGACCTATATTATTTTAAAATTGAACCCATGTGTATAAGTTTAAGTGCCAAAAAAAGGGAGAAGCAATAACTGAATGCAAATTTTGTTGAAGTAATGTAGAGTTTGTATTAAATAACATTAGACAATAAGTTAATAGACACTTGGTAGGACTGTGCATCAATATTGGAGACAATGACATTTAATAGTGATTACTAAAACAAAACAATTCCCTGGATTCCTGGCATCCGTGGCATTAATAGTGATTAGAAACAGAAAGGAATACTGGGCTGAAGCCAGATTTCCTGTGCTTGAAAAGATCAGTCTATGAGTCTTCATAAGTCAGGAGCAGTACAACTCTAAATAGCTGACATTTCAATTTTGCCTTCCCAGCAGAAGCAAATGGGAAAAAATGCATAAAAATTTATCACATGTAAAAATAAATATGTAAACTGTAACCCCTTAGGCCCCTTCCACACTAGCGTTTTTCACGCGCGAGTTGTGCGCGTGCTTTTGACACGCAGAACTTGCATTGCACTCTGTCCCATTGTTTCCAATGGGCCTTTCATCGTTTGCGGTTTTTTTCACATGCGTGCTTGCGTTTGTTTTGACGTGCGTCAAAATCGCAGCATGCTCTACTTTCGCGTTTCACACGCGTTTTTCCCACCCCATTCAAGTCTATGGAGACGCATCAAAAACGCATTGCACTCGCAAGCATTGCAAGTGCAATGCGAGTGCAATGCGTTTTAAATGGATGGGTTGCTAGGTGACATGAATAATTCCCCTGCTCCAGATCGAGCATTTAATTAAAAAAACACAGTGAAGAACAGTGAAGAATAGAATAAAAACAATGAACACAGTGAACACAGGATCATTTAAATGAAAAACACAGTGAAGAACACAGTG
Organism: Engystomops pustulosus; assembly: GCF_040894005.1. NCBI lineage: Eukaryota > Metazoa > Chordata > Amphibia > Anura > Leptodactylidae > Engystomops > Engystomops pustulosus. The sequence continues at coordinate 82,799,729 of NC_092415.1, read as the reverse complement.
AAGAATAGATTGCAGTTGTTCGGCACATCTGCTTACTTGTCGGGATATACGCGCGGAAAGGTGCGAACAAAATAGCATGTGAAGAACAATATATATGTGTGTGAAGAACACATTGCAGATGTTTCCATACAAACACGCACGGTTTTTTTCCCATAAAAAACGTGCGTGAAAAACGCACCGAGAACGCAAGAAAAACGTGAACAACACGCGCGTGAAAAACACAAAAACGCTAATAAATCCAAGGGAAAATAGAACAAAAACGCAGCCAAAAACGTCAGTTTTTCACGCATTGCACCCTGACATGAAATGCAACGCTAGTGTGGAAGGGGCCTTAAGAATACAGCCAGTTTATAGCTTTAGGCTCAGCCCCATTTTTTGTATCCTGACATGCGTCGCTTTATATGGTTATAACTTTTGAACACTGTTACTTATCAAAGCGATTCTGAGATTGTTTTTTCCCCACATGTTGTACTTCATTTTAGTGGTAAAATTTGCCATTTTTGAAATTCAAAATCATTGCGTTTTCAGGCAGATAGATTTATCACCTAAATAAGTTGCTGAATAACATTTCCCATATGTCTAATTTACATTTTCATAATTTTTTAAATATCTGGATAATTTATTTTGATGTCACGCGGCTTACAAATTGAATACCAGTTTTCCGTATTTTCAGAATTGACTATTTTGGCGATAAATTCTGTTTTGAATGAATTTTTACATATTAAACATCAAAAAACCCCAATATAATCAACCCATTTTCAAATCTGCACCCCCAACCTATCAGAAACAGCTTTTAGGAAGATTGTTAACCCCTTCAGATCTTCATAGTAAGTGAATCAAAATGGAGGTGAAATTTAGAACTGTCAAATTTGTCGGTTATAAGTTCATTTAGTCCTAAAATTTACACATTTCCAAAAGATAAAAAGAGAAAACCCACCATACAATTTGTTATGCAATTCCTCCCAAGTACAGAGAACCTCCACATGTGGCCGTTTATGGGGGCACAGCAAGGCGCAGAAGGGAATGAGGGCCCTGCAGCTGCCAGGATTTTAGTTTTCTCCTTGGTCCCTTTTGTAGGCTTGTGCATTGCCGCTTTCCAAATGGCATAACATTTTTACTTTTTTGGCTATGGAGCTGGTTGATGGCTTGTTTTTTTGTGAGAATTGTTGTACTTTGCAACAGTATTATTCTGGAGTACATATGTTTTTTTGTTCACTTTTTTGTGGGATTCAATTGGTAAAAATCATAATTTTGGTGGGTTTTTAAAAGTTTTTGTTTTAGTGGTGTTCATCATGCGGGTTCAATAATTCTTTACTTTTATTGCATAAGCTGATACTATATATGTGAGGTTTGTTTTATGATTTAGACAGTTTTTTGCGTTATATTACTTCTTTATATATTATGGGGATTATGGTATTTTTATTGATTTATTGCTTTATTTTTTATTGAAACACTTTTTTTTACTTCATCTGATTGCTTGTTCATGATTACTTGCAGGGTATTAGCAGTGTCAGCCTATGCATATGTATAGGATGACACTGTGCCTTTAAAGAGGACCTGTCACCCATAAATTGGGCACTAGAAGCTGCTTACTAAAGTAAGCAGCTCCTAGTGCTTAAACAAATGCCACAGTGTTAGAGTGGTAACGCTATCACTCTAACACTGCGGCGTTTGTTTAAGCACTAGGAGCTGCTTACTATAGTAAGCAGATCCTAGTGCCCAATTTATGGGTGACAGGTCCTCTTTAAGATGAGGTCAGAGACGCCATCTTTCAGGCACTGCCTGCAGGAACCCGGGGCTGCCATAGCAATGATCTGCGCCCCCGAAGGGGGTCGTGGGGGAAAGACCCCCGGAAGGCATGTTAAATGCTGTGGTCGCGCAGGTTAAGCGCCCGCGATCGGAGCCCACTCACCTTGATTGCTCTCTTAACATGTGAGCAATTTTTAACCATTGCATCGTTGTTTAATTGCAATGGTCCTGAAATAACAATCCTGAATTTTCTCATAATTTTCTCTATTCTCATATTCCCTTAGCCTTGGAGTTTGATGTTCGTTATGGGTTAAGATTTGATTACATTTCCAATATTAGGTCCTATTTGTGTCTTTATTTTAATTTGGCTTATGATCTAGTAAAGCTCATGTCACAAGCCCTTATTTATTTGACTACATCCATAAGACGCAGGTAAAGGCTTCAGCAAGCTCTTTTCATTGTACAGGTAGGTATAATCTGCAGTACTTTTCTTTGGGCCACCCCAAAAAATAAAAAGTGTGTTTTTGTACTTCTTAAATATTGGGATATACATACCATGATGTAAGAGGTTGTGTACCTTGCCTGAAGAATTTGTATTATTTGGAACCATAATAAAAGCAAGATTTTATGATCATACTCCCCTGAGACGCTGGATAATCTTCTTTCGTTTGGAATTGCATCTAAGACCCGAAGTCCGTGGGGTCCATCTTGTTGTTCGTGCGCGAGGGGTCAATCAAGGAAGGTGAGCTGAACTTTTTCGATTTCATTGATATGTCATGTACCCTAGTACCAAGTGTTATGCATCCTTTTTCAAGGATATATTGGTCTATATTGCCTACGGAAATGCACATAAGATGTTATTCTCATGTCACTATGCTTATTTCTTTGTGAATTATAGCAGATCTGAATAGTTTTTTTTCATGAAGCTAGAAATCACTACATGACATCTTGTCTCATTAACCTTGATGACCTTAGTTCTATGTCTGGAATTTGCAAACACCTGAATAATATATGTAGATCAGGGAACATCTGTTTCTATACAATACATGTGGGTCTAGACTGAAAACAGCTGGCTGTGACATATACAATTAACCTTTTCTTCTTACAATCCTATAGGTTTACTTGTCACCTTTGACGGATAACTTTGTTCATGGTGTAACAGTCCCAAAGGAAGCTTATCATCAAACTCAAGCCAGTGACCCTTGCTCATAGATCCAGGCACTGTGACTGTGGTAATCATTTTATATTTGTAATCCTTGGCCTCCTTTCAACTAAAATCAACTTATAAATTATGATAATGAGCCTAAAAGGCTACCTGGGCAGTTCCCAGAAGCCCTCTGTGCTGCAGATTCACAGGCTGTTTTCATTGTCTCACCCTCCCCTCCGCTCTTGCTTGCTACTCCCCTTCTCTGTGCCTGATGTAATCTGACTGCAGCACAGGAGGTTCCAGAGGAGGGGGGAAGTGCTCCTCGCACACGGTAACAGCCTGTGAATCTGGAAGGGGCCCAGGGAACTGCCCCAGTAGCCTTTCAGGCTCATTAGCATCATTTAGTTCATTGTAAAAGGAGGGAGGCCATGGATAACAAATATAAATATATTACAACAGTCATGGTGCCTGGATCTATAAGTAAGTCTTCCGAGTTTCTCCATTCTTGATTTTGATGGAATATTTCCTTTAAGGAACAAATACTACTTGCATATCTGTCAACAATCCTCAAGTTTAATTCAAGATAATGACCCAGATTTATTAAAGCCCTTGCACCAGTTTTTTGTCTGACTTTGCACATTCTTTTCAATGCAAACTGCTTGCACATGTATTTAAGAAGTGTCCTATTCTGCGCTGTAAGGGGCAGTCCTGTGCACAGTTGTCGTTTATAAAGTAGTGCCCAACAGAATTGTGTCGCATGCCCTATGTTAATGGTGCACCAAAAATTGGTGCACTATGTCGAAGCTGTGAGGGAGCACCAGATTCATAAAGAACTTGCACCACAATTCATGAATCTGTTGCACACTGTAATAGTTTGCAGTATTTATGATAAATGTGGGCCAATATGTATCATGCTGTTATCCTTCCTAAGTCTGACCTGTTTCTGTTTAGAAACACAATCATGAAGACAATTTTCGGACATGTCAACTAAATAAGACAAGCAGTACAGCAAAAACATAAAATTAGTAAGTAGGTCTCTAAGTTGGTTTAAATAATTATATTGTATTTTTATAAAAACAAGTAGTGTATCTGAGGCAAAAAGCTTCTCTGCACATCAATAACAAATATGGATTAATTGTATGTTTTTCACATGGGTACTGAGTTTTACCCACTGACACTTGTTGAGAAAAGAATTCTGCTGATCATTTTCCTATTTTAAAACTTCCTGCTCAGACCGCATAACAATAGATCTGTGGCCCAATCATACTGCCCAAGCCACAAACTTGGGATGGAAATGATTCTGCTGTTATTTTTGAGGCTCAGACAGAAGGCTCTGAGAATGATGAGGCCATTACCTGGCAGCTGGTTATGTGGGTAGTAAGCCATGTAATCACTACAGTACAGTAGATAACAAACCATCCACAAATACTAAAGTACTTATAACCTTTATTATTGTATGGCTTTCCTCACACTTTGGTGACTATTTTTTTCTAATTGTGTAAAGTGCCTTTAAAATTATAAATTAACCCAGATTCTTTTTTACTAAATTGTTGTTATTGCTTATTCATTATGTATTTTGAATGTATCTATTTGGGGTTAACTTTATAGATTTGCTTGGCAGCAGATAATAATGGAATCTCCATTGATAAATATTCGAAGGGGTATTTTTGTAAGGGGTACACCGTGTCACTAGAACAGTGTTTAGTATATCAACATAAATCATCATAATTAGAGCTCAGCAATGACTGTGGCCCGAGAGAAAGATTATAATTACATATTCTGTTGGGCACAGCAGTGATTGGGAAGCAATCAGTAGGAAGTGCACAGGACTTTGCTTTGAATGACTTCAGCACATCTGCGGCCACAGGACATCACTAGTTTCTCATACTATGTGACAGGAGTCTGTGTCCTGCAATGAAACTGGCTGGCTAATTTAGTGTAGGAAGGAACCATGTGTTATTGAAGAAGGTTCTGATACATACCTGCATTCATTCTACTATGTAGCTGTATGAGAGGTCCAACTCCTGCTGCAGAAAACATTCTTCAAACCATGACACTTCCTTCACCACCATTCACTACCTTCTTTACACACTTTGGGTTCAGTCTTTCCGCAACTTGTCGCCTAACATAATGTCCAAATAAATCAAACATCAGACCCAAATAAATTGAACTTGCTTTATCACTAAAATAAACTGTAGACCACTTCTCCTTTGTCCACACAACATGCTCATCAACAAAGGGGAGGTGAGCCTTTTGTTCTTTCTGCTAATAAGAGGTTTGGTCACTGCAGTGGGCTATAAGTCCAAATGCTCTTAAATAATGAGACACTATATGACAAGACAGATCCTTACCCCGTTCTAGTGAGCAATTCCAGCTGCAATGTTAAAACGATTACCCATAGAGATTCTCCACATTATCTTGAATTTGTCTATCGAGGGCGACCAGCCTTCTTGGTGGATTTGGATGATTTTGTGGTTGTAAAGATGCAATATTTTAGAAATGAAAGACTTGAAATGACCAACTTCTATTGCTACGGCTGATAGGGTCACCGGTTTTCCTTCATCCTGACAACCTGCTGCCAGAGGGTTTCAGTCAATTTTTACAAAGTTAGTAAAAATTGGAAAGTAAGGCTGCCACTTAAATAGGGTTTGTCAGATAATTAAAGAAGTTAGCACCAGGTGCCAGAATAACACCAATAACTTATAGTTATATTAAAGCATTCTCTAATTTTGATCATTGTTATTTTACAATTATCTCAGTAGCATTTTTAAGAATTAGTAAGTTGTTCTCTATTTTTGAGCTCCAGTGTATAGCAACTTGCTGGTTCCCTGGACAAATCACCCCCTTCAGGCCACTACATGTGCACAGTGATTCAAACCGGTCAGAAAACAGCCAAAAAAGCTTTCTTGCTGCAGGCTCTTCACAGATAGACCTATCTTTTGTTACTTTTTTTGCTATTTTACCATTTGTTGTGTCAGCATAGATAATTGCACATCACAAATCAGTTTAAATTTCACAAAATTGCAGAACACAGCATTTTAACTCCGGTGCTTAGCGGCTGTATACCTTTTCTGCATCAGACTCATTAATCATTCATTGGAGTGGTCATGTAAACTGACAGTACAGATAGATATCAAGAGCTGAGAATTGATTATTCTGTCAATATACAGATGTATGTCAGGAAGCGTCTCTAAAGGATACACAACACTTACTAAGGTTAGATGAGTTTTCACTCATATTCTAGTGTATACAAGCAGGGGCGTAACTTGGTGTTTCTTCCCAAGTCTAGTGCTATAAACAATACATTATAGTTGGGGGCCCATCACAGAATTTGTATTGGGCCTAGCAGCTTCATGTTACACCTCTATATATAAGCTTTTCTTGTTTTTCTTCAAGTAAAAGTACATAATCCGAAAAGTACTGTTACAAGTATGGTTCATAAAGCTAAAAGGAGACTGCTGTCCATATATTGCTTATAATAAACTTTGCATAAATTTATCAGTACTGTACAAATGATAATAAGGAATTATAGGAGATGAGTGTTTCCTGATTGACTTAATTTGGCTCTTATCATCCTCTTTATCTGTAAACCTATTTTGGGACATACAATAATCAATGACATTTTTTTCTATTTTCCACCATAAAAGCTTAAATTAGTTGATTGGTCATAACTGAGGTTAGCAGAGGAAAGATGACCGTGACCAAAGCCAATGGCCAAAGCTGTATGTGCATCAAGTGTCCATTTTGGAAATCTTCGGATGCCTGAAATAAAAAAGGAGTACAATTTAGTGAGTGCATTGATAAGCACTTATAGGGGGGAAACTATGCTATATGCTATGTGGTTGGCATTTATAGATAGAAAATAATGTGTCTGGGATTTCTGAGAAATATGGATCTAGAATTGTTTCCATCAATGTCACAGGTTATTGTAGCTTAAACTTTTATGGTGTGACAGCTTTATCTATGACACATGTCAAAGATACCCGTTGTTAGTGGTTGTGGATATTGCACACAATGGTGGATATTGCACATGATAGTATGCATATGGCCTTAAAGGGTGTTCCTTTTCCAGCAAGTAAATATTGTTGTTTTTTTTTCATGGAATGTTATAACATTTTCCATTATACTTTCTGTATCAATTCCTCATGCTTTGCTAGATCTCTGCTTGCTGTCATTCTATCAAAAAGCATCTATGTTTATTTCCAGTGGATAGAAATCTGTTCATGGTCATGTGATGCCGTACAGGTGCATGGCTCATTATAAGCCTCAGCTCTGATTACTCTCTGTAATACTAAGGCTGGTGCCACATGCACCGCTTTGTCTGCGTTTGAAAACGCAAACGCAGACAAAGCCACACCCACCGGGGCGGCCCGCGGACCAATCGCATCGGTGTTTCTATGGAAATGCCTGCGACCGGGAATGAGCGGCCGGTGTTTTGCATTAATTTAATGCAAAACACCGGCGCTCGTTCCGGTGGGTGCGGCTTTGTCTGCGTTTGCGGTTTCAAACGCAGACAAAGCGGTGCGTGTGGCACCAGCCTAACTATACATGCATCTGTGTAACATCACCTGACCACAAACAGATTTCTGTCCACTGGAAGCAAACATAAAAGCTTTCTACAAGCAGAGATCTAGAAAACTGATATTGATACAAAAGGTATATTGGATAATTGTATAATGGTATCACCACTGTAACTGACAAGCCTGTGCACAGAGTATTCAATACCAGCTGCGTTCCAAAACATTTGTGTATGCAAAAAAGAGAAAAGATAAGGATAAGCCGATAGGAAAATAATATTAAGGGTAGGGGTCCTATTCAAGCTTGCGAAGCAGTGGATATCCACAGGCAATAGTTAAACCTCCACAATAAGTAGTTAACATGTGTAAACAAGTGACTGAAATGTACCATAATAGTACTATACCACAAAATGATGAATCAACTGAAAATACACTGCTGACTAAACATTCAGATATTACCACATCCTCCCTTCTAAGTAATTGAAAATCCAAATACTGTTTTGTTTCATTGGTAGCAGTGAAAATACAATAATGATTCATTTATTTCCTTGCCAGACATGATAGCAAAGAATGCTCACCGTTACAAATAAGCTTGATATCAAGCTTCTCAGTCTAGTTTAGACATATGTGATATACTGCTACTTTTACAGTCCTCTTCCCATTAGAGGACATTTCCTATATATTTTAAGTGCATATTTACCTTTAGATATCTTTAACATGTACCAATAAAAGGTCCTAAGATGGCAATATAATAAAATTAAACACATATCCGCACCTAGAAGGTGACACTATTATGGACAGCCTAGAGAAGGCAGCTGTATGTATATGCAAAGGCAGCAAGGCAGAACAGGGAACAGGCAACAGCTTTCAAAGAAGGTAAAGACACAGGTACAGATACGTGAAAAGACATGTCTAATAGTCTTGCTCAAGTTGTCCTTTGTAAAACATCAATTTATTGGAACCCTAAAAGCAGTGGTTCTCAACCTGTGGGTCGGGACCCCAGCGGGGGTCGAACAACCAAAACCGGGGGTCGCCTAAAGCCATCGGAGCCGCAATTTTACTGTGTTTTTACTGCGAGTTGCATGGTTTGGGGTCACCACAGCATGAGGAACTGTATTGCGGGGTCACAGCATTAGAAAGGTTGAGAATCACTGCTAAAAGTCTATAACAAATAGTTATCCTCTACACTATGTAATAGCATCTCTACAGTACATTTGACTGTGACATCAACAAATCCGTGTTATCAAAGAATATTTGAAACTTACTAACACTCACCCATGATCTTACATTTAAAGGAAACCTACCATGAGGAATCTACCATCAAAAGTAGATCTGGTGGTATATTCCTCCTACCTGCCTCTGCCATAATCTGTTTTTATAAACTTTTTTTTTGTAATATGTAAATTAACTACAGAGGCTACTGTGGCATGTACTAGCCTGGCCGGGCACTGGGAGCTATGGCTAATACATGCCTCTGCAGTTAATTTACATATTACTAAAATGAAGTTTTTTAACAGGTTAGGTTCCAGGATTATTGATTTATAAATAAGGGCAGAGGCAGGCAGGAGGAATCTACCATCAGATCTACTTCTGATAGTAGATTACTCATGGTAGGTTTCCTTTAAGGCTACATTCACACGGGCGTATGAATATACAGCTGACATATACATACGTTCCCCATAGACGGCAATGGGTGCATGGCGCCGTATGAGAGCGGTACTTTGCCGCACACATATGACACCGTACCGATCCGTACCTGGGAGAAAGATAGGACATGCGTCATACATTGCCGCCGTGTGCCCACCATGCTTCGGTACGGTGGGCACATTGTTGTGTGAATGTAGCCTAATGTTGTAAGGAGTCAGTGTTTGGAACAGCATTCTATTTTCCAACTTTTCCGCAACATCAAGCTTCTTTATAATCCTGGGAAAATAGTAGTGTCGCTACACCGGGGAACATGTGTGCCTTTGTAATCCTCAAACGCTAATTACAATACAATGGTTCCTTGCGAAAGGGAAAATCAGGAATTTCAGTGCAGGAAGGAAAGCTTCCTTTCCTGCTAAGGGATGGATCCTCTATTCTATCATACACAGGGAAAAGAGAGTGTTATCCATTAATTACATGAAGACAACAACTACTGTGTATTGAGTACATGTTCAGAACTGCAACACCATGACAGCTGGTCCATCTGGACACCATCATAAGTTTCCCTGTGACCTTTGATCTCATTGACGAGGCACTGCTCCAAGATATTAGTTCTTTAACAAGGGTTATCTTGTGATAAGCATTTTAGAGGCATATCATGAAAAGGCACTGAGGCCACTCTGTTGGTAGAAATTCTTTCATGTAATCTCACAAGAAGTTTATTATGTTTATGTTTCTTTGGTTGGAGTACTGTGGTACACTCCTTTGGCAGATATCTTCCCTGAACTGCTGCAAAGCCCCTCCACTATATTGTAAGAAAGAGTAGTAGCAGGCTTCTGGTTAGATATTACAGCACTTAAGAGGGGATGGGGATCAGTTTGAATGCAGATATCAGGGCACGCAGCAGTTCAAAGGACATCTACCAACAGTTTACGGATGGTAGCTGTGTCCTAATAAAAAGTTCCTTCTTTTATTATAACTCTATACGACGTGAGATCATAAAAGTTATGATAATTACTACGTCATCCAAGCGCCTCACGGAGCTTTGTATTTTAATACATGCACTTCCCCCTGTAGCACTAGTGGTCCTGTGGGCTAGTGGCCCCCCTGAGCACTTAGAGCAGGTGATAGGCAGGACAGCTAGCGCTACAGGGGCAGTACATAAATTAAAATACAAGGCTCCCTGAGGCGCTCAGGTGACGTAGCCCGAGTGCCCCAGGGTAATTAGCATAACTTTTATAACTTTATATTTCCGCAATTGCAGCATATAGAGGTATAATAATAAAAGTCCTGAGGACATCGTTCCTCAGGAACTTTTTATTGGAGCACATCTACCATCAGCAAACTGGTGGAAGATGTCCTTTAGGGAGAGTTCCCCAGCGCCCTATTTACCTTCCAGAACTATAGTAGTAAGGATATGCATTTTTTAATCATTTCTTGTCATGTCTGGGGTTATATTGTCTGGTTTCGGGTCTTTTTTATTTTTTATCATTTTATCTGGGTCTGATTATATATCATTCCAGGAATATTCTTTAGTGCTTTACAGGAAATTGGTACTTTGGTTGTTACAGGTAAAGTCCCTTGAAGTTGCAGAATAAATAGACCAAAAAAGGTTTGGTATCCCTGTTCTACTAGTTCCTATGTTCATTATTTTACTCCTTTTGTTGCAGGACTTACAGTGGAGAAGTGTGCGTCACTGTGATCCCTCCTAGCCATGCTTTCTTCCTGAACTGTCAAAATGACCTATAGTCAATCATGATAAAACTCTTCCGCATACTGGATGGGTTTCTTGTTTTAGCTGAAAAACATGTTAAGCACCAACAGTTACCATATGAAGCTACAAGCATATCCAAGAAATGATTGTTAAATCATTTACAACTTACTATCTTTGTAAAATGATACTGATACTAAAAGAGAGGGATCTCTCATCGTAATGTAATCATATGTCTCATTTTTTCTCCTGCAGTTTTGTGAAAGTTCAGTTTATCTAAATGGGCAACAACAGAACATGATCATGGGATCCTGCTTTCTCCTGCAAGGCAACTTGTGGGAAAAAGGTGAATGTTTAATAACCAATTCTTAGGCCCCTTCCACACTAGCGTTTTTCACTCGCGAGTTCTGCGCGTGCTTTTGACGCGCAGAACTTGCATTGCACTCTGTCCCATTGTTTCCAATGGGCCTTTCCTCATTTGCGTTGTTTTTCACGGGCGTGCTTGCGTTTGTTTTGACGCGCGTCAAAATCACAGCATGCTCTACTTTTGCGTTTCACGCACGTTTTTCCCGCCCCATTCAAGTCTATGGAGACGCATCAAAAATGCATTGCACTCGCAAGCATTGCAAGTGCAATTCGAGTGCAATGTGTTTTAAATGGATGGGTTGCTAGGTGACATGAATAATTCCCCTGCTCGAGATCGAGCATTTAATTAAAAAAACACAGTGAAGAACAGTGAAGAATAGAATAAAAACATTGAACACATTGAACACAGGATCATTTAAGTGAAAAATACAATGAAGAACACAGTGAAGAATAGATTGCAGATGTTCGGCACATCTGCTTACTTGTCGGGAGATACGCGCGGAACGGTGCGAACAAAATAGCATGTGAAGAACAATATTTATGTGTGTAAAGAACACATTGCAGATGTTTCCATACATCTGCAATGTGTTCTTCACACACATATATATTGTTCTTCACATACTATTTTGTTCGCACCGTTCCGCGCGTATCTCCCGACAAGTAAGCAGATGTGCCGAACATCTGCAATCTATTCTTCACTGTGTTCTTCATTGTATTTTTCACTTAAATGATCCTGTGTTCAATGTGTTCACTGTTTTTATTCTATTCTTCACTGTTCTTCAGATCTGCTAACTTGTCGGGAGATAATATACGCGCGGAACAGTGAAGAATAGATTGCAGATGTTTGCATACAACTGCTAACTTATCAGAAGACATTCTTTTTCAATTAAATAACACATTTTATTCCCGAACTATGGTCCCTTTGAAAAATGCTCCCATTGACTTAAAAAACGCGCGTGAAAAACGCACCGAAAACGCAAAAAAAATGCGAACAACACGCGCGTGAAAAACGCAAAAACGGTAATGACTCCAAGGAAAAATGGAACAAAAACGCAGCCAAAAACGTCAGTTTTTCCCGCATTGCACCCTGACGTGAAATGCAACGCTAGTGTGGAAGGGGCCTTAGAGGAGCTGTCCACAGCATAGGGGACCCCTAGGGATCAGGACCACAGGGCCTGAAAGACTTTGGGGTAGATACTGTATATAATACAACGACAGATATGCAAGAAGTCGACATTGCTCACACCGCAAATTCACAACTGGAGACCCGGGGTGCACATTGACAAACAGAATCTTTAATGTGTGTTGTAGAGAGGAGAATAAATGGCACTCACCGAAGTAATGTTCAACCAGGTAATTTTATTTCAAGGCATCAGGACAGGGTGAGGTGCTGCCAAGGTGATGGGCCGTTTCGGCCGTTTCTCAATCCTACTGACGTCAGCCGTACCGGAAACGCAGGTTAAAACTGCCTCATCGGCGGGCGTCATAGAAACAGTACACTGCACGTGATCCCTTAAGCCTATGAGGTAATGCAGAATCTCTAGTGCCCACTATCCTCACATGGCTTATAACCCACCGTGATAGAAAAATAGACCCGTAATGTACACGTAAGATAGACACGTAATAGACCCGTAAAGTATCCAATATAGGTCTAAGTAACATTTAAAGGCAGTTTGCAAAAATGATGCAAAGAAAAAACACAAGAAAGACGTTTATGTCGTAATTTGTACTAAACTGGTTTTAGACATTTTATGACTAGTATGACAAATGCCACAAGGACCAAAAATAATGCAAATGTGCCAAAGTTTTGGAACAGTATTGTGTTGTTAACTACACCAACTAATAGGAGGTGCAAAGTTAGAAGAATCTGCTGTAAAAATCCAGTATGTACTGTATGATCTAAGCTTATTACAATGTGTAACTGCCTATTATTAGATCTTCTTGGACAGCGATGTTACATGCACTGGAGATTCTGCATACACAGATATTTCTAGGAATTCAGCACTGTGAAAAGATTTGTCGCCAATGGCGCTCGGTCTAGGTGCAGTAAGCACATGTTGTCTTACTGCACCGTGACCCTGCATGGAAAAATATATGACATGTCCTATATTTCGTCATGCTATGGAGGGGTGGGAGGGATGGCAGCACTCACTCCTCCTCTCTCCTGCACACGGCTGTATGCTCGCCTGGGCTAAGGAAAGAAAGTTAGACTGCATCAATATATAAATAATAAAATAATAAAGGGATCCAACAGACTTAAAGGGGTGTTCCCATTTAAACAAATTAATGTTATTGTTTGTATTAAAAAAAGTTATACAAGTTTCCTATATACTTTCTGTATCAATTTCTCATGGTTTCTAGATCTCTGCTTGCTGTCATTCTATAGAAAGTTTCTGTATTTTACTACCAGTAGAAAGAGATCTGACCAGGGTCGGACTGGGATACCTGGGGCCCACCAGTGAAATTGATTTTGGGGGCCCACCTACTACTACATAGAAATATTCTGGAATAAGGGAATTTATACGCACTAGCAGGGGCAGTGAAGCAACGGATAAGCTAAGCCCTTTCTCCCTGCAGGGGTGACGTCAACTCCGGGGCAATAATGTTAGGAATGGTATAAGAATTACCACTGGTTTCAAGGGCTTTCTGCTGGCGGCCGGACTATGGTTAGGGATGTAAGTGTTCGCACTGCACACCGACCTTTCAATAAGGAAATGCTACCCTACTCTGGCATCCCGCACCACATAGACAAGTCACACCTGGCTCTCTGACCCTATAGATGTAACCGTACATACACTAGAAGGTTAGTCAGTGACTACAATACTGATCTGACACAGGAAGAAGTAGCATCTAGTACCTCACAGGTGACTTGTCTTCTCCTTCACAACCAGAATCATCGTAAAATCTGGTTGCAGAATTTTCTGGCAGATGTGTTCAGCTCTGGGAAGCAGATCCGCCGCAATGCGCCCCTAAAAATACCACAATTACTTACAGTATAATGTCACCTGGATAAAACAATGTCCCACACTGTACGTATAAAGAATCTACATAAGAAACCCCTCTGTGCCCCCAGCATATCAAAAATTACATTGTTACCCCCAAATATATTACTACATTACAGTCTGTGAATAAATAATACCGTGCCTTTAAAAAGTATGGTTCCCCCCATTAATTACATAATATTTGGTTCCCCTGTGAATTATTTTAATGAATTAATTTATCTATTTAATGTCCCTTCTAATTATTTTCATACATTTCCCCTACTAAGAAATGTGTTATATAACAATCTACTTATTATTTTTATACAAAATGTACTAATACGTTTTTATACCATGTCCTAATTATAATTACTGTATACATATAATCCCCTCCAACTTATTAATGCGCATATAGCATCCCTTCAGTTATACATTTCTACAACTTGCCACCTATTTATTTACACATAGTATCTGCACATTATTTAATTGTATTATAATATAAAGTGAATGACTTGCTGCACAGGTCGCTGGTTACTGGGAAACTCCCTGCTGACACGTTCCATCTACATATAAATAGTTTTATTTCTGTATATTGTATATACACACTGCCCCCCTTATTATACATCCCCCCCTCCACCTCCATACACACTGTCCCCCTTATTATACACCACCCCCAAGAAATTAACATTTGCCCCCCTCCAGATTTTAAATAGGCACCCTCCATACACACTGCCCCCTCCAGATTCTAGTAAGACCCCCCATACACATTACCATCCACCCTCCAGATTCTAGTAAGACCCCCCCATACATGTTACCCCCCCCCCCATACACATTAAACCCAGCTTCATATTATAGTTAGGCCCCCATACACATTAAACCTCCCCCCTTTCATATTATAGTTAGGCCCCCATACACATTAAACCCCCCTTCATATTAAAGTTAGCCCCCCCCCCATACACATTAAACCCCCCTTCATAATATAGTTAGGCCCCTCCATACACATTAAATCCCCCTTCATATTATAGTTACCCCCCCATACACATTAACCCCCCTTCCTATAATAGTTAGGCCCCCCCATACACATTAACCCCCTTCATATAATAGTTAGGCCCCCATACACATTAACCCCCTTCATATAATAGTTAGCCCCCCCCCATACACATTAACCCCCCTTCATATAATAGTTAGGCCCCCCATACATATTAACCCCCCCTTCATATAATAGTTAGGCCCCCATACACATTAACCCCCTTCATATAATAGTTAGCCCCCCCATACACATTAACCTCCCCTTCATATAATAGTTAGGCCCCCCCATACACATTAATCCCTCTTCATATAATAGTTAGGCCCCCCCCATACACATTAATCCCCCTTCATATAATAGTTAGGCCCCCCCATACACATTAATCCCCCTTCATATAATAGTTAGGCCCCCCATACACATTAACCTCCCCTTCATATAATAGTTAGGCCCCCCATGCACATTAACCCCCCTTCATATAATAGTTAGGCCCCCCATACACATTAACCCCCCCCCCTTCATATAATAGTTAGGCCCCCATACACATTAACCCCCTTCATATAATAGTTAGGCCCCCCATACACATTAACCCCCCCCTTCATATAATAGTTAGCCCCCCCCATACACATTAACCCCCTTCATATAATAGTTACCTCCCCCCCCATACACATTAACCCCCCTTCATATAATAGTTAGCCCCCCACCTCCATCTGTTTTGCCAATAGAAAAAAAAAATTTACTCACCTCATCCTGCGTCCTGTCTCTGCTGCTGCCGTGGGACGGGGGAGAGATGCGCGCCCGCGTCGTTACGTCACGGCGCGGCCGCGCAATGACGTCACGACGCGGCGCGCGCATCTAAGTTACAGTGTGACGTGCGCCGCAAAGCAGCGTCACACTGACAGCTTTGACTGCAGGAATAGTACTCGTGCGGCCGTTTCAGCCGCAACGAGTACTATTGCAGCCACTGGCAGGGGCCTCCGATGGATACGAACGGAGGCCCCTGCCATAATGACCGGAGTCGGGGCCCACCGGGGAATTACCCGGCCCCCCGGCGGGCCAGACCGAGCCTGGATCTGACCATGGTCACACAAGTGCGCAGTTAATTATAACACACAGCTCTGATTACTTTCTGTCAAACAAACGAGCCGTGCACCTGTGTGACCATGGTCAGATTCTGATAACTGGTAATTATCCTAGAAGCTTTCTATAGAATGACAGCAAGCAGAGATCTAGAAAACTGTGATGAATTGAAACAGAAAGTATATTGGAAAATTGTATTTTTTTTGTATACGTTTTTATTATGCAAACAATAACATAACATGCTGTAATGGGAAAATCCCTTTAATTTTTTTAGGTCTCTTAGGCAATGTGGAGAGTGCATTATTTTGTGCTGTAGCTGACTGGGGCACTTACATCAAGTCTAAAGACAAGCTTAAAAGGGTATTCCACAAGACAAGTTTCTTAAAATGTACTCAGGATAACAAAATAACACATTCACTAATTCACGGTTATTAACAAAAATACAGCATTTCACAGATATTATTCCAATCTGTCTCTATCAGTCCTGGTATACACAAATTCAGTTACCCCTAGACACGACCCTGTACTTATGACTTAGGGTTGAGAACACCATCTTGGATTTCTGTGTGATGGCAGTGTAGCTGAGTTTCTCTCTCTGCTACCGGCCCCTCTCCCTGCACAGTCCAGGACGGAGCTCACTCACTGATACACGCTGAGACACAGACACTGCGTTCCTGCGGAATAGCAGCATGAGGAGAACTGCAAGCTACAGGCAGGTAAGTTCTTTATATGGGGAGGCACAGCAGGAAGGCACAGCAGGTCTAGTGTGTTCTGTTATAGCAGAGATGAAGGAGAGCTGACTGTGGCATTGTGTGCAATAGCACCTCATGGATCTCATCATCTCATCTCTGATCTGTCTCATCTCCACCAGACCACCTGTATTTTGCATCCATTACCATGGGATGACTGGGGGACATGAAGTTATTGGACAGCTTTTCTTAATTTCTAAGGGACCATATCTCTACATTTACATTTGCACATTTTATTTGGTTTGGAGGGGTGGGTCAACAGTTACACCTCATCAAACCCTCCATGGGGGACATTAAGGGCTTCTACGCCCATTTTCTAAAATAATTGCAATGCAAACAGTGGCGTAGCTACCAGGAAGGGGGGCAGTGGGAGTGGATGCTGTGAGCCCATTGGGCTTCTGGGGGCCCAGGGTTTGGACGAGCGTACCCGCTTAGTGCACGCAGACCCTCAGTAATGATCAACGATGTGTGCGTCTGAGACTACCGCTGCCTGCGTCCAACGCCTGAGTCATATGTGTGGGGGGCTACTATATACTGCTGGGGCACTTGTGGGTGCCACTATATACTGCTGGGGCACATGTGGGCCCAGTATATACTGCTGAGGGATGTGTGGGGGCCGCTATATACTGCTGGGGCACGTGCGGGGGGCCACTATATGCTACAGTGGCATGAGTGGGGGCTGCTTTATACTGTTGTGCCACGTGTGGGAGCCGCTATATACTGTTGTGGCATGTGTGGGAGCCGCTATATACTGTTGTGCCACGTGTGGGAGCCGCTATATACTGTTGTGCCACGTGTGGGAGCCGCTATATACTGTTGGGGCTACCTAAAAACTGATGGGCATGTGCTGAAAGCCTGGGGCTACATATATTTAGTGGGAGGCAATATATACTGGGGGTGCACTGCTATCTAAATTAATTTGGATTTGCTGGAGTTAAATATGATATAATGAGGGGGAAGTAAACAATAGTATTTATTATAACATATTGTGGGTTCTTGTCGATGACGTTCTCTACCTGATGGAGAAGGATTGGCAACAATGAGGAGACTGCAGGAAGAAGAGCTAGATGGACTGGACCAGATGGAGAAGGATTGGCAACAATGAGGAGACTACAGGAAGAAGAGCTAGATGGACTGGACCAGCACCAAAATTGAAGGAGATAGCAGCAGCCTAACAGTAATGTCTGTGCCTGAGTGCAGCTCAGATGTGCAGGACATGTAATGCTATTCATGCTGCAGTATATTCATTATATTTTTGGTCTATATTTATATGTGCAGGATATTATTTTGGGCTGTTTATTCATTGCTGGTAAATATTTAAATGTGCGGCCTAGTCACTGCTATCAATGTGTTTGGTATATTCTTTGCTGGAATATATTAATACTTGTGGTGTATAGATTTCCACTGTATATCTATGTTTAGTATTTTCGCTGGAGGGATATCATTTTTTATTTACTACTGATAGGCCTTATTGTAGCTGATCCCAAAGTAGCCCCTTTTGGATTTCATTCTTATGATTTTTTTTTATTTCAGGGGCATTAAAATTTTCCCTTCAGGCTTCACTCTGATTCTGACACATTTTTGTGTCCTGGCCCTGCTGAGGCCACTAAGTAAATCTATTGGTCTGAAGCAGAACAGCGTTGTGTGCACTGGGATCTCCGGGGTAGCAGGAGACACTGGTGATGGGGGTAACACAATGATACTGTAAAAGTTGCAGAGTTCACTGTACACACTGTTCTTCTGCTTCAACCAAGAACCCGCCGATAGATAGTAATATGTGCCATTGCAGAAAAAAACATTTGGTTGGGGGCTCATTCAGATGTGTTCGCCCCCCCTGTGCTGAAACCCTAGCTACGCCACTGCTTGCGAACTACAGGCATTGGGATTATTATTATTACACCAGCTCCACACCAAGGGGACATGGAGTGGCGTGGAGAGGGGGTGGGCAGCGACTTAACTATCTAGACCAAGCAAGTTTTCACCTTGATGTATCCAGTGGCACCAGAGGGCACGAACGCCAGCGTACAATAAATGTCACCCAATGTGTAAAAGGTCCCCTAGTCATGCTTTGCCATTTATTACATTACTTCTCTGCGATAAGAATAAAACGAAATACAATTTGTGACAGATCTGTGATGAGACACCAACATCGAGTACTGAACCCCTCTGACTTATTATAATGAGTTTATAGCTCTATATTCAGTGCTATTTTGCCTGTTAATAAATTATAAATAAATAATAAAAATAAATAATAAAAATTGCAATAAATGTGGCCAAACAAATTCTGAATGCCTTTAGCTCATAACAATGATTTTCAATGTGTGCCCCACTCTCTCCATGCTTGGCTGATTTGGTGGTTTCCGGCACCTAGACATCATAAAAAAATGGGAAAGAGCTTCCAGATGTTCACCTCCTGCATGCTCCCTGCGGCTGTTCTGTGGCTCTGTCCTGAGCTGGCTCTCTCGAGGACATAAAGCTCACCTGGGCTGCACATTTCTTACACCAATCCTATTGCTAACAGATGTATATGTGTAGTATAGAAAAGGAAATATGAACATCCTGCTACAGAGAATCCAGCATTTTCCCCAAAGAATTAAGATTTTTACAGATAACAAGTGCGGGATGGGATGAGCTTGAATGTGTCCATATCTATAGTAAAAATACTCACCTTTTTTACCAGCATACATTTAAAAAAAACGTGAAATGTGTACCATGGATCCAGTGTTTGGTGTTTTAGGCACCAGTACATAACACATAGAGAACATGGAGAATATAATTATACAAATGTTTATGTGAAGGTTTACTCAATTTCACTCAAGTTAAAGTTTTTCTACTTATTGTTGCTTGAACATGCTGTTTATTAACTATATACAAGTGTGTGTTATGGGCAGGGCCACATTAAAGGAAAACTACCAGTAAGTATACCAAAAAACAAACCAGACATACTCACCGGCGCTCCTATTCATTCCGACCCCAGCGGTGGTCTTTTTTTAAAAAAGGATTTATAATTAGCAGGCCAGATCTCAAGTACAAGCCGGCCTCTCGTGTGACGTCAGCCCCCAGCTTATTATAAGGCTACATTCACACTGCCGTTGCCCGCCCGTACCGTACCGTAGCAACGGCAGGGTACGGGGAGAGGAGGAGGAGGTGAGCGCAGCTCACCCCCGCCCCTCTCCATAGGAAGTAATGGGGCACGGCGCCGTATTACGGCAAAAGATAGGGAAGGTCCTATCTTTTTCCGGGTACGGAGCGGTACGGTGCCGCACGTGTGCTGCGCCATACCGCTCCCATAGGGCGCCGTGCGCCTATTGACGTGTATGGAGGACGTATATCGGCCGTATATACGTCGGCCGTATATACATCCTCCATACGTTAGTGTGAATGTAGCCTAAGTCTTTTTCCTAGGTGATCCCGGTGTGTTAACATTAATGAGGACCAGCGCCGGAATCGGAATGAAAAGGAGTGCAGGTGAGTATGTCTGTTTTGTTTTTTGGTATGCTAAACGGTAGTTTTCCTATGCCACCATGTATACTAAGGTTGGTGGAGGTCCCTGGCTTCAAAATCTGGTGGAGACATCTGACAACCCCTCTAGTAATACATCTTCAAACAGCCACTAAACCCCAGTAGTACATCTACAGTATATACAACCTCCAAACCCCAGTAATACATCTATACAGCCACCTCACCCTCAATAATACATCTATATACAGCCGCCTCCCCCTCATTATACATGTATATACAGCCACCTCACGCTCAGTAATACATCTATATACAGTTGCTTCACCTTCAGTAATACATCTATATACAGCCGCCAACACCCCAGTAATACATCTATATACAGCCGCCAACACCCCTGTAATACATCTATATAAAGCCGCCTCTGACAGGCCGCCACTGAATGTAGCATACATACATGTCTTCCTGCTCACTATCTACTATCCACCCAGTAATAAATCTACATACAGCTGCCAACCCCCCAAAAATACATCTACATACATCTGACAACCCCTCCAGTAATACATCTTCATACAGCCACTAACCCCCCAGTAGTACATCTACAGTATATACAACCTCCAAACCCCCAGTAATACATCTATACAGCCACCTCACCCTCAGTAGTCTATATATAGCCGCCTCACCCTCAATAATACATCTATATACAGCCGCCTCCCCCTCATTATACATGTATATACAGCCACCTCACCCTCAGTGATACATCTATATACAGTTGCTTCACCTTCAGTAATACATCTATATACAGCCACCAACATCCCAAAAATACATCTATATACAGCCAGCAACCCCTCCAAATATACATCTACATACATCTTCCAACCCCCTGAAATACATCTACATACAGCCGCCACCCCCCCAGTAATACATCTATGTACAACCACCTCACTCTCAGTAATACATCTACATACAGCCGTCTCATCCTTAGTAATGCATCTATGTAAAGAAATCTCACCCTTTATAATACATCTATGTACAGCCACTTCACCCTGAGTAATTCATCTATATATGGCCGCCTCAACCTCAGTAATACATGTATTTACTGCCGCCTCACCCTCAGTAATACATCTATGTACAGCCGCCTCACCCTCAGTAATACTTCTATGTACAACCACCTCCTGCAGTAATACATCTATATATATATATATATATATATATATATGTATATACACAACCACCCCCTGTCCAGTACACCTACCCCACGCCCACTACACCTCTCCCCGGCCCAATACAACTACTCACATCCCACTACAACAACCCCGTATCATTCCCTGCTCTGCCATAGACAGAAGTGAACCGGTCTTTAAAAATTAACAAAGAGCCCTCAACATACCTCTCTCCTCGCTCCCGTTCTACTGCAGTCCCATCACTGCCAACTTCTGTTTGTAGAATCTTTTCAGAAGCTGTTCAGAATCTAAATAAAGGGTATATAAACCTAATTTAAGAACATTATCAGCACACAGCATTTCACAGCACTAGAGGGATCATGAAGTGTCTGCTAGAGAGTCCCCGCCTACACTCTGGTATTTTACAATGTGATAGGAGGACAGAGTGATAGGAGATAAAACACCAATAAATCTGAGTAAAATTGCAAAGTAGGGGGGGGGGGGGGGTTAAAAATGATCTTTATTGTAAACATCACTAGGGGATAAAAATTTAAAAACTTTCTTTTATGGACAAACCACTCTAACCCCCCAAAAAGCTAAAAATGAAAAAAGGTCCCTTAACTTTTTTTTTATCTTTAACTATCCCTATGTGTCCTGAAAAAAAATGCTGCAAAAAATGTTACGGTATTGCACAAAAAAATATTGATTTAGTTCTTGTAAAATAATCACAATTTCTTGTTGGCCTACACGATGCTGGGACAGGGGCGGCTTGTAAAGCACCTACATAATGGAGCAGTAGCACCCACACATATCGTGGTGCCTGGCAGTGATATACAGCAGTACATGGGCAGGTCTATGAGGTGAAGTATGTACACAGTATATGACTGGCTTTATGGCTGTGAGGAGAGTGTCCCATCACACATATGATATGAGGCTGTACATTTGGGGAGGGTGTGAGGGATCCTGTGCCTCCTCATAGCCTGGCATGTGACTGCCCTCACAGAGGAGTGCTCAGCATTCCGCACATAGTACGGGCGGCCCCTCTCCATAGCGGATACATAGAGAGTTACCTCAGCCTCCGTCTTCCTGGCGGGCGGGCGGGAGGAGGGAGGTCCAGCGCATCGCACAGCCGGGGGTGGGAGACGAGAACTTGTAGCGGACACGTAGCCTGCATGATGTCGGGACATAGCGGCACTGGGAGCACTGCGCCCCCGCACGGCGGATGTGCCGGGATGTTCTAGGAGCCCTGACACCCGCAGCACACATAACAATGCGCGCCGGGCACACATCTAGTTACGGCAGCATCTGACATCTGGGCACATCAGCCTCTGTGGTACTCAGGGAGCGGCTGCCACGTCTTGTGGGGATGTGGGTGTCAGGGTGCGCAGCGGGCTGAGGATGGCATCGGCTGTGTTTGAGGGCACCTCCCTGGTGAACATGTTCGTCAAGGATTGTTGGATAAACGGCATCAGGAGACTGATCATCAATCGGAAGGGGGACGAGGAGGAGTTCTTTGAGATCCGGACCGAGTGGTCTGATCGGAATATCCTCTATCTGCACCGGAGTTACTCGGACCTGGGCCGACTCTTCAAGAGGCTCCTGGAGTCCTTCCCCGAGGATCGGGGGGAGCTGTCCCAGTCCTCTCTGCTGGAAGGTCGGTCACTGCTGGAGGCCTCTGTTGTGTCCGGGAATGGGGGGCTACTACTAGAAGATAAGTTCTCTAACGCCATGGAGAACATGGGGGTCACTGCTAGCAGGGCTGATGTGTCTTGTAGATACAGGAGTAGTAAGAAATCTAACCTACTTATGATTCAGGACAAGAGCTCTGCTTGCTGTCAGTGAGGATGCCTTCTGGCTTATATCCAGAGTCTGACCACAGCCTAGCGCCCCTTATAGTAAGCATGTCAGCTTATATCTCTATATCTCTGCTTGCTGTCAGTGCAAGTCTGACCACATCATAGTGGCCCTACTAGGAAGCATGCCAGCTAATATCTCTGTTTGCTGTCAGTGCGGGTGTCTGGCTGTTACTGATAGCAAGTTGTGATCTGGAAAGTGATAAGGCCTGATAAATAACTTTTGTTAGAAAGTTACAAAACTTTCCATAAAGCTTGTTCAGCCATATTTGCTCAGTTTCATATAGTTCCTGTTATTGGCCGTATTTCTAAGAACTAGAACTTTACTGAGCCAAACTTTCTTCATCTTGGTGATCTATGGTTTTGGAGTTGTATACTGGCCACGGGTCTTCTTTATGGTCCGACAGAAGTTGCCGTAACATGGACAGTATTACATAAGCCACCATCAATATCAAGCATGATAAACCATTTGCAGACTTAGTAGTTAGACTTAGAGAGGTCTGGTTTACCCTTAAAGGTATTATGTTCCTTGTGTTTTCTTTATTAGACCAGTGACATAATAATAATTCCTATATTATATATCACCTACAGATTATGCAGCGCTGCACAGACCTTTCCAAATCAGTCCCCGTCCCCAATATGGCTCACAGTCTAATCAACCAGTATGTTTTGGAGTGTGGGAGGAAACCAATGCAAACATGGAGAGAACATACAAACTCTTTGCAGATGTGGAGCCTGGGACTTGATACCAGGTCCACAGCACTGCAAGGCTGAAATGCTAAGCCAGACAAAATACTGTACTATCCATACCTAGGAGACCATAATCTGAAAACAGATTATTCTTCACTATCCAGTAGATAAAACCATGGCATCTTGTAGGTCAACGATGAAAGTGGCTGGCACATTTACCCGGGCATTTGGCTACTTTTATTCTGACTAGGGCAACATTTTACATGCTTCCTAAACTTGAGGTTGGAAATTACTGAGAAGGACTGTAAATCTTCCGAGATCTTGGCATGTATGGCATCTTTAGCAGGCATACCGATTACTATCGACATGTACCTGCTGGGGCAGTAACTAGCCACTACATGTGACCTCTCATGACACGTGTGCCCACATTTAATAAATCTATATTAGAGTTATGAGCAGTAGAATTTTAATTGGCCATAGAGCATATCCTCCTGGATACTCATTGTAATGGAATGACAGTTGGCATCTCTCCATCATTCCCATGTGTTCTTACCCTTCCCATTGCAAGGAATGACTTGCTATAACACATGACTTCCTGTTTTCCAAGCAACTAA
Source organism: Engystomops pustulosus (assembly GCF_040894005.1). Classification (NCBI taxonomy): domain Eukaryota; kingdom Metazoa; phylum Chordata; class Amphibia; order Anura; family Leptodactylidae; genus Engystomops; species Engystomops pustulosus. The sequence continues at coordinate 82,774,988 of NC_092415.1, read as the reverse complement.
AAAGAGCAGTCAAGGCTATAGCTGGTGACAAACCTCCTAGTCAGTTTCTCTGACGTTTGCATAGACGTATCTCGCCAGCATGAAAAGACAAAATAAAAGGAAGTAGGAATTACACATAATAGACATCGGGTGCACAAAATACTCATATCTAAATAAGCCTTGTGCACCTCGGTTGTCCATGCAGTACGTAACCAAGTACTTCAAAATGCACATACAATCCAATAATTTGTCAAGAGTAAGTCCAAATCTGTTTTTTACAACTCCCCGCTTTTTTTTGGCACATCTGGATACATTAGGAGGCTCTTGCCACCTACATGTATATGACAGCCCGCAGCACAGTGTACAATGCTATGCCAGGCAGTGTGTTGCAAAATTTTAATCACAAAAGTTTGCATCCAGGAGCGACAGGAGCACCCTGCAACGGCCTGTTTTGCCACTGGCCGCTGGCGTGGAGATGGTGTGAAGGGGGAAATAATCACAATTACTGGCAGTTCAAGACATTTATGGCAAATACTGGAGTAAGAGCCCAGATAATTCCTCCCCTATGTTTGTGAGCCTATAGATAAAGACAAGATGGAGGTATGTGTGCATGTAGCCTATATTTTTGGAAAAAGTAGAGGATCTGTCAGTTCAGATTCTATGTTGATTTAGAACATGTGTTTGTTGAAAAAGCACTTTCTCAGCAAAGTTCAAAGCCAATATTTGCATTGTTACGTGTGGAAAAATGCCATGTCTGTTTCTCCAGGAACAGAGAGCTTAATAAAACTGGTATATAAAAGAAACTAAATATGTGAACTGCATTACATAGAAACAAGATAGATATGTGATAGAAATGTGAAGAAAATGTACCATTTGTGAACCAACTTTCAGAGTTCTATGGTACTTGTCACTTCCTCAGAAGGGAGGAATCTTCAATTGCTCCTTATACTATCTGATCAGAATGTCCCTTTATTAAACCTATTGCTTCTTTCTAGCTCTCCACTCACTACAATATTCTAGATCCTCACATGGAGGATCTTCTTTAGTGCAGGACAGCTCCATTTTCCATTCATCCTTTGTATTTGTTGGCCATCTGACCCATTACCAGCTCCATTATCCACATACAGTACATAGGATCCTGTAAGCTTGTTGAACTTTCAATTTAGGATATGGGGGCACATTTACTTACCCGTCCCATCGCGATCCCTGAGGTGTCCGACGAGGATTGTGATCTGCCGCGATTGTGCGTCCAATTTCCTGCATGTGTCGCTTCCCCGCTGAGGTCCGCTGGAGTTCACCTTCTTCTTCCCGGTGCATGTAAGTGCATGGCTTGAGAAACTTTTGACAATTTTGAATGTTAAATCCCGCGCGTTGTACAAACCCGTCGGATCGTCTGACGGCCTGCCAACACCCCCACTGATTTGTGACGCTTGAAAGCGATCACAATGCGACAAAAAGCCTTTCTAATTGCGGCGCAGACATTTGAGTCAATCTCAATGTATTTCTAATTATTTCTACAGCATGTGCATGTATATATGCATGTGCCATTAGATAAATGTACCAGTCACAAATACTTGTGTAACAAAGAAATGTTTCCCATGGTCTTTATTTACATACATGTAACTACTTTACAATACTAGTAATAACATTCCGCTCACATTCTCCTATTTTGTTCACAGTTGTTTTGGGCTTCAGATTTGTTTGCTTGTCTCCGTTTCTTTTTAACTTGACGTTACTAATTTGTGTTGTTCCTTTCCTATTGCCTTGAAAGAGATATTGTATACTTGGCAAGAAAGTTCCTCATGGTTGCCAGCTCCTGACAGAGAACCTCTGTTTGCACCCTGGAGCTTGCCTGGGGTTGCTCTTTACTCCTATCTTCAACTTTGGCTCCTCAGTCTTTCAGCCCTGAAAAGTATTCTTCCCATTCTACCCAAACAGATGTTTTATGGATATATTTATGGTGAAATAGTTACTAAACAGGAGAACACATTACAATGTATATGAGCTATAAAAGATTTGTGAAATGAACAAAAATGATATAGGACATACAGAACTGTACATTGGAGAACACATTGCAATGTTTGTTAGTTAAAACACATTTGGGGAATGAACAGGATTAGTATAATACATATTAACCCTTATAGACATTAATGGAACTGCTGGTAAACTGGAACAATGGATTAGAAAATAACAAGAAACCAGTGCCACCAGAATCACCGCTCTGCATATAGATTCTAGATAACAAAAGTACAAAGAGGAACTGGGGAAGCTGGTCCTTTTTGGTCCAATAGTGGGCAACTTGGCAGGCACAATTGAGCAATTTAGTAAATACCCCTATAGTAAGATTGAGTAAAATGTATTATATCTGATTGACAATGTCATGGTAGGTCACTGGTCATTAGGAAGATTGTAATAACAAGGACAGAAGACAGGGGAGCTTCAGTTAGGTGTTTGGAAACATAGGAATACAGAGTAGGGAGGATTTAAGAGGACTCTGTTATTTCTCTTGCCATGTTATATAACCATTCTGGAGCAGCATTTCTTTTATGTATAACATGACAGCTGAATGTTAGCAGTCAGGGATATGTACCTACAAAGACTGGCAATGCCCAATGAAAACTGCCAATTAGTGGGGGTAATGATCCAAGACGTCCTGATGATCTGATGATGATCCTGATGATGTCCTAGGTCAGCGGTGGCGAACCTATGGCACTGGTGCTAGAGGCGGCACTCTGAGCCCTCTCTGTGGGCACCCGGGCCATCGCCCCAGCATGAAGTTCACCAGACAGAACTCAAAGAATCTTCCTATAGAATCTTCCTACAGTGATAGGCGAATTTGCCCTCCTCCTTTCAACTGTGTTGGTGTCTTTAGGAGTCTGAACAATTGAAAGTTGTCAAAGAACAAGGAGAAATAAATTACTGCTTAAATTGCTGTGCTGGCACTTTGCAATAAATAAGTGGCTTTTGGTTGAAGTTTGGGCACTCAGGCTCTAAAAGGTTCGCCATCACTGCCCTAGGTGGACATGTCACTTCTTTAACTCAGAAACCAGAGAACTAGAAGAGCTCCACCATGTGGGCCACGATAAGCCCTGAAGTAGGACACATATCATGTTCTGTTTATATTGTGTTCGACTTGAACATCTATTGTGAAATTTCAGACAAAGTCACCAAATCCCCAAATCTGTCGCCCATAAGGCAGACTGCTAGCATTTATACAATATGATATGCAAAAGAAGCCAGATAGCACAAAATGAAACTGTCATATATTTTCCATAAAGAACCTGAGCAGGAGAAGTAATATTAGGATGTGTGGGTTATCAGATGCACTCAGTGGGCTAAATTCATGTCCGCTCTACAGGGCATCCTTACCTTTCCTGTCTGTGAGAAGTTTGAGTGGGTGCATATACCACTTCCCCATAAACCCTGATGATGTCATTTGGAGTTCTATAATATGGAAAAGAAGATGATGTCAGACATCAGGAACAAGGACTTTTTATGTCTAACTGTTTTCCCTCACAGTGGGGGAGATTTATCAAGTCTCTGAGGTAAATCTGTTCTAGTTGCCCATGGAAACCAGTCAGAGCTCAGCTTTAATTTTATAAACAGCTGTGCAAAAATGAAAGCTGAGCTCTGATTGGTTGCCATGGGCAACTACAACAGTTCTGCTTCCAGACACTTCTGATAAATTTCCACCTACAAAGTCTGCTGTTCCTTATTGTTAACAGGCTTCTTACTGGGCTCAGGACTGTCTCCACACTTTCACTAGTAATTGCATCCTTCATTCATTTACTTCATTGTAAACAGAAGAATTATTGAAAAATTTGCATACCTTTAATTTCTATATGGAACAGCTTCAGTATTTTTCAGGACGCGCTTGTTGAACTGTTGCTATAATCTATGATCTATTACAGGGCTGGATAAAAAACAACTGTGACTACTGCAGGAGGAGGAAGGGGTCTGTATTTTATCACTTTGTAAAATACCAAAGATACAAAGTATTAAAGGGGATATCTACCCTAACACTTTGTAAATATTGTCTCAAGTCTCTATTCTGTTTGGTGTTTATGCTTATAGGGCAGTAGGCAGTCTAAACATATAGAAAATCAGGAGAAACCTGACTTGACAACTTGACTTGAAACTTATGTGAACAAAGTGGTTGTCTAGGAATTATGCTCTATCCTCAAGGCCTTCAATAGTTGGGTGACACCATGCCCCCTGTGATCTGTTGTTCTGTGTTGAATGAAGGGCTTTTTAGTCAGAAATAGTTTTCTCCATGTTTTTGTGATTTGCTTTTGTATCACTGAGCAACTGCTGATAGCCTATCCTAAGCATAGGCCACAAATATGTTTTCACATCTAACACAGTACCAATACAGTGGGTGGGATTTATACAACTTCTGTTTTAGGCTAAGAATTTAACCTTTCCAATGCTTTCCAAAGCTTTAGTTACACCTCCTGCTCATCCCTCTGCAAAAACAATCATAAAACTGTGACAGAAACCATCTGAATTTATGGAATGAATATGCAGAAATTCTGGATTTCTGTTGATTATAAAGTTTTTCATCTCTTCCCTACCCACTTTATATAAACTGTACACGTTGCTTTTTTTTAAAAAAATCTGCTCATATCTGTACTATTAGAAGTAAAATTTATTGCCATTGCAGGATGTAGCTATTTCTTCTCAACACAGTGATGTAATCGTGATACCTTATGAAATGTGATTTCTTTTATTTGGAAGCGCGATGTACTTTCTGTCAGTGGAAATGCAGATGTACCATATTTAGTGTCAGTGAAGTTGTTTTGTATTCCTTTCAGCAAGCCCATGCATGATTTACAAAGCTGCGGGTCCGAGCCATTGCCAAATGTATGATAATTAAGCCTGCTTTATAACTTACTTCCAAGCTACTGAATAATTTACATGGAGTAATCTACTCTGACACAAAAGGATAGAGGGATGTTTTCACAAGAAATCAATATGTAAATACCTAAAAATTTCTAAGATTAAGAAAATTACTGGGGAGAAAAACATGTTTTTATTACAACTGCCAGTGGAAAATGTTTTTTTGTGAATGTTTATCCAGTCTTGTTTAAAGTGTACGTAACTCTTCAACAAAGTGTGCATAAATCAAGAGTGAAATATGTGTATATTAGGGATAACATATATGGATATTTATGACCATTATTTAGCTTGCATTCTGCTTTTTTTGGCAGTACTGACCTGTCCATCAATACCAGTTTTGCATAGGGGTTGAGACTAATCGTTATTATGTCTCTCATAGACTGCACAGTCAGTTCTCATGCTGGGGAAAATCTTTCCTGAAATCTCCCACCAGGAGGAAGTTAAAAGAAGGCTACCATACATATAGGATGTATATAGGCAACTTAAAGGGGTTTTACCAAGTTTGTATGTTATCCCTCTTTTAGGGGAAAATAATCTGATCTGTGTGCTAATGGGTATAGCAGAAGGACCAGCATGCGTCTTGGCGCACCATTCAATACTATGGGAGAATCGGAAATTGTTGATCAGAGCACTTGGCTATCTCCAGTATTCACATTCACTAAGTGAGTTCCAACCCACCTAGATCAATGAATGGACATTTAACCTGCCACACCATTCATTGGTCAGAACGAGACCCCGTTTTCTTGAATGTGGGGATCCCAGGATTTGTCCCTCACTGAACAGATTAGATAGATTGTTATCCCCTAACTTATGTATGGTGCATACAAACTTGGTGAAACCCATAAGGCTTAAATTTTACTTTTTGTTCAAGGTAGTAGCAATACAATGCACATTCTATTCACTATTTAATGTCCTCCAAAAGAAGAATCTTTCCATTGTCCGAATTTTCTTTCTGGCTGAAGTTTTTGTGTCTAGTAAATAATATACTTGGCTTGATAACCTATCTCTTTGTCATGTACAACAGTTTGCATTTAGGTTTGTTATAGTTGGATCTATGTTATAATGTCTCTATAACCTCTGTCTTTTAGGTCTGATCACAATTAAAGATTCTCATGAAATAGAGGCAAGACTTAATGAAGTGGAGAAACTGTTGAAGACTGTTATAAACATGCCTTGTAAAGTACGTATACCACAAATTAAAGGGAGGATACTATCTGAAAATGACCTACCAATGTGTACTTTAAATTTTGGGTGGAGACAGATGCCAAGCATTCAGTAGAATGTTCTATGTGCTAGCAAATCCTTGCTACAATTAGCAAACCAATAGTTGCTGGTCACACAAAGGCACATATAGGATAAATAGCATATCACATTTATCAGGATATATTTATACATCCAGGTTTTTGCATGCAGTCTTGATTCCAAACAAAGGGTTGGTTATAGACGACATATAAAGGACAAGGGCTACTCATCCCCCTTGTAATTAATCTACTGCCGATTAAGGCTGCATTCACATCTGACCATGGTAGGAATGATCAGACCCCGAACTAAAAAAACTAACTGAAAATTTGAATCACCTCCATTTCCCTAGAACTGATACAAAAATAAACAAATAAAGTCACATGTAAACATAAATCACAAATAAACATGTTAGGTATTGCTGCATCCTAAAAGTCCCAATCTATCAACGTATAAAACTGGTTATTTGTGGCGGTGAACTTTGTAACAGAAAATAGTGCCCAAATGTCCGAAAAACCCCACCTTTTGCCAGTTAGCAAAAGCAAAAAAATTAAATAAAAAGTGATCAAAAGGTCATACAGCCCCCAAAATAGTACAAATATAAACATCATAATTTCCCGCAAAAAATTATACCTTATAAAGGTCTGTAAGCCAAAGTATGAAAAAGGTATCAGCATAACAATTGGGCAAAATGAAGAAAATAATTTTTGCACAGAAGGTTTTAATTTTTAAAAATCTATTAAAAATATCTTAAAATCTGCATAAATTTGGTATCCCGATGATCATACCCACCCAAGGAACTGTAAAGTTACTGACAATAAATGTTTTAGCACATGTGGAGAACCTTTGACAACATTTCCAACTATGTATCATGCTGCTGGCTTCTTTCTAGCCTTATATACTGCCAGATATATCTATCAGTCCCACTTAAAAAATCATATTCAGCTTATCCTGAAGTGGGTGGCACTTCCTGGCTGTAACATCAGCTAAGGGCACTGAGGCCAGAGCACTGAGGTTATTCATATGAATAAGGACAGCATGTTTGTAATTGGCTGACCTGAAGTATATGATGATTCACATGCTTCTGACATTACTCAAGACCCTTTGCCAGACAACAAAAGCCTTTCACATGAATCAGGACAGCATGTTTGTAATTGGACGACCCGAAGCATGTGAAGAGTCACATGCTTGTGACATCACCCAAGGTGTGACATCACCCTATTTCCTTGCACTCCTATACTACTACCCCTCCCAACAAGCCTCCTCTCGTCTCCAGCTGTCCTGTATGGATTCTGATGGTTACCAGGAACCATTGTAAATGGAGATTAGCCTATGCCAGCAGCTAACCACATGCAGATAGCTAATTAGAGGAAATTAGAAAAATGCTTATTTTTGCTTAGTGCAGGGTTAGGCAAAAGTTTTAGACTTTGCAGGTGTTCTTTAAGTGGTTAAGCAATTTTCCATGCAGTTTAAACAGTAAAGACAAAATAACACTGGCAATGGACAATGACAATAGAGTTACACTGTTTATATCAAGACCTATAGGTTGTATTTAACTTTTTAAAAATCTATATCTATGGAATTGTGGGCAGCATGGGGGCTTATTGGTTAGCATTACAGCCTTACAGCACTGGGGACCTGGGTTCAAGTCCCAGGTTCAACATCTGCAAAGAGTTTGTGTGTTCTCTCCGTGTTTGCATGGTTTTTTCTCCAGTTCCATATAGGTTGATTAGATTTGAGCCCCATTGGCGACAGAGACCGATTTGGCAAGTTCTGTGTAGTGCTGCGTAATCTGTGTGCGCTATATAAATAAAGAAAGAATTATCTTTATTGTTATTATTATTAATTGTTTTGGCTACCTTCTCAGGACCATGATCTTCTCCCTAAAGCTTAGTACTATTTATATCTTTTCTGAATTGATCACGTGAAGAATACTCTGGGGGGATTCAGCACAACTCTGATGGGTCTGATGTATTCGTGTTTGTGCCAAAAAAGTTACATCTCAGTAATTTTGCCATTTTCACAGCAAATAAATGGTGCAAAAAGTGTACATGCATCTTTTTTGGAGCAAACTTAAGTACATCAGAACCATCAGAGTTGTGATAAATCCCCCATCTGTGCTTACTGCTAAAGCAGAATTACATGGTAACACACACTGAGGTTATATTCCATTGTCAATGTAATATTTATGACTTGTGCACTTCTCCTGTAGGTGGTTTTGTCCTGAATTGCTCTTGTGCTTGTATTATATATGTGTTTAAGTATCTACAACTTGGCAGAGATCTCACAGTATGATGTAGTTCAACAATGGTAATACGTAGCAGATGTGCATACATTCCACAGTCAAGACATTTACTATTTCAAGTTGTCTTTTTCTAAATGTTTATAGGCTTTTGTCTATTTTTCTTTCAGTATTCCAGGTCAGAGGTTGTCCTTACTTTCTTTGAGAGATCCCCATTGGACCAGGTATTGAAAAATGATAATGTTCACAAGATACAACCAAGCTTCCAAAACCCTATAAAAATCTCTGGTAAGGAACTCTGCAATGGTGATTGACAAATAGAGAGATAACAGATAACATAGCTGCTGAGGCGATTTAGCATTCCCTGTATACAACAGGTCATCTCATTACTTTTACTATACCTTGCACACTATGATGATACTAAGCTGTGTAAAGTACCGTAATTAATACTGAAGTCGATAGTTTAGCATTACAGAGGAATTTGTGGAAGCTTGAGGAGTAGGCAGAGAAATGGTTGATGAGGTTAATGTAGATAAATGTAAAGTTATGCATATGGGCCATGGAAACAAAAAGTTAATTATGTTCTAAACAGTCAATTACTTGGTAAAGCTGGGGCTGAAAAAGACTTGGGGGTATTGGTGGATGGTAAACTTAATTAAATGACCAGAGCCAGGCAGTTGCTAATAAAGCAAATAAAATTATGGGATGTATCAAGAGAGGAATAGATTCTCATGATAAAGACATAGTTCTGCCCTTATAAAAATCACTGGTCAAACCACACATGGATATTGTATATATCGAGTGGCATCGGGCCACCATTGCTGTCTATGGGGACGTAAATATATCCCCCAAGATGGCCGTGTAAATGCACCGTCAGAGCAGTGAGACTATGGAACTCTCTGCAGCAGGAGGTTGTTATGGTAGACTCTATGTACATGTTCAAGAGAGGCCTGGATGCCTTTCTGGAGAGAAGAAATATCACGGGTTATGTGGAAAAAACATTTATTTAATTCCTAAAGGTTGGACTTGATGGACTTGCATCTTTTTCCAGCCTTATATACTATGATACTATGATCTAAATTGGTTAATTTGGGGCAATTTCAATTTTAAGATGCTTTAGCTGTTCCTATATCTCGCTGTTACTTGCATAAGAAAACTGTGTTCACCAAACTTTGATATTTCACTACTAATACTCATTAAAGGGAACCTGCCATCAGAAATGTACCTAATTAACCATTACCAGTATGTTGTGAAGCAGATTAACACGTTCCAGATTATGTTTCTTTCATGCCTTAGTGTGGTGGCATCATTCAGAAAATTATCTTTAAAGTGAGCTGCAAATTCATTGTATAAAGTCATGGAGGAGGAGAGCTCAGCATTGAAGTCAAGCTCTCTTCACTACAGAATGAAGGAGACCTGGTTAGTGATATGTCTGGATGTAGGACCATCAATTACAGTGTAGATGCCATTCTGAAGTGAGGAAAGCTTGACTTCAGTGTTAAACTCTCCTCCTCCATGACTTTACACCACATGTCACTTCAAAGTTGATATTCTGGACAATGCCCTGCGCTGGGCCATTAAAAAGACATGATCTAAAGCAGGTGTCCCCAAGCTTTTTACATAGGGGGCCATTCACTGACCCCCTCAGACCGTTGGAGGGCTGGACTAAAGTATAAAAATAAATAGCGGTACATGTGAAAATTTCCGTATTACACTGGGGCCCCCCCCCCAATAAATTGTTTAATGTACTGCACCCCCTTGTAAAGATTTATATATTGGTCCAATTAATTTATTAATTGGGTTAATTTATTATTAAAAATACTGGAACCCCTTTCCATTAATTATTGAATATGCTGCCCTCCTCCCCATTAATTACTAGACTGCCCCTCATAATTATTTCCTATGCTGCCCCCACCATTAATTATATTCTATTCTGCCCCTCCACCATTAATTATTTCTTATGCTGCCCCTGATAATTAATTATTTCCTATACTGCCCCTCCACCATTATTTCCTATGCTGCCCCTTCACCATTAATTATTCCCTATGCTGCCCCCCACCATTAATTATTTTCTATAATGGCCCCATAATTAATGATTTCATATATTGCACCATGGCTTACATGGCTGACAGAGCGACAAGGGGTCCGTCGGAGGTACGTGGGACCCGATCAGACCCCTCATTTTCGTGATCTGTGATCAGCACTGAGACCCCCACTGATGAGCAAGTTAGGCCCTATCCCATGCATAGGGCCTAACTTTTCTTCATGGGAAAACCCTTTAAGCTTGCATGAAACACAGAACTTGTGGTGGCCCCATTTCACAGCTACCTGTTAATGGGACTCCAAGCATCATAGTTATATATGATACAAGGGTTATATATGGAGCACACATGCAGGATTACAGCCCCGTACGGATATTAGGGCACATTTACTAAGGGCTTTGCGCCAGTTTTCTGTTGTACTTTATACTTTCTCTTAGGTGTAAACAGCTTGCACAGGTATTTAAGAAGTGTCTGCACAATTGCGTCGCAAGTGACCAATTTGTGGTGCAGCTTCACTAGGAATCTTGCGACACAAATTAGGGGGCGTTCCGGTAGTCGAACCACGCAGGAACACAGTTCTGACAAGGATTTGTTTAATCTGCAACGTGTTATTATTTCTCTGGGATATGGGCAATGCAATTCAAAGATTCAACTTCCCAAGGCAGAAAAATTTTAGTGTTAAAACACAGCAGAAACCACTTTTTCGGGCAATTTTCTGCTTGGAATTGAAGCACAATGCCAGCAGTAGTTTGTTGCTGTCTCTCTGGCCTAAAACCAGTGGCACATAACACCTTGGTTTGTCTGTTAAAAATGGACTGTGTGCTGGCTTGATTTAACGGAAGGACCACTGTCCATAGAATGGGACGCCTTGCTTTATGGTGATATATGATGCACAGAGTCCTGTCCTCTGCATTGAAATGGGTCCAGTGCACGGGCAGTTTTCCACAGACAAACCCCAGTTGTTTGTTTACAAGCCTATAGCTGCAGGTGATTTAAAACTGGTGTACATGTCATTAAAAAGGTTCAAATCCGGGCTTTTACACGGTTTGTTGTGCGCCTAGTGTAGCGGTTTTTACGATGATACACAATGTGCCTGCCTTAACAAGTCTCCCCTGTAGAGTTTTATTGCTTTTATCTGTCCAAATTTTGCTAGTGTTGCTTAAGCCAAAGCACAGGAGTGCATTTGAAAATAATGGGAAATATAAAGGAAATACATACAATTTTCCATCACTGAATACATTTCTGCCTAAAAAAACTGCAAAATCTGCACCAAAAACTGTATGTGTATCTCCATCTCAAAGGCATGGTCCTGTGAAAATATATGTTCAACCTTTACATTTGAAAATAAAATAGTAAAGAGCAAAAGAAGCTTTTTACAGCATTAAATTTTAATCTCAGAATTCACAGTACATCATCTGGAACCCAAATCAGGTATGAAGGCTACACAGATATAAGGGTATAATGGAATAAAATGCACCTGTTCAATGTGTTCCACCACTCATGGTATTAATGAAAAGATGTGAATAGACCCGAAATACAGCTCAAAATACAGACATGGTTTTTTCTCATTAAAAAGTTGTACTACACTGCCACCTATAGGTGAAATCACTTACTATTGTCTTGAATTAATTAAGTTCCATTATTTAGTAATTAGAATTGTACAATACAATATTTAGAATGAGATCAGGCATTTTGAGGCTCTCAGTACTTCTCTGTAGGATTCGGCTGTGGATCTGCTGTAAAATGTTACAATTCGCATACAATTGATTAAAAACAGAATAAAGATCTGCTAGGAATTTAACAGTTCACAGCATGTCTGAAATTCAACGCAGACTTTTTTACTGCTACATTTTATACAGTTTGGCATATTTATGCCAGGGCGGATACATACTGCGGCTAATGAACGCATGGCATGAAGAACAGGGCAGTGTACCTTTACCACTAGATGGCTCTACAGATTCATTAATGATTATCTCTTCAACTGACTTCAACTTAGATCTGTTACATCAAAGATCCAGCCAAAGCATCCAGGGACGATCTATTACAGTTTAATAAGAATATAGGTCGGTAATAATATAAAACCTGTGAACTGTAACTTGACCATTATCAGCAGTAATAGTCTGGACCCCAGGTTATGTAAAAAGATAGGAAGAAACTCTGGACATCTTTTCTATGCTTTGACACTGACGTATGCTCGTCCCGCCTTATACAGCATTTCTATCTAATATCACATCATGATGAATTCACCTTTGCCTCCTCTGTCAAGTTCTGAAAAAATGTCTGCAGGTAATCCAAGATGTAAAGTAACCCCATCTGGACAGCAGCAACACCCACATACACTGTACAAGTTACATATCAGCAGATATAGATTTGACTTTAGTTTCTCTTGAAATGTTGCAGAGTGGCTACATGATAAGTTCAGAATCCAGTACTCCAGTAGCAATGAACTGGATTCTGATGCCGGAGGGTTGGATCTCAAGCTTTGTGTTACATAGGTCGATTTCCACTCCGTGATCAGAAGCAGTCACGTGTCACTTATTTGCTGCGCATCAAAAGTAATTTCCACTGTGGATTTTAGCACAATGTGTGTTTGGGATTGCTATAAGCTCCATACATTACTATGCTACCGTATTACGCCTCATTTTGAAGGCCGTTGTTGGGATGTAACTTGCAGCCGGATGGAAGTCCTCATAAAGGGCTAAGGCGATCCGATGGCGGCACCGTACAGTACACAGCGAAAAGAGAGAACATGCTATATCTTTCTCCATTTCTAAAGCAGTGCGGCACTATTTCCTCTGGAGAGCGGAGAGGTGAGTAGTGCTCATACCTACTTCTCTCCAGCATGCCAACAGGTGTGTTCCCGGGCTATGGCCGGGCCAGCAAACATTAATGTTAAAGCACCGTTACACTGTGTATTTGAGACAGATCTGAATATAACACATAATGGGGGGAATTTTTTAAGACTGGTGTTGTAAACATCCGTTTTCAAAATTCCCCCGGCATCCCGGCTCTGGCCTCTAAGCAGATAGTATGGCCAGCTCTGACCTGCCAGAGGTTTCTGCTGTAGTATCCGCTGGTTTTTAGGCAGAGACTATAGTAAATAGGGCGGCCTGGGGAATTCACACCCTGCCTGCTCACCACCCTGGACCAGAAGCAACGAAATATAAGTTGTTTGTTATTTTTCGGGTGCATAAAAAAATAATAATAATAAATCTGATCCTGGACAACCCCTTTAATCATAGCCAGTTAGCCAATGGTGAAATTACTTCACCATTCTGCAATTTTCATCAGGTTCAACTGCTTTGATATAATAAAGTAGTAACGGCATATGCACAATTACTTGAATACAGCTTTAAATATACAAATTAAATATACACATAAAATTGCTAAGGTGGCACGTGGTCCTTTTGCCACCTTAGATTCATAGGGTATGTTTAACATATTGTTCCAAATTGACATGGAGTAAGCTTACAGCCTTCTGACTGTACCTTCTGCTTGATGTTGAAATGGATTCGTATTTGCAATCTTATAATAAACCTGCCTGAGCTCTTTCAGCGTATCTACTTTCTTCATTGTGATGATTTAGCAATTTTGAATATATACTTATTTAGAAATTGCTTTGTGTCTGAGTGCTTTAAAATGACTCCTATTTTCCAACACAGGTAATAGAAAGACAATTTTAATGTGCCTGTTATAAATGAGAAGCCAACTGGAAAAAGAACATGTGGGTAGATTCCATTTCTCTGCGGCGAGAACAGAGTGCCGCAAAAGATAGAGCAGGTCCTGTATCTGCCCGTATTGCAGTGCAGCCTGATGGCTCCCTATGCATATGGGAGGTGTGACGTCCCGGGTGTGTCATGGGCTTCGCCCAGGTTCCGGGTGTGCATGAGGCTGTAGATTTATATATTTTTTTTACTTCAGTGGAGAAAGTAACACACTAGAAAAAAATTTACCTATACATTTGTAACTGGTTCTGGATTGGAGCTGTTATCTTTTACTATCTATATAGGTTTTTAATGCCTGGTAGCTGTACAACAAGCTTCCAGGTCAACAGCCATCTATCCATTGTGAATATAACTTATGTCTCGTACATATGACTAGAACACAATGGGGATTTATGACGACTGGGCGCATCGTACACCAGTCTTGATACTCCCTGCCCTGGTATATTAGCTGTCACCGGCCCACTCCATGCCTCTTCCCCGCCCACTTGACTTGGGATGAAATGTCACAATTCCGGGCTATGCTACTGTTTTCACAGGTAACACAACAGTGACATTCACCTCTCTCCTGTGTGCGTTGGGGGGGTTGGACTTATTGGCCACAGTGGTCATGTAACCGCTAACACTTCTGGCCAGGCTGCCTGTTTATATACCAAGCCATATTCACTATAACAGGGAAACTGACTTCCATACAAAATGAAAAAGGTAGGCACACATAAAATGGCGCGAAAATATCATAAATTTAGATGCTCACAAGGAATAGTACTCCAGGAATGGGGCACATTTACTAAGGGCTTTGCGCCGCATTTCTGACAGACTTTTAAGTGAAAACGGCTTTTACAGGTATTTAAGTGTCTGTGCCACTATTGTGTTGCATGTGACCCTTTTGTGGTGCGGCTGCACCAGCCTCCATGCAACACAAATAAGGGGGGGTTCCGGCACTCGGTACGACTGTACCGACTTGGTATTTAACATGCAAATTGTGTCGCATGCCCTGTGTTAAAGGTGCACCACCTCATGTTTTTTGTAATGTGTGTGTAATTGTGGGGGGTAGGATATAAGGTAATTTACCAATATAAATATATTTCAATGTTCTGCTCTGCTTTCTTGATGTGTAAAAAAAGCCTCCTGTCTTTTACCTCATGTGCCAGACATTCCTGTCCATAATATGGCTGCAGATGGAGGGTCAGGTGATCTCCAACTGTTCATTACCAATTGTTCTCCCAGGACCTTATGATAGTATTTATTAAGTCAAGCTAAAGGTCCTAGAAGGCCAAACGCTTATGGACGTTTAGGAACAGGAATGTCTCTACTTTACAAATCATGAGAGCACTGCATAACTTTTAACAGGAGGTAAAGTGGCCAACCCCTTTAAAAATGGGCTATAGTAAATGTAATCATGGATGTATTTGATAGTGGTGTCTTTTTACATTGTGGACTGTGGGAGTCACTTTCTATGCAGATTAATATATAAAGGCTGCTGAAAAAAGTTTACATTAAAAAATTAGTCAGGACAGGTATGAAAATTTAAAGGAATAATAAAAATAATAAAGATGTAAAACAAAATTATTTTCTTATTATTTTCTTTCAGAAATCATGCGTTCCAATGGCTTTTGTTTAGCAAACACAGAAACTATAGTCATTGACCACAGCCTTCCACATGTGAAAGATCCGGACTTGGATGTAGACTCGACAGATCATTTGTGAGTATGCCACATACTGTTAATAGCAATAATACATATTCATATGTTTGCCTTCCAGCCAAGGTATCTCTTACGAGAGCACCAGTCTGAATTCTCAGTAGTGACCTTACCTCGGCATGTCCACTCATTGTACCGCATAGGAAGTCCTTCTAGCATATTAATTCCAACAATAAGTAGTTCATGTTGTTTAATATATGGGCTGTTCGCATCTATCAAATCTGTATGGAGGTTTCCCTGACTAGGCTTCTCAGGGGAGGGAAGGGTTAGCAATAAGATGTAACATGCTCCATCCCATATTCTCACCATTGGCTTGGTGAGAATACATGAATGTGTGTCCATCCTGAGTGGGCATGTATATTTGGAGTGCCAAGTGAAATAGTAAAAGTTATATGAGCAGCTATAGAAGGAATAAGATTATTACCAGCCAATTTCTTCACAAACAAAACAGATGAAATTGTTGAGATGAGACAGCTCAACCTCACTTAGCTACAATTTTAGTCAGGGAACATAAATAACTGGTAATTACCTATTTTCATTAACAGATGAGGGTCTTCAGATCTGTATACCAGATCATGTTACATGAGAACGTTAGGGGAAAACCACAATCAATATAGTATCCTTGTGTACATACACATAGTTGCTCTTGGGATTAGTAGATATGTTTTTAGGATACATAATTTATGTTTTTTGCACGATAAGTGTTTTAAATCTGATTTAACACACTCAATACTTGATATAGCCACAGCCAATCTGGTTCAGAAGCCAACATTAAACATGTGGCAGACAGGGGAAGATTACCATAGAAGCTAGACGCACTCGCTGTATAAGTGATTCGTGTCTGGAAGCATTCATGATAGACTCTCTCATCACTTTGAGCTGGGAAATGTAGCAATACCAGCTTAATATTATTCCTTACACCTGCCGGTTGTCTGATTACAATGTAGCAAATTGATTGGTGTAATTACTTTCAGCAGGGTGCTGGGTGGTGATGCTACAGGGTTATGTGCTGCTCACAGCAGTACTCGTGCCAGCGGTGCTGGATCAACAACAGGTCATCTCGCCGATGCTCTCAGGACATTCTTTAAATGTTATCTGACTCCTTGACATCATACTGAGAATTTTGGCAAGTGAACTTGAGTTGTGATACTTCAACAGAGAAATGTGTTTACATGGCCACTTGATCTTGTTGCTATTGTAAGTGCCAGCATACCTAAAACATGCAACCCGATTACACATTTTGGCAAAGCAATACCTATATTAGTTTGTGATTGCTCATAAAGTATAGTAATATATACTTTACAATAATTTCTATTTTATATAAGCCATTACTGATTTATACAGCATATTGTGTGAAATTGTTAAAATTGTTCATATCATAACTATACATGATGCTTGGAATCCCATCCTTCCCACTGTGGTCAGTCCTTGAAATCTGGACTGACCTTGGTCATATGCCCGTGACCTAAAGAAAAACTGCTTAAGTGCTATGAACCCTTTATTCAGAGGTTCAGGGGGAACCTTCATTCTCCTACACGAGTCACAAAATGATAGCACATCTTAGTAAATCATTACTTTCTTAAACGTCTGCTCACTTTTCATCATTTTTGAGACGGGGCAAATGCAAATGTAATGTTTTCTCAGGGACAAAGAGAGCTACAGTGTACATAGTTTTATCATGCCAACAGCTGTTTGTGTGGACTGTGCAGCATCACTCATCTTTGTATCTTTGAAAGCGTACCGCCTGCACATGAACAAGCAAAAAATTGGCCACGAATAACGGACATTAAAGGGAACCTGTCACCAGGGACCTCATTTTTACTAAAGACAGGTTGCAGAAACCCATTACAGCTGCATTGAAAATTTGCCTTTCTGCTTTCTCTAAGCATTTGCATCAAAAATAATTGTGTATTATGTAAATATAATGTAAAAGTGTGATATAACTTACCCTGACAGAATCCTGTGACATGTGACTTGTCTGTGCTGCTAACTCCTCAGCTCTTAGCCCTTCACAGAGCTCACAGCCTGGTGAGGTGACATCATTGGTGGAGGGAGGAGTTGTACAGGAGCACAAAGGTGGGGGCTGAGAGCTGAGCAGTCTGCAGCACATGTTGTTTTTGAAATGCATCCAAACTAAAGCCTTACTTCTAGGATCACACAGAGGATTCTGTCAGGGTACAAGATAAGTTATAACAAATAGTAATGCAAATGCAGAAAGGGATATTTGCAATGTAGCTGTAATGGGCTTCTGTAACCTGTCCTTAGTGAAAATTAGGTCCCTGGTCATAGGTTGCCTTCAATGTTCCTTTTCCATGGAGCATTTGTTTGTCATTTTGGCTTCCTTTTTTGATCCCTTTGCATTGATCCGTCAAACAGTATAGCATTCAGTGCAGCCGTGAGCTGCAAAAATACAAAAAGCACACAGCCAATGTTCACTGTTAGGCTGCGTTCACATCTGCTCTAGATTTTTATATTTTAGCAACGGAAAAATGTAAATCCCTATGTGTTAAATGATAGAAACAAAAGATCCCAAGAGACTATCACCTACAAAAATAAAGTGTGTCAGGTATCGGTTATGTTGCTACTCTAAAAAGTTGGGTCTGCCACACAGATGTGTAACCCACACTCACAATCTTCCTTTATTTCTTTATCACGTTTTCAGCATGAAATCTTCAACTTTTTCTAGTAGTAAACTTCAACTTCCATACAGCAAGTCAGAGCTAGTGTTAAATGGGACAGAGAACTGAAGACAAGAACCTAACAGTGTTACAGAAAGACAAATTTCTGTATAGGGTATCAGTATTCATATTTTTCATTTTATAACTATGGAAGGTCTTATTCTAACATAGAAAGTGCACAGACAGTTTGATGGATACGGGCCACACTCTGAGGCATGGTAAAGTTTGGAATAGAATCTGGTTAAGCCTGTTATTTTAAAGTGCTGATTGCTGACCCATGACGTGCCTCAAATAGAGCTTAAAAGGCTTATCCTAAGCATATTTGGTCAATATATATTTACCTGTTTAACAAATAGAGTAAGCTACCGGGCATAGACTGTTTCTGATGGTGTTCACTGCCATACATCTTCCCCTGTTATGCCCAATTCACATCTCTGCGGCTGAACACACAGAAAAGTCTTTCCAGCAACTATTAAGAGGTAAGGTATAATGGAAAGACTCACCTGGTTTTGGCCCACGATAACTGATGCATATACCTGAAGACGTGAACTTACAATAAGAGTTCCCTAGTGGCAGATGTTTCAGATTCATTTTTCACTGGGAATACATAATACAACATAGGACGTCAATTGTGTTCAGCATGGGATAGGCTTTCTATAGGGCACAAGATGTCTCAAAAGTTTGAAACCATGATCGTACACATGTCGGAAGAACATGTCACTATTGGACATACTGGCCAATCACTTAAAATGTAAGAGGATTTCTTGACCTCGCCCGAAAACCATTGATGTTTCAATAATTTTATTTTTTTACCCTAGAGCTTTAAGTTTCCACAAGAGGTGTCAGGCAGCACCTTTCTCTACTCTCCTCATACAGAGCGTGTGAACACAAGGCTAATTTGAGCAGGGCTACGGAGTTGGAGTCCATTTTGGTGCAGTCAGAGTTGTGATAAAATAGACTCCAACTCCACAAACATAAATCAAATTATTAAAATTATGATATTTCCTTTAAATGTCTAAGGATTTAGTCCAGGAGTGAACAATATTTACTGTATTGGTCCAAGGGTCACATTGTCATACTGCCCAACTTTAAGGGGCCGCATCATTAATCAGAACCCTAGATGCACCAAAAACCACAGTACAGCACAAAATGCCACCACAGACATTATAAATTTCACAATACAGCAATAAATACTACTCCAGAAACTCCCAAATACTTCATTCAGAGCAGAGAATAAAAGTGAAACCCAGAGCAGACAATAATGATACTAGAGGCCCCGTAGCAGACTAACAATAACAGTGAAATTCAGTTTAACTCGACCAGCAGCGCAGAACTATATCTGGTAAAGCCACGCCCATTTTTTCTGCGATTATTTTCAGGAGCTAACTCCTGCATACCAGGCTCTGCAGCAGCTTTTACTCGTATTATTTACCTTTGTAATAGGGTTTGTTTCTGCTTAAGGTATATAGGTTGCTAGTTCACTTGGAACCCTGCAACCCCCATACCCTCAAACCCCCGTGGAGCGCAGTGTATAAATCCTATTTAAACTAACAATACTGGAGACCCCAGAGCATAAAACTACTAATACTGGAGACTCCCAGAGAAGACAAATACTGAGGATTCCATAGCAGACAATAATACTGGAGCCCCCCAGAGCATAAAACTACTAATACTGGAGACCCCCAGTATTAGTAAACATCATAAACATACATATATACACATACAACATATGCACACATACACACCATTAACATACAAAGACATGCAAGCATATACACAGACCTACATTTATACACACATAAACATGTGTATGTACTCATTGTCAGGTAGTTTTCTTATTTAGTGGGGTATCAGAGGCCACAGACATGATTTCCTGGAGCCCAAGAGCTGCTGACCACAAGGGGGAATAGACGACAGGAAGTAGAGATTAGAGAATCCTAGTCCAGCCATTTTGCAGTTTCAACTGGCAAACCCCTACAACCAGATCTTCAATTCAATTTACCCATTGCACCCTTGTCAGGAATGGTCAGAATGATCATACATCATTGTTAGTTCTACAGCAGCTCTTTGCAGGTGCTGCTGACCACTAATGATTCTTCTACCTACATAAGTGATATGATCATTTATCACACATGCAGTTTGTCAACTGATCTGAGGCAATGATCATACATGAATGTGAATCTTCCAATCATTAGTCCATGTCACAGAGTCTTTATCCTCATATTCATATAAGTCATAACATTACAAAATTTGTTGGATTAGAAATACAGTTCAGATTCATGCTTGGCAGCAGTCCTATTACTGGGCAAATATAATTCAGCATAATAAAAATAAACCTATACAAAGCTTTCTCAAGTACCAGTGACGGGATCTTCACAATTTGACATGGTGGAATATTAGAATCTAATCTTATCTGCCCAGGCAACCTCAGCTTTGTTCAGATTCCTTCTTTGATCCCAAGCTCTTTATCTGCGGACGTGTTTAGAAATATCTTAGCAAGCTTCAGCTGTAAATGTCAAAGTGGTTTGCAAGATATTGCAGAGCATTGATTGCCTTGCTGGCTACAAATTTTGTATGTGAGAAATATGGATAGTTATATTCAATTATTATTCATGCAGGGAGACTAAAGTTTAGGAACCAGAGATGGAACCAGATTTACGTATAGAAATTGTAATGTAATGCTACGACAGATGTTCCTAAGGAGGAATTCAGTTTTGTAATAGGGTTAATGTACAGGCCTAAGGTATACCCACATACAGTGGCAAACAGATCCATGTTACATTCATGTAAATGCCCATGTTGAAGCACTTTATTCTTTTTTAGAAGTTTGTCTGCGAGAGAATAACGTAATGGGGCACATTTACTAAGGGTCGGGCGGCAGTTTTCTGCCTGATTTTGCAAGTTCTTTCTGGTGCAAACGGCTTTTTTTGTAGGGTCTGCACCACATGTGTGGCTTGACCACGCTATGCTTCTTGCGACACAAATTTCTGCACTGAAGGGGGCGTTCCGGTGCTCATTTGGTCCGTCCGCCAGATCTAACATGCAAAGTCCAACAGAAATGCGTTGCGGGCCCTATGTTAAAAGGTGCACCAAAAAGTAAGAGGTGCACTCTGTCGGGGCAGTGCAGGAAGCACCAGATTCACGAAGAGCAGGGGCCAGAAATTCCTGACTCTGGTGCACTCTGCGCTATACACAGGCAAACTGCAAATAGTGCAGTTTGCTCTGTTCTTAGTAAATGTGCCCCAATGTGTAAAATTATTCCTATGAATAAATAAAAAACTTTCTTTGTCTATATATATTTGGGGATGCCATGCAATTTAACAGGGCAGTCATCTATGGGGAAAGGTGGCACTGACAATCACTCACAATGAACACTCTCTGCACCCATTCATTGGTACAAATTTTGTGCCTCCAATGTTCATTGACCTTTGGTACTTATTTACTTGCTAGAACTTAGTGATAATCTCTGTAAAGCACTAAATAATATGTTGCTGTTATAAATAAATAATAAATAAGTGGAAAGGAAGTAAAGGAAAGTAGAAAATGATTTTACATTTGAAGAATGAAATGCATTGATTATCTGCAGTAAAATAACAGACTCTATGACAAATCTGGAATCTGTTGCATGACTGATCATTCACAGTGTGTGAATTCTATTACTAAGAGAAATCAAGACAAAAAGTACTCCAAGTAAAGCATTATAACTGTATAAAACAAAAAAATTCAAGCTCACATTACCAATGCCCTAGCTCCACTACTCAGCATTAGTCACTGTGATATCCACATTAAAGGGGTTGGCAAACAAAAACTTTATCAGGGTAAATATGGGTAACTCTATTTGGATCTTGTACTTACCCTGTTAAAGTTTCTCATAACACTTTGTAAATTTCAAACCATACCACCCAAGAAACAGTAGTGCCCCCCTCCTGTGACCTCCACTGTATAATGTATCTTTACATGAGACCCCACCCTCTTTCTGTAGCCTCCACTCATAATACACTGTTTTTGTAAATCCCCCTTGTGATACCTCCTAGTGTAATGCCCCCTCGGGAAACTTATAAAGCTTCCCCCCAATGTTTCCCACCTACGTATAATGCTGTTTTATGCTGTTATCTAAAAAAAACGGTGCCAGCGCTGAGCATACCCGAGCAAGTGCTCTGGGCTGCTGGGGGTGGGGGGGGGGGGACCTTATAAGGCTGTACATAATGATGCCATAGGAGGTGAGTAGGGCTTTATATAAAATAAACCATTAGGGGGCTTTTGGGTATGAAAAACTAGGGAATACTTTATAGAACAGGAGACAGGAAGAGTTTTAGTTTCTGAATTTTTAATGTCATGTCAGCTCACTGCAAAGGGGCCCACTGATGCGCTGTCGCCCAGGGGCCTGCTGAAACTTGAAGCTGACCCTGGGATGTGCTACCTTTCTCCCTGCTGAGAAAAAATACTCTTCTTGACCTTTATGATGAGTATTTTTAGCTGTAATGGAGCATGGAATCTGTATTTATATGGATGACATGTAGACATACATAATGATAAATTGTTAATATGTTGGCAGGTAATTATTATAGAACTGTCTTCCATGTTTACAGTGTGAAAAATTACATGGTTTCTTGAACTTTTTCAACAACAGTAAAGAAAAAAAAAACCCTGCCTAATAACACTAAATGTTATATACACATGTGATATTTGAGGTAAAGTATCCTATGTGGTAACTTTAAGAAAAGCAAAATATTAGTAGACCACAATCCACCAATTTTCTCCTGCAGCCATCAATGGCAATCTCAGTGCATATGTTACAGAAGGGGTGTGTTGAGGGAAACAAATACAGGTCCCTTTCAATGGTGTGCTGAGTGACAAAGAAGAAAACTGGGAATATCCAATAGAGTTTGTGGCCTGAGCCTCTTTACTTAAAGATAATGCTCCTTACGCGCTGCTTATTATTGGCTCCAAGTAATGAACTTTGTGATTGAAAATGTCCGTCAACTTGCTGTAGGTGTTTTTAGAGGCAGATACGGGATGAAAAATACCAGGGCTTTATTTATGTCTTAATTCACAACACATTTTACGGCTCAAAGATACAAGAGATTGAAGCTTAAGAAAATTGAAGCTACTCAAAGCCGATCTGTGTTCCTTCTGAGAAGGGAATAGTCTCATGCATAGTATAAGCTTATTGTGACCACTGCTACTGCCTGTCCTCGCGGATCTCCTGACCTCTGAGCTGATCACAACAGCAGGATAGCACCTGAAATTTGCAGTATTCGGGATAGTTTGAAGTTCTAGACAGTATTAGTGAAAATGTCCCACAGCCTTAATAGATAATACTTCAAGAGAAAAAGAGTTTAAATAAAGATCTAGTAGTAAAGTATTATAAAGAGATCTCCTATAAGTAATCACATCAAACCTCTGACAAGTAGGTCATATGGACCCTTCTTCTTGTGATTGTTCTCATGACAACCTCTATGAAGACAAATGTAGACATCTGATATTTTTAACACAACCCACATGGATTCTTTGTAGTTATATACACATAGTTCTATATTTATTCCCTGTCTCACAGGAGATGTGAAAATAGGGTTTTCCTGTAACAAAAACAGTGTGTTTCCAAGTCAGGGGAAAGGACTGATCACAGTTCTTTGATTTTTTTAAAGATGAATTTACATGAAAGTAGAAAATATTGCTAAATATGCAAACATAATTGACAGGAAACTGCAAACAGGAAGAAAAATCCATACTTAATATACAGTGTGTTATATCAATTCTGCAGAAATAGGAAGAACCCCTAAATGTTGCAATGAAGCATTCCTGAGATCTATGTTAACGTACCATTGTGTGTGTTGTTAGTAGCAGGAGGACTATAGCTGGACTTGATTCACTTGAGAGTCTCCTAGTACCGCTGAGCCGAGAGAACTATTCCACAGCTCCGCCTCTCTCCTCTGAGTGACTGCTGCAGCAGGCGACTGGTTGGATTCAGTAACAGTAGTTACTCATAGCAAAGAATTGGGATCTCACAGCACTGTAGTTTGAGGGCACTCCCCCCACTGCTCCAAGTCCTGCTACAAAACCGAGAATATAAATGTATTTTTTACATTTTTGCTGCTACTAACAGCACACACAGAGCCAGCATTATCTTGTAGGGGTTTTCTAAGCAGGGAATCTGTGTCCTAAAAGGGCCTACAGAAAGGGGTTGTCTTGTTTAGACCTGTAATTTACAAAAAGAAAACTTTAAGATAAGGGTGCAATGTTAAAATACAGTACAGTTGTGTACCCTGAAATTAAAAACTCCTGAGTACCCTGTGTATTAGTGACCAGGTCTTTGACTAAAATTTTCCACTCTTGTTCCAGTCTGATTTTCTTCTCCATTTGTCCTTTCTTATAGATTTGGTAATGGAACAGATTTTTCTCCAGAGGCTGAAGATACTGATGACCCAACGACTTATGTTACAAATTTGTCCTACTACCATCTGGTTCCATTTGAAACAGACATTTTAGACTGAAGCTATCAAGAACCTGCAAGGATTTATTTAACGTGAAGGTGATTCTCTTTGAGTGCTGCTATCCCTGTGGCCTTTTACAAACTCTGAATGCACTGCTCTTGGCAAATAGCACACATATCTCAGCAATGGAAACCACTGCATATTGCCTTAATGTGAACAGGAGGTGAAAGAACCTTGCTTGGTCTTAATACCCACATAACAATACTCACCAAGCCTTTTGATGCATGAACATAGGTTTTCCTAGTATAGCGCATGTTCATCATTTCCATCCCGTTCCCTTGGTGCAAGAACAAGGAAAGAGACACCAGCAAAAATGTATTTGTGCTATTTCCATTAAATCCAAACCACTGAAGAAAACCGAGGCCTTCAAAGCACAAATAGGACAATATGATGACCACATGAGTAGAGTAATATGAGAACATTTTGCTAGAAATGTGCTAGAATGTATGAGGCAATACTTGTATGTGTACAAGGGGCACAATGAAGACCATGCAAAAGGATTGTGATGGTTGATTTTGTATGTAGAGATTATACCAAACGTATGTGAGATGGGAACAAGCATCACATTCCAGTGATCCATGTACAACATTTTATTACCTTGACTGGTATCGGGATGGATTTACCTGTGATGACAGATAGCAAGTAAAGCAAACACATTTTTCTCAGCTCTGTGTACCCACAGCAAGCACATCCTAATGTAAATAAAAGTAAATTATTGAAAATGATAATTCTTTTATACAATACATTTAAAATCTATTTTATTGAAATGGAATATTACTCACAATAAATATATTTAATATCTGTAGTGTGATGCTGTCATGTTTCTTGATGAAAATAACAGTTGCTGGAGAATTGAACAGAAATCTAGAATTACTTAAAGGGGTTGTCCACTTTTAGAAAATAATTGATATGGTTTGTTTAACCCC
The DNA here is from genome assembly GCF_040894005.1 of Engystomops pustulosus. Lineage (NCBI taxonomy): Eukaryota > Metazoa > Chordata > Amphibia > Anura > Leptodactylidae > Engystomops > Engystomops pustulosus. The sequence continues at coordinate 82,749,067 of NC_092415.1, read as the reverse complement.
TTAAGGACCAGGCCCTTTTTCGTTTTTGCGTTTTTATTTTTCACTCCCCACCTTCAAAAATCTATAACTTTTTTATTTTTCCATGTACAGAGCTGTGTGATGGCTTATTTTCTGCGTAACAAATTGCACTACGTAGTGATGGTATTAAATATTCCATGCCGTGTACTGGGAAGCGGGAAAAAAATTCTAAATGCAGTGAAAATGATGAAAAAACACATTTGCGCCATTTCTTGTGGGCTTGGTTTTTACAGCTTTCACTGTGCACCCCAAATGACATGTCTATTTCATTCATTGGGTCAATACGATCACGGGGATACCAAATTTGTATAGGTTTTATAATGTTTTCATACATTTACAAAAATTAAAACCTCCTGTACAGAAAAAAAATTCTTCATTTTGCCGTGTTCTTGCGCTAATAACTTTTTCATACTTTAGTGTATGGAGCTGTGGGTGAAGTCATTTTTTGCGACTTCTGATGACGTTTTCAATGCTTCTATTTTTAGGACTGTTCGACATTTTGATCACTTTTTATAGAATTTTTTCTATTTTTCAAAATGGCAAAAAAATGCCATTTGCGACTTCGGGCGCTATTTTCTGCTACGCGGTTTAACGCAGTGAAAAACGGTTATTATATTTTGATAGATCGGGCATTTTCGGACACGGCGATACCTATTGTGTTTATGATTTTTACTGTTTATTTATATTTATATCAGTTCTAGGGAAAGGGGGGTGATTTGAATTTTTATGTTTTTTTAATATAATTTTTTTTTTTTTACTTTTTTTTATTTATTTTTTTTACTATTTTACAGACTCCCTAGGGTACTTTAACCCTAGGTTGTCTGATTGATCCTACCATATACTGCCATACTACAGTATGGCAGTATATGGGGATTTTGCATACCATCTATTATAATGTGCAGATCGCACATTATAATAGATAGCCTCGATCATGACAGTCTGGGATCTTTGTGTGATCCCAGGCTGTCATGGCAACGGATCGCCGCTCCCCGGTGACGTCACGGGGAGTGACGATCGGAGCCAAGATGGCGGCGCCCATGCGCCGCCGGCTCTTTAATGCCGCCGGCAGCTTTGCCGGCGGCAATCAAAGGGTTAACACCCGCGATCGGTGCAAGCACCGATCGCGGGTGTTAGCGACGGGCGTTTGCTTCATTATGAAGCAAATGCCCGGTGAGTATGAAGAGGGCTCAGCCTGTGAGCCCTCTTCATACTCCCCCATGCGCAGTAAGACGTAAGGGTACGTCTTATTGCGCTATGGGGTTAAGGAACAGTTATAAAAGTTTCCAATATACTTTCTGTATCAATTCCTCACAGTTTTCAGACTCTCTCTTTGCGTTCTTTCTATAGAAAGCTTCTATGTTCACTTCTTCTGCCTAGAATTCTATCCATTGTGGATGTGGTGGACACACCGGTGCACCAGCTGTTAGAATCACACGGCTCGGATTACTGTCTATGATGATAACAGCTTGTGCACCTGCATGACACATCACATGACACAAGCTTCCTACAGCAGGGCAGCAAGCAGGGATCTAGAAAACCATGCGGAATTGATACAGAAAGTATATTGGAAAATTGTATAATTTTTCATTACATAAAAAATATCCAATATTTGCTGAAAGTGGACAACACAGAATGCAAAAGCCAACCACTGTACAACCACTGTACAGAGGATGGGACTCCTTGCACCGTAGGGATCCTTGTACCCTTCTTTGCTCTGGTTATAAAGAAAGTAAAAGTAACACACAAAGGGCAGCGCCTCAGGTAATAACATCAGGATAAGATAAATCAAATCCCCAATATTCCATGCTCACCTCGGTATTGCATCCAATTCCAAAGGTTATATAGAAGATACTGCTTCGATGGAAATGTAGAAGGCAAAAATATGCAGATGTCTTGCTGCAGCCCTCAGTCCAAAGCCTGATTCTCAAAAGGGGCGCCCCTACACTGCCCTTTAGTTTATTTCTTGCCTCTACTGCACTATGATTGGTGGGAGATCTGACCAGTGCAGGCTTCGTGATTCAATATGTATTTTATGACATTGCCTACATATGCTGTATGTCATGTTTGTGGTGTGCTATCCTAAAACCCAAATGGATAGACAATGTGAACCCAACCCAATGTATAGGCTCCTACTCCAGATAACAAAACAACACTGCTGTATACAAGGTGCAGGTACTGGTTTGTAATTAATTGCCTAAATTCATATAGCACTGTGGAGTCCTATGAATTCAAGTGATCGTTTGATTTTACTTAATTACAGGTTTGGAACACATCATTAAAACACATTTTAATTATTTACGTTACTGTTATTCAAAAAGTCAAGAACCTTTTTGTAGAAACCTTCATTTACTTTCGCACCTCCATCCCACTGTAGTTTGCTATTCAGTTCCTTGAAATTAATGCTGTTTAATTAATCTAACAAAGGTTAGGCTGCCTCCATCAAATATTCAATTTCTGAGCAGCACATTTGTGCTGTGCACTGACCTCTAAAATTGTGTGAGTAGGAGTTTGCCGATGACGAGGCACCTAAAATAGAAAACTCTACATAAAAATGTATTAGTTGCTTTGAATTGCATTACTTACACGTAGCCTTGACAACAAGGAGAATATGTCAGGATTTTCTCAGCTGAAAATGAAAATCACTCTCATTGGCTTTGGATTAGATGCTTGGATTTGAATGCAACAAAACATGCCCTTCAGGGGTTATGTGCTCAGCACAAGGTAAAGGAACGACCATAATATCTGTAATCCCCCTTTGGTCCCAAGTTCACACTTCTGTGTTCCCCAATGTATACCATTATTCTTCATTCTCTTAAAGTTTTGCTCCAAGCTTCAGTTCAAATAGAGATTTTGGGAAGACATTGTGATGCACATGAAAAGGCATCATTCTCGGCCACTGGAGAAGACTCAGACCAGTCCAAGCATGTTGAGAACAGGATAATAATGCTGCTTCAAAGCAGTTATGTGCAGATTTAGTATAGTTTGCAGATCAGTTACTTCTAAATAGGCTAATAGAAAAGTTTTCCGAATGAGAGGGATATTTTGGGGTATATAGTGGATTGCTAAACCCTTTCACTGCCAGGCATTTCTGGAAATATTGTCGCATTACTGGCCAGAGCAATTTTTACAATTTTGACGTTTACAAATAAAACCGAAATTACCGTATATACTCGTGTATAAGCCAAGATTTTTTCAGCACAAAAAAATGTGCTGAAAAACCTCACCTCTAACAATAGCAAAGAACAAGCCAGTGTGTATAGGCTAAAGACTGTACACTTTTATTTCATATAATGCAAACAGATAGATGCCATGCATCAAGTACCATAAAACCATTTAAAAATGTGAAAACACATCAAAAATACATGTGGACCAGGGTCAATCACAAAGGCCCACATACAGCCACAAGTGATAAAGGAGTAGGGACAGTGTCCTCCCGTAAGATGAAATAAGGAAGTAACCAGTAAAAATATATATAGACAATCTTGTGGTTTAAAAAATCAATTTCATTTTATTATTATATATATATATTAAATGACAAACAAAGACAGGGCAACACACAGAAAAAATTGCACAAAACCCAATAGTAAACTATGACATATAGCAGCAAGGGTTCCCTAACATGCCAAAATAAGGCAACTAATAATAATACAAAGATAATTGTTTCTAATACAAGTTACAAGAAATATTGTGCTGAGTAAAGGGAAAACCACAAACATGCAGATATATAGGTAAATGGATCACATACAGACCGTTGGAAGTGTGCAATGGCCCCGACACGTGTTTCGCCAGGAAACGGCTTCGTCTGGGGGAATACTAGGCAAGGGGAGGATAGAGCTTAAAAACATGGGCCGTCCTATCAGAAATCAACTTAGAATAGTATAATGTCAAACACCTGGACTGTAGGGGGCCGAGTGAGGAAACACTCGGCTCACCGCTAATGCAGCTCATGACGTCATGGTACCGTGAGATGTAAGAACCCTGGGATAGCCACGTGACATACTCGAAAGGAGGCAAGTCTCGCGAGACTACGGACCACTGAAGATATCGGGACTGAAGAATAGCGATGTGAAGATTTAGGTAAGTATATTAGAAATATTGAAGGAAATCTACTATAAGATTATAAAGTACAAGGGGACAATTTGAAGTGATGCCTAAATTACTATAGAGATGTAATGATGTGATGTGATAATGGTGGTGTGAATCATGTGTAGGGATGGTTCAAGGAAGACGTTGTATACATAAAAGGATGAGGGGAACAAAGTGTAACTAAGTGGGAAAAACACAGGGCCGGCGCTATGGGTAGGCAAAGGTGGCAATTTGTTCCTAGGTGCCATGGATCCAGAGATATTCAGATTTAAAGTGAGAATATCAGGTGTCATTTTTATATATAAAAATCACTCCCAACGGCAGTTTAACAGTTAATATCTCCGTTTTCCTACATTTTAGAAACACAGCCCCCTGAAATTAAACCCCCCCCCCCAATCCAGATTCTTAGCCATCAGGCTTCAGGGAGCATTTGCTGCACACAGGAGCTGCTGCACCTCACAGATAATGGAAATATTCACTTTATATGTTACTAGATTTTGAGAAGGGATAATATCAACTAATATTCATGTTTTTAACCCTTCTCTATGCAGAACTATGTAAGAACACACTTTGGGCCACATGTATCAATCTTTTTTTCTGTTGTTTTTGCGCCTTTTCATTCAGACGTACCGTTTTTGTGCCATTTTTGCGACTAAACGCCAAACTAGCTGCGCAGCAAAAATAAGCAGCTTTCCCTCATTTATCCTAGCAATCCAGATGTTTTGCTGCGCCTAATGATATTCATCACTTGCGACTTTTCATTTAGGCGCAAAAACACTCCAGCCCGAAGGTGGCGTTAACTGAGAAGTAAGCACTGAGCCCCTTTGCAGAACAACTCATTTCTAGCAGCAAAACTCATCCAGACACTGCAGACACTAGAAAAGATAATACAGACATGAGATACTCTGCAGACAGGAGCTGCAGACTCTATTTACAGTTCGTCACCTTCTATTTACAAAACATTCTGCAGAATCCTGAGCTCAGAGAACGTTACAGAATGTTGCACATGTAATTCTGCACAGTATCACCAGTGTCTGAGAGGGATACTGTGCAGAATTACAGGGGTGCAGCAGGAGACCAGCATTGGGGGATCCCCTCCAGGAGAAGCCACTGCTCAGGAGGTCACTGGGTGTGACACACCTGGGTGCTGCTGTGAGTGTTATCTTCATTTTGGGCTGTGGGAGAAGCAGAGAGGAGCTTGTAGCAGGATCACATGTAAGTGCCTGAATCTAACATTGCGCCAAAATTGCGCCTAAACTGTGTTAAAGTAAAGTGATTAATAAGAGGCAGGAAATTACCTTTTCACAGATGGTTGTAGCTTGTGATAATTCTGGAAAACAGTGCGCCAGAATTTAGGCGCAACTACTACACTTAAGCGCACAAAAGTGATGTGGCCCTTTCTGTCTTATTCCCTTTTATTTATATTTTTTGTTGGGAAAATTGACTGATACGATGAACATTCAATCCTCTTCGCCTAATGTGACTACACCGCGACCAGAACATGTCCATAAAGTTATATGTAACACCAAAAACACACAGATGTCCTGGAATAAAGTTTTTATTTTCCATCATCCTCCATTATTTCCACCGATGTTATGACGTTCTCACTCTCATTCTTATGAAGCGCGGAGGGTTCTGTTATTGTGCAGCTAATACAATGGCGCACATCTAAAAGTGACTTTTATTATCTCATTAGCTTGGTTTATGGATATATAGTTATTTATTTGGGTTACCATTGTCTAAGGAACAGACAATGATAAATCTGTGTGAATTTTCTGCAGTTCCCTTTGTTGCATATTTTGGTGAATACAGTATATTGGTGTGGGGTATGTATGCTCTCCTCACATCTTACTGTTTTAGGAAAGTAGATTTTCTTTATATAAGTATCTGGATTTGTACATATTTTAGAGGAAATTTTGAATGTTAATTGCCAAATGCATCGCCTGGTTGTCTGCTTTCAAAATGATATAGGTTTTATGGCGCCTTTACTTTTTATTCTGTTTTATTGATATATTTTGCAGGTTGTGACTGTCTAAAAATGTCTAGCTGAAAAGCAGATGTCTAGTTATTACAGTTTTAGTGATATTATGTGGATTTATTTATGTGAACATATCAATAGGGCACATTTGTGAACTCTACAAATGTCCATGTATTACATTTAGGAGATGTGAAGGTAAACATTTTCTGTTTGGATCAAATTATTTGCCATCAAAGTCAAATTTTAAGTATTTTTAATAAAATGTTTCAATTTGAATCAAAATTGCATGAAGGCGCCTATGTCTATAAAATCTTTGATGCAATTTTGAAAATGGGGCAAGTGTCTGCTTTCAGAAAATATCGGTCCCTCTCCCCAATGGGCCTCACAGTCTAATCAACCTACCAGTAATTTTTTGGAGTGTGGGAGGAAACCGGAGGAAACCCACGCAGGCACAGAGAGAACATACAAAATCTTTGCAGATGTTGACCAGCGCTGCAAGGCTGTAGTGCTAATCACGGAGCCTCCATGCTGCCCATAAATCTCCCTATCATTTATCTATCTCCTATAAAATTCTCCCATATTACAGTTTATTTTACCATACTAAAGGAGCCTCTTGCTGACTGTGACTGGTCATAAAATAGTTTTATTTTGGGGCCACAATTTAAGTTTTGCCCAGGGCCCCACTTTGTCTAGAATCGGCCCTGGAAAAACACATATAGTATTTAGACCATATCAAATACCAAGCATATATAAAATAAATTAGGCATGATTTATAAACGTGTGAGAAAAAAATACACATCACAATAATGTAAATATAGCATATAATAATAGTGACACAAACCACACGTGCAAGTGAAAGTGCAAGTGCAAAAACGTGACAAGACATGCAGTGATCCTGAACATATAGTATATCTAAACACATTTCCATGAAAATATAATTTATAAAAATTTATAAAACAGGGACAAGTGGTAGGGGAAGGGAAGAATATGAATTGAAGAAAAATATTTGAAAAGAGTATTAAATGTCCCAGATCAAGGAGGTATGGCAAAATGGTGTAGATGGACAGGCAAACGAAGAGGGTAGCATCGGGAGATACTGATTGGAGGCTCACTAAAGAAACAACACAAAAATGTATTAAGAAAACAATGAACAATAAACAACAAAAAACTTTAAAAACCATATAAAAACTAGTAATTAAGGATGACTACTATTATCTCCAATTACTTAGTAATCGATCCAAACCTCTGAAAATAGAAGAAAAAAGGAAAAGCACAACAGGAAAGAGCATTTATAAAAATGGCGTAAAGCTAAGGTTTTCATTCAACCCATTTGGGGAAATGGTATTCAGTATAAAAATCCATCTAGCCTCTTTCTGTGCTAGAATGCGTCTCCAATTCCCCCCTCTGCCATCTAAAAGGACCCTATCGATACCCCCTACCTTAAGAAGAGAGCCGTCGCAGTTATGATGTTGCTTGAAGTGTCGTGGAAGGGTTTTCAGATTGCTATCAAATTCTGTATCTTTAGCTGATTCAATGCCGAGGACGTGTTCTCTAACTCTTCTTCGCAGTTCTCTTGATGTTAGGCCAGCATATGATAGACCACACGGACAGGTCGCCAGGTATATGACCCCTACAGTAGTACAGGTAATGGAATGAGTGATCGCAAACTTTTTACACTGAGATGCATCCCAAAAATCAACAGAGTTCTCAACATTCGGGCAGGCCACACAAGCACCACAAGGACGACATCCCCATTTGGGTCCCCTAGATCCAAAAACTTTGCTGGGTACTTGTCCCCTATGGTAACTTTTGACTAGTTGGTCTTTCAAGTTCCTAGATCTTCTAAAGGTAATAGAGGGTTTTTTTGGGAGATATTTGTCCAAAATAGGATCTGCCCTTAAGATCGACCAATATTTGGTGAGAATAGATCTAACATTTTGATTTTGAAAATCATAGGTGGTAATAAATCTCACCAAATCTTTATCATCCTGGCGTTTAGGCTTCAGTGACAACAGGTCTGCCCGTTTTGCTTGTTTCGCTCGTTGATATCCTTTTTCAATTGATCTCTTGGAGTATCCCCGTTCCTCAAACCGTAATTTCATGTCACTTGCTTGTTTCTCAAAATCATTATCCATGGTGCAAATTCTGCGAATTCGTAAAAACTGTCCAACAGGTATGTTGTCAATCAAATTTTGTGGATGTGCAGAAGAAGCGTGTAGGAGAGCATTTGTCGCAGTTTCCTTTCTGTATACATCACATGTCACTAGGCCATCATCTCTGACTCCAAATAAGACATCCAGGAATTCGATATTGAAGGGTTTATAAGTGGAAAACGAGAAAAGACAACCCTCGACACCGGACATCTTCGATGCTGTCGCTTTCTTCCACGGGTGGCGATTCCAACACATCTCTGGAGAGCCAGGACTCACGCTCCAAACGTGGTAACAACAGACGCTTTGATCCATATAGGAGACAGCAACCTAGGAGATGGGCCAGAGAAAAAAGCCAAGATCGGAAAACATCATCCAAGGTAATCAATTTGTCAGAGATTGTTTTAACCCAGGCACAGCATGAGGTGCTGAGCCTGGGTATGACGTTCTCACCTACTTCTTCTTTTGATTGCTTTTTAGCAGTAAAGGACCTTCATCTGTTCGCCAGAAAATTGTGTTTTAAAAAATTTTTTCATCGTGAAATTGACCCACACATATTCCCGTCATCACAAGAACAAGAGGCTCTGAGAGCATTGGAGGAACTAACAGTAGAACATGAGACCCCAACCCCGAGTAAGTTCCCTACCTCTTTAATTCCTAAGTCGAAAACCTTTCCATCTTTTTCGGGTCATCCAAATATTGAACTATTTGTTAAACTAGTAACGAATGACCTACAAAAACTGTCTAGGAAGGCTAATGATGGGAGTAACTGTACACCAGCTCAAAGACTAGCCATTGAAGAATTGAAACAGATGAGGGATGTGGTTATTAAACCCTTGGATAAAGGGGGAAATGTGGTGATCTGGCCTGTAAAAACTTACAAAAGAGAAGCATTACGGCAGTTAAGGGACTCTTCTTGTTATAGGAGACTCACCTTCAATCCTCTTACTAAATACACGGCTGAACTCTCTCAGATTCTGGAGGCTGCGGTTGACCATGGCATCATCACACGAACCCAATGCAGTGCCCTTCTGCCACAACATCTCAAGGTGTCAAGCTTCTACCTACTCCCTAAAATCCATAAGGGTTTGGATAACCCCCCTGGACGACCAATTGTTTCCGGTGTAGAGAGCCTGTGCGAACCGATCTGCAGGTATGTTGATCATTTCCTACACCCGCTAGTTGAATGCCTTCCCTCTTACTTAAAGGATACGACCGATATTTTGAGGAAGATGGATGGCATTCACCTGAGGAAGCCCGTGGAGGCGGAACGCGTGAGGCACAACCTTCCATCCCCCAACATCAATACGGTGATATCTTTTTCATGCTGTTTTGGACTTCATGTGTTTGACTGCTTATTGCATAAGATGCACATTCATCACTTTATAGGCACTTGCCACTTTATTTGTCGGATTAATCTGCATTGTATACATAACTAGTCCCAGCAGATCAGGATTTCTAGATCCACACTAGAGTTAGTCCACACCGGACCTATTGGGGGTTTTCAGCATATTGCATGTATTGTTTGCATTTATGCATTGAATTATGGCACCTGTGGCCATTTGTTTTTAAATGTTTTTATGTTAGTGCTATTATATCACAATAAAGTAAGGAATTTACAGATGCACATTTGATATATATTTTTTGTGGCCAGTTTTCATGCACATCCCCGCTATTTAGTTCATGTCATTCACCTGGAACCAGACGTGTTTTTGGTAATTTGTGATGTAGAATCACTATATACGTCTATACGCCATTGTGACGGCATTAATGCTACCAGATATTTTCTGACCATGTCTAATTTGGACCCAGATATGGTGACCTTCTTGGTGACACTTTTGGAATTTGCGCTGACCCACAACTTCTTTATGTTCCGAGAAACACTCTACCTACAGCTCCAGGGTACAGCTATGGGGGCCTCATGTGCGCCCTCATATGCGAATCTGTGTTTGAAATACACATTATATATACACTAAAAAAATTTTTTACCTGTTCACTGAAACATGTTCAAGTTATATAATGGACATAAAGTATAGAATTTTAGCTTTTATATGAGGGTTTTTAGCTCCTTAAAGGGAACATACCACCACATATCTACCTTTTAAGGGCTAATCATCACGTCCGTGCAATATTTAGCAAACATTTATTCAGTATATATGTAAATTTCTGTACGCGGCTACTGGGGCGTGGAGTAGCTGGAGCTGAGGCCACACGTCGCGGCTTCTCCACTCCCCGGTAGCCTTTTTGTTCTGCCTACCAAATCTTCGGCGCGCAGCTCGTTGTAGCTGCCCGCCCTCGTCCGATGATCCTGCTGTCTGCGCATGCACAGTGGCTCCGGGTTCGGATCAATGACCGCGCTGCTGCGGGCCCACTGTTCTGTGCATGCGCAGACGGAAGAATCATCGAACGAGGGCGCGCAGCTATGACAAGCTGCATGCTGAAGATTTTGGTAGGTGGTCCAGAGGATCCACTGATCCTGAAAACCACTCATAAGCCTCAATGATTAAAAAGCTAGATTGAACTTTTCTAAAAACATTTTTAAAAAGCCTGCACAGTTTTGGCAAAACCAACCTCTACCAGAATGATGGAAAGAAAAAAGGATGACAGTGGAGTGGTAAAGCGCATGATCTAAAGCATACCACATCATCTGTACTGTAAAAGACTGGGCAGGTAGTGTAAGGGCTTGACCATTACATTACACTGCCAGTTACACTGGGTCACTTGTGTTTACTGACTCAGGAGATATGAATTCTGAGGTATTCAGAGACATATTGGTTGCTCCAATCCAGCCAAATGTGGCCAAATTGATTGGTTGCCGTTTGGTAATACAGAACAATGACCCAAAACATAAAGTCAAAGCAACCCAGGAGTTTATTGAAGCAAAGAAGTGGAATATTCTGGGATGGCCAAGTTAGTCACTTGACCTCAACCCAATTTAGCTACATATCACCTGTTAAAGACTAAACTTCTCAAAAGATCACAAATAAACAAACAATTAAAGATCTGGTGGAGCTTTACCTGGGGAGGAGACTCAGCATCTGGTGATGTCCATGAGTTCAAGACTTCGGGCAGTCATTGCCACCAAAGGGTTTTCAACCAAGTATTAGAAATGAACATTTTATTTACAATTATCTAAATGTCATGTGATCAAAAGCATGTGACTTCATTAAAAAATGTGAAAATATAATAAATATATATACAGGCAATCCCCGGGTTACATACAAGATAGGTTCCATGGGTTGTTCTTAAGTTGAATTTGTATGTAAGTCGAAACTGTATATTTTATAATTGTAAAAAAAATTTTTGCCCCAGTGACAATTGGAGTTTAAAAATATTTTGCTGTATTTGGACCAAGGATTATCAATAAAGCTTCATTACAGACACCATATAGCTGGTCACTGCAGTCTGGGACTATAGTAAAGCATCCGGAGAGCTTCACCAGAGGTCACAGTGGGTAGAGGGGTCAGTTTTTAACTAGGGGTCCTCTGTTAGTCCGATGACCTTAAGTAGGGGACCGCCTGTACGTAAAACTACATTATCTGTGATACATAATCAAGTATGTTAAAAAAGGTGCATAAATAACAAGACCAGTGGCGTAACCAAACTCATCTGGGCTTTAGGGCAATTTTTCTAATGGGGCCCCCACACCATTTACAATAAACCACCATGCATGGAAAGTTACCTTTCGTCATGCTTCTGCTATAAAAAAAATAATGCTGCAGTCGGAAACCCTCAATTCATGCACATCTATTGTTAATGATGGCAAATGCAAGTGCTTCCATTTACCACAAGCATTTGATTTCCAGTATTCTCGTCCATAGTGGAAGAGGATAATTAAAAACAAAATTGGTGATGTGTACAGTATCTGGCAGCTGCTAGTCAGTTCTGCCCCCAATATATTACACCGCTCATTAGGAATTACCAGTGTGCAGCATATGACATAGCAATGAACATTGGGAGGTTACACAGTGACTACAGTGCAGATACGACACAGGTAAAAGTGTCATCCAGCAACTTACAGGTGATGAGCTTCTCCTATGGGTACAAAACATGGTGACTTCTCCTGACTGTGACTTATCACTGCTGCATTCACCCCCAGATTCATCTCCATGCAGCACATATCCAAACTGTGCAACTACAGACAAGGTAGTTACTTACTGTATAATGTTACCTGTACATACTGTGCCCCTAAATAATGCTTACCACTTATGCAACAACTGACCACTAGAGATGGGCGAATTTGTTGAAATTCGATTTGAGCCGCTTCGCCAAATTTTTTAAAAAAAATTTGATTTGACCCGAATTGAATCATGACGAATCGCGTTAAAAAACAGGTATTTCCTGGCTGCAGAGAGCCTAAATGGTGTTGTAGACCCTTGTGCCATGCTCAAATATGCATAGGGAACGTGGTTTGGTCTTCAAACAATTCTGTGTTTTAGTATGACACGCACATGACTGCCGTCGTTCTTAGAATCGCTCTACTATTCAATTCCATGGGCACTTACAAGAGCCAACTTCACCAAATAAAGGAAGTGGGAACACAGCCTGACAGGGTAACGTCTGTGCCAGCTCATTTCACTGATCAACAGGAGTTGATCCAGAACAGAGATGACCAGTAAATGGGATATTTGCATGTCCTCTGTGTTCTCTATCCACTCCTGCTTTTGGCTATCAATGCTGAAGCTTTTCATTCCTTCTGACAGATGAAATGAAGGGGCAAACCAAACATTGTGGCACTGGCAGCAGCATATGAGTAGGCTGCAGAGTGTCACATTGACAGATTATGGAGGTGGCAGCAACATCGTAGGCCATAGAGTGTCACAATGAGAAATTCTGGAGCTGGCTGCAACATGGTAAGCCCCAGTGTGGCACAATGTTAGACTGTGAAGGCGGCAGTGGCAGCAGCAGGTCAGAGAGTAGGACAATGAGAAATTCTGGAGGTGGCAGCAACATGGTAGGCCACAGAGTGGCACAATGAATTCGAAGTTGAAATTTTTTAATTTAAATGTGAAGATTAGAGACGCCACATGCATTATTCATTACAGTTTCCCTGAAAATATGATGTCTTTGCCAAAAAAGAACTTAAAAGGTGGCAGTGGCACCAGCAGCAGGGGCATGAGGTCAGAGAGTGTCACGATGATGGTAGGCCACAGAGTGGCACAATGAAGTCGAAGTCAAAATTTTTAAATTTAAATCAATGGAGCAGACGGCCGCACATGACTGTTCTTCTCTATTAATCTCTATGGAGCTGAAGGAGATCAGTGAGCGTTGTGCTCGGCAATTTCCGTCAGCACCATAGAGATTAATGGTGCAGAACCTTCATACGCGTCCGTCTGCTCCATTAATCTGACGGAGTGACAGCACAGATCAGCAAGTTAGGGACTAACTGGTCTTTGTGGGAAAACCCCTTTAATTATATAGAGTATTCTATAATAGCCCTCCCCATATATGCTCCTTTTATTTAAGATCTGACTCCCATATACAATATCCCAGTATCCCACTAAAGCTATATACAGCAACCAATCAGCCCACCCCTATTTACATTAATATTCATCCCCCCCATAAAAAGTCCCCTCCACCCCAGTTTATACATAGTACTCATTTTACCATAGGGAATCCTCCCTCCCCCCCCCCCCAGGTTTTATTTCCCTCTCCTTTTTTATTATATGCAGTCCCCCATATTTTTTCTATATAAAATGTGGCCAGTTAAAAAATAATAAAGCTTCTACTTACCTCGTCCCACGCTGAGGTCCCTCTGGACTGTTCCCGGGCACCTCTGCTGCTCTATGGCACCGGAGGACGCAGGCGGCGTTTGATGACGTCACGTCGCCTGCAATCTCCAATACCATAGAGCAGCGCAGACAAACAGGTCTGCGCTGCTGCCCTGTACTGCGTGGTCGAGCTTGAGACCGCTCTCGCGGTCGAGATATTTTTGTAGAACGGAAGCCAGCGGCAGTCCGTACTGCTAGTGGGTGATTCGGACGAGCGCCCGAATCACCCACAGCTGTTTTCGCCGATTCTTTCAGTGCTCCGCATCTGCCGCCTGAGGCGGAATTTTCATCCCGCCTCATGGCAGATGCGGCCCTGTATACGGGCCCTGGCCATAGTTACAGCTCCATACGTCCACGCTGGCGTGTACCTTGGAAGAAACTGATGAGCTCAAAGACTGGCCCACTTTCTGTTCTACATATTTGTGAAGGGCTGGTACTTCCTTTTTGGAAAATAAATTTCGGCTTGGAACTCTCCACCTTGGCCAAGCCATTAGTTCTCTGAAGGGTGCAGAGTCTACGACTTGGAAAGAGAGGGAATGCAGTACCAACAACTTGGACAGGAAAATGGTCAGCTTCTGTACCTTAGGGTGGCTGGACGCATACAGTTGTCTCTTTGTAATCGCCTCACTCAACGACTGCTGCCACCATGTATAGCGAGGAGCAGGAGCATCTGGACTAGGAGATGATGTCAAAGACAAACAGCTCCTTTCAGCCGAGATGCTGGAGCCTTGACTGGCTGAAACGGAATGTGTGCCATTAGGTGCTGCTGCTGTTGCTGCGCTGGCAGGACCCGTTTCACCCAGGCCATTGGATGGTGAAACTGCATGTGTTGAAGCAGGGCCGTGGTGCCAACATTAGCTCCCTGGCCAACCTTCACTTTCTGCCCGCAGAATTGACATATACACACACTCGGCTCCACTGGTGTCTTCACTAAAAACTGCCACACCACCGAGATGGTGATTTTACCACCAACACTCTGCACTTAGTGAATACTACTGCCGCTGCATCGCTAAGCCCCTTTGCCACTGCTTACTTGGACCTGCGAAGAGGGATTTGTAACCTGCGGCTGTTTACTCCCGTCTTCGCACTGCTGCCTCCCTGCTGACTCACGGCCACAGTAGCCACTTACTCCCTGCTCCGCTGCCTGTCGCGCAAGCTGACACTCTCTTTGCCCTATGATGATGAATCCCTTGTTACACCCGGCTCCCAAGTGCGATCGGCTACATCATTGTCAATTTGCGTTTTCCTGTCACTGCTACTCTCCTCAATGGTGTCAGTATGCACAGCCTGCCTACTCCACGAAGCAGAGGCTATCTGCCCCATCTCTTCACTGCCAAGCAGCTGCTGACTGTCCTCAAACACTTTGTCCTCGCTGAATAGGGGCGCTGAGCTCAGACCAGGTTCTCTGGGTGAGGGAAATGAACAGGACAGAACCTGGTTGAGGACAGATGAGGGCCGCTGATCTGCTGCTGGGCAATGTCAACTAATTGTTGTATCTGACGAAACCACGGACTCTTGGCTGGGGTTGTCAGATGTTATATTTGAGGAATTGGATGACCTAGTCAACCAATCAACAACCTTTGGGTTGTTGATCAATACACTGCCGCTAGATGACAACGGCAGTTCTGGCCTCACAGAGTCACCCTTGCTGCGACGTCCCCTTACTGTGCTGCGACCTCTGCCTGCTCCACCTGCCACCTTTCTGTCTGACATAGTGGTTAATCAACTACCTGAATTTGACACCATGTAATTGGAGCAAAAACCACTCTATAAACATATATGTGAATTTGACACTTATTTGTTGCTCTGAACTTTAGCAACAAAATGTATTGGAATTTGCGTTATACAGATACCCCAAAACGAACACCCTGTAATTGGAGCAAAAATCACTCTATAAACTAGGTAGATGTGACACGTATTTCTTGCTCTCAACTTTAGCAAGACAAAAATTATTATAGTTTGCGTTATACAGATACCAAAAAACGCACACCCTGAGAGTGGTCCACAAAGCACTACAGCAGCTGTGTGAATATGAAACAGATTATTTCCTATTGGATTCAGTAACTAAAAAGAACTGCTATTTGGGGTATACAGATCCCCTCAAAACACACACCCTGGGAGAGGTCCACACTACAGCTGCTGCATAGTTATGAAACAGATTTCTTCCTATTGGATTCAGTAACTAAAAAGAACTGCTATTTGGGATATACAGATCCCCCTAAACGCACACCCTGGGATTGGAGCAGAAATCACTACAGCAGAGTATACTAACAGCAGCTAGACTCTACAGACAGCACATTCAGTGTGAAATGCCGAGAAAATGGCTGTTTTTTATAGGGCTGTGTGACATCGCATAAGCCTGCTGGTCGCTGACTGGCTTACAGGTCTGCAGATGTCATCGAGGGTGTTCCTTTCTCCTTCCCAGAGTTCTCTGCCCCATGCAACACGTTGTGCTCGCACCCATTTAGCTAAAAAAAAAGAGGAAAAAAACCTTTGTTCCCACAAACAAGCGTAAACTTTGAGTGCGTGACAAATCGAATTTTACGTGAATTCCACTTTGTTCGACTCTATTCGCCCATCTCTACAGACCACACTTTGCTCCCACAAATACATTTTGGACCAAATAAAAACTTTTATTTTATGCAGTGCTCCTCATAATTATATTATAAATCACATCTAATTAAAGGGGTATTCCCACAAAGACTATATTCTTTAAAGTACTCAGTATAACAAAATAACACATTCTCTAATTCACTGTTATTAACAAAATTTCAACATTTAACAGATATGAATCCATCTTGTCTCTATCGGTCCTAGTGCATACAATTTGCTTGCCCCTGATTCCGACCGTAAATCTTCTGGGTTGGGCAGGACAGATCACCTTTGTGCAGTTTGGCTTACTAATGTGCAGTTTGCACCACATAATCCATTTAGTTGCACCACGTTTAGTAAATCTGTTTTCGGGATGTGCCACAGTTGTAGAATCTTTTCTTGGTACTTTGGTAATAAATGTGTCACAAACTCCGAATAAGTTCTACCACTTTTAAGTGCACATTTTTCAAAAGTGTCAGACAAAGTGCAGTAACGACACAAACGTGGTGCAAACAAATACACATGCAAGATCAAAGACACTACTTTGTTGCAAATTATAGACAAAAAACTGGCACAGCATGATTATATATCTTGGCCGTTGTGTTCACTGAATGAAAGAAAAGGCTGTCTTTTACTCACTCATTTAACATCAGGGGATTCTATATACAGTATAATGTGTGACTTCACCCTGATGGAGAACCCAGATTCTGTATCAGGGTGAAGTTTTCACATTATACTGCATTTACATGTAGTATCCCTTTATTTTAAATGAGTGAATAAAAATTATATTTTATTATGCCCCCTTTTCCTTGATTGTTAACAAAGAAACATATGTATTATAGCCCCCAAAATAAATTAATTCTCCAAAATATGTTATAAAATTATACTGCTCTCTCTCTATACAGTATTTAATGTATTATAAATCTGTTTCAGAAGTTAAATTATTTTGTCGGCGATGACTACCTATTAATTTTATTAATTGGGCCCAAAATAAAATTTAAAAAAACACACTTTCTGGCGGCTTTTGTTTCCTTCAGTTCAGCCCAGAAAGAGCAGGTAACAGGCTGTAAATGTTCCTTTTTGCACACACATGGCAGTGGAATTGGTTTGCTTTGGATCCGTAGATGTAGAGCGCACCTCAGCTCTAGTCCATTGGTTAGGTTAGTAAGTAGCTGGCTAGTAGGAGCCCGGATTGGCTCTGCTACTTGGGCAGCAAGGTAGCAGTCTTCCTGGAATTATGAGAGAGACATACCTGTCCCTGTCTCCTGACGGGCTGAGAGAAGGGCCACTGACAAGTTTCTGGCAAGCTTCTGGCAGACTGACCCTAGAGCCTTGCAATAATCATAGAATTATAGACATTTGCAGAAGCTCACTACAAAGCATACCACCCACAACAAAATATTGCAACATCTACATTTCACATATTAACCCTCTAGTGATAGGCATATGATTCTGCATTTGGTATTTTTATCTTCTGACAGTAGGTGGAGAGCAAAGGATAATAAATGAGGGGATTTTCCAGTTTTACAGAGCTATAATTCCTAATGGTAGAATGATAGATCTGGACACACTCCACCAGCTATCCAGGAGACTAACTGGAGTTAACTTTTAGTAATGACTGGTCCATCGGGCCATTACATGTCTTCCACAATGTCCAATCTATCAAAATATAAAAAGATTGGACCGAGGCAAAGAATAAAGGGGATTTGTCATCTGGACTGCACATTGAAAGCCATAAAAACAAAGCCCATCAAAAAATAGTGCAACTGGAATTGCACTGGAAGTGTCACAGAGTACAATTTGTCCTGCAGATAAATAGTCCTAATTTAGCTCTTTACATGGAAATATCAAGAAGATATGGATTGTGGAAGGAGGAACCCCTGGACTTCAAGAGGATATTAGTAAATTATTTGATCTTGTTGGCAAACAAAAGCCATGCCCAGATTAGAAACCAAGGTGTGAGGGTCGGGGTAACAAACTTATTTTGGTGCTGAGACCAAATCTGGGGCAACAGACACAAAACAAAACATAGGATCGACCAACAAAAAACTGCTGCACAAACATTAATACATTTCCCTCACAGCGTTTGACATGCAAATTTCACAAAAGATAGTATTGTATTCATGAAATTGTGTTGTCATCTTTCCAGCATTAGCAATGACACGAGAGAAGCAATTTCAGAGGTACAGCTTAAAAGTATAATGGGATACAAGATTAGATTATGTAGGAGAGAGCGAATATGGTGTTCATATATAAAAGCTTTGGAAAAAGTTTTATACGGATTGGCACTTGTGTGTTCCCTTGTGAAATGCATCTTTGAATAGTTTGAGGCTGCTGGCAACCTACATGTGTTTTCCTCACCTATGTATAGTTCAATGTGAAGGGCACACGTCAAACTATGCACAGCCGCCTACACAAGCCTGACTCAGACACTGCTACTTCTATCTCATACTTGATGTTATAGTGCAAAGTCCAAACGGAATAATAGCTGAAGGCCTCTGAAAATAGGCACGGCATCACTGAAATCATAGTCACAATGTCACTGAGGTTAAAAATGAAGAACATTCTTTATTTGCTTTTTGCAGCAAATACTAATAATTAAACTTAGATCATATGCTTGGCTGCATTTCTCTATATGGGGCTAAAAATCAAGATCTATGAAGTCCTTTGGGTGAATATTGTCCTAGCACATTTTATTTTTAGAAATCGTGTAATCGGTAAGGAAAACAAGTCAAATAGATAAAAGATAAAGTTCCCGAAGCTACAATGCTTTGTAGCCTGTCAATGGATATGTAGTATTATGGTTTGAAAGCTGTTGATTTCAAAATAAAACCTTTTGTGCTTTGGTATGTTTATTAGAAGGTAGAATAAAAGTGTAATTTATGAGTATACACATACGGTGCAAGGATAATAAAGGTAGACTGCTTGTAAAGGACTGATGGTTCTTTTTTTTCTTCTTAATACTCTTCTGCTATTTCAGAGTGGCTCCTACTGGAACTAAGACTACTCTGAAATGTGTAAAGCGACTTTATAGGAGGTGGTCTTCTTCATTGAATGAGCTAAATATTATAGAAATATAAGTGAAGAAATATACTGGCTGCCAGGACCACCATACAACCCCTGATTCCATGCTATATTCAGTGCACTGAATTTATAGACACATTTTCAAAAAGCATCTGCAAATAAGAAAAAAAAATGCTGATTTCCCCGTGCAAAGTTGTGCAGACGCGAGTGTGCCAGAGAGCTCGGTGACGTCACCGGCTCTCCGTAACTTCAGAATCCGCCGCACGCACGGGCGCGCGCATGGTGCGCCATGCCCTACTTTGGTGCGCCGAGACAAATTTTAACATAACTTATAAATCGGCGATTGTGAGTTTATTGTACTAATTTAAATATGCTCTGGCACCAGCTCACCCTGAGCTGGTGCCATGTATCTGTGTCTTAGAACTACCACTTTTAAGTGGTAGGTTTCCTTTAAACTTAAGAAAAAAAACTAGTGTTATAGACTGCTGATGAAGGAACAGCCGTTCCGAAGCACGTTTGGTCTTCGTGCACGCTATGAATATATGATGCTGGTGAATTACAGTCTGACATTTTAAACTACTGCCATATTGCTACATATGAAAGAAGCTCACTGATCCCACTCTCACCATATTCAATGGAAACATCATTGAGCATTTTTGTACTTTGCCAAACACTCTCTGTTCAACAGGCTACAACAGGCTACAATAGAGCTCAACAGGCTACAATATTCCAACAGAGCAGCAATCACAGCCTAAGCCTCACCCTTGACTTTGGCTGAATTCACACAACTGTGCCGGGGCGTGTATGTACAACCATGCTCAACGTGTTCTCACCGTACCGTTCTGTAGCCACAAAAAGATAGAGCATGGCAGCATTATTTTCAATGGAGGAGGGGTCACCCCTTCTCGTCAGCACGGCTCACGTATGGCCACCCTGGATCCCAATTCATGGGCACATTAAAGATCGAGATACAAGGTACGGGCCAATTATGCTGTGAGAACGCCGATCACTGAAGTTATGCAGTATATACAGGAGTTATATGATATGATTGCTTTCTATTTTTTTTACTCAATTTATTGGACTATACTCCATGGGAATGTATAGAGATGTTGACTTTGTATTGGAACTTTTTTTGTCTCTTACTACAAGCATCATATAAGACTTTGCTACAAGCGCCATATAAGTCTTTGTTACAAACATCATATAAAATTTCACGAGTCCCAAAGATATAGATCTATCAATATTTAAAAACAGTTATTCCTGGAGGTAAACCGTATAAAAGAAAATAGCACTGTGATGTAACTAATAAAAATTTCTATATAAAATAAGGAAAAAGTTGTGCAGTCCCACAAATGCTAATGTAAACATCACATCCTGCAAAAAGTGACACCTTACATATCTCCATACTCCAAAGTGTGAAAAAGTTATAAGCCTCACAACATGGCAAAATGAAGAAATTTCTTTTCATACAAAAGGTTTTTTTCAAATCCATATACCATATTTTTTGTACTATAAGACGCACTTTTCAGCAAGAAAAAATCTTGCTAAAAAGTGCCTACGTCTTATAGACCGAAGGTCAGGAGGATCCAGCACTGCAGAGCCTCCTGACTGCTGTAATGGAGGTCGGGTGGTGCCCTGATGTAGAGCTGCACCCGATCTCCGAGAGAGGAGAGCCTCCACACTGCTCTCCCCTCTCCCGGGTGTCCTACAGGACCTGCTGTGATGTCAGAATCATGTGACTGATCACATGCTTCTTACATCACCACATACTGCCAAGAATGGGGACATGCTGCACGGGGACAGGGTAAGAAGGGGGGAACGGGGGGAAGTGGAGGGGTCTGTGTGTATAGCTGAGCTGTGTGTGCAACTGTATGGATGAAGTAGAGCTGTGTGTGTAAATGTATGGATGATGCAGAGCTGTGTGTGTAAATGTATGGATAAAACAGATATTTTAATTGGTGTAAAATATATTTTTCCTTTTTTGGAAGCCTAAATCTGGGGTGCGTCCTATAGTAAGAAGCATCTTATAGTCCAAAAAATATGGTAAATTTTGTATCCTGGTAATTGCACCCTCCTAATTTATAAATGTATAATATCCAGCCCCTTTCCCTGCAGTTATACTATACAGAGTCTTCCTGGCTGTACTATATAACGCCCCCTCCAGTTTTATTATATACAGACACCCTCCCATATTGGTATCCAGCCCCCCTTTCCCCACAATTATACTATATAGAGCCTTCCTGCTATACTATATACAGCCCCCCTCCAGTTACATTATATACAGTCCCCTCCCATATTGGTATCCAGCCCCCCTTTCCCTGCAGTTATACTATATGGAGCCTTCCTGGCTATACTATATACGGGTATACAGCCTCACTCTCAAGTTGTATTATATGCAGCTACCCCCCCCCCCCCTTTTATATTGTGTTCATCTCACCTCCTAAATTGGGTTATATAATGATAGCCTGTATATTATATATGCAGCCCGTGTCGTTTTTTAAAAATATTATTTTAAGTATGTGCCCAGAAGTAAAAATAATCGAGCAGTTCAAGTCTTGCTCATCATTACCTGCATTCATGAAGTTTCATGCTCAACTGAAAGAGTTTTTGTATAGCGTGGCTTCAAACAAAGTCATGACATTAGGATGGTTGCCATCTTGGGAGGGTCGGCTCTATCCTCATTCAGTGATCTGAGCTCTTGTCCAGACATAGGTACCTTGTTGAGGTTGGAATACTCACAATTGTCCTCTTTGGCTAGGTATGATAATGGGGTTCAGTCCTCCTTCATTGCCCTCGGGAGCATGGCATTTCTCGAATATACTAATTAGGCCTAGGAATATGATGCCTCCACCTTACCTTTAGTCAAAGGTTGAGAAAGGGAGTTAGGCAGATCGTTTTCTCCTGAGGACTGGCAAAAGGCCTTTTTATATTGTCATAAAGTCTTTTTGCCTTGCTCTGTGCAAAAGAGGAATTACAAGATTCTTTCAAGGTGGTATTGAGTCCCCTCTCTTCTATACTCCATTTATCCATCCGTTCCTGACACCTGTTAGCAGTGTGAGGTGTCAAAGGGGTGACATGTCATACATTTGGTGGGGATGTGATAAGATCAGACCCTTTTGGGACCACGTGTGTGCAGCATACTGTTCTATCTCAGATGCTCTGTCGATAATACTCCTAAAGTGAGGAAGCAGGACCTATTGCAGTTTGTTCTTATTGCAGACAGTTCCGTGACCTAAGACATTGGAGATCCTCAATGCCCCCTACTGTATGGATGGATTGAATTTAATTGGATTGAATGGATACAGGAGATGTGGATCATTGCATGCAAGGAGAAGCTGTCGGCAGCTCCTCCATGCTCGATATACAAAGCAAATACATGAAAATCTGGCAATCCTGGATACTATTCAAAGACAATCTGTCATTCAAGGACTTACTGGGTGCAAATGGTGGTCATTAGACCCTCCCGGGATGGGATAGTGGAGCCACACTCCCGACTGTCTGTTCCCCCAACTTAAGGCCTTTTTTTGCTAGGTCTTTGTCCTCTCCTATATGTTTCACTCTAGTACCTTATTTCTTTTTTATCTTTTATTCTTGCATCATGCTGCCTCCCTTTCCCCCATTTACTGGTTATCTGTTATTACGAATTATATGATCAATGATGGTCTCACCTTTCTTATACACATTACTCCCCAGTGAGATTGCTTATTGAATTCATTTCCCATTCCACCATATGTCCCTGTCTCACTTGCTTTGTGACTGATGATCTTAGACGTCTTATGTACTGTTTGCTCCCCTCCTTTATTTCCACTGCTCCACATCCATTGGTCCCATAGTTAACCCGTAACAATGGAGGCCAGGTTGTGGCTGAGCATTCACATCCCTGTGAGACCTTGGTTGTTGTAGGTTTCATTTATATGGCTCCCTGCTTTCCCTAGAACACCTATAAAAATAAAACAAGTAATATCATAAACATATTAGGTATTGCGATGTCCAATCTATTAAACTATGAAAACAATTCTTCCCAGCGATGACCCCTGTAACGGAAAATACCATATACATTTTAAACATTTTTTCCCTCCAATAAAATATGTAATAAAAAGTGATTAAAAGGTCGTATAGTTTTCAAAATGGAAGTTGAAGTGTGAAAAAGTTACGGGTTTCAGAATATGGCGACGCAAGGCTTTTTTTAATGTAAGGGGTTTTTTGCCCATTCCATCACCTTTGGAATTTTCTTTCAGATCCCAGTACAAGGCACAGAATATTTAATGTTGACACTACAAAATAAAATTAGTCTCACATATAGCATATAGCTTTGTAAATGAAAACATTAAAAAGTTAAGGCTTGTGAAAGGAGAGGAGTGAATAATGTAAATGCAAAAAAAATGGAAAAACTTGGTCTTGAAGGGGTTAGCAATCAATAAGTAATAGGTTCACTACTTCTGTTTAAATTATGAAATAGAGGTTGGTGCCAGTAAATACCAATTTACAATGTATAAAATAAAGGATTATAATATTCTTGGATGCATGTTCCTAGTGGTTAATGTGAACAGTAACTATTAACGCACATAATGCACATAATGGTTTCAATGCTCTGAAACTAGGCATTTTACTAATTGTTATGATATGGCATTTCTCCCAGCATTCTGTTATTAGCTTTTAATTATTCACTGACAAGAAAATAAAATATTTCTGTTCTCAAAGTATTTCCCTAGCTGCTATCTCAGCAATAAGCCTTAGAGTGAAGTTAATTTACAGTCTAAATTCTAAGCAATCTTTAACAATGTGCATCTCCAGAGATCTTTCAGAAAGCTAAAAGCAAATTACATGTATTTTCATTGCTATTTTATGGAATCAGCTTTTGCTACATTGGCCAGTGTGTTATTAATGAAGTTGCCGAAAGAAAACAATTAGTATATAAATCCAGAATACATGACCAGCACATTATTATTCTCCAGGGCAATGGGTTTCAAGATGCATAAACCACATGTAGTTTTGTGGCCTCTGACTAAAGAGAGAATACTATACTATTACAAGAAGGAGATAAGATTCTGCAAAATAAAAATGTGGTTTATGTGCAGCATCCCTCACCAGGGCCTAGCCCTTTCTTGGGGCCTAGAAGCAGCCAGGGCCCAGAATACTGGAGTGGCTGGCTATTGCGGCCTAGGCATGCTGTTGTCATGGTGCTTGGTATGGGGACTGGAGGGGTGCCCTACATCCTGGCAGGTCTCCAGCAGGTGGTGTGTGAAAGAAATAAGGAGGGAGAGGCTGATGCAGTGGTTTCTCCCTGGGGCAACCCCTGAGGTGTCTGTAGGATGAATCCCTGGGTGATGGATGGGGAGCACGTGATGGTAAGCAGCCGTATCCAGGGATCAGACGGAGGCAACGTTGTGCAAATCAACTTACAGTTCTTTGTTAAACTTTCAACAGCAGGCAGAGGCCAAACGGTAGCAGTAGATTCAGCAATGTGGTGAGCTGGTGGGAGATAGCTGGCCCGCAGGAAGGTTACTCTCAGCGTGAATGATTACAGGTGGTCTCCAGTTTAAGGGCACCCAACTTACTGAAAACCCCCAGTTACAGATTGACCTTTCTGCCCTTTGTTACCTCTGAATGCTTTACTTCAGTCCCAGGCTGTAATGATCAGCTGTAAAGTGTCTGTAATGAAGCTTTATTGGTAATCATTGAGAGCAAAACATTTTGAAAATCCTATATCTTTTCAACCTATCTTGTACATAACCCAGGCTTACTAATACTATTATAGTATTACTATTCCTTTTATTTAGTCTAAAAATATCTTACCCTGAAATATTGCACTGTAACTAAAGGTGGCACAAACTTAGAGCTTCTATCTGATTCTTGTCTTTCCATTCCTATGCCAACTACTTGAAGGACTATTTACTTTAAGGGCTTGGATTCTTAAAGGTCTTTTATTTAGTTAATAGAAAATGTCATGTGATTACTTTCTGCATATTTGTATTAGTATTATGCTGTATTACATGGATTTAGGGTACATAGGTGGTTAAAAAACTTTGTTTAACATTATGTTAACAGGATATTGTTCCGGTAAGGAGGCCTAAAGATGTAACTCTAGATTGGGCCTTGATTTCTATGTTACACTGATTATGTTATGTTTTTTACATAACATTTCACTCCATAAAGGGCACTATATAGACACTTGTGTGTGACAAAATAAACTCTGGATGACTTATGAACAGGGATTCCTATGTGGTCATACTTTTTAATTCTATAAAAAGAATTAGTAATTCTGGGCTTGAAAATGGATGAAGAGTATGCAAGACGAAGAGTGTGCAAACTCAAAATGCATCACTGCTGTTATACAAATACACACTTTGTGTTTTTAACAGATGAAGAAATAAAGATAATAAAATAATGCATTTTTATTAAAGTGCTGGATTCCTTTACATTCCTTTCAATACGCATCACTGCTGTTATAGAAATACACACTTTGTGTTTTTAACAGATGGAGAAATAAAGATAATAAAATAATACATTTTTATTAAAGTGCTGGATTCCTTTACATTTTTTTCATACATGACCCACCATAACCACTTTATTTAAATCTACCACTCTATGCTAGAGTCTAAAGCTCCCTTTTTACTCCCCCTTAAAGATAAAGGATGTTGGAAGGACATTCTCAAATCCCAACCCTTAAGAGAATGTAAAGACATTGGGGCAGATTTACTTACACGGTCCTGTCGCGATCCAGCGGCGCGTTCTCAGATGAGGATTCGGGTCTTCCAGCGATTCACTAAGGTCGTGCGCCCGATGTCCACTAGGTGTCGCTGCTGCGCTGAAGTCCGCGAGGTCCGCTGGAGTTCACCAACCTATTCCCGGTGCATGTGAGTGATTGATTTTGCGACACAATTACATTTTTTTTAAATTCCACGTCCGCGTTTTTCCGAATCCATAGGGTTTTCCGAAGGTCACGCCCCCGATTTTTGTTGTGTGAACGGCGGCGCTATTGCGCCAAAATCTGATCACGTGCGCCAAAATTCTGGCGGAATTTGCCGCAAAGTGGCAAAAATCGGGAAACCCGACGAAAGTGGAGCCCTTAGTAAAGGAGCCCCATTAATTAGTTGGAGCTATTAGTGTATTGTTGTCAATTTGATTTGTTGATTTTTGACAGCATTTTATTCCTATTTTATGTTTCAGCTTTGTCTCCTCGTATTTCCCTGTTATTGTCACAGACCTGGCACAGAGCAACCACAACCAGAATTGGTGTTGACTGTCAGACTTGTAAATGGTGGCAAATTAGAACCCGCTATCAGGAATCTAACTAACGCACCCTAAGAGACACTACAACTTGACAGCAAAAACTTGCTTCGTGTTGCACAGGCTGAATGGTGGAGCGGGCAGGTAACAGGAAATCAGTGACAGACCGGTGATCACACTAGGACACAGAAATGCTCCAAAAACAGAAGCCACAGTTATGCTTTTCTTATTTTAGCTAGACTACTAGATTTACTATGGAGCCACAAGTCATCTAGGTAGTTGGAATAAGCAAAAAGCATTAGAGAACTATTTATTTTAGTTGTTGTCTCCAAAATAGGAAACTGTCAGGAGAAATTGATCTAATAAACCACTATCTGTATGTTGCCAAGCAGCTGAACACCTTCCATATCATGTTTGTATCATGACCCAGTGTGATGATCTCATCCAGAAAACTTTGAAGTGAGATGTAAACTTGTTGTTTAAAATCAAGAGGCAGAGATTTTACTAGAAGGTATTACGCCATTCATACTGGTGGTGGTTTATTAGACCTATTGCTGATGAAAGGTTCCCTGTAAAACTGTAGCTGATGAATTTCCTTTTTAGCTTGAAGGAATTCCCCTTACAGGAATTGTCCCTTATAGGAAAGGGACAATTGCCTACAAGAAGTGTATCCCAATAGCCTCATCTGGGCTATGCGGCATAGAAGACGATAAGATACTAGTCCTGGCATTTGTCCTTTTTTACTTGGGCTGTGATTAAAAGTGTTAGTTTTCATGCAGTGTTATATATGACTAACACATTGGGGCAGATTTACTTACCCGGCCCATTCGCGATCCAGCGGCGCGTTCTCTGTTCTGGATTCGGGTCCGGCCGGGATTTAAGAAGGCAGTTCCTCCGCCGTCCACCAGGTGGCGCTGCTGCGCTGAAAAGCATCTCATCGCGCCGGAATGCACCACCTTGGACCAGGTGAAGGTAAGCGCTCCCCAAGCGACACTTTTTCGGTTTTTAAATGCGGCGGTTTTTCCGAATACGTCGGGTTTTCGTTCGGCCACACCCCCCTATTTCCGTCGCGCGCATGCCGGCGCCGATGCGCCACAATCCCATCGCGTGTGCCACAATCCCGGGGCAATTCAGGTTCAATCGGCGCAAATCGGAAATATTCGGGTAACACGTCGGGAAAACGCGAATCGGGCCCTTAGTAAATGACCCCCATTGTATACTGTACCCATTGTATTGGGAATATTTGTAGATTCATTAACCATTCAATTACACTTTTTTAACATTCCTTAACCATTTTTGGTAAGTTGTTTTATTTTATATGTTTTTTTCTTTAATAAAATTTTTGTCATTAAATATATTAGTTGTCAAGCAACATTATTGCAAGATTGTATGGAAAACATACAACCTTGCAAACATACATTTCAGATTCACAATGGTTCTTAGTACTTTTAAATAGAATGAGAGAAGTAATGAGCATGCTGACACAACTAGACATCTATCTTTCCAAAGCAGTTGGAACTCCACATGTCTTCCCAGTAGGAAACGATCAGGACTACTTCCTCTGGACAAACAGATTTATCTGAGGAAGGAAATGTTTTCCTTTGCAGAAACAAACAAGAAAAATATAAATACATTTTCTAGAATACTGAGTACTAAGTATACCGCATATCATTTGAAAATACTAATATATGAAAATTTGAAAATGTGTCACTTGTGCTTAAAATATGTTCTGATGGTCCTCTGTGGATTCATTAACAGGAAATCTTTCCTCATAGATTTTATCTGGAGGCAATAGAACAATTCTCATAAAGAAATGACAGGTGTAATTTTATTTCTATTCTTGATACTTCACCTATTAGTGTCATTATTTCACCATGCTGAACTAAGTTAAGGTATCCTGAACATAAGTGTTGAAGGTGACAGCAACATAAAAAAAAACATTCCTTGTGTTTGAAATGGAAGTTTTTTAGGTTTTTAAACCTAAAAAAAAACTAGAAAGGAAGTAAGGACCTTGTACAAAGGCACATGGATGTTTGTGCCTTAATATGACTAAGTTTAATGCAATTCATATATTTATTCATAGGTCTCCATGTGGGGTTATTCTCACCTGAAGGAAATATTTAAAAGTAGCATAGCTTCATCTGCTGACATACCATAGAATTTACAAAAATGTTTTACAGGAGCACAAAACTCTAAATAAGAGGTATATCGTTGTATGCAGCTTTGGATGATTGTTACACTTTAATTTTGAACTGGTTTATTGCCAATGATTTTTTCATGTTACCATGTATGTAAAGAGAGAGTGAGATGTGCACAAATAAAAAATATATTCTGTAGCATCTTTTACACTTAAAACAGATGGGCGAAAATTTTTACACAATCTATCTGTTTGTCTTTGGTGGAGAGGAGCCTAGAGAACATGGGGGGAGCATGTATGTGCTAATGTGAGGTAACCATTTTTCCTAAGCTACTGTTCAACAACCACATGCTTTCCAACAACCATAAGAACCCACAGGTATCTGTAGACGGCAGGTGTTCATTGACCTTTATAGGAGAATTTGTTGGCTATGCTTTGTGACTCCTGCAGAGGTCAGGGAGAAGGGAAAAGGTGAAATGTGACAACATATAGTGATTGGTGTGTTCCTGTATTATCTCTACAGAACAAGACATTTCAGTATATTATGAGGTTCAGCACCCAGTATAAAAACTGCATAATAAAAAAAATTAACTATTAAAGAAACATGTCTTACGTAAAGGGTCGTGCTGCTCATTTTTGACAGACTGTGCGCCCTTTTTGGGGATAACACGGCTTGTACAGGTATTTAGCAAGTGTCTCCGCCAGAATTCCAGCGCTCGTGAGCGGTTTTGGCGCAGCTGTGCTGGCTTCCATGGGATTTAGGGGGATGTGCCATCAGACGATCCAACTGATTCAGACTGAGCTCAGGATTTGACTTTCAAATTGTGTCGAAAGCCCAAGCACTTAGATGCACCACTAAAAAGATGGTTAACTCTGTCGGACCGGAGCGGGGAAGCGTCACATTCATGATATCGGGCGCACAATCTTAGTGAATCACAGCACTGTGGGGACGGGGTAAGTATATGTGCCCCAAAATCCTGACAATGAGAAAACAACAGGCTACTATGTGATCAGCGGCGTAACTTGGAGAAGCTGGACACCATAGCAGATAGGATAGCATTTGTGATTATTTCCCCTTTCTGCCACCTCCATGCCAGGGGTGGCAAGGAGGGACGTGAAAGAGGGTGTGGCCAGCGGGGGAGTAGTCCAGCACGAGCCATTCCTGTCCCCACGCCAACACACTCACTGCAGCCAGCAACTTTTCACATGTGAATAGTCCCTGGCTGCTCTTATTTCTATTCCACGCAGGACCAAGAAATATCTCAGGGCGCAGCCACGCACCGGATACATCAAAAGGCCTAAAGCTTGGAGGGGCGGCAGGTGTATTATACATTGGCACACCAGTGTATGATAACCCCCATAAAGCATATACACACACAGTATGTACACATCCATACATTTATACTCACATACATTATATACACATCATATACACAAATAGTAAATACATATCATATACACACATTCTGTGTATTTCATACACAATACATACATATATAGTAGATATACAAAATATACTTAGACATGCAGCATATACACACGCTACATACACATACATACACATACATAAGCACACCATTTTGCATATACATACATATAGCTTATCCACACATACATATAGTATATAGACATCATACATTATGTACATACCATACATCATACACACACACATACAGTATATACACGTTATCCACACATACACATAGCATATACACTCACCGGCCACTTTATTAGGTACACCTGTCCAACTGCTCGTTAACACTTAATTTCTAATCAGCCAATCACATGGCGGCAACTCAGTGCATTTAGGCATGTAGACATGGTCAAGACAATCTCCTGCAGTTCAAACCGAGCATCGGTATGGGGAAGAAAGGTGATTTGAGTGCCCTTGAACGTGGCATGGTTGTTGGTGCCAGAAGGGCTGGTCTGAGTATTTCAGAAACTGCTGATCTACTGGGATTTTCACGCACAACCATCTCTAGGGTTTACAGAGAATGGTCCGAAAAAGAAAAAACATCCAGTGAGCGGCAGTTCTGTGGGCGGAAATGCCTTGTTGATGCCAGAGGTCAGAGGAGAATGGGCAGACTGGTTCGAGCTGATAGAAAGGCAACAGTGACTCAAATCACCACCCGTTACAACCAAGGAAGGCAGAAGAGCATCTCTGAACGCACAGTACGTCGAACTTTGAGGCAGATGGGCTACAGCAGCAGAAGACCACACCGGATGCCACTCCTTTCAGCTAAGAACAGGAAACTGAGGCTACAATTTGCACAAGCTCATCGAAATTGGACAGTAGAAGATTGGAAAAACGTTGCCTGGTCTGATGAGTCCCAATTTCTGCTGCGACATTCAGATGGAGGGGCAGAATTTGGCATCAACAACATGAAAGCATGGATCCATCCTGCCTTGTATCAACAGTTCAGGCTGGTGGTGGTGGTGTCATGGTGTGGGGAATATTTTCTTGGCACTCTTTGGGCCCCTTGGTACCAATTGAGCATCGTTGCAACACCACAGCCTACCTGAGTATTGTTGCTGACCATGTCCATCCCTTTATGACCACAATGTACCCAACATCTGATGGCTACTTTCAGCAGGATAATGCGCCATGTCATAAAGCTGGAATAATCTCAGACTGGTTTCTTGAACATGACAATGAGTTCACTGTACTCAAATGGCCTCCACAGTCACCAGATCTCAATACAATAGAACATCTTTGGGATGTGGTGGAATGGGAGATTCGCATCATGGATGTGCAGCCGACAAATCTGCGGCCACTGTGTGATGCCATCATATCAATATGGACCAAAATCTCCGAGGAATGCTTCCAGCACCTTGTTGAATCTATGCCACGAAGAATTGAGGCAGTTCTGAAGGCAAAAGGGGGCCCAACCCGTTACTAGCATGGTGTACCTAATAAAGTGACCGGTGAGTGTACATTAACTTGCTGTATGGGAGTTATCCTAATCACATGCTATACTTCCATCCATATAATAACTGCATAGGTCATGAAAGAGGCAGTTACGCAATGGTACACAATGTTAAAACTGGATTAAAAGGTTTATCCAATGGAGAATAAAGTGTGTACTGTATCTACAGGTGTTCCAGTCATAAAATTAGATTCACAGTCCTTCTTTTAAATATATTTCTGTGAATTCAGTAAAATCGTAACTCCAATGATTTTATTTTCACAAGTGAAATTGATTCTGGGGGCCCACCTACATGGGAATTCTCACTGTCATATTGTGGCCTCTCATCTCCTCCTCATATTGTGCCCCCTCACATTCTGGCCTTTATCTGCCCCTCACTTTGTGGGCCCCTCATCTTGTGGTCACCCCCACTCATATTGTGGCCCATCTCATCTCACCCTCATATTGTGGCTCCCTCTCATCTAACTCCACTTATTGTGGTCCCCTCTTATCTCCACTTCTTATTGTGATTCCATCTTACCACCCGCTTATTGCGGTCCCCCTGTTATAGTGATCACCTTAAATCTCACCCCTCTTATTGTGGGCCTTGTATCCCCACTCTTATTCTCTTATTTTGCCAATCTTATTGTGGCTACCCACATCTTCTCCTCATCTTGCGGGCCCCTTTGATCTCCTTTTCATATTGTGGCCCCCTCTCATCTCCCTATGTTATCTCCCCCATCTTATTGGGGAGCTCCACTCTTTAATTGTGACCCCCTCATCTTTCCCATCTTATTGTGGCTCTTATCCCAGCATCTTATTGTGACTCTCTTAGTGTGGTACCCTCTTCTCTTTGTAGTTTTGTAAAAAAAAATAATGGGTTTTGTGGTGCATGTGGATAAGTAAGCACCTTCCAGTTCAGCCATAAAAAGATTAGCATACTGTGGTGCACAGCTTGAACCCATAGATGTTCCCATACACTGTAGGTACAGATCCTCTCCAAATGAAAAATAGTTGTGGGTGAGCACAAATTGTATGAGATCTGAGACCAGTTCTGTTGGTAGGTTGTGCTTCTCCATGTGTGCCCGGCATGCTGCTATTCCATCTTTATGGGGGATGTTAGTGTATAGAGATTCCACATCCATGGTGGCCAGAATTGTACCATCAGGAAGTGGGCCTACAGTCTTGAGTTTATTTAAAAAGTCAGTAGTGTCCTGGATGTAGCTAGGACGGTTGCTTACTTATCCACATTCACCACAAAACCCATGATCTATCTCCGTTATATTGATGATATTCTGATCATCTGGACTGCAGGTGAGGAGGCCCTAATTCAATTCCATGAGGGCTACAACAACTTTCACCCCACCATCAATCTGAAACTAAGCTATTCAGACAAGGAGATACACTTCCTGGATACCACCATACAGATTAAAGACAGCCACTTAACCACAACAATATTCCATAAACCTACAGACAGAACGGCCTACCTGAGAAATAACAGCTTCCACCCCAAACATAACAGACAATCATCTATCATATACAGCCAGGCCATACACTACAACCGTATATGTTCAGACAAGAAAGATCTGGAAAAACACCTCCTAGAGCTCAGGTCTGAATTTCTCCAGTTGGGCTACAGACCAAAAGTGACTGATAACCAAATAAGTAAAGCAGCAGCCATCAACAGAGATGATTTACTCAAATATAAGGAGACCCAACAGGAGGCCAGAGTGCCCCTAGTAGTTACTTACAGCCCACAACTGGAGATCCTACGTCACATTGCCAAGGAACTCCAACCGATTCTACATAAAGACACAAGATTAAAAGAAATATTTCCAGTCCCTCCTCTCCTGTCCTTCCGGCAACCACCAAACCTGAAACAACTGGTTGTCCGGAGTGGCCTGAGACCCCCATCAGAAAATGGTACCTCACCCTTCCTGCAAAGCAGGCCTGTAGGGTCTGTAGATTCCAGGATTGCTTTTTGATCCTTTTTTGTATATTGGTACCACATTTGCTATGCGCCAGTCCTGTGGAACATAACCTGTCCTCAGTGAATCTTCAAATATTAAAAATAACAGTCGGTCTATCACGGTACATAGTTCATGCAGAACCCGGGGGTGTATGCGGCTTTTATCTGCTTTTTACAGGATTTATTTTTCTCTCTATAATCCTCATCACTACCATCACGTTTTAGCACCTTAAATGCCTTATCTTTCTCGCTTATTGCTTTCCTTACAAGACTAGTTAGCCACATTGGCTTTTTCTTGTTCCTCTTATGCTTTCTCCCATAAGGTATGTGTTTCTCACAGGACTTTTTCAGAATATATGAGAAGAAGTCCCATTTTTGGGTGGGACTTTTGTCTTTGAGAACATTATCCCAGTCTATGCCTTTAAGGTCTTCTCTTAGTTGCTGAAAATTTGCCCTCCTGAAGTTTAGAGTGTTGGTTGCCCCTTCCCTAACGCTCTTAGTAAAGGGTAATACAAAATCAATGATATTATGATCACTATTACCCAGGTTCCCCCCAACCTGTAATTTTGATACCCTATCAGGTCTGTTGGTAAGGATAAGGTCCAGCAGTGCCCCCCCTCTTGTTGGCTCCAGGACTAGTTGCCACAGGTAATTGTCTTTTGTTGTTGACAAGAACCTGCTACCTTTGAAGGACCTGCAGGTTTCTGCCCCCCAGTCAACATCTGGGTAATTGAAGTCCCCCATGATAAGTACTTCACCATGCTTTGAAGCCGCATCCATTTCACTTATCAGCATTTCCTCTGCTGCCTCCATTATATTTGGAGCCTTATAACAAACCCCTAGTAATATTTTATTATTCTTTTTCCCTCCCCTTATCTCCACCCATAGGGACTCCACATTTGCATTTGCGTTACTGATGTCATCTCGCAAGACAGGCTTGAGGCAAGAATTCACATATAAACAAACCCCTCCCCCTTTTTTATTTATATGATCCTTTCTAAAAAGACTATAACCATCTATAGTAACAGCCCAGTCATAGCTACTGTCCAGCCATGTCTTGCTGATACCCACTATATCATATTTCCGCTCCAACATCAAGAGTTCCAGTTCCTCCATTTTGTTTGTGAGGCTTCTGGCATTTGTGTACATACACTTTATATGGTTTTCCCTATGCCTATTCATTTTGTTCTTATTCTCCAATCTCATTCAAGCCCCCCTTCCTCCCCCATGGACTATGACTCTTCCCAGCTCTCTATATACACTGTCTATTTGCCCTTTACAAGTGTAGTTGCCCTCCCCCCAGGTCTCTAGTTTAAGCACTCCTCCAACCTACTAGCCATTTTTTCCCCCAAAACAGCTGCACCCTCCCCATTGAGGTGCAGCCCATCCCTACTGTAGAGCCTGTAGC
The DNA here is from genome assembly GCF_040894005.1 of Engystomops pustulosus. NCBI lineage: Eukaryota > Metazoa > Chordata > Amphibia > Anura > Leptodactylidae > Engystomops > Engystomops pustulosus. Next base: position 82,713,798 of record NC_092415.1, on the reverse strand, counting down.
CGACAGAAAAGTCAGCACGGTTCTCCATGAACCCAAAACCCTCCTTCCTACACCAACTTTTGAGCCACTTATTTACCTCCCTGATCTCCCGCTGCCTTTCTGGTGTGGCACGTGGTACAGGTAGTATTTCGGAGAAAACTACCTTTGAGGTCCTTGCCCTATGCTTATGGCCTAAATCCCTGAAATCATTTTTAAGGACCTTCCACCTACCTCTTACTTTGTCATTAGTGCCAATGTGGACCATGACCGTTGGTTCCTCACCAGCCCCTCCCAGTAATCTGTCAACCTGATCCACAACATGCCGAACCCGAGCACCCGGCAAACAACACACTGTTAGGTATGCACGGTCTTTGTGACAGATTGCCCTGTCTGTTCCCCTAATAATCGAATCTCCCACTACCAGCACCTGTCTGACCTTGCCTGTGCTCCCATTACCTTTTTACTGGAGCAGACAGTCCCCTGGTTGCTAGAGGCCATGTCTTGCTGCAGCATTGCTACCCCAGAGCTGTTATCCCCCTCATCCGCCAGCCTGGCAAACTTATTGGGGTGCACCAGATCAGGACTAGACTACCTACAACTCTTCCCTCTACCCCGCCTTCTACATGTTACCCAACTAGCTGCCCCCTCACTCTGCACCTCCATACTTCCCTCCCCATACCCATCTTCCCCAGAGAGTTTGTGCTCCAGGAGCAGCAAACTTCGCTCCATATTGTCAATTTCCTGCAGCCAGTAGGGAAGCTGTTAATCCTTAATGCTTACGTAGTACTTTTCTGTAACTATTTCACTGCTGGTTTCTACTACTAATTACATGCTGCATGCTTCTCCATGTGATGAAAGCTGCCAGGCTAGGATAGTCCTGGATGTACACACTATGCAGTTTTCAGTGGATTTACTTTTTGGACTCTCACTTGATTTGATGGTTTCTCACAGGAGTTACTTAATGAGAGAACACAAAGCATCATTGACTAAGATTTAGGAAGAGATTAGTTAACACTCTCTTCACTCCTGCTGAGGACGATTTCTGACTAGTAGCTTCAGAACAGAAACTCTTGGCCTTATTCAGTTTGTTTTGAAAGGGGTCAACTATGCTAGTTACTATCTCTCTATAACATCTGTGACAGCTTCTTCTGTCAGCAGAATGCGACTTAGGAGGCATTGACTTTCCTTCTGTTTTTGTGTGACATTTCTTAGTGGGAAATGTGCTTTAAGTTCCTGACTGTGATTAAACTATTACAACACAACTAGTCCGTCTGCAGATCTGTGCTGGTTTAGCAGTAGCCCTGCCCCAGTTATCTGCAGCTAAGGCCCCTTCTACACTCGCAACGCATGCTGCTCGGATTGCACGGGCCGAACGCGGCAAACTGGAACTGAACTAAGCATGTCAGTTCAGTTACAGTTTGCAGCGTTTGATCCATGCGATCCCATCAGCATGCGTTGCGAGTTCATCGCATCACACTCGCGAGTGTAGAAGGGGCCTAAGGCTCTCGCAGTATCTTTATGTAGTCTGTTCACAGGTAGTACTATGCACGTTTTATTTCTAGATAGCATTCCTGTTTGCCATTGACTTACTATATTTATGATATTTCTAGTTTTATCATATTGGCTTTCATATTTTTGACTATTCCATTTTTAGTCCCATATCTTCATTGTGACCTGGACCTTTAACCTAATTTCTGTATTGTTTGTTTGTGAGTCTTGTTTTATATCTGCACAGTGACCTAGGAAGGGTTTAGGTTTGTGGTTGTCCCGTATCACTTTTGCAATGTGGTTACCTGGATGATTTTGTAGCTTTACTATAAAATAATATGTTCACTAAGCAATCCATTAAAGGAAATCAACCACTTAAAAAAAACAAAAAAATCCTATAAATACTCACCTACGCTCCTCTTCATCTTCATCCCAACGCTGTCTGAGGCCAGTCTTGACACGCCATGATCACCTACAAAAGAAGAACATACAACATATTACTACCGTAGTATGTAAGGAATATATGTTATGTAAATCCTTTGCAGACTATGATACATTCACAAGTGTGATCAAAAAATGAGATATTCTGAAAAATGGGTCAGTGTATTTCTGCCATCCATATGTTAGTTTGTGCACTTAGACAGATGGAGCTTAAAAAGTATAAATCATATTTTCGTATAAAGGAAAATTCAGCAGAAAACTTAAAGAGCCATAATTTTTTATGGAGTCAGATATGTACGTTCATTTAACACTTTCAATACTGTGTGTAGAAGAGGGTGTTGGTCTTCAGGATTTGAGTTGAATTTCACCTTTTGTTTGTTTACCAGAAATGTGTGGTTTCTTTATACTTAAAAGACGGCATTGGGCCTCCCAATTATAATTAATTTATACTGGGGAGAATGGGGAAAATGTAAAATGTTTTTAGAGAAATTTTTTAAATACTGGGGGAAAGTAAACTCTTCACTATTCTGTGCTGTGCTTTAATTTTTTACTTCTCACTTTCCAAAAGCCATTTCTCTTTTATTTTTCAATTTACAGAGAACTATGAGGGCTTGTTAGCGGCGGGACAAACTGTACTTCAAAGTGCCATGAATTAATATTCCGTGCTATGTACTGAAAATAAAAATTCCCAAAAACTCCCACAGTTGTGCCATTTTTTTACCTTTATACTTTGATGTTAAATACTTCTGTACTATTCATTTAACTTTCCTCACATTTTCAGTGAATGTGCAGCACTCTCTCCATTCAGGTGGGTTATGGGATGGAGGTCAGTGGACCTCCATTCCCAAAATAGGTGCATGTCCCAGACGTGGGAACTGTATTTATTATCTACTGATATGTCATCAAAATGGGGATACCCCTTTAAGTAAAGATTCATGTTTATAGATTATTCATAGATGTCTAGTGATTCATGGATTGAACTATCTTTATGTTGTACTTGTTCTTTATGTTCTTATTGTTCTTAATATACTAAAGCTGCAGCACAACAATTTCCCTTTTGGGATGAATAAAGAAGTCCTATCCAATCTAATGCTTTAGTTTTTTCCTTGTATTGTATGAAGGCTTGTTTTATGGGATGGTTTTCGGTTGGATTCGTTTTTATTTTTCCATTTTAGGGTATATACACCATTTTGAAAACTTTTCATACTGTTTTTAACAGGAGACAGGTTTTGGGGTTCCAGTTGTTTACAAGAGATAGGCTAATGTTAGGAACAGGTGGTCAGTAGTCCCATGTCATAATTGTAGGAAACAAAATCCTTTCTTTAGTATCCTTGCTTTCTTCCTGGTTAAATTCAATAAGAAATTAAAATATACAAGGGACAGACAACATTTCTTACGCTCAGGCCTAACAAAGCATCCTTTCCTGTATGTGAAACGCAATCTCTGTCCTTAATGAGTTTTAACCTTAAATAAAACAAGAATATAGTAAGGGTTTTGTCTCCTACAAGTAAGACATAAGGCAACTTGTTCATAATGTCAACTTGTGTCTCAGAACCAGTGGCAACCCAAAACCACTCCTTCAGATATGCTACATGTATCTATGTGTCAGGCCAGGTAAGGGGCAAGTGTCAGTGAGCCCTAATACTAATTCTCCTGACTACGTTATGACTACCATATATGACAGCACCAACTAGGACACGTTCCCTATACTGAATAAGATGAAGGATTGGAAATAAGGGAGACAAAACCATAGCCAGCAAACTGAGACAAAACAAAGAAAGCATGTCAGGACACAATAACAAACCAGAGAATACATTTCAAGCCAAAGTCACAACTAAATGGCAGTACACATCAGAATATAAAGAGAAGTAAGAAAACAGAGCATATATCAGGCAACTGGAATCCACACCGAAAGGATAACCAATAACTGACATAACTGCAGTCTCAAGGAGACTTAATAGTTGGCTAAAGAGCTAAAAGAGAAAACTACTAAAGGTTTTAACCTTCACCTTCCCCTGAGCCCAGCACTTTCGACAGAAGGATTGACACTATGGGGCACATTTAAGGGTCCGCAGACTGCATTGCCGTCGGGTTTTCCGACTATTTCCATTTTGCGCCGCTTTTAACAGGGGTTTTTGATGCACGTGATCGGATTTTGGCACAATAGCTCCGACTTTCATGCGACACAAATCAGAGCGTGGCCATCGGACAATCCGACTGATTCGGACTAAGCGCTGGATTTAAAATTCATATTGTGTTGCAAGACGGTGTACTCACATACACCGGGAAGAAGAAGGTGAACTCCGGCGGACCTGAGCAGGGAAGCGACAAATGTGCCCCTATGTGTAGCTATATAAATAGAGACAAAAGATTGCAGGCGGCACTCACCGATAAAACTTATTATTCTTTATTTGGTGTACTTCAAAACACAAGAGGACGCCAAACATGCCACTAGGTGACAGACAGTTTCCACTACTGCCATTAGTTACAGAATTCCTGACATTGCCATTGATCTTTCTACTACCCTTTTGGACTATGTGTAGCTATGCTGTTGCACTATGCTATTTTAGGATTTGTAGCTTTTCAAACGGTTTCACAACCACATCATGATATATGAACGTATATATGAACGTTGGCACTAGATGATGATTTTTAAAAAAGAATTGTTTATGTACATATCTGCAAATAAATTCTGCAATATTGTTTGTTGTAATAAAATTCTTCCAAACTGCAACCACCACTAGGTGGAGCAAGTAAGGATTGTCAGGATTTGATGAATCCATTCAGACAGATTATGTAACATCCCTGAAGTGTTTTATGCAGCAGTGTTTTTTTTTTTTACCACACAATGGTCATTTTTGCAAATTCCAATGGCCCTCAATACAAATAAGTTGGGCCCTACAGGCAGATTTAGGATGGTGGAGGTTCCGGGGTGTGAATCGGTGGGGCCCTCCTCACAACTTTTTTCAATAAAATAAATGTTGCTAGTAATAAATATGTATAGCCCCTCAGTAATAAATATATACAGCCCCTGTAATAAATATACACAGCTGCCCAGTAAGGAAAATTTATACAACTCCCAGTAAAACATATATACAGTCCCCCAGTTATAAATATATATATAGAGCCCCCCAGTAATAAATATATACAACTCCTGAGAAATGGATATATATACAGCTCCAAGTAAAACAAATATACAGCCCCTCAGTAATTAATATATACAGCTCCCCCGGTAATAAATATATACAGCTCCCCCAGGAATAAATATATACAGTCCCACATTAAGCCCCCATTAACGCATATATATACGGTAATACATATATACAGCCCCCAATAAAATAACAAAATAATAAAACTTTACTTATCTTCGCCAGCTCCCCAGAACTGGGAACATATTGTTCCCTCACATGGACACAAGTATGTTAGGGGGATCCGTGTCTGCCTCCAGCTACCACCCGGATTCAATCCCAGCACATATAGTGGGTGATTCAGATGGCCATGCGACCTCATTCGCACACAGTATAATCCACCACTGGTTGGTGGCCCATGCCTGTCTCTCCCCATAATCTAGCCCTGCTTAGAACCATTGCAATTGTCCTTCATATAACCACTACACAGTTGAGAATGGAAGGCTTGAGAAAGCACGTCTCTATGCGCAAAACGGCCCATCAACGAGGTAGCACTTTACCCTATCCTGTTGCCTCTACAATAAAAATCTCTGCAGAAAAATTCATTGAGTGCCACGCTTTTTTTCTTTCTATTTTTGCATCCAGTTGAGAATGGAACCTAAGCTTTATTTGCAGAGAACTGGGCATCTAGTTATGCGACTTCATTTTTTTTTGCCAATAAATGCGTAGCAATAATTGGCTATATATATTTGTAATAGGAAGAGAATACAGTATTTTTACCATATACAGTCATTGTACTTTTAATCTGTAGAAGTGCTTCAGGCAATGTCAAGTAGTTGAGTGGTTGACATCCAATCTCATGAGCTCATTTCTTCTACACTATAAATTTAAAGGGGCTTTCTGGCATATGTGAATAATGCCTATTGCCTATTATATAATGACAAGTTCTGCCGTTTGTAATAAAAACTATATCTAAAAGTAGAAAGTACTTTAGAAAATCATCAAATTAGTTTCACTTTAGGATAGTATACACCTACATCATACTTAATATTTAAAGATGGGCTTTGTGTTATGCAGATAAGGAATGGGGATCAAGGAGATTAAGACGATGACTCTGTGGAGCATATTAATCAGCTTCTTGGCTGTAGACTGGCAAGTAAGAGCACAGGACAAACATCTAAAAGCAAACAAAGCATCTAAAAGCAAACAACACCATGAGGTAAGGGAGTTCATATAAAAGAAAATACCACCATGCATGCAACAAGCAAATTAACCAGTTATCATGCTGCAAACTATACAAAAGAATACATTTGTAATGAGATGCAACATACATACCTGTATCATTTAGTAACTCACAGGCGATTTTGCTTTGGAATTCTACAATCCAGACTACCATTACCGCATCTTCTAATGACTCCAGACTACCATTACTCCAGACTACCATTACCACATCTTCTCATGACTCCACACTACCATTACCACATCTTCTCATGACTCCACACTACCATTACCACATCTTCTCATGACTCCACAATACCATTACCACATCTTCTCATGACTCCACACTACCATTACCACATCTTCTCATGACTCCAGACTAGCATTACCACATCTTCTCATGACTCCACACTACCATTACCACATCTTCTCATGATTACACACTACCATTACCACATCTTCTCATGACTCCACACTACCATTACCACATCTTCTCATGACTCCAGACTACCATTACCACATCTTCTCATGACTCCAGACTACCATTACCACATCTTCTCATGACTCCAGACTACCATTACCACATCTTCTCATGACTCCCGACTACCATTACCACATCTTCTCATGACTCCTCACTACCATTACCACATCTTCTCATGACTCCACACTACCATTACCACATCTTCTCATGACTCCCGACTACCATTACCACATCTTCTCATGACTCCTCACTACCATTACCACATCTTCTCATGACTCCTCACTACCATTACCACATCTTCTCATGATTGCAGACTACCATTACCACATCTTCTCATGACTCCAGACTAGCATTACCACATCTTCTCATGATTCCCGACTAGCATTACCAGATCTTCTCATGATCCCCGACTAGAATTACCACATCTTCTCATGACTCCCGACTACCATTACCACATCTTCTCATGACTCCTCACTACCATTGCCACATCTTCTCATGACTTCAGACTACCATTATCACATCTTCTCATGACTTCCGACTACCATTACCACATCTTCTCATGACTCCTGACTAGCATTACCACATCTTCTCATGACTCCCGACTACCATTACCACATCTTCTCATGACTCCAGACTACCATTACCACATCTTCTCATGACTCCAGACTAGCATTACCACATCTTCTCATGACTCCAGACTACCATTACCACATCTTCTCATGACTCCCGACTACCATTACCACATCTTCTCATGACTCCAGAGCTTGATGCCCAGTCATCTTTTGATCTACTCTTTTGCAGCTATATATAGCCTTTATGACGACACAAAAAAAATTGACTACAAAAATAATCAAGAATCAAACTCCAAACCAGATAATTTATGGCCTTATAGAGAAGGTTGGAATGAATGATTGTCCATTGTATCTCACATCTATTTTTTCTTTTTTTTCTGAGTAGCTACTAGATGAACAAACTGCAATATTAGAAGTCATGAAGTTTCTGAACAACGATCTCCTCTTTGTTTGTTTTAAAGTACATCTTTTTGACTTAATAGATTTGACTTCTGGAAATAGCCACTCTTTCTCTCTGTTGACCTGCAGCTCAACTGAAATACATAAAATCTGACTATATTATTATTATTATTATACTTTATTATCCCAAACGGGAACTTAAAGTGTCACCTCCGCAGTACATCAAATTGACAAGACATCACATATATACTCACATAACAACATAATCACATAGGAACACGTATACCATATAACAGAATAAAAACACCAATACAATAAATATGAATAAAATTTCACCCATATTCGATAAATAGTTACTCGAATAGATGATAAAGTAATAAAATGGTACCCATTTTCCAATAATCTCACTTTTTAAAACATCCCTATTTCTCCCCTAAGTAGGATATTCGATAGCTCGAGAGCGGCCGGTATAAATGTCTTTTTAAATCTCTCCGACCTGCAACGCAAAAGAATAAAACGAGAGCTAAAACCACTAATCTGCGCTTGCACTACACCATGCATTGGGTGGTCACTATTATTTCTAATTTTTTCCAATTTCTTTATCATCCCACACTGTACAAGTTCCTCCCATCTATCAAATTGCAGGCCTACTATCGAGGAGGCTTTCTTAATTATTTTATCCATCTTTTGACAATCCCTACTAGAGATACAATTGCCCCAAGCCACTAGGGCAAATGCAAATGCACTGACCATAACCGTATTATAAAAACTGACCATTATAGTCCTTGGGATGTCAAATGCCCTTAGTCTGCGTAAAAAAAATAGATTACTATTTGCACGTCTGGATACCTTTTCTATGTGCTCATGCCAGCTTAATTTATTGTCAATTATTACGCCCAAATATTTATAGCTACCAACCTGCTCTACTTCTGTCCCAGCTATACTAAGAGGTTTGGGCATAACGCCCTTTTTCCTTGAGAAGTCAATAACCAATTCTTTTGTTTTATTTACGTTTAGTACGAGACCGTTTGAGCTGCACCATTCAGTAAATGTTTTCACTGATTCTCGATATTCACGTCCCCCTCTGTGATACAGCCCACCATTACCGAGTCGTCCGAGTACTTCTGAAGGAAACAGGACGAATCATTTTTCCTAAAATCCGAGGTATATAAAATAAACAAAAAAGGAGCTAGCACAGTACCCTGGGGGGCCCCCGTACTGCACACCACCTCATCAGACCATGTGTCACCCAACCTGACCCTCTGTGGTCTACAGCGCAGATAAGCCATCAACCAGAATTTGTCAGAATTTCTTTTCTTTTGTCTTAAATTCCATTTTCATGTTACACACATCAATGCATCTTAATCCCCCCTGTTGAATGAGCCTTGGAAATGTTCCTTCTAGTCATTTCTACATATTCAGTCCACATGGATTAACATTTTGAGTACTCTATAATGTTTTACAGTTATGATATTTTATGAACTTGTACTATTCCATCCAGTGTAGGGAAAGAAGAAATTCTGTGCCCGGGGTAATGCTGCTTTCCTACAGTTTGATGGCATTCGTTTAGATGAACTGAGGATGCCTAGCCTCCAGATAGCCTGAAATCCAGAAACACAATGTTCTTATGAATATGCTGAACAGATAACAGACGTCAGTATCTAATTGTAGCCTGTGGGTTCTCTCACCTTGTTAGATATCACCATGTTCAGATGAAAGGACCAGCATGTAAAGACAAAATACTCCCTTGTGTTTTCAGGTTTACGTAACATTAGCAGCCAGCTCTCTCCTTGGTCATCTTATGGAATAAAAGCTAATTGTTGGATAGTTTTTTTAAATCCAGCCTGTTGAAAATTTGTGCTATCTCTGATAAACCACTTAGGCAAAAATAAAATGTAAGAGATGTAATTAGCGTTTTGGCTTAGCAAATAAATAAGATGTAAAGGGAACATGTCACAAGGAATCTCCTTTTCACTAAAGCCAGGTTGCAAAAGCCCATTACACCTGCATTGCAAAGAAGCATTTGTGCCTTCTCTGGGCATCTGCATTACAATATAAGCTCCCTGTAAGAATCATGTGCCGAGTCCCAGGGTTTGTTTTGGTTTGGGATGCATTTAAAAATGCACTTGTCTTATCTGTGCTGCTCAGCTCCTGCGCCTTCACTCAAACAGGGACTGAGCGTTGTGGAGAGCTGAAATCAATGGGGGAGTGAGGAGTTGTACAGGAGCAGGAATGTGGGGATTGAAAGCTGAGGAGTGATTGAGCAGCACAGACAAGACAGGTGTTTTTTTAATTTATTTATCCAAACCAGTATATACCTTGGGACTCAGCACATGATTCTAGTAGGGATAAAGGTAAGTTAAAACACACAATTATATTGTAATGAAAAGGCGCAAAGGCATCTTTGCAATGCAAGTGAAATGGTCTTTTATAGAGATGAGCGAGCACTAAAATGCTCGGGTGCTCGTTATTCGAGACAAACTTTTCCTGATGCTCGAGTGCTCGTCTCAAATAACGAACCCCATTGAAGTCAATGGGAGACTCGGGCATTTTTCAAGGGGACCAAGGGTCAGGAAACAGCAGGGGAAGCATGCATGGATGCCTCATGGCGACATACCCCAAATGGACTCAGGCTTCAAACCAATTAAAAAAATTCCTTTTGGCGAGGATAACGTGTAGCACTGTATGTATCAGTATTTTGCCTGGTTAAGGCAGCAGAGAGGAACCAAAGGAGGTGAGCAAGAAGCGCTGAAATGATTTCCTATGTGAACAAAAGGTTGACGGTATATTTAGTCGATAACACAGCATGGTGGCGACATAGTGACCAAGTTGCATAATGTATCTGGTGAAACACCCGAAAAATGAGCCTGACACAGCTTGTTTGATAAGGGGACGACATGTGGAGGCAGCCATGGAGACGACTTCCATGATTAAGAGCGACAGTATGGGGCATCCATATTGCGCTGCTATGATTGAAACTTCAGGTCTCCAGCATGACGGCAACAGATGCGCCGAGTTCCATTATGTATCTGGTGAAACACCTGAAAATTCTGCTTGATAAGGGATGATGTGCTGTATTTCCTCTCGCGCTCCAGCGTCTGGGGTATAGACAGTTGAAAGTTGCACATGGAGACATTGGTGGACGCTGTGGAGGATCGTGGAAGCGAAATGGACAGGAAACAGCAGGGGCAGTATGCATCGATGCCTCTGAGGCTGCCTAATCTTGGGATGGAGCTGGCGGTCCCCTGCCAGGCGAGCTTTCGCCTGTCCAAGCCCCTGTCTCTCGGCTCCTCCCCACTAAAAATGGGCCTGGGGGCCAGAAGCGTTTAATTTGAAAAAAATTGTAATTTTCAAAGCAGGCGGGGTCGTTTGAACATTTCATCTAGGAATAATGGAATAGCATAGCGATTCTATTTTTAATAGTTTTTTCGGAAATGGTTCCATGATTAAGAGCGACAGTATGGGCATCCATATTGCGCTGCTATGATTGCAACTTCAGGTCTCCAGCATGGCGGCGACAGATGCGCAGAGTTCCATTATGTATCTGGTGAAACACCTGAAAATTCTGCTTGATAAGGGATGATGTGCTGTATATCCTCTCGCGCTCCAGCGTCTGGGGTATAGACAGTTGAAAGTTGCGCATGGAGACATTGGTGGACGCTCTTGAAGGATCGTGGAGGCGAAATGGACAGGAAACAGCAGGGGCAGCATGCATAGATGCCTCTGAGGCTGCCTAATCTTGGGATGGAGCTGTCGGTCCGCTGCCAGGCGAGCTTTCGCCTGTCCAAGCCCCTGTCTCTCGGCTCCTCCCCACCCAAAATGGGCCTGGGGGCCAGAAGCATTTACTTAGAAAAAATTATAATTTTCAAAGCAGGTGGGGGCTACAAACAGCACTTCTAAGAACCTTTTGTATAAGATCAAGTGTAGTACTGTTCTTAGAAGTAATTGGCTTGGTCATGGTGGGTGAGGGGAATGTAAACAGATGCGCAAGAAGCGCTGAAATAATATCGGTAAATGATAAAAGTTTGCCAGTATATTTTGTGGATAACACAGCAGGGTGGCGACAAAGTTAACAAGTATGATGTGGAAGCCATGAAAACAACCCAAAATTCTGCCTGACACAGCTCGTTTGCTAAGGGTACGATGTATGGAGGCAGTAAGGTAGTAGTAGATTAAAGGTGCTGCAGTTAAAACTATGTTAGTTGGATCTTGGGATGGAGCTGGCGGTCCGCTGCCAGGCGAGCTTTCGCCTGTCCAAGCCCCTGTCTCTCAGCTCCTAACCACCCAAAATGGGCCTGGGGGCCAGAAGCGTTTACTTTGAAAAAATTGTATATTTTGTGGATTACACAGCAGGGTGGTAACAAAGTTAACAAGTTTGATGTGGAAGCCATGAAAACAACGCAATATTCTGCCTGACACAGCTCGTTTGCTAAGGGGACGATGTATGGAGGCAGCTATATGGACGACTTTGGGAGGCAGCTATGGAGATGATGTGTGGAGGTAGCAATGGAGGCAACGTGTGGAGGCAGCTATAAAAACGACGTGTGGAGGCTGCTATGGAGACAATTAAATTTGGATAGTGGCTGTATGTGGCAGTCCAAAAAAGTTTTCAAACCAGAGGAGCAGGTAGGTGGTCCTCCAGAAAAACTAAATAGATTGAGTGCCTGTATATGGCAGTGCAAAAAAGTTTTCAAACCAGAGGACCGGGTGGGTGGCCCTCCAGAAAAATTAAATACATAGAGTACCTGTATGTGGCACTCCCAAAAATTGTTTAAAACAGAGGACCGGGTAGGTGGCCCTCTAGAAAAATTAAATACATAGAGTACTATACCTAGAGCCAGTTGGCCCTGGCAAAAAATAGCCAGTTTCCTCTGCTTTAGTGTACAAAGAGGAGGAGAAGGAGGAAAATGAGGAGGAGGAGCGCATACATTATTCAGGTTGAGCTTCTTTCACCTGGTGGAGAATGAAAATCCTGAGAAATCCAGGCTTTATTCATCTCGATAAGCGTCAGCCTGTCAGCACTGTCAGTCGACAGGCGTGTACGCTTATCGGTGATGACGCCACCAGCTGCACTGAAAACCCGCTCAGACAACGCGCTAGCGGCAGGGCAGGCAAGAACCTCCAAGTCGTACAGCGCCAGTTCGTGCCACATGTCCAGCTTTGAAACCCAGTAGTTGTAGGGAGCTGTGTGATCATTTAGGACGATGGTATGGTCAGCTACATACTCACTCACCATCATTCTGTAAAGATCAGCCCTACTCTGCCGAGACTGGGGACAGGTGACAGTGTCTTGCTGGGGTGACATAAAACTGGCAAAGGCCTTGTAAAGCGTACCCCTACCAGTGCTGGACAAGCTGCCTGCTCGCCTACTCTCCCTCGCTACTTGCCCCGCAGAAGTGCGCCGCTAGCGCTGTCAGAAGGGAAATACTGTTTAAGCTTGTGCACCAGGGCCTGCTGGTATTCATGCATTCTCACACTCCTTTCCTCTCCAGGGATGAGAGTGGAAAGATTTTGCTTGTACCGTGGGTCCAGGAGAGTGAATACCCAGTAATCGGTGCTGGAATAAATTCTTTGAACGCGTGGATCACGGGATAGGCAGCCTAGCATGATATCTGCCATATGTGCCAGAGTCCCAACTCACAAGAATTCACACCCCTCACTGGCCTGACTGTCCATTTCCTCCTCCTCCAACTCTTCTTCTGCCCATACACGCTGAACAGGGAAGGACTGAGCAATGATCCCATCTTCTGTCTCGCCAACATTCTCCTCCTCTTCCTCCTCATCCTCCTCCACCTCCTCCGATATGCGCTGAGAAACAGACCTGAGGGTGCTTTTCTTCTTCTTCCCCCGTCTCTTGTGACGAGCGCAAAGCTTCCGACTTCATGCTGACCAGAGAGTTTTTCAACAGGCCAAGCAGCGGGATGGTGAGGCTGATGATGGCATCGCCACTGACCATCTTTGTTGACTCCTCAAAGTTACTCAGCATATGACAGATATCAGACATCCACGTCCACTCCTCATTGTAGACTTAAGGAAGCTGACTGACCTGACTACCAGTTCTGGTGGAAGTTGACATCTGGCAGTCTACAATCGCTCTGTGCTGCTGGTAAACTCTGGATAACATGGTTAATGTTGAATTCCACCTTGTGGGCATGTCGCACAACAGTAGCTGAGCGGGCAGTTGGAGGCGGCGCACAGATGCGCAGACGCACAGATGCGGCGCACCTTCGTGAGCAAATCAGACAGATTGGGGTATGTCTTGAGGAACCGCTGAACTATGAGATTTAACACATGGGCCAGGCATGGCTCATGTGTCAGTCTGCCGAGTTGCAGAGCCGCCACCAGGTTACGGCCGTTGTCACACACAACCATGCCTGGCTTCAGGTTCAGCGGTGCCACCCACAGATCAGTCTGCGCCGTGATGACCTGTAATAGCTCTTGGGCAGTGTGCCTTTTATCACCTAGGCTCAGCAGTTTGAGCACCGCCTGCTGTTGCTTAGCGACGGCACTGCTGCTGTGCCTAGAGCTACCGACTGATGGCGCCAAGCCCACGGATGGTAATTCGGAGGAGGAGGTGGGGGAGGGGTGGGAGGAGGAGGAGGCATAGTAGGCCTGAGAGACCTGGACCGAGGTAGGCCCCGCAATCCTCGGCGTCGGCAGTATATGACCAGCTCCAGAGTCAGACTCGGTCCCAGCCTCCACCAAGTTAACCCAATGTGCCGTTAGCGATATATAGTGGCCCTGCCCGGCAGCACTCGTCCACCTTGTCAGAAACGGCGTTGGTCAGGGCACGGATGATGTTGTCTGACACGTGCTGGTGCAGGGCTGGGACGGCACATCGGGAAAAGTAGTGGCAGCTGGGGACCGAATACCGAGGGGCGGCCGCCGCCATAAGGTTGCAAAAGGCCTCGGTCTCTACCAGCCTATAGGACAGCATCTCCAGGCTAAGTAATTTGGAGATGTGGACGTTGGGCTTGGGCATGTGGGTGGGTTGCACTGTATTTCCTCTTGCGCTCCAGCGTCTGGGTTATAGACAGCTGAACGCTGCGCATGGAGACATTGGTGGATGCTGTGGAGGATCGTGGAGGCAAAGGTGTGGTTTTCGCACGGGAGGTGTTTGGGCCGGGGTCCTTGGCTGGGGGCTGACTAGCAGATGACACAGGGGAAGGAGCAGTGGTGTGCCCAGCTGGAGGTGAATGGCCTTGGTTCCATTGAGTGGGATGTTTAGCATTCATATGCCTGCGCATACTGGTGGTGGTTAAGCTGGTAGTGGTGAAACCCCTGCTGATCCTGGTGTGGCACAGGTTGCACACCACAGTCCGTCGGTCATCCGGTGTTTCTTTAAAGAACCTCCAGACTTCCGAAAATCTAGCCCTCGCCACGGGAGCTTTACTACATGAAACATTTGGCGCTGATGCACCAGCTCTGGCCCTGTCTCTCTGTCTGGCCCCACCACTGCTTCTTCCAACCTGTTCTCATCCAGGACTCGCCTCCATCTCAGAAGCACTGTGTTCACCCGGCCTATCAACCCAGCTTGGGCCTGTCACCTCATCATCCTCCGATCCCTCAGTCTGCTCCCCCCTCGGACTTCCTGCCCTGACAACAACTTCACCACTGTCTGACAACCGTGTCTCCTCATCGCCCAACACCTCTTTACACACTTCTTCCACTACGTCAACAATATCATCATGACCCACAGACTGCGACCGGTGGAAAACCTGGGCATCGGGAAAGAGCTCAGCAGCAACCGGACAAGTGGTTTGTGACTCTGGGAAGGGTCCAGAAAACAGTTCCTCAGAGTATGCCGGTTCAAATGCCAAACTTTCCTGGGAGGGGGCAGACTGGGGGAAGGAGGCTGAGGTGGAGGAGCTGGAGGAGTGCTGATTTTGGTGACATGGGTGGACTGCGTGGAAGACTGACTGGTGGACAAATGGCTAGAAGCATTGTCTGCAATCCACGACATCACCTGTTTGCACTGTTCTGGCCTCAACAGTGCTCTACCACGAGTCCCAGTAACTTGAGACATGAACCTAGGGAGTGTAGCTCTGCGGCGTTCCCCTGCTCCCTCATCATCAGGTGGTGTCTCACCCCACCCAGGACCACGGCCTCTGACCCCTGCAGTAGTTGGACGCCCATGCCCTCGTCCTCTACCCCTACCCCTAGCCCTCGGGTTCAACATTTTTAAAATTAAAGTGTAAACTGTAAAAATTTGTGTTTTTTTGTTTTTTTTGTGTTTTTTTTAATGTTTTTGTATTTTTTTTTTTAACAAAACGATCAGAATATTTCCCACAGCAACCACAGAAGATGATGATGATTGCTATGGCTAGTTTGTAACCTACACTGACAGCACACAACTGGATTTTGTGCTTTGCCTGTGATGACTTTTAGTTTTGAAAAAACAAAATCGGCAGACTGTGCCTAATTCAATCAAACCCCTAATAAATTGTCCCACTTAGGTGTTTGAGATGGATATGTGTGTCACTAAGAGCTAAATACAAACGTTCCCAAGTCTCCCTGCAAATTCCTCACAATATGGTACTTGCTGCACTACTAGTGCCAGCAAGGCCAGCCACAAGCAAATTAAAAAAAATAAAATATATAACGCTATTGTAGCCCTAAGAAGGCCTGTTGGATTGTTGTATGGATAGTTTCTAACCTACACTGACAGCACACAACTGGATTTTGAGCTTTGCCTGTGATGACTTTTAGTTTTGAAAAAAAAATTAAAGTCAAACAAAAAAAGCGGCAGACTGTGCCTAATTCAATCAAACCCCTAATAAATTGTCCCACTTAGGTGTTTGAGATGGATATGTGTATCACTAAGAGCTAAATAGAACGTTCCCAAGTCTCCCTGCAAATTCCTCACAATATGGTACTAGCTGCACTACTAGTGCCAGCAAGCCCAGTCACAAGCAAATAAAAATATATATATATATAACGCTATTCTAGCCCTAAGAAGGGCTGTTGGGTTCTTGTAGACTCACTGCTGCCTAACACTAAGCTAATATAACACCCTAACGCTATCCCTGCAGCAGCAGCAGCTCTCTCCCTAACGGCATCCAGACAGAGAATGATCCGAGCAGCGCAGGCAGGGGCTAGTCTATTCCAGGGTCACCTGATCAGGCCAGCCAACCACTGCTATTGACGTGTAAGGGTACCACGTCATGCTGGGTGGAGTGCAGAGTCTCCTGGCTTGTGATTGGCTCTGTTTCTGGCCGCCAAAAATCAAATGCCATTTTCTCGAGCTGGCAAAGTATTTGTCCGAGCAACGAGCAGTTACGAGTACGCTAATGCTCGATTGAGCATCAAGCTCGGACGAGTGTGTTCGCTCATCTCTAGTCTTTTACAATCTATCTTTAGCGAACATAAGGACCCAGGTGGCAAATTCCCTTTAATTTGGCCAAGCTAACAACTAGATTTTAATCAACAGTTTCAATTTGGTAGGTCAGTGGTGGCGAACCTATGGCACGGGTGCCAGAGGTGGCGCTCAGAGCCCTCTATATGGGCACCTGCACCATCACCCCAGCGCAGAGTTCACCAGACAGGACTCAAGGCCTCTTGCAATTCCAGGCAGGCCAGGACCCTGGAAGAAAGCTACATGATAATCAGAAACTTCTTCACCTTCATTCTACTGTATTGGTGTCCTCAGGCGCCTATACAATTTAAACCTGTGAGTAATAAGGGAGTAATAAGTTACGGCTTAAATTGTTGCATAGGCACTTTGTGACAAATATGTGGGTTTTGGTTGTAGTTTGGGCACTCAGCGTCTAAAAGGTTTGCCATCACTGTGGCAGGTGGTAGCTGCAGGTCACTCTCCTATCCTAATTGAAAATATCTACACTTGTTTATGGTAGAGGTAGGGAAGATATTTATTTAAATGACAGTATAATTAACATTAATTGTTAAACAAAATTGTGAGATAAAGGTAAATAAAATAAAGGTCATTAACTTCAATAAACCCTTAATGTTTTTGTTTTATTGACAAACATGGAAAACAAAGTACGAAAAAGTGCCTAAGAAAATAATTAAAGCAACCAACTTTTTAAGGTTTTTGTTTAAATTGCAATCAGATCCATCTATTTTGGCATAATTTCAAAGTGTTTGTGAATAAACCATGCCCTGTGCTCAGTAGGTCCCTGAACATTCTCTTCCCTTATTCTTTGGTGCTATGAACAAGTGTCTGTTGGTCACCAAGGTAGTGCTATTCATAGCAGAATAGCAATACAAAATTACATTTCATATGATTAAGAGCTCATGCACACTAACGTATGCTTGCCTTGCCATAGCCCGGTGGGTACACGTCAGACAAATGTGGCCATATGTGTAGCTATAAAAATAGAGACAAAAGATTGCAGGCGGCACTCACCAATAAAACTCCTTATTCTTTATTTGGTGTACTTCAAAACACAAGAAGACGCTAAACATGCCACTAGGTGACGGCCATTAGTTACAGAATTCCTGACATTGCCATTGATCTTTCTACTACCCTTTTGGACTAGCTATGTTGTAGCTATGTTGCTCCACTATGCTATTTTAGGATTTGTAGCTATTCAAACGCTTTCCTCAGGAGAGGAGGAGGAGGTGAGCACTGCTGTACCAAGCTCACCGTACCGAGCAGGTGCACCATAGCCATTTATGGGGGACGTATGTATGGCCGCTAGCTTGCAGTCGTACATACTTCCCCCTGACGGACGTGTGCATGAGCCCTTAAAAGAATGCAACAGTGCACAGGAGTCAGTCCAGAGACTACCACATAGCTAGCAGAGTAGGAAATATTGCCTCTGGTACTTCAGTGCATTCATATAAACAGAGTCGCCAAAATAACACCAATGGTGTACAACTAGTAAGAACTTAACAATATGAGGGGGCTAGAATAGTTCTTCTCTAAAAGACTTATGATAAATTTCCCCCTATGATTATAAAACATTGTTTGTATCCCTAAATGTTTTCTTTCTATGGCTATGTTAAAAAATGAGTTTGTAAACGTATATGCAAATCACCTGGTGGAGATGAGAGGCCACAATATGAGGGGGAGAAGAGGGACCATAGAATGAGGAGGAAATGAGAGGTCACAACATGAGGAGGAAATAAGAGGGTCAACAATATGAGGAGGAGGTGAGAGTTCACAATATGAGGGGGAGATGAGGGGCCATAGAATTAGGAGGAAATGAGAGGTCACAATATGAGTGGAAAATGAGAGGTCACATCATGAGGGGAAGATGAGAGGGGCCACAATATGAGGTGGAGATGAGAGGCCACAGTATGTGAGGTAGATGAGGGATCACAGAATGATGAGGAAATGAGAGGTTTCAATATCAGGAGGAAATGAGAGGGTCAACAATATGAGGAGGAGGTGAGAGTTCACAATATGAGGGGGAGATGAGAGGTCACAATATGAGGTGGAGATGAGAGGAGGCCACAGTATGAGTAGGTAAGAGGGTCCGCAATATGAGGGGGAGATGAGAGGAGGCCACAATATGAGGAGGAGGTGAGAGTTCACAATATGAGGGGGAGATGAGAGGTCACAATATGAGGTGGAGATGAGAGGAGGCCACAGTATGAGTAGGTAAGAGGGTCCGCAATATGAGGGGGAGATGAGGCCACAATATGAGGAGATGAGAGGTGGCAGGTCACAATATGATGGGGTGGGTGAGAGGAGGCCACAATATATGGAGGAGATGAGAGGGGCCACAATATGAGAGGGTGGAGAGAGGTCACAATATGAGCTGGCAGAGGGACCGATTGCTTTCAATAGGTCCTACCTAATGCTGGACCTTACATCCATGTTCACACGATTGAATTACGTTTTAGGTGTGTCTTGAGTATCTCCTCCCTGACGTCTGAATCGCATCATGGTCTTAAGTTGTGTTCACATTATGTAATTGCAAAACAAATCTAAAAATGTTACTATCATTAATACTGATGTGTTTAGGGATACATTTTACCTGATGCATTTGCTGTGCCATTCAAAATGCAATGAAAACACATTGGGGCACATTTACTTACCCGGTCCAGTCGCGATCCAGCGGCGGGTTCTCCGACGCTGATTCGGGTTCTGCTGGGATTCACTGAGGTCCGTGCGCCGATATTCACCAGGTGTCGCTGCTGCGCCGAGGTCCGCTGGAGTTCACCTGCTCTTTTCTGGTGTATGTGAGTGCTTGATCTTGCGACACAAATGGCTTTTTAAATTCTGTGTTTTTTCCGAATCCTTCGGGTTGTCCGGTGGCCACGCCCCCCGATTTCTGTCGCGCGAAAGTCGGCGCGATTGCGCCAAAAATCGATCGCGTGTGCCACAATTCCGTGAAATACAGCGCAAAGAGGAAATATTTGGGAAAAACCCGATGGATTCGCGGCTGCGGACCCTTAGTAAATGTGCCCCATTCTGTAAACGTAGACTTAGAATATACAGGTAATATTTCCATGTAGCAGTAGGTGGACCCCCAGAATATATTTCAGAGGTGGGCCCTAGGACCCTAGGCCCATTCTGACCATGATTCCGCCTCATGGCAGACGCATGGAAGCACCTATTGTACATATACTGTTAGAGCTACATCTGGTGATTTCTTAAAAAGTGTTACAATTATTAAAATGATTAAGATTATGATGATAGCACAACCCTTTAAAAGATTTGTTTCTTTTAATTTCATTAGACATCAAATGCCTAAATGTCACCTAAGTATCAAATGTAAAACATGAATTGCACCTGTTAGTTTACACTGCAGACAGCTCATGATGTCTTCCTGCACTGTAACAGTACAAAGACTTTCAAATGACACAGCACAGTATACTTGTATATTTGGCTGTCAATGTGCAATTTTATATAGCTGGCCTACTGCATCTCATTATGGTTATTTTGCCTACTGCTACTGAAGAGTATACTTCATTTTTGGGCAGATCCTAATCCGGTTTCATTTTCCATTGTATCAGCAAAGTTGAACATTTATTCCACATGGACTAGATAAACACTGTCCATTAAACGGACCAACTGATCAAACCGTTTTTCATGTCCTGAGGAATTTGGCAGTACTTCTAAACCTCTATGACTGCTTTAAGTATACTGCATGGCATTCTCTAGAAGTACTTTACAATTGAGAACCAATTTCACTCTTGTAAGTGTATGGTTGCGGTAGACAACAACATCGGGTAAGGGATGGGGTTGGGGGTTGTTGGAGGTGTTATGGTTATTTTTGTTTCCTTTATTATGCCTGATCTCATTTTTCAAGTTTATCTAAACATATTCGGGCAGATTTACTTACCTGGTCCATTTGCGATCCAGAAGCGCGTTCTCTGCGGTGGATTCGGGTCCGGCCGGGATTCATTAAGGCAGTTCCTCCGACGTCCACCACGTGGCGAACGCACTCAAGTTCACCGGCCTATTCCTAGTGAAGGTAAGTGCAAGCTCCGCAACACTTTTTTTTTTTTTAAATGCAGCGTTTTTTCCGAATCCGTGGGGTTTTCGTTCGGCCACGCTCCCAGATTTCCGTCACCTGCATGCCAGCGGCGATGCGCCACAATCCGATCGCTTGCGCCAAAATCCTGGGGCAATTCAGGGGAAATCGGCGCAAATCGGTAATATTCGGGTAACACGTCGGGAAAATGCAAATCGGGCCCTTAGTAAATGGCCCCCACTAGCATTAATGTCTAATTTGCAGCCAACAAAAGTCAAGTAAGTCAAAATGACCAAAGTGTTCGCAAGTGTGCACTATTTTCACTAAAGATTCACAGGTTGTCACTGAACTGCGCTGCTACTCTTCCATGACGACATCATGAACCTGGTAGATGTTGTAGACCTTGCGCTCCTCATTGATGCATAATAGGGTTTGGGTCTGGAGACATGCTTAGCCAATCCATTTCAAAGCTTATGCTGGAATATATCCCAAAGAAAGAAGAATTTTCAGAAAATTCTTTCTCCATACCCTTCTTCCATTTTCTTAATTCTTTAATGGAATGGAACTATAGCGTTATTTTGAAAATAACTAGAGAAGGAAGTAGTTCTCGTAAAATAAACTATTTTTTGTGTCTATAAGATCTTTACAACCTAGAGATTTGATATCAGGTAAGGACTTTATATTCCAAATAAATCAATGAAACACTCCAGTCAATAATAACAAAAAACCTGTCTTAAAAGATGTAATGATCACATTCTTGTTACTGAAGAGAATGCACTGCTGGGTTTTCTTTTGATTTGTGTCAATTTCTTGATTAGTTTGCCACCATGCTGTGCTATTGTTATAGTGGGTTTATAGTTGTGTTGATAATAATGCAACACTATATACTTTTTGGGGGGGAATATTTTTATTGTTTGTTTCAAGAGGGAAATTAAATATGAAGATTTGATTTTCAAAACAAATACTGATTTATTCTCATAAAATGTAAACAATTTTATCATTAAAGTACCGCAAAACTTTTTCATGACTTCAATAATAATAGTCCTTATAATTAAACCTCTGAAACATTTATATTACCTTATGAATCAATCCATCCAAATGTTCTGCATTCTATTCCTGCATCATATTTTAGTATAATGCAAGGACGCCCCTTCTGTGTAAGGCATGCTTTCCATACGATGGGGCCAAGACATGGGCCCCTTTCCATGGGCAGCACCCCATGGAAGAGGTGCAAGAGGCCAAAGGCAGTTTGTCTGCAGGCTGATAAACCATGGCTCCTGCATATTGTCCTATGTCATAGCCTTCTGTACGTTATAGGCAACAGTGCTTTGCTGAAGAAGAGGGATGAACAGGACTCTTTAACCCCTTAAGGCACTATTTTGTTTTTGTGTTTCCATTTTTTGGAAACGATATTCGCAATTCTGGCTGTTTAACCCCATAGTGACCGCATTGTCTATGGAACAGAGCTGGGTACTCACCCGGCGGGTCAGTATCTGCTTCCATGGCAGCTCTAGGAGCCTATGAATGTCCTCAGGGCAGGCGACATTAGGTTCCTGTTAGATCGTGCATTCAGAATGCAAAATGCATGGGCTGACTAAGCTAATATACGGCAATACTGCAAAAATATAGATATTCTCACATCCAACCTCATAAAAAAGTATAAAATGTGATAAAAAAGTAACAGCAAACAGTAATAGTAAAATAAAAAGTACAGCTTACCCTGCAAAAAACAATCCTTAAAACAGCTCTGTATACAAAAAAATTCAAAAATGTTATGCCTTTTGCAAAAACAAGCAGTTTTCTCAACAAATGGGTTTTATATTCTGCAAAACAAGGCAACCATAAAAAAGCTATATATAAACTGGTTATTGCTGTAATCGTCACGACCTATATAATAAAGGTAACATATTATTTTGATGGTACAATGAATGGCCTACAAAGAAAAAACTAAAAACCAAAATTAATGATTTTCTTATTCCCACCAAGAAAGAGTTAATAAAATCTTTTCAATTAACTATTGCACCACACTAAGTTATGCAAAACAGAAAAGCAGATGTCATCCAGGATATAATAAGCCCCATATGTCCACTTTACAAAAAAATAAACATTTTATAGCCTGTAATATGTGATAATGCAACTCGACTCTGAATGGCGCTCCTTCACTTCTATGCCTTTAATATAGGCCGTGCAACACAATTAGCAAGTTAAATATGGCGCTCGGTCCGAATAAGTGGGACTGTCTGATGGCAAGCCCCCTAATTTGTGTCACACAAAAGGCAGCCCAGCTGCGCCACAAAAGGGTCACGTGCGCAGGGGTGTACCAAGCCTGTCTGCTGCCTGAGGCGAGCCATAGAGAGACGCCCCCCCCCCCCCGCCCATATATGTAAGATATCAGGGAGTGTCCGGACCAGATCCATCATATTGGTTTGGTGTAAAAATAAAGCAATGCAAAATACATACAGTGTGCCGCCATATAGTATAAAATGCATACAGCGTGCCGCCATGTAGTATAAAATGCATACAGCGTGCCACCATGTAGTATAAAATGCATACAGCGTGCCGCCATGTAGTATAAAATGCATACAGCGTACCCCCATGTAGTATAAAATGCATACAGCGTACCCCCATGTAGTATAAAATGGATACAGCATACCGCCATGTAGTATAAAATGCATACAGCATACCGCCATGTAGTATAAAATGGATACAGCATACCGCCATGTAGTATAAAATGCATACAGCGTACCCCCGTGTAGTATAAAATGCATACAGCGTACCCCCATGTAGTATAAAATGTATACAGCATACCGCCATGTAGTATAAAATGCATACAGCATACCGCCATGTAGTATAAAATGCATACAGCTTACCGCCAAGTAGTATAAAATGCATACAGAGTACTGCCATGTAGTAAAAGCCCTGATAAATATCACAAATGCTGCATATACATACTGCATATATACACATAAACAAACAGTAGATACAGCATATACACACACAAAGATATATACATATATACAAACACACACATATACACACATATATTACATATATACAAAAAATAAAAATATTCATAAATACATATATACATATACACTTTTCCACTAGATACCAATACAACATGAAGGGTATCAAATAATACCTTTGAACCCTCTACCACCCACCCTCGACAAATATTTTCGCAGTTACACTTGTTAAGCCTTAATAAGTCGACAACCTTAACAAAGAAGGAAATAAAAAATAAAAAAAATAAAATAAAAAAACATATATTTACACATATTACATATATATACACACCTGCAGCGGTGGTGGCACGGTGAGGGAACCAGTAGTGAGTAGGTCGAGAGCCGAGAGCAGCAGAGGGAGCAGGAAGGGAGCCTGGAGCTTGAGGGGGGTAGCAGGGAGCCGAGAGCCTGGAGGGGGGGGGCGGGGGACGTTAGCGCCGGGAGCGGAGAGCCGGGAGGGGGTAGTTCGAGAGTCAAGATCCGGTAGTGGGGGGGGCGTCGGAGGGAGCGAAGAGCCGGGAGCGGGGGGACGGAGGGAGCGGAGAGCCAGGAGCGGGGGGACGGAGGGAGCGGAGAGCCGTGAGCGGGGGAGCGGGGGGACGGAGGGAGCGGAGAGCTGTGAGCGGGGGGAGCAGAGAGCCGGGAGCGGGGGGACGGAGGGAGCGGATAGCCGGGAGCGGGGGGAGCAGAGAGCCGGGAGCGGGGGACGGAGGGAGCGGAGAGCCGTGAGCGTGGGAACGGAGGAAGCGGAGAGCCAGAAACAGGGGGGAGCAGAGAGCCGGGAGCGGGGGGACGGAGGGAGCGGAGAGCCGTGAGTGGGGGGAGCAGAGAGCCGGGAGTGGTGGGACGGAGGGAGCGGAGAGCCGTGAGCGGGGGGATGGAAGGAGCGGAGAGCCAGAAACGGGGGGAGCAGAGAGCCGGGAGCGGGTGGACGGAGGGAGCGGAGAGCCGGGAGCGGGGGGGGGGGCGGAGGGAGCAGGAAGGGAGTCTGGAGCTTCAGCTTGTGTAGGGGGAGCGGGGAGCCGAGAGCCTGAAGGGGGGAATGTTAGTGGAGCGGGGTTGAGACGGGAGTGGAAGGGGAGGCGGAAGCCGAGGTGTGGGGCGAGAGTGAAATTATGCGGGAGCATGGTGCCAGACAGAGCACTGGAAAGTGGTGAAGGCCGGCAGGGGGGAGGAAGCTCGGTGCTGGCGGCGTCTGGGGGCGGACGCAAGGTGTCGGGGGGCGGGTGCAGGGTGCTGGCAGCGTCGGGGAGCAAGGTGCCAGACGGAGGGCTGCTATGAGGTCCCGTCCCGTGTGGGAGCTCAGTGCCGGACGGTGCCGCCCCCTCGTTGAGCAGGAGGCGCGCCGCCTGAGGCGAGATGCTCAACTCGCCTCATGGCAGGTGCGCCCCTGCACGTGCGACACATTCACACACTTCTTAAATACCTGTGCAAGCTGTTTTAGCCATGAAGAACGTGCACGGTCTGACAAAAGTGCAGCGTGCGACCCTTAGGAAATGTGACCCATACTATTGTATACAATTATGTAGGGAATTTTTGCTTGTTTAATAATAATAATAATAATAATTATTTCTTTATTTATATAGCGCACACAGATTACACAGCGCTGCACAGAGCGTGCCAAATCGGTCCCTGTCCCCAATGGGACTCACAATCTAATGAACCTACCAGTATGTTTTGGAGTGTGAAGGAAACCAGAGGACCCAGAGGAAACCCATGCAAACACTGAGAGAACATACAAACTCTTTGCAGATGTTGACCTTGGGACTTGAACCCAGGACCCCAAGCAACACCTGCTCTACAATCAGCAATAGTCTACTTTCACTACCTTAAACTCTTAGTAGGGCCACATAAACAAGTGCTACAAGTGCTGACTTTATGATTTTGTTGTTTCACTTCTCTTCTACCGTAACTCTTTTGTCATTTTTCTTCATCTTATTTCATGTGCACGTCATATAGTTTTCAGTTAGTCTATATTTTCATATTGATAAACTCCACTCATTTACTTTGTTCGTATTTTTACAACATATGAAAAAATAAGTAAGTACTGACATATTACCAAATTGTATGGTGTTTAAACATAATATGGTATAATGGGGATATTAGATTCAGCAACAACAGACAGGACAGTGAAATCTTAAAATCAAACCACCCAACAGCCCTTCCTACTTGACCCTCCGTATCCTAGGTAATAAGGGGACAACCACAAAAATAGTCCCTTTCTTTGACAAAGTGTGGACATGTAAAACAAATAACACAAAGGGGAGGTCAACAAGCCAGATCGCAACTGAGAAGACAGAATCATATACACAGAAGAATAGTCAGGAACGTTATCCAACACCCGAAACCCTAACATCCGACACCCCACCTCGGTCGGGGTGGGTTCTGATCTCGGGTGTTTAACCCGTTAAATGCTGCAATGCTGCAACCGTGGCCATAAACTGCCTTCTTTCCCCCACGATCGCCCCCCACCCCCCGCGCTGTCTTAAGGGGGCGCCAATTCTTCCTATGGCAGTACTAAGGTCCGATCAGAACCCCAGGGCTGTCTGTGACATCGCCTTAAAGGCACAGTGTTAGCCTATGCATGTGCATCGGCTGACACAGCTAATACCCTGCAATACATCAGTATTGAATGGTATTATCATGAACAAGCAATCAGATGATTGCTTGTTCATGTCCCATGGTGGAAGAAATAAAAAATAAAATATGCATAGTGTGCACCTGCCGGCCGGAAGGCTGCGTGGCCGCGCCCTGCAGGTTTTTAAAGAAGATGGAAGATTGAAGAGGAGCCGCGAGGAAGAAAGAAGCGGTGCTGAGCGGACATCGGGGAGCCGTGCTGAACATCAGGGCCACTGGAGGATGAGTATATAAGTTTATTTTTTTATTATAAGGGTGGGCTGGCTGTATACTACTGGGGGCAGGCTGGCTGTATACTACAGGGGGCAGGCTGGGCTGGCTGTATACTACTGGGGACAGCCTGGGTTGGCTGTATACTACTGGGGGCAGGCTGGGCTGGCTGTATACTACTGGGGGCAGGCTGGGCTGGCTGTATACTACTGGGGGCAGGCTGGGCTGGCTGTATACTACTGGGGGCAGGCTGGGCTGGCTGTATACTACTGAGGGAAGGCTGGGATGGCTGTATACTAGAGGGGGCAGGCTGAGCTGGCTGTATACTACATGGGGCAGGCTGGCTGTATAGTACATGGGGCAGGCTAGCTGTATACTACATGGGGCAGGCTGGCTGTATACTACATGGGGCAGGCTGGCTGTATTCTACATGGGTCAGGCTTGCTGTATACTACATGGGTCAGGCTTGCTGTATACTATTGGGGTGTCGGCTTATACTCAAGTATATATGGTATATAGTATAACCACGTCTGTAACAACCCATAGAATAAAAGTAAATAATTATTGAACCCGCACAATGAACGCCGTAAAAAAAACTGTTAATAACCCACCAAAAATTATGATTTTTACCTATTTAATCCCACAAAAAATGCAATAAAAAGTGATATGTACTCCAAAATAATACTGTTGCAAAGTACAACATGTCCTGTAAAAAACAAGCCATCAACCAGCTCTGTAGCCAAAAAAGGAAAAATGTTATGCCACTTGGAAGACAAAGATGCAAAAATGATATTTTTTTACCCACCTTAGGGTTTTATTTGGAAAATTTAGTAAACCGTAAGAAAAAATATTCATGTATGGTATCACCATAATCGTATCGACCCATAGGATAAAGATAAAATGATTATTAGTCTACACAGCGAATACCAAAAAAAAGGAAAAAATCCAGTACAGAATTGATGCTTTTCTACTCCTGCCCTCAAAAGAAAAGTTCATACATGTTCAACAATAGGGGATACCAGCCCCAAAATAGTAACACTGGAAAAAGCATCTCATATCACAAAACAAAATGCCGTCACATGACCCCAATAACGAAAAAGTTAAAATTTCATAGCCTAAAAAAGGGACCAATGAAAAAACTAAAATCCTGGCAGCTGCAGCGCACTCCCTCCCTTCTGTGCCTCGCTGTGCACTCATAAAATAAGTAACGGCCACATGTGGGGGGTCTCTGTACTCAGGAGAAATTGCAGAACAAATTTCAAGATGAGTTTTTACTTTTTTTTTTTGAAATGTGTAAATTTTAGGGATAAATGAACATATAACCGACAAAATATGACCATCCTAAATTTCACCTCCATTTTGATTTAATTACCTGAAAATGGGTTGATTATATTGGGTCTTTTTTAATGCTTCATATTGAAAATTTCATTCAAAACAGTATTTATCCCCATAATAGTAAATTCTGAAAATACAGAAAAGCGATATTTCATTTGTAAGACGCATGACATCAAAATAAATTATCCAGACACTTCAAAAATTGTGAAAATGTAGACATATGGGAAATGTTATTTAGCAACTTATTTAGGTGGTAAATCTATCTGCTTTGATAAGTAAAAGTGTTCAAAAGGTATAACCATATAAAGCAATGCAAGTCAGAATACAAAAAATGGGGCTGAGCCTTAAGCTACAAAATGGCTGTGTCCTTAATGGTTCAGAGTAAGGATTACAGAGAGCCAGTAGTCCAGCAAATAGAGCGTTGTTCAGATTGCTGAATGAAAAGCACCTGATAGAATTCAGTGTCCTTTCAATCTGACAGTATGAACTGCAAAAGACCCAGATGTAACATGTGGCTTGTTACAAAGCTTTGCATTACATACTACACAACTCTCTAAAGATAATTGTCAGATAATTCAATAGTACAACAGTTATCTGTATGCAAAAACTGATGGAAAAGATTTTGTTATACAATTCCAAAGGGCCACTAAACACAAAAAGCTGTCACAAACTAAACCTAGCAGTATTGACCCAAAGTATGTAAATATTTACATGTGGAAATCCTGAAAATAAAGAAGAAAAATAACAATCATTCGACATAATGACTCATAGATAACATGTACTGAAAATAATTACAGCTTTGATATGTAGAAAAATGTTCAGCTCTGGCTGACCCCATGATTGTTAAGGTCTTGTGACACGTGTAATAACAGCTTTACAGCATGCGTTACCCCTCCCATTCCATCCAGGGGTTAACCCCTTCGCGTCACAGGTTTTTCTCATTTATTTTTCGCTCCCTACCTTCAAAAACCTATAACTTTTTAATTTTTCCAGGAAGCTGATGTTTGTAAATGTTCATTCAGATGTTGCTGTACAAATCCAGTAAGAGTCCTCATATTAAAGCACACATAGTTGCATTGTCTGCAGCCTAGTGGGGCCCACATACAGTATATCACAGCAGTTCAATTGCCAAATCTTGCTAGACAAACTGCTAACTAGCAAGTACAGGTACAGTCTGGCAATGAGTGGTAATGCATATACCTTTAACCTCTAATGCCCCCATGCGCCCCTCTGCATCACTTACCTCTCCGGGTTCCAGCTGTGTCTCCCGCGGCTTGGCGCACACATCCACACCTCCTAGGGCGCACGCACCGGCTCCGTAAAATTTAAAGGGCCAGTGCACCGCCAATTGGCCAGCCGCTACCCTGTTAAATAGCCAGTCCCTTCCTATGACCCCTGCCTCGTTGCCATTGAGAAAGTTTGTTCCCTATGCCCTCTGCATTTATAGTTGATTTGCTCCTTTGCTGCTGGTCCTGACCTTCCATTATGTCCCCAACTCTGATCCCGTGCTGCCTGTCCTGACCACCTGCCTGTCCGCGACTCCGTCTCTGTCTCACGACTGTGTACCTTGCCTTGGCTGCCATGTTGCAGCAATTGATGGCTACTCAGCAGCAGTGTCAAGTTCCTGTGACTCCTCCTGCTACTCTTGTTTGTTTGCCTTCCGCAGAACCTAGGCTGAGACTCTCCATGCCAGAGTATGACGGGGATCCCAAGTTGTGCAGGGGCTTTATCTCCCAGTGATTCTTGCACATTGAACTTGTGCCGACACAGTTTGTCACGGAACGGTCTAAAGTAGTCTTATCATCAGCCTCCTTTCTGGGAAGGCCCTGGCATGGGCTACTCCCCTCTGGGATAGGAAAGATCCAGTCACAGCCAACGTCACCACCTTCTTCACTGAATTGGGGTCTGTCTTTAAAGAACCTGCCTGGGTGTCTTCTGCTGAGACCGTCCCGCTGAATCTACGCCAGGGGCACTCCTCTGTTGGTGACAACGCGGTCCAGTTCCGTACTTCAGCTTCCGAACTGGATTGGAATGAGGCAGCCCTGCTTGCTACCTTTAAAAAAGGACTGTCTAGTCAGATTAAAGACACCCTGTCTGCACGGGACCTGCCGCCTATCCTGAGCGGTCTGATCTCCCTGGCTACCCGGATTGACATCCGCATCTCTAAACGTTTGGAGGAACTAATACAAGACAGAGTGCGACGAAATTTGGTGGCAGTCTTCCAAAGGCCCCCTCTGCCATCCTATGTGTCTGCTATGTGTCTGCTAGCGAGGAACCCAGCAAACACCCAAAGAGAGCTATAGATGAAGACAGCAGAACCTATGCCTCTATTGTACTTTCTTAAGACATGCCCTGGCTGTCCCCAATGTCCGGGAAATGCACGCACCTAGGGTACTTGGGAGAAGTGCCCCTAGGCGAGAACAAAGCTTCTCCACACCAGAATGTTATAGTTCTACTCAGCTTTGGAACAAGTGGCCCAGTTCAAGCTTTATCCTTTCTGGACTCCGGCTCTGCGGGGGAACTTCGTGGATGCTCCCCTTGTCTCCCAGCATTATTTTCACGTGATTCGTCTAGAGAAGCCGTTGGTTATCTCTTTTGTAAGTGGGCAGATCCTCTGCGACTCAGTCCAGTATCGCACCCAGCCTCTGTCTATACAGATTGGGTCAGGAGAAACTGTAATTTTCTGTGCTCTCCTGGTCTACGTCCTCTGTGCTTTTGGGCCTCCCGTGGTTGCAGCAACAGGCTCCAGTACTCTACTGGCAGACTGGGAGGATTCTTTGTTGGGGACTGGAGTGCCACTCTCACTGTCTCATGGCTCTCCATCTGGTTTACACCATGTCTTCTACAGAGTCCTCCAAGCCTCTGGCGGGTCTTCCCACTTCTTATATGGACTATGCCAGAGAAGCAAGCGGAGATGCCTCATTGACTTGCTTCCGGGTACGTCTCCTCCACAAGGTCAAGTGTACCTATTGTCTGTGCCTCAAACCACGGCTATTTTGGCAGGAGGGATTCATCTGCAAGTCTTCTTCTTCTGCTGGTGCTGGGTTCTTCTTTGTGGCCAAGAAGGATGGTTCCCTCCGTCCATGCATTGATTACCGCGGCCTCAAAAAAGTTATGGTGAAAAACCACTACCCACTCCCTCTGATCACAGAACCTTTTGATCAGTTACGTGGTGCGAAGGTTTTCACCAAGCTGAACCTCATCCTCATCAGACAGCCTTCAATACTCGAGACAGACATTTTGAATACCTTGTTATGCCCTTTGGACTGTGTAATGCACAAGCAGTCTTCCAGGAATTTGTGAATGACATTTTCAGAGACCTGCGGTTCTCTATAGACCAGTGATGGCGAACCTATGACACGCGTCCACCCCCCTCCCTGTGTAATGTGCTGCCCCTGTGTTAATGTCCCGCCCCGTCCCTGTGTTTCTGCCCCCTGCTTACCTGTCCGACGCCGCGTTGGTCCGCCCACCGTCTGCAACTCCTCCGGTTCCTCCAGGCTGCAGTGCGCGCTGCTCGTCACGTGACTGAGGCGACCTGCTGTCAGGTCACGTGAGTCACGTGACCCGAGGCGCGCGGTGCAACCTGGAGGAGCCGAGCCGCCATTATCGTCAGATCTGTCAGTAAAGCTACAGGGAAGAAGACATCACTGGGTAAGTATATAAGTTTATTATTATATTATATGTAAAGGGAGGCGGTTAGGGGTATTTTAGTAGTACAAGTAGGCGGCAAGTGGTATTTTAGTAGTAAAGGGAGGTAGCTAGGGGTATTTTAATAGTAAAGGGAGGTGGCTATGGGTATTTTAATAGTAAAAGGAGGCCGCTAGGAGTATTTTAGTAGTAAAGGGAGGCCGCTAGGGGTTTTTTAGTAGTAAAGGGAGGCCGCTAGGGGTTTTTTAGTAGTAAAGGGAGGCCGCTAGGGGTTTTTTAGTAGTAAAGGGAGGCTGCTAGGGGTATTTTAGTAGTAAAGGGAGGCAGCTAGGGGTATTTTAGTAGTAAAGGGAGGCCGCTAGGGGTATTTTAGTAGTAAAGGGAGGTCGCTGGGGTATTTTATTAGGGAAGGAAGGCTGCTGCTGGACATGTTCTTAATAAGGGGAGGCCTCTGCTGGACATGTTCTTAATAAGAGGAGGCCGCTGCTGGACATGTTATTAATAAGGGGAGGCCGCTGCTGGACATGTTATTAATAAGGGGAGGCCGCTGCTGGACATGTTATTAATAAGGAGAGGCCGCTGCTGGACATGTTATTACAAAATTAGGTTTTTTGTAAAGGTGACACATCACCTAAGTTATGCTCGTTTTTTTTGCCGAATTTTGACACACCAAGCTCAAAAGGTTGCCCGTCACTGCTATAGACCTTGAGCCCAACCGGTCCCGCGTACGGCAAGTTCTCAGCCGCCTAAGGGCCAATCGCCTATATACCAAGCTTAAAAGTGCCAATTTCATCAGAACAGTCTTCCATTTCTGGCATACAATGGGGCACATATACTTACCCGTCCCGTTGACACCACCAATCCGGAATGTCCGACGAGGATTCAGAGCTGGATATTAACTATTCGGCTGTCACTAGTTAGGCAAAGCAGCATGCTGCAGGCTATATGCAAAAGTGACTCTGAGGAACTCCTGGCCTCCATCTCCACTATATACTGCCATAGTGCTTTTGGGTCATCTGCTTCGTCTTCTACCTCCTCCGGATGCTCCTGCTCCTCCTTCTTGTCACCTAAGTGGAAAAAACACTGATTTCACTAGCCTCTGCTTGTGCTCCAATGTCCTCCTTCTCCAGTTCAGCCCCCACCGGACTCATGTGCCCATGAGATGTAGTTTCCACTTCTCCAGTGCCCTGACCAGACAGATTTTGCAGCATGATTTCCAGGACATGAAGTAGTGGAATGACATTATTCATCCCGCAGTCATGGCGACTGAAAAATAATGTGGCCTCTTCAAAGAGCCTGAGAAAACGGCAGGTGTCATGCATGAGCTGCCAGTGGCTGACATAAAAGTTACACAGGGGAGTACTCTGCACTGCTTTCATCATCAAAAAATCATTAATGGTTTTTCTCTGTTCATACAGGCGGTTTAACATGGAGGCTGGAATTCCAACGGGTGGAAACTTCGCATATCAGACTATCAGACTTGAGGAACCTGTTGTCAACCAGATCGAACAAGTGCACCAAGCAGGGCGCGTGGGCCATCCCTCCTAGGTGTAGCGCGGACACCATGTTCCTGCCATTGTCTGTCACCATGGTTCCAATTTTCAATTGTCTCGGAGAAAGCCACAGATTGATTTCTTGTTGCAAGATGCGGAGCAGTTCCTCCCCTGTGTGACTTTGTTCGCCCAGGCAAACCAGGTGTAGAACTGCACATGTGGTATGATGGAGCAGCACTTAGACTTGTGGAGCCTGAGGTGGTGGTGGAGGAGGAGGCAGACATTGGCGCAGGAGAAGCAGTTTGACAATGTGAAGGAGAAAGCGGCGTCTCTTGTTAAAGCTGTTGGTGTGGCTGGGCGGGAAGCACATTCACCCAGTGGGCCGTAAAGGATAGGTACTGGCCCTAACCGTAGTTACAGCTCCTCATGTCCATGATGCTGTGCACCTTGGAAGAAACCGACAAGCTCAAGGACATGCCCACCTTCTACATATTTGTGAAGGGCTGACACTGCCTTGATGGAAAAAAAATTGTGGCTTGGAACTCTACACCTCGGTTCGGCACAAGCCATAAGTTCTGTGTAGGGTGCAGTGTCCACAACTTGGACAAGAGTACGGTCAGCTTCTGCACCTTAGGATGGCTGGACGCATACAGTTGTCTCTTTGTAATCGCCTCGCTTAACGACTGCTGACGCCATGCGTAGCGAGGAGCTTCTGGATCGGGAGATGATGTCAAAGACAAACAGCTCCCTTCGGCAGAGGTGCTGGAGCCTTGACTGGCAGAAATGGCATGTGTGTCACTAGGTGCTGTTTCTGCGGCAGCAGGATGGACCTCCACATATGTTCCACGTTTCTCCCAGCTCATTGGATGGTGACATTGCACGTGTTGACGCAGGGCCCTGGTGCCAATGTTAGCTGCCTGGCCAGGCTTCACTTTCTGCCCGCAGATTCTACATATACACACACTCGGCTCCTCTGGTCTCTTAATAAAAAACTGCTGCACCGTCGAGGTGGTGATTTTACTGCCAACACTCTGCACTGAGTGACTACTAACACCGCTACCTCGCTGACCTCATGTACCACTGCTTACTTGGACCTCCGAAGAGGGGTTTGTACCCCATGGCCATTTGGCTTCTGTCCTCGTACTGCTGCCACCCTGCTTACTCATGGCCACAGTAGCGTCTTGCTGCCTGCTCCGATACCTGGCGCGCAAGCTGACACTCTCTTCGTCCGACGATGATGAATCCCTTGCTACACCCAACTCCCAAGTGCGATCGGCTACATCATCATCAATTTGCGTTTCCCTCTCACTGCTATTCTCCTCAACGGTGTCAGTATGCGCAGCCTGCTTACTGCACCTGACAGCGGATGTCTGCCCCACCTCTTCACTGCCAAGCAGCTGCTGACTGTCCTGAAACACTTCTTCCTCGCTGTATATTGGCACTGAGCCCAGACCACCTAGTAGCTCTCTGGCTGAGGGAAATGAACAGGACAGAGTCTGGTTGAGGACAGGTGAGGGCTGCTGACCTGCTCCTGGGCCATGCCAAATAATTGTTGTATCTGACGAACCCACTGACTCTTGGCTGGGGTTGTCAGATGTTATATTTGAGGAATTGGGTGACCTAGTCAACCATTCAACAACCTTTGGGTTGTTGATCAACACACTGCCGCTAGATGACAAGGACAGAGTCACCCCTGCTGCAATGTCCCCCTACTGTGCTGCGACCTCTGCCTGCTCCACCTGCCACCTTTCTGTCTTCTGGTTAATCAATTATGTGGATTTCACACGTATTTCTTGCTCTCAACTTTAGCAACACAAAAAGTATGGGAATTTGCGTTATACAGATACCTCACAATGGACACCCTGAGAGAGGAGCAGAAATCACTACAGCAGCTGTGTGGATATGAAACAGATTTCTTACTAGTGACTTCAGTAACAAAAAAGAACTGCTATTTGAGGTATGCACATCCCGCTAAAAGCACACACTGGGATTAGAGCAGAAATCGCTACAGCACAGTACAGTAGAAGCAGAACAGTCGGCAGATGTCATTGAAGGTGTGCCTTTCTCCTTTCCAGAGTTTTCTGCCCCATGTAACACATTGTGCATGCAGCCATTTAGCTAAAAAAGCGGGGGGGGGGGGGGGGACTTCGTTCCCACGAATCAGCGTAAACTTTGGATTCATGACCAATAGATTTTTTCTGTGAAATTCGTATCGAATTGATCCAATCAATTTGCCCATCTCTAGACTCAATACAAAGGCCATACATCTAATAAATATATGAAACTAAAAACCAAAGAGATGTGAGAAAACTTCAATAATAGAATACCAATCCATTACAAAAATACTAATATATTTTTATTGAAATTTCATAGTGCAGACAAAAGATAAAAACATTTTAAACAAATAGAAGTGTGAATTAATGTTCATGCAGTATGAAAATGTACACCGTATCTGAACTTCGCCTGATCCTTAAAGGGATTTGCCCATTAAAAAAAGTTCTCAAATTTTAACCTCTTAGTGATGTTTTGATGATCATTTTTAACCCCCCTACTGTACAATTTTCCTTACTTGATATTTTAGCTTCTATCACTCAGTGGTGGTCAGTGTAAAATCCTAAAAAGCAGACACATTATGATCCCTGTGTGCTGACAATGTGGTTAGATTATCAGGGTTCAGGGATTACTTTTATTTAGCTTCTGAACATTCACTAGAAATATATTCACACAGAAAAAGAGAGAAGAGACAGATCAGATGAGAGATGAAAGATGATGAGATCCATGAGATAGATATAACACACAATGATATTCTCAGCTTTGTTAACTCACCTATAAAACACACTATTAGCTCTACTATATCTCAGCTATATCACACAGAGTGAGCTCTGCTATATGCCTCCTTCCTCTGCTATGAAGATCTTATCTTGCCTGTATTTTGTAGGGTAAGCCTGGGTTTGCTGCTTGCTGGCAGGAAGTGCCTGTGTGTGTGCTTGTCTTGTAATGGACGGACTGTCTTCAGTGTGCAGACAGGAAAAGCTATTCATGAGTGGAATCTGCCCTACCCAACCATATTCAGAAGATTTATGGTCAGATCCTGGGGCAACCGAAATTGTGTACACCAGAACTGATAGAGACAGGTTGGAATTATATCTGTGAAATGCAATATTTTTGTTAACAACAGTGAATTAGAGAATGTGTTATTTTATTATCCTGAGTATATTTAAGAATCGTGTCTTTGTGGGAATACCCCTTTAAGGCTAGTTTAGCCTATACCTGGCACAAAGTTAATAAACGCAAACAGATGTTAAGACTGTATGGACGCAAAATATACCAATAACTGGGGTATCTGCCGTGGAAATGCCCCATAGACCACAATAGATCAGATGTCACTGTAATATTTTGGATCAAACACCATTATATGTGAAACAATAAGAAAAAATATCACCAGGTATGCGGGAAGAGGGATGGCTTCCCCACGCATTCCACCACCAAACCTTGTGGCTTCCTCAGACGTTTTAGCACAGTCTGTGCTGTGGCCATAAAATACTCTGTCTGATTGCTCACCTGTGGACTGCCCACCTCCTACTTGGGCTAGCCACACATCACCATAGGCAGTCACACCCCCATCCCACCCAGACCAAGCCCACTAGAGCAAGTGCCTGGTTTGCAGCCTAGTCATTGAATGGGGCTGAGCTCCAATGCTAAATACAGCTGCAGTACAATGTACACCGCTATCCTGTGTGAAAGGGGTGAAGAGGTCACATTGCTCATCTGAATGTTGCTCGAGCAGCTGAGCAATGTGTGAACCAGTTGTTCGCCCACACCAATCTGATATTGATCTTTCCTGCTATTTGCTTAGTAAAGATTTTCACCTATTTTTTTACAAATATGCTGTGTAGCTCAGTATCTATAACATATTTGTCACATACCACTTGGCGGTACACCAGTATAAGAACAAATGCCCCAGTGTATTGTGACTGCTGCCTTTGTGTTGATGGTCACAATAAAGCATTGTAGAATTCATGGGGTTCACACATTCTAAAACAATATAATTGTAAACTAAAGCAGGAAACAATATGAGAAATGTCAAGAATAATCAAACAAAAAAGCAATAATCAAATTACACAGAATACCTAACACATATACACTCATTGAGTAGGAAAACTACTAAAAGTTTCAGTAAAAAGAAATATTGTGGTTGTTGGTTGATTGCAATGAATAGCTAGTTGACAAACAGAAGCATTCCCATCCACAGCACATCTTCTCTCTATTGTATTGTGAATTCATTGGTGTCAGTGCACAATACTCCACTTTTATCTTCTATAACAATGGGGTATTTATCATGGAAATAAACTTGTTAACATACTGACCAGCAATGGATATCAGTCAATCTCTGCTGAAAAGAGAACTTCTTTCTCGGCCTCTATATGTTAAAGATACACAGTAAAATCCAATAAAGCTACTGCTACAAGTGCCACTACCTACACAAGGTTTACACAACTATGTCTATTTAATCTTTGCAAGTGTTGGTATGTTGCTCTTTGGAAGGCATATACATTTAATGAATAAGGTTGGGGGTGGGATTAGATATACATATAAGCTCCTTCACTTTACACTGGCAGTGTATTGCTGCAGCATAAGTTACATCTACATGTCACACAGGCCAAAAAGCCAGATGTCTTTATAGTTGGATAAGTAGCAAAGCAGCTAACGCCTGGAAAAATTATTAAATTATGCTTACATTTTACTACTTTGCCATTTTTTTTTTTGGCTTTTTGTTCTTCCAACCAGGTGAATTGATGTGGTAAATGGCAAGCCAAACAGAGATGTAAAATGGCACAGCATGAGGCCCTTTATCCCTTAATATAGCTTTACAGCACAATTCCTCTGATACTGGATCTCTTATAATGTTTCACTATGCAGCTAAGTGATGATGAGAGAACTACTATCTTAGGCCCCTTCCACACTAGCGTTGCGTTTCACGTCAGGGTGCAATGCGTGAAAAACTGACGTTTTTGCCTGCGTTTTTGTTCCATTTTTCCTTGGAGTAATTAGCGTTTTTGCGTTTTTCACGCGCGTGTTGTTAGCGTTTTTTGCGTTTTCGGCGGATTTTTCACGCGCGATTCAATGGGAGACTCGAGCATTTTTCAAAGGGACCATGGTTTGGGATTAAAATGTGTTATTTAATTGAAAAATAATGTCTTCTGATAAATTGCAAACATCTGCGATCTATTCTTCACTGTTCCGCGCGTATATTATCTCCCGACAAGTTAGCAGATGTGAAGAACAATGAAGAATAGAATAAAATCATTGTACACAGTGAACACTTTAAATACATCTGCAATGTGTTCTTCACACATATATATTGTTCTTCACATGCTATTTTGGGCGCAACGTTCCGCGCGTATCTTCCGACAAGTAAGCAGATGTGCCGAACATCTGTAATCTATTCTGCACTGTGTTCTGCACTGTGTTTTTATCTTAAATGATCCTGTGTTCACTGTGTACAATGATTTTATTCTATTCTTCACTGTTCTTCATTGTGTTTTTTTAATTAAATGCTCGATCGCGAGCAGGGGAAATAATGTTATTCTGGTCACCTAGCAACCCTTACGTTTAAAAAGCATTGCACTCGCATTGCACTTGCAATGATTGCGAGTGCAATGCGTTCTTGATGCATCTCCATAGACTTGAATGGGGCGTGAAAAACGCGCGTGACCCGCAAAAGTAGAGCATGCTGCGATTTTGACGCGCGTGAAAACGAACGCAAGCACGCGCGTTAAAAACAACGCTAATGGAGAAAGACCCATTGAATACAATGGGACAGAGTGCAATGCGAGTTCTGCGCGTCAAAAGCACGCGCAGAACTCGCGCGTGAAAAACGCCAGTGTGGAAGGGGCTTTAGATTCTGTTTTTGGTACCAGAATTAAAGTTTATACCAGTTAAAATGATTCATAATCTGATATAAAGAAAATTGAAAAATAAAAAACTAAACAATAAAAAAACCAATTTCCGCTTGGCAAAGGTTTTCCCAATGTACTAATTTCCAAAAGATTGTAGAAGCTAGATTGAGAATGTACCAGTACAGGCAGTCCCGGGTTACATACAAGATAGGTTCCAGAGGTTTGTTCTTAAGTTGTATTTGTATGTAAGTAGAAACTGTATATTTTATAATTGTAGATACAGACAAAACATTTTTTTGCCCCATTGATAATTGGAGTTAAAAAATATTTTGCTGTATTGGGACCAAGGATTATCAATAAAGCTTCATTACAGACACCTTACAGCTGATCATTGCAGTCTGGGACTATAGTAAAGCATCCAGAGAGCTTCACCAGAGGTCACTGGGGGCAGAGGGGTCCGTCTGTAACTATGGGTCGTCTGTAAGTTGGGTGTCCTTAAGTAGGGGACTGCCTGTATATGCTGCTCAAAGCGTTAATTACAAAAAGTATCGGCTTCTTGAGCCTGTCTTTTAGGGGCCTCTTTCACTACTTTTTAAACAATTTATTACTTGAAAGATGCTGAAAGGTTCGGTTGTTTGTTGTGAATGTTCACACTTTTTATCCAACACAAATCCAACACAAATGGTAAACAACTGTGTACATTTCAAGGAAAGGAAACACTGTAGCTTAGATAAGCAAACGTGAAAAGCGTAACCAATGTATGAACAGTGAATTCCCATGGATGTTAAATATTGGTATAGGGAAAGCGTTAAAGTGGTTATCCAGAGTTTTTAAAAATAAATAAGAATTTTAAAAAATGGACAAACTATGAAATAAACTAGATACTACTTACCTTTTCTCTCTCCGAGTGAACCATTGTTGCAGCTCTGATTATTGACTGATGGCACTTGACAGTGTAGACAATCAGTAGCTGAGCACTGAGATGCCATACTTACAGATATGGGGTCTCTAATCTCTGAACCATTATTCCAGTAAGTATAGTATATATTTTAATGCATTTGGCCTATTTTTTTTTTTTTTTAAGAAAAACTACCAGTTAGTATACAAAAAACAAACCAGACATACTCACCTGCGCTCCTTCTGATCCCGGCGCTGACCTTCTTTAATGTTGACATGCTGGGATCGCCTAGAAAAAAAACACTTAGGGTGTGCAAATATTCCATTTTTCAAATGCAGTTTTCAAAGCCAAAAGCAAAAAAAATAAGTAAGGTGGAGCAGCACAGTGGTATAGGGGTTTTAAAACACAGGTGTGGGAGCAATCCTCAGCGAACCCGGGTCACAGGAAGTGTTTTTTCTAGGCGATCCCGATTGTCAACATTAAAGAAGACCAGCACCGGGATCGGAATGAAGAGGAGCATAGGTTTTTTGTTTGTTTTTTTGGTATACTAACTGGTAGTTTTCCTTTAAGGTGGAAATCTCTGCAATTAAGATGAGAACAAAGATCTACTATAAAATATTTATCTGGAACAACCAAACCTCTTTATGTAGATCAAAAGCCAGTAGTCTTTTGTGAAGTTAGACAGATCTGTAAACCACTAATGCATGACTGCTGATTAAGCCATTATTGCAAAAAAATCAACTAAATACATTACTGCTGTGTTTTCATAGTATTAGATGAACTATGGGGTTGACTCAAACTGCATTCACATCTGGCAAAACTGTAAAAGAATACACTTTTTTGGGGGGAAATGCACAGGATTATGGGGGTCATTTACTAAGGGCCCGATTCACGTTTTCCCGACGTGTTACCTGAATATTTCCGATTTGCGCCGATTTTTCCTGAATTGCCCTGGGATTTTGGCGCACGTGGCTTGCACGTGACGGAAATCGGGCCGTGGCCGTAAAAAAAACCTGATGGATTTGGAAAAACCGCCGCATTTAAAAAGAAAAAATGTAGCTCGACACGCGCTTACCTGCACCCAGCGGAGGACGGTGAAGTTCAGTGCAATCCGATGAACTTCAGCGCAGCAGCGACACCTGGTGGACGTCGGAGGAACTGCCTTAGTGAATCCCAGCCGGACCCGAATCCTCCGCAGAGAAAGCGCCGCTGGATTGCGAATGGACTGGGTAAGTAATTCTGCCCCTGTGTATTCACTTGCAATGTAAACACATTCAACATGCAATGTATCCAAAACACATTGGCCCACATTTATTAAAGCCCTTGCACCAGTTTTTTGTCTGACTTTTCAGTGTAAACTGAAACTTATAGCAGCACTATACCCGAAAGGGTATTCTGCACTGAAAGGGGCGTCTGAGGCACAGTAAGACCGTGCGCCACATTTATCATGCAGTGACCAAAAGAATGTATAGGTGTACCCAAAAAAAAAGTTGTTGCACTCTCTCAGAGCAGTGCAGGGTGAACCAGATTCATGAACGTGCGTCACAATTCATGAATCTGTTGCACTCCGCACACTCCACAGGCAAACTGCACATAGTGGCCATTTGCCCACATTTATGATTAGCAAGGCAAACTGCACGTAATGTGCAAAAGCCACAATTATGAAGACTGAAGCATGGTCTTCAGAAATGTGGTGCATGCTGCACACGCCCCAAAGTGCATATACTGAGTGCGCCAGTTTTTTTCTGGCGCACTCAGTTTATTGAGCGAGCACCACATATATATGGGACTTTCGACATGATTGTGGCGGTCAGTGCAAATGCACACCAGAAAACCCCTTTATGAGCACAGCATTGTGTCGCAAATACATGTGCAACCAGTTTGCATATGTATTTATGAGAAATCTACGCCAGAATTCTGTTGGGGCACATTTATTAAGGCTTGTGC
This sequence comes from Engystomops pustulosus, assembly GCF_040894005.1. Lineage (NCBI taxonomy): Eukaryota > Metazoa > Chordata > Amphibia > Anura > Leptodactylidae > Engystomops > Engystomops pustulosus. The sequence goes on along the minus strand of NC_092415.1, from coordinate 82,671,631 downwards.
AGCAGGTTTTTTTTAATGCTTTTTTTGTTGCTCATTTTGGGCGCAGCTTTTGAATCCTGACACTTTTCCTGCCATTCTAGTATCTCAACACTTTTTGGCCGCAACTTTTGGTGCATAATCAGGCCAATGAAAAGCCAGCTTCTAAACCCCTTTATGAATGTGGTTTGTTATGCTCCACGAAATAAAATCCAAGGATAATACACAGCTAAAATGGGGCAACAGAAAAAAGCACATAAATGTGCCCCATTGTGTTAAAGGCAGCATCACACTCTTCCATACATATACCACTGGTGTGAAATGTCCCTTCTATTGCCACGAAGTAGAAAAAATTTAACTTCGCTTTTCTTCTCATTTTCGTGGACGCTTCTATAACTTCTGACTTTACACAAAGCAGATCAGATTACTATCTCAACTAACAACTGCATGGGACTATGGGCTGTGGGTTTGACATGTGAATTTATTAGCATGATGATACAATGTTTAGCTAGATGTTATCAGTTCAAGATTACAGATCAGCAGAAGTACATTTCTAACTGAAAAATGACCCATAATACTACATGTATCTTCTTTGGTAATATCAGCTGTTGAAGAAGTTGCCTGTGATTGAAACAGTAGTTAATGTAATACATAGATAAAGGGATCATAAGGGGTTTTAAGGGATAACAAGGATATGCAGCATCATTCCATCACTACATGAAATATAAATAATTTTTGCATTTGCCCATTAGACATGAAAAGGTTACAAGAAATATGAACAGTTGGTCCCCATAGTATTTGTATTGAAGCAAGTGAAAATAAAATGCAGGGTGACTAATTACAAAGAATGACTAAAAACTTTTTTATTTATGACAGGGAGTGAAAGAGTTTCTGGGAGAAACCTCTGGGGAAAAAGGAGACTCCCAACGGCCAGTTAATAAGACAAGATACATGTGCTATTCACCAGAGAAGAGTTACTTCATTGTTTAGCCTTTGTACATATTTAATCCTTAAGCATACAGAATTTACAGGCATGACACAATCCATCGTAAAAAAGAGATGTGAATCACAAGGACATTCTTCAATTATGCGTACCTTCTTCTTAATATCAATCACAAATCATCTACATGCCATGGATGATCTCCTATTATTGGTATTTTATACTTCCACAATTCATATTGTTACAGGTAAAACAACTGTAAGAATATCTTTAATATACCTATGTAGTAGCCCTTCAATAATTCTTCTTAAAAAGGGCTAAAGTGCGGTGACTGTTATTAGTAGTTTTAATTCATTTTAGGGGTTTATTTTGCATAGGATCCAAAATGGCATCTGGATAGAGCCATTTAAAGAGAACCTGTCAGAAGATTTTCACATATACAGCTAGTGACAGGTTCCTATAGAGCCCTTTTAACTGACTGACACCCTTCTTTTAACTAAAATAGTTTCCCTCACATCCTAATAAACCAACTTTATGTAATATTCCCTGGCATAAGAGAAGGTTTGTCCTGCTTGGTCTGCCCCCTCCCATTTACTCCTCTTCCTGTCCTATGCCTCTTCTCAGCTTATCATGTGACCAGGGTGCCATCATCACATGTCCTTTAGCATCCTAGCATTAGCAAACTGCAGACCAAGTATGTATCTGATCACATTAAATCATAGCAGCCTCCATGGACCTCTACTCCTCCCTATCCTCCTTGGAATTCTACTTCTCCCCTTCTTCCATGGAGGTATGCTATGCTGTGATTTCATGTGATCAGATACATACATGAAGTAGATTTTGCTGATGTAACAGGACCTTAGATGATGTCATCCTGGTCACTTAAGTAGAGATGTAGGGGAGACAAGGAGAGACAAAAGAGCGCTCCTATAGTGTGTTACCCTCGTTATATTTGGATTTATTGTGATGTAGTGATACACTCACCTTTTGGAGTTGTGCAGGTAGGGCACAACTCCTATTGATGCTTGGTATGAGACTCAATGCCACTGCCTCGTTCCGCTGCTGGCTCCCCAAAGGTCCATATGCAGTAACTTGAAGAATAAACGAATAGCATCCAGGAAGGGTGCGTTGCTCTCCTATTTGAACGAGCAATGCACCCTTCCTGGATGCTATTTGTTTATTCTTCAAAATCCTGGTCACTTGACTTTAAGTGCCCAATGATGTAACAGAGCTCTCCATAACATTTTTGTAACATTGCAGCCATGGAAATTAACCATTCAGGGTGTGGTCACTCGTTGCAGATAATCTGCATCAGTTTTGAGTTGGTTTTAGGTGCAGTTTTGTTAATTTAACAGGTGAAAGACATGTTTTCATACAATTTTACCTGCAGTGTCTGATGTGGGTTGGTGGTGTGGAGGTGGGTACCCTGCTTCATATCTAGTTCTATGCTCCAGCCGTTTTGGAGTAAGGTCTTTAATGTCTACACTCTAGTTACTGGTAAGAGGGTTGCCATATTTCCTCACACAGCTCTCAATCATGCCCGTTTCCATCTACTCCATTAAAAGAGGCCTGCTCCGCCATTTAATAACTGCGGCATGTACTGTGATCCCAAGACACTGGAAAGCCTCGAGCCCTTTAAGGTAGTCGAGTTGTTTCATCCGTAGAATGGAAGAGATGGTGGCAGGCGACTCTGGGGACCCGGATAAGACAAATACCACATGGACTTTTCAGAGTACCCAGGAATTCCAAGATCTGTTTGCTTAACTGGTTGAAGACACAGGACAAAATAGATTAACCTAAATTGTGGCCTGTTGCCACATATGGACAATCTATTTTGTCCTTCAGATCGTGCGGGCACTGGCAGTAAGACAACATAATCTGCAGCAGGAGAACGGCTGTTACATACAGCTCTCTCCTTGCCGGGTAGTTTAACCCATTAATTGCACAATCAGGGCAACTGAGGAGAGAGAAGGAACAGGGTTCCCTCTGTTACTCCCCAGAAGCCCCCCCCCCCCCCGGAACACGATTGCAGGGTGCCGGGGGTTTGACATGGCAACTGGAGGTCTAAAAAAGACCTCATATCTGCCATGTACAGTGGCCTTTTAGGCTCAGTACAAGAGTGAGTAAAAAGCTGACAAATACAATACATTGCAGCACATAAGTATGCAATGTATTGTATAAAGGATTAAGGTATACCCAGTGTAAGTCCCCTTGTGCAGCGGTGGCGAACCTATGGCACGCGTGCCAGAGAGGGCACGCAGTGCCCTCACTGCTGGCACTCGGGTCGTTTGAATTAAACTCTAAAAGCCATGACAGAGCAGGGTGCTGACACTGCCTGCTCTGTCACACTGATTACTGCAGCGCACACGACGGTAAGCGTCCCAGCGCTGGCAGGGTAATGACGTCATTATGCTGCCAGCGCTGGGCACCTTAAACTGTGTGCAGAATAGATCTCACTGCCCAGATCTCTAGATGCCGCATTACCCCCCCCCCCCAGCCCTAATTCTGACCGCCCACCCTCTGCCCATCCACCCAAACGACAAGTAATATATGTATTTCTATGTATGTATGTATATATGTATATATATGTGCATTTATATATAGCTGTGTGAGGGCTTATTTTTTGTGTAACATATTTTACTTCTCAGTTATTTATTATTCCATGTCGTGTACTAGGGAGCTGGAAAAAATGGTGAAAATGGTGGAAAAAAGCATTTGCATCGCTGTTTTGTGGGATTAGATTTTAATACTTTCGCTGTGCGCTCCAAATCATTTGTCTCCTTTATTCTTTGGTTCGGTAAAATCACAGTGATACCAGATTTGTAGGGTTTATTGTGTTTTAATACTTTTTCAATAATTAAAACCGTGTACGAAAAAGAAAATAGTTTCGCCATCTTGTGAAGCTAATAACTTTAGTGTACGGAACTGGGGAGCTGGGGAGGTGTGATTTTTTGCATAATGAGCCGTTGTTTTCATTGCTACCATTTTGAGGACTGTGTGACCTTTTGATAACTTTTTATTACTTTTTTATGTGATGTAAAATGGTGTAAAAGTGGCGTTTCAGTGTGTATAGGACTGCTATAATCCGAGCTCAGACAGTCCCGTGTAAAACACTTCCCTATCATACTTGATTACACAGGACTATCTCCTTATGTGTAGGAAAAAGCACCAGTCCTATGTAAGAAGATAAGACTGGTGCCTCTTCCTACCATAAATGTCAGACAGTCCTGTTTAAGTAACACTGTAAAATTTTACACAGCACTGTGATTCAGGGAGCTACACCAGTCCTTAGTAAGTGTGTGGTCACAAACGCAGCACTAGGGCATGGGGGCAGGCTTTGGCCCGATTGTGTATGCGTTTCTATGGAAATGCAAGTGATCGGTAACCAGAACCCGGTGTGATGCATTGTTTTAATGGACGACACCATGTTCTGGTTACTGATTGCATAGCTCCCAACCGTCCCGATTTTGCCGGGAAAGTCCCATTTTTCTTACCTCTGCCAGCTATGAGATTGTCACGGATTTTCCCCCCAGTAACTAAGAAGTGTTATCTGCCACTGTTACACTGTGACACAGACTTAATGCACTGATATATAGAGAGGGATCTTCTCAGAGGTTATTGTTGTAATTATTGAGACTATTATTATTATTATTATAAATTTTATTATTTTTATTATTATGGAGACGATTATTAATAATAGTAAAAATAATAATAACCATCTCAATAATAATAATAATAATAATAATAATAATAATCTCCATAATAATAATAATAGTCTCAATAATTACAATAATCTCTGAGAAGATCCCTCTCTATATACCAAGGCATTAAATCTGTGTCATAGTAGTCATAGTTCTTACCAAAATTCCAAACCTTGATAATCACAGTGGTTATAGCTCAGTTGGTTGAGGCACTGTGACATTATTGTACATGGACACTACAGGTTCTAGGTTCAAATCCCATAGAGGACAATTTTTTTTTTTTTTTATTGAGATGATTTTTATTATCATAACATGGCTAAAATTTGGGGCGTGGCCAGGGAGTGATTGGGGGTGTGGCTACGCGTGCCGCCATTTTGTCCCTCTTTCCCTTTCACAAATGTTGGGAGGTATGCTGATTGCATGCGTTTCCATAAAAATGCATCTCGATCGTGTCAAAGCCTGCCCCCATACTGTAGTGCTGCGTTTGTATATGCAGTGCTTGCAGTACTTGTGACTGCACTCTGTAGCAGTCTTTGCATTAATAGGACTGCTGCCTCTTCCTCAATGTCACACGTATGAAACAAGTATAGGAGTTTTGTAATGCAAATAAAACGCAATGGGAGGGAAGTTGTCTCTGATTGGGAATGTATAATTTTATTGATTCTAAACTAAACCGTCAGTTTTCAGGTTAAATTGCTGTACTGGCACTTTGCGATTAGTAATTAGGATTTGGGTGGCAGTTTGGGCACTCTGGGGGATATTTATCACAAGCGCCAGCGTATGATAGCCCCGCCGCTGCAAATTCGCAGCCCAATACATGAAGAGGCTTCTGCAGCGCAGCGTTTAAACGCAGCCGGCAACTTTTCATACGTCGGCCCACTCCCGTCCGCTCGGCCGCCCGTGCCCCCCCCCTTCACGCCCCTTCACGCCCCACTGAAGGCGTGAAGGTGACGGATTGGGGAAAATAATCGCAAAAGCTAGCAATAAGCTAGGATTTGCCATTATTTCAGGGCCTCTGTGCCACTGGCGGTGCGCAGAGGTCCTGATAAATATCCCCATCTGTCTCTAAAAGGTTTGCCATCACTGCCCTAGTGGCATAGTAAAAGAAGTCAAACAAAGGTTTTTAATGTATAAATAAAAATTTGAAAAACACCACAAACATCACCTTTTCCCTACACATAATTCTATATTGTGTTTTAAAAATATAAAATAATAAAACCCGCCCCAGAAAATTGGTACCATCACATTGGTAGCGAACTAGGACAAGCAGATATAATATTATTATACCCGTATTATAAAGGGTATAATAAATTTTTTTGCTTCTTACCGCCAAAAAAATGTAATAGAAAGCAATCAAAAAGTCAGATTTATCCTATAATAGTACTAATCTAAACTTTTCTTGCGATAAACAAGCCCTAATAATCCTCTTTTGATTGCGGAATAAAAAAGTTATAGCTCTCAGAATATGGCAACACATAGGCAAATGCAGTTACCTTATAAAGTTTTTATTTGATAAAATAGTAAAACGTAAGAAAACCTGTACATGGTGTCTCCTTTAATCATACTAATCAATAAAATAACTTTATCATGTTTATTATACTGTACAGTGAATTGTGTAAAACTTTTAAATAAAAAAGAAATGGCAAAACAACTTTATTTTGTTCCGTTGCAGGAAAGAGTTAATAAGTTTGAATCATAATGCTATTTTTACCATGAGTAAATTAAATTAACCCATTAACCCATCGGAAAATACAAATCCCAACACAAAAAACAAGTACTCATATGCCCATGTCAGATAAAAAAAATTAAAAAGTTATGTCTATTGGAATTTGAGCAGGGAAAAACATAAAAAGGTTATGTGTCCTGAAGGCCATTTTAGTCTGTATCCTTAAAGTGTTAATCAGTGGAGAGTGCTCTCCCTTTAATGTTCCCCGAGGATCCCAACCTTGCGTGCTTCCCATTTCTCTCTTGCCCCCCCCATTTTGTTTTTTTGCTTTAACAGTGATTTAATTTTAATGGTCACTCATTTGTGAAGGTTCTTCATTATATCTCGATACATGCTCTGTGTTGCAAATTTTTGTATCTACCTTCAATAGGTAGCCTTTCTGATGACCCTCCAGATCCTGAGCAATAAGGTTTAAAGTGTCATTAATTATTTGTTTACTTTCTTTGTTCTCAATAAATTTTTGAATACACCTAAAGTAAAGTCAATTACCAGCATTCTGAGACCTTCACCAGAGGTTACAGTATAGTGTGGACAGACCCGAGAGGTCTACTGTACAGTCTCCAAATCCCCTTCACACAGGTCCTGAGAGGCTGATTGGCAATAGTTACATGAAGACTAGCCGCTAAGGTAATAAACATAGAACATCAAACTATGCAATATAGACATAGCTAATAAAAATTTTATCCATCATGGATTGCACTGGTCATACTGTTTGCTGTAGTCTTCATAGACATTTTATTCTGCCTCCTGTATGAATCAATGAAATATTTATACTGATATATACATATAAAGCAATACCTCACAACCCCGCCCTGTCTTATAGGCATTCAATTCCAGTGAGTTTATAAGATATTCAAAATTCCTTTCATTTATCAATCACTTGAGTGATGACCATTACTCAGTATCAGGGACAGAACTGCAACAATAAATCCAATCATTGTGCAGTCCAGGAGCTGGCATTCGTGGAGGAAAGAATATATGTGTTATGTCCTTTGTTTCTACTCTGAATAACCTTCCTGTTGTTTTTCAAGTAAACTTTTGACATGCCTCGCCTTCACAGGTTTGCCAAGCAGGTGCAGTGACATCATTGCTGACAGATATACTGTATATTACCCACAAATGAATAATAACTTGTGGGAAACAGAGGTTGCCATATTCATATTCTTATGACGGCAGCATATGTTACACTTAGGGAATTTCTTATATTTGGGATGATCTCTTCTCCAATTTGTCATGCTTTGTGCAGTGCTGCGTTATCTGTAGGTGCAATATAAATAAAGAATTATTGTTATTAAGAGAAAGTTTTTGAAATGTTCCAGTACACAAAGTGTGTAAGTTTATATATACAAATGTGTATCTTCTGATGTAGAAGACAATTAAAGGTGACAAAGTGTTGCCAAGTTTAGTTGCCAAGATCCACCTGTTTCATATGCAGCTATATGCCAGGACAATAAGGTTGGAACATATTTCAGACATCAAGGATGGCAAATCACTTGATTATTTTTTAATTTTTTGCTGTAGAAAAAGTATTCCGTCCTAACAGAGAAGGAAATCACAAACTGTTATGTTATGAAAAAACCTCTTGGATTCTGAAGTTAAATTAACACTAACTTAATAGGTTAAACTATAGAAATGACCTTTCTCACATTAAATGTATTCTTCCCTACTCCATCATAGTTACGATTGTATTGCTGTCTTGTCTTCATGTATCTCTTCTTTTTTGATTTGTCATTTTGGATTAGTACCACAGTATACACTCATCGGCCACTTTATTAGGTACACCATGCTAGTAACGGGTTGGACCCCCTTTTGCCTTCAGAACTGCCTCAATTCTTCGTGGCATAGATTCAACAAGGTGCTGGAAGCATTCCTCAGAGATTTTGGTCCATATTGACATGATGGCATCACACAGTTGCCGCAGATTTGTCGGCTGCACATCCATGATGCGAATCTCCCGTTCCACCACATCCCAAAGATGCTCTATTGGATTGAGATCTGGTGACTGTGGAGGCCATTTGAGTACAGTATACTCATTGTCATGTTCAAGAAACCAGTCTGAGATGATTCCAGCTTTATCCTGCTGAAAGTAGCCATCAGATGTTGGGTACATTGTGGTCATAAAGGGATGGACATGGTCAGCAACAATACTCAGGTAGGCTGTGGCGTTGCAATGATGCTCAATTGGTACCAAGGGGCCCAAAGAGTGCCAAGAAAATATTCCCCACACCATGACACCACCACCACCAGCCTGAACCGTTGAAACAAGGCAGGATGGATCCATGCTTTCATGTTGTTGACGCCAAATTCTGACCCTACCATCCGAATGTCACAGCAGAAATCGAGACTCATCAGACCAGGCAACATTTTTCCAATCTTCTACTGTCCAATTTCGATGAGCTTGTGCAAATTGTAGCCTCAGTTTCCTGTTCTTAGCTGAAAGGAGTGGCACCCAGTGTGGTCTTCTGCTGCTGTAGCCCATCTGCCTCAAAGTTCGACGTACTGTGCGTTCAGAGATGCTCTTCTGCCTACCTTGGTTGTAACGGGTGGCGATTTGAGTCACTGTTGCCTTTCTATCAGCTCGAACCAGTCTGCCCATTCTCCTCTGACCTCTGGCATCAACAAGGCATTTCCGCCCACAGAACTGCCGCTCACTGGATGTTTTTTCTTTTTCGGACCATTCTCTGTAAACCCTAGAGATGGTTGTGCGTGAAAATCCCAGTAGATCAGCAGTTTCTGAAATACTCAGACCAGCCCTTCTGGCACCAACAACCATGCCACGTTCAAGGGCACTCAAATCACCTTTCTTCCCCATACTGATGCTCGGTTTGAACTGCAGGAGATTGTCTTGACCATGTCTACATGCCTAAATGCACTGAGTTGCTGCCATGTGATTGGCTGATTAGAAATTAAGTGTTAACGAGCAGTTGGACAGGTGTACCTAATAAAGTGGCCGGTGAGTTTATGTGTTTAAGGTTCAGCCTTTGTCACACATTTTTTCCATTTACTTTAATCATGCATGGTGTATCCGCCTCTGGTTAGTCCCATGTTATTTGCAATTTTATACCATGAATGAAAAGCTGAAGGTTTGAAAGCATAGGTCTAGTCCTGTGGGGCTATCATGTGTTTACAGCAGTTTATATGTATATAAAATAAAGCTTTACATTTTAACGGAAGTACAGCAGCATTGATTACACATATGAGGGAGTGGTAAAGTTTGAGTATGTAAAATAATAAGAATGGATTTCTGTAGTGTAGTTCTGCATAGAATTAAGACATGATAGAAGATGGCATCAGTGGTGTTCTGTGATTTAGGATCAATGATCATTAGAGCAGAGGGACTTACAGTTCTCTTTCACACAGCAGCCAACAGAAATCTCTCTTGGGTTATAGTCACAAGGCACATATTGCATAGACATTTTATTCAAGGAACAGTTGGGGGTCCCAGCTCACAGACTCAATGACATCTATTATGTTTCGTCTGGAGAACATGTTAGGACATGTAGAAAGGGGATTTTATCTGCTTTTCTCTCTGCATTTATTCATGATGTATTTGTGCTTCATGTTTTATATGAAGATGACACACTGACACATTTATTTCAGCATACTCATCATGGATTCTTGAGGAAGCTGTATAAAACTCAGAGAAGTCTGTGAGAATGCAAAAAATCCTGTGCCGCACAGATTACCCACAAGTGTCATGAGCATTTGGTCTATGCTAGTGAAATCATTGTCAGCCATGCATTTTTTTTGAGGATCCTCAAAAGCAGATGACATATGGCTCAGAAACCAATTGCATAGAATAGTTTTCACAATGGGACTTCAGGAGTTCATGATTTGTGACTTTTACATTCAGGCCAAGTTTTGGTGCAAATTGACACCAGTCCCTTCCTGACTGATTCTGCGACTTTTGATGTTTTTTTTTTAACTTTTCATGCAACTGTCACAAACAACCCACAAAGCATAAAATACTGTCCGCAGATTTATCAAAAGCGTACGTCGCGCATCCGGTGGCGGTGCACGGAGAGGGCTCAGGGGCTGATCGGTGTTATCCCTCGACATGGCAGCCTTGAATGAGGAGGAAAGTCCCCATATACTGCCATACTGTGCAATGCTTTGTGCCATATTTTTCAAGTGTTCTAGGTTCTTTCCAGTCACATTTACAATACACTTTTTCCAATGTCCAGTTCTGAAAGCCGTAACTATTTAAGTTTTTCCTTCAATGTTGTTTGTGGTTGGCATGTTTTTGGGGGGGTTGAGATGCCTTTAATTTTTTTAAATTATAAAGTTGTCCTGGATTGGATGAAAAAAAACCCCAATATATTATCTGCCGAAGGCATCTTATGTTCTTCCTTTTTGTCATCTTTCCTTCCATCCTAGTGCCTTCTAATCTCCCTTTGTGGTCCAACACAGTATTTTGCCCCTTGTATCCCCCAAATAAAGCAAATTTGAAGCTCCCACGTAGTAAAATGATCACATTGTGGCTCTCACACAGTAAAATGCCTTCACTGTTTGCTCACAAAGTAAAATGCACCTCACTGTGGGCACCAAACTGTAAAATGCCCCCTTTGTGACCAATAGAAACTAAAACTACTGTATACCTCCTTTGTAGTAAAATCCCAGATACTATTCACATATAAGCCTTATATAGTTTACTACCTTATATACTCGAGTATAAGCCTAGTTTTTCAGCACAAAAATATGTGCTGAAACCCCAAACTCGGCTTATACTCGAGTAAACAAAATGAAGGTTTTACCAGGTTTTTGTGGTAAAATTAGGGGCCTCGACTTATACTTGGGTCGGCTTATACTCGAGTATATATACGGTATATATTTTAAATTATTTTAAAAATAGAAACGCCCAACAGTATACCAGCAATAAAATGATTCATCTATTTAGCATTTTGTACTTAGCGACACATCCACTTTTGATACAGTATATGATGACCTATACTAGAAATCTGCAGAGTCAGGGTTTAGTAATCTCATGATTCCAGCTGGGAGCCTGGGTGCTGAAGATGATGATGATCAGAGAACTTCTGAACAAGTCTGTACAAAAGCCACAGACACAAATGGTTGACCTGAAAAAGTCCTGTGAACTCTGTCAGAGTTAAATGCATGACCTGGCAGTTTCACTTCATTTCATATCATGCTGTACATTTCAGACTGGTTCATATATTTGCCTTTGTCCAAAATATTTACTAACACAAATAAGTATCTAAAAAGTTGAAAATATTTAGATTAACATAATATAAACATTTAAATATGATGGAATTTGCAGTATGTTGTATTCAGTAATTTCTTAATTGCATCTATTTATGACAAATCCCAATGAAATCCAACATATAGACAGAAGAGATCAAGAGACAGAATATGTACATTACATATATGATAGAAGTTACAATACACCAGAAGATGAAATATCATTATCTAGATGTCTATGTTTAGTTAACTCTCAACATTTTTTCTCCTATAAAAATAATTGACTGGCAGGTTGAGCCTGAGCACTGCCACTCCATTCACTATCTGTGGCACTAAAGGGACTAGTCAAGTACTGCACTCCATTACCACTAGCAGTGCCATAGCAATGAATAGAGCAGCAACCTGCTACTGTATTAACCTTGGGGTGTAACGCATCCCTATTCCCATGATTGGTGGAACTCTCACGACTCAGCAAGTTGACTTGCATACCCCTTTAAAGAAACCACAGTTTTGCCTATCCATCTCTGGAGAGCTACCTATTTTTTTTTATTTTTGTAATGTATTGTATGTAATTGTCTAAAATCTCTACTATTTGTGTGGTTGGAGCAGCAATGTATGGCAGTAATTGTATGAGTGCTATATATGGAGCTAGTGATATGGGCACCCTGAAATCTATAATGAAAATACTTTAGAAGCAACAGTAAGGTCCAGACCAATAGTTTCTTAGAGTCGTCCAGTACCCTTATATAGTGCCCATACTGATGATGCCATATAGGACCCCCCTCACAACATGAAATGAATTGATATGGGAACTCCAGACAAATTATTGATTTGGGTTGTAAGACATAATTATTCAGGGTCCCATGGGGCTGCAATTGTTCAGTATAACTGGTCAGCGCTGTGTGGTTATTGTTGCTGTGGGTGCTATGTGGCATGATCAGTATGGGCAGTACTGGCATTACAGTATGTCATAGATGCTACATGCCGCCCCTGTTACCTGATGCCCCCGCCCGGGGGAGGTCTCGCCCAGGGCCGGCGCTGCAGGTTGGCTTTTGTGGCAGCCGGGATACTTCCGGGGGGCGGTAATTGGGAGCTGCTGTCATGTAATGCAGAGGCTGCCAGGCTGCACTGACTGAACCGGTCTGATGATACTCCGGGAGGAGGAGGAGGAGGGAGGGAGCCATTGTGCGAGCTGCCAGCTGTGGACGTGAGCGACACTCCGAGTCTCCCGGCCGCAGCCACTATTAGGAGACAGCGAGAGACGCCACATTTTCTGCGGGATCACGTGTGTCCAGTGCTATTATGTGGGCACAGGCGGCTCCCTGTCTGTAGTGCCCGGGAGGAGCCGCTGCCGCAGTGTTATTCCTGTGCTGGGCACGGATCACCTGCCCCGCCATCCACCTGGGCTACAGCGGGGAGGAGACCCATGCGGCTGCTGGAGACTCCCGGCGCTCACTGACACCTCTGACCGCAGCTGGATGGTTGCCCCCGCTGCCCCGGGAAGGAGGCGGCATCATGACCACACACCGAGATCCTGAATCCGGGTGGATGAGGCAGCCAGAGGCCGAGGAGAATGGCTCCGTGCTGCCGGCCTCCTGCACCGCTGTGCCCGCAGCAGAAGACGTGCCCGCTCCCCCCGCATCCCCGGCACAGCAGGGCGCCCGCGACAGCCACCTGCTGCTGGACTATGACGGCTCCGTGCTGCCCTTCCTGGGCGGCCTGGGCACCTTCCAGAGGCGGCTGGTGCTGCTCACCTGGATCCCCGCGTTATTCCTCGCCTTCAGCCAGTTCTCGGACTTCTTCATGCTGGACCAACCGGACAAGTGGTGCAAGACGAACAGCAGCCCCCCCCTGAGGAAGAGCCCCCTGCACCTGGGCAATGACAGCACCCCGGCCCCAGAGGTGATGCTCCTACTGCCACCCCCGCAGCTGCCCACCACCCCCTCCCCTGGCATGGCCTTCTCCAGCCACACCAACGATTCATGCCTGTGCCACGAGTGGAACTACCAGATCCATGCCGGGCTCGTCCAGAACGTGGTCAGCAAGGTAAGACCTGGCAGTGCTGCTGCTGCTGCTGAGAATTGTCCTGCTGCTTCTCTAAGACTTTTATGTCTCAAACCTGACGCAGAATCAGGGCATAAGAAAGTCTCAGTCTGGATGACTATCTGCCCTAGAGTCTGGTCTGACAGTTGCAGAATATGTACCCAGCACTAGGCATAGGGGGCTCTCTGGGCACACGCCACACCAAGTTTTCCTACATAACTTCATGTAATGTCTTAGTGTATCTATAAGTCAGTGATGGCTAACCTATGGCACGGGTGCCAGAGGTGGCACTCGGAGCCCTTTCTGTGGGCACCCAGGCCATCACCAGAGATGACTCCAGGTATCTTCCTGCAGTCCCAGACAGCCCAGGACTTGCTGTGCACAGTGCTATTTTAAAGTGACAGGACTACCTGGGACTATTTTCTGCTTTATTGGTGTCCTGGTGCTGGTATCAATGAAAACTGTGACAGAGAAGGGAGTATAAATCACAAATAAAATTTCTGTGTTGGCACTTTGCAATAAATAAGCAGGTCTTTGTTGTAGTTTGGGCACTCAGTCTCTAAAAGGTTCGCCATCACTGCTATAAGTGGTTTCTGCTGATTCCAAGAAGGAACAGACTCCCTTGGGGGCAGTCATGGTGGCAAAGTGGCTACTATTCCCTAAAAATACAGTAAATGGTGACTCTCTCTTGTAATAATTGGGGCCATCACTGGACAGACCCCACTCAGGTCACTACATAGGTCCCTTAGTCCTGAATGACAAATCTGCCAGACCATTCAGTGATGTCAGCACACTTTGCCACTTGGGGCTTTATAGGAATTTTGGGAGTTGACAATTTATTTTACTGGAGAACTTTTGTACCTTTTGGAGAATCTTTGAATTTCGGATGAGGGATGCTTTTCCGTATAAATAAATGTATTGCACCTGTCGTTGAATGAGCACTGGGAGAATAGAGAGAATTACTCATTAAAGGTAACAGTTTTATGACCTGGATGAATGCTGCCCTCATGGAAAGGGAACTATTCCCGGAATGCGGACACATCACCTCATGTGCAGGTACCTGGAGAGTGTGTGGAGTACATGAGCTCTCGGTAGTAGAGGGCATGTGTATGATGCTCCAGTTACCCACAGAATCTTCAGCAGATTCCCAGTTATAGGTTTCTGCCAAGAAGCACCTCAAGCCCATTACTCTTGTTAGGAAGGGCTGCTAGAATATCTCTCAGTCCTGCCAGGGATGACGGGTAAGCTCTTTCCCAATGACCAAAATTTACCGTCTAGTTGTTCATTAGGACACCTGCTGGAGATCCTGGAATGATGGGCTCCCGTTAGGTGGTTCCTATACAATTGTGGGTCATATCCTGAAGTGTGTTGAATCATGTGATTAGGAAATTGATATCTGATGTAACTGACTTATATGGAATTTCCATAGAATCGTGATACATGTAAGCACAAGCATCATAACTGCCATGGATATTGGTCACTATGTGGGGAAAATATCCTGTGTTGGATATGACTGTATTTATTTACACCCATTATCCCCCACTAACCTACCTGAACAAGCCTGGATTACATGTTCATGGATTTTTCCCAGTCCCATTCACTTGCATACAAAGTTGCAGAAATTTTAAAGTTTTCAAGCATTAGAATGTTAAGCCTACAGGAAAATGCAAACATTGGGTAACCCAGTGGGAACCAGTGGCTGCAAATTTATGGATTTGACCAAAACATTGAATTGGCAATGGCCACCATGAGTAAACGGGACTGCAGAGACCAGTGGTCTAAAATAACACCTGTTAGATCCTAATGATACACTTTCTCTTACGCACCATAGACCATATGTTCACGAATGTATGCCTCTTCCACTATATAAACAGCATGCATTATGCATTATACATATGTACAACCTAAGGATCAATTTACATTACTTTCACACTATTTTTTCAGTGTCCACTTGCCATATGTTCTTGGAAAGTCCCTGGCACATACTCTTCCCTTCTTCAGTTGTCTCCTTTTTGGCCAGTTTCGATAAATATTATTTTAAATATTTTTTTGCAAACCAGGTAATTTTATTTATAATATTTTTGATTTATTTTGTACAGGTTGCTGGATGTGTTATTTGATTTATTCATTGGGAATCGGGACACCATTATATATCCACAATATATATGTTGTATAGTGGTATCAATTGACCGTTAAATAACCTGTGTGATGTACAGTATGCTTTCAATACTGAAAGTAGCTGGCTTCACATGCTTTGCTGGTATCTCTAGTATACTGTTTGTGTTACTTTACTTTAAACTTTTAACGAAGTCCCTGTTAATTGGAATCCTCCACTGCTGTGAAAAGTATACATTGCACTCTTAACATTGTCACTGCATCTATTTAAAGGGCCGCTCTATTCAGGAAGCACCCTTTCATGTAGCATCTTATTTAGCATTAAGGTGATTGCTAGAAGTATGACTCTGCTTGCATGACAGACAACCAGCTGTGATCACAGGGAGAACTACTTCCCCTCTACCTTTCAGATCTAGTAGTTCACAGTATCTATTGAATTCAATGTCTACCCATGTGATGTTGTGCAGGGAACCATCAAAATAAAGTATGATAAACCAGAAACATTTATTCATAAATCCAGGCACTGTGACTGTGGTAATCTTTTTGTATTTGTTTCCCATGGATCCATGTTATCCATCTTTCTAAAATCTACTTTTAAAATTATTCTAATGAACCTGGAGGGCTCCTGTGGGTGTTTACGAGAGCCCTGCTGTGCCACAGCTTCACAGGCTATTAGACCCTCCCCCTCTGCTCCCTTAGGGAATAGGGAATAGTTAACAGACTTGGATATCTTAGATTTCATCAAGATTAGGCTTCATCTACCTAAACCTGCTATATAACAGAGGAAGAATGGCCCGAAATGGCCCATCTTGTTGCCTGTTAACAAAAAAATATAGATTTTCTGAATTTTTTAGGGCTTTAATTTATCAGAAATGATTGTTTCTAATTTAGTTCATAAAAATGTATTATCTTATTTCCTGACTGTAGTTTTCAAAGTGAGGGTAATAGAAGTACCGGTAATAGATGACACTCAGGTTCTCATGTTTCCAAATATGTGTGTGCCTTTTTTCCACCTATGATAAAGAAGATACCTAAGGCTATAATCATTCTATCTTTTCTGGATGGAGAAGGTATAATCGCAATGGTTTTTTTTTTTTTTTCTGTGGACAACGAGGGTTAAGTGTAAAGCGTGAAACAAGTGATCGGAGAGGGCAATGGTGGACAATTGCAGGCACATTTTTGAAGAGACAGCAAAGCATTAGTTATTAATCAATAATGGGGAGTAAAGCATAAGAGGCAGCAATAGTTGAGCCCCCCTTCCTTGCGGTGGTATTTGGTAAGGTTTATCTGTTTATGCCAGCAACTTGTTATCTACTGCAGTGAAGACCACCACTCCTAGCCATCTGTATGAAACTCTACAAACACAGGTGTAGCTGCATGAGGCAAGCATTGGAGACAATGGGGAATATTTTATAACAAAAAGCCCTTAAATGATCACAAATCCTGGTGGAACGTGATTATTTCCCATGTTCAGCCATCTCCATCACAAGAGGTTGTGGAGGTGTGCAGTCGGTGACAGATTGGTCCAGCATGGGACATCCAGACCCACACATGCACACTAGCTATAACCTGCGCCCCTCAGGCCTGAATAGGTGCAAGTTAAACACATTTCTAAGATAAGCCCTGTGATGGGTGCATCTGCCCTCTGGAGGTCGGGACCTCCTCAAATTTCTGGCATGCTGGAGGGGCGGAGGGAATGCGCCAGCGTATGATAAATAACACTCTGTAATTTTTTTTAGTTGGGCAGATTTTGGTTGCTGCATGTAGCCATTTATATTGGTCAGCTTTGTCAGGGGACATTTTCCTGTTATGTTAAACTGTTACATTGTATTTGGCAGTTTTTATTATGTGTTACTATTGAAACCTATTGATTTTTCTATTTCTTTTTCCCTTGTTAAATGATCACTCAGTAAATTCCTCTTTACATATATAAGTGAAGCTTTCCCATAGCTGTTTGGGATAAGATGGTAATGTGTTTGGCAGAAGCTGAAGTCGCAGTTACTGACTACAGTTGGCATCTGTAATGAACAGATTTGTGTAGAAGCCTCATATATGTA
The DNA here is from genome assembly GCF_040894005.1 of Engystomops pustulosus. Lineage (NCBI taxonomy): Eukaryota > Metazoa > Chordata > Amphibia > Anura > Leptodactylidae > Engystomops > Engystomops pustulosus. Next base: position 82,653,874 of record NC_092415.1, on the reverse strand, counting down.
AATTTGCTCATTTGTTGCAGTTGACTCGCTGCTTTGGTCCTCTCGGGGGGATGGAAGCTTTTGATTTATGAGGTTGGTTGGAAACAAAATTATCATTTGACTTTCTAGAACTTAAATAACATTATACATTTTTCAACCTTTAAATTAAAAAAAGTAAATTAATGGCCCTTTCTTCACGTAGTTAATAGCAGATTACATTCTGTTGCAAGGATAGTTCGCTAGACTATGCTATATGCTTCCCTTAAACAATTGTAATCTGTGCTCCCAGGGACCTGTAGTAATAAGTATAATTCATGTTGTTAAAGACTGGAACCTTGGAGAGCAAGAGTAAGAGCAAGTACGGTATATAGTGGTTCTACTACTAGCACATATTAACATAATCTAACTAGTAAGTAGAAGTCGTGTGTATGCCAAGAGTTCTAAAAAAACGGTTACATGTATGGGGTTTGTCACATTAACAGGGTCATGCACATAGATTATTGATTTTAGCAGGATCATGCTGTCTACATACCAGGACCCCCTCTATTGCATATAGCCATCTTTTTTGTATGTACTCTCTTGGAATTTACAAGCTCAGATACTTGCTCTTTTCTTGTGTAATAAAATGTCTCAATTTTTTTTGAGGCATCGATTTATGGAATGTATAAATACAGGCGGTCCCCTACTTAAGGACACCCGACTTACAGACAACCCATAGTTACAGACAGACCCCTCTGACCTCTGGTTAAGCTCTCTGAATGCTTTACTATAATCCTAGATTGCAATAATCAGCTGTAAGGTGTCTGTAATGAAGCTTTATTGATAATCCTTGGTCCCATTACAGCAAAAAAAATTTTCACTCCAATTGTCACTGGGGCCAAATTTTTTTTTATCTGGATCTACAATTCTAAAATATACAGTTTCGACTTACATACAAATTAAACTTGAGAACAAACCTCCGGACCCAATCTTGTACGTAACACGGGGACTGCCTGTATTCTGAAATTACACAAAGGTGGCTACATTTATATTAATACATGTTGATGAATATCTTTTGTTTTCACAATGTAACATCTTCAGTGTAATCTTTGGTCTTTTAAACCCAAGTTTGACAACTCAACACACTGCCAGTAAGGTGACAGAGGTTAGTATCCCTTTTCATTTATGGAGGGCCTAAAATTCAATTCTCCTTCTTTTCTTACTAAAATAGTTTTCTTCTTGTCAAGGTTTGGCATTTTTTTCCACTTTTTAAAGATATAGGAGTATTCCATGCCTGTTATATTCTGTTCTCTCATATGTCTTCCTGATGAATAATCTTTGTACCTTAGTTTAGGGTTGACCATAGTTTAAGGTTGCTCTGAAGTATTCTGCTCAATATGGTTTCAGTTTACAGATCGCCTTTGAACTAGGGTTCTTTACATGGGGCTGTTCTAATTGCTTTAATGCATTTTGTCGTAAGCTGTCATACATTGACAAATATTATAGCATTTTAAGGAAATTCTTTTTTTTTACTGCCAAAAAACATGTCCCTTGTGGTAAACCCTATAAAAAATGTTCTATACGCATCCAAAAAAGCATTCTAAATACCAGATGAATAAATAAAGCATTGGGTCTTCCTGTAACGAAACATCTCATGCCCTGTACAGTTGACAACATTTTTTTTTTTTTAATTTAGATCTAGGAAACGGATGAGCACAAAATAAAAAAAAAAAGAGAAATAGTTTTTGTTTTGTTATTGAACAAACCTAAAATAACATATAAATGTTCATGAAATTGCATCAGCCAATAGAGTACATTAAACATGATTGGTATATAGCGAAAACCACAGAAAGGGTTCACTCCAATTTTAAAAAGTAGAAAAAATACAGCAACTGAAATATCTTCAGGACTCTGATATAAATGATGCACTTCTTATATTTGTTATCCTTGACCTTCTCCCTTATAAAATTAACTTTGAAAATTATGCGAACGAGTCAGAAAGGCTACTGGGAGAGCCCCTCCCATCTTAATTCGTCCCACAACGTGCCTTGTGGGGTCAGATCCTTGTCTCAATCACTATTAATTTTTGTGTTATTGACTTATACTTGTCAGATGTATTATTATTCATATGTTCATTTACATATTGTGCTCACTACTACCCAGGATACTAACTGCCAATATATAAGAATAATTATTGTATTTTGTTAATTTTTAACTCGTCACAAGGTGCATAGTCATATCTTTCACATTTGTTGGACCTGTAATATGCACGTGATTGCACATGACATAAAAACTTGGGTGTGGCCCTTAGGTAAGCTTCTCGCTGCAGATTTCTGGTTAGTGTTTTGCACCAGTATTTGCGAACTAAAATTAAATATAGATTGTAAACAAAATAGATGTATAAATATTTTCTGGTCTTGGCTTACAAATACTGTTGTGGGAAGCTTCTGAGATTCCCTGCATTAGAGCATTATCTACTGGCTCAAATATTTGTGTGTGTCAATACCCTTTTACATTAAGATGAATGTAATTCTGATTTGTTATAGGTCTATAATTAGCTTGAGTAAAATTGCTGAATTTAGGTGCTTTGTGAAGGACACAGAAATAATCAAAAATTCTTTAGAAATATGTTAGGGTTACCTAACCTTTTACCACTGGAGAGCTTTCGGAGGTTCTGCCTCAGAGTCTCCGAAACGTCAAAGGGCTGATGGGTTGTCTATTAAGATTTTCCTACAATCCCAAAAGAGTTGCCCAATCTGGGCCTATAGCATGGAGGGTTACAAGAGTTGTGTTATAAAGCAGCCATTATGTCATTTTAAAGCAGAATAAAGACCCCTTGAAGTGTGGATCTTGCAGACCCATCTCCCTTTTTCAATATGGACTGTAAACTGTTTTCCAAATCATTTCAGATCAAATAGGCTCCATACCCAGTAGAAATAACTTTGAAAATCTTGGGAGAGCACAGACTGTGACAGAGAGTTTTGGCTAGAGGTAGTTTTTGCTCATGTGCTAGCCACTGTTTCAACGGTTAGTGCAAGATCCAATGTATTTCAATGGTCGCACATATGGCCATTTTTCTCTGGCTGCAAATGATAGATCGGTCCCGTTCTTGCCCTTGTTTGCAGCTCAGGCAGTTCTCTTCTACTGTCTTTCTCATGTGAGCGGACTTCAAACACCAATAACACATACGCTGCAAACTACCCACAACTGACAACTGTGAAAAAGGACAAATGTTCATAAAAACACTATTGTTGAGCTTTGATAACTGTTTAGAACTGTTTATCCTGTTTATCCAATGTTCAGTCGGACCTGAGCTGCTTGATGCTTTGGTTCTCAGCAAAAATACAATCATTGCTTAGCTGACAAGGTATGGGAATGAGTTGTGCCATGTGCTATTTATAGCCTTGCAGTAAAATTTAAGGTAAAGATCTATTTTATTGCATAAATCTTTTATTTTTGTTACTAGCCAGAATTAGTCCAATACTTGTAACAGTTTAACATGTTGTCAGTGCAGAATGTATGTCCTGGAACTTCTCCCAGCCACTGCACTTTCATTCTTATTTACACACATTTGTCATGTTCTCGGTTGTCCTGCCCCTTATCCTCATAACAACCACTGCTGTTTACCGTCCCCGCCTAGCTGCAGACAGGTGTGGGAAGCTCATGTATGACTTTTCACTTTTCCTACTTGAGCATGGTGACAAGACGTCCCAGTTTCTGAACTGGATATCTAGCACTTTACACTTAACTCTCTCAATAGTTCTTTTTCCGCAGTGTTGCCAAAATACTATATACGACAAAATAATGAAAAACTCCAAACATTATAATATGCAAACTTTAGGTTTGCATATTTGGGCTTATTTACAATATAGTGTCCACTATGCAGCAAGAAGCAATATGTCAGTGGTTTGTTAATTGTCTTTTGCTCTCAAATGGAATACAAATAAATATGCCATATAATTGTCATACTGTGTGTTGCATAGAGGAATTGAACATTGCTAAACTCACACTTCTTTCTGGAGGAATCTTTCCCTTCTAATCACCATGGACAATTGGCACAATTTAGGGAAAACGCTACTCTTGTGAGGTTTTTTTTTTATCAGTATAGGATACCTTTTTTTTTAATTCCGAACACTGATAAACTTCAAAGTGAAAGTAAAACGGGAAAATAAAGATCCATATATCACTGATGTGGTCTTAACAGGTAATCAATTAGATAAACATTATTCTAGATAAAATAGCAGGTGAACTGTGTAGAGTCAAATACTGCTTTCACAGGAATTAAGAGGGTTAATAAGCAGCAGCTGCTTATCAAATGCTCTGGATTAACTGAACCTCAGCAAGTGGGACAACTTCTATCTAAGCAGAAGTTCTGTCAGTTTGCTGGTCTATAACTTTCAGCAATGATCTTAAGGAAGCAATTGTTGCCCACGGGAAGAGTTGAGGCTGGTTCACACCTCCCTTATTTCATCAGTTTTTTTTGCATCAGTTATTGTGAGTCAAGACCAGGTGTAGTTAAACACACAGAACAGGTCCAAAATATTTCCATCTCTTATCTCGGTGTAGTCTCCACGACTGGTTTTGGCTCACAATAGCTGATATTATAAGCTGAAGAAATAATGGAAGCGTCCACTGGACCTAAGAAGGCCATTGCCAAACTATTTTAATTTGTTATTCTACAGTAAATAATAGATTATGCAAACATGGAAAACATTCAAGACAGTTTAGAATATTCACCTCAAGGTCAGACTGCACAATGCTCAGAGTATTTCAAAAACACCTAGAGCTATATCTCCTGCTCTACAGTTCTATGGTTGTCAAAAAAAATGTTCAAGTTCATGACGCTACAGTAAAAAAGACTGAACAAGTTTGGCTTGTTTGGAGAAGGGTTGCTTGGAGAAATCCTCTTCTTTATCAAAAGAATATAGACGCAGGTCTGCAAAGATGCATGTAAACAAAGCACTTCTGGAACATTGTCCTTTTTTAACAGACCTAGACCGAAGTAGACAAGTCTGGTAATTGTCATGTTACTTGAAAACGAAATAAAGTAAATTGCCACAAACACCTCATACCAACTGTAAAGTACAGTGAGGGAGGGGAGATGATTTGGGCTTGCTCTGCATGGGACTTTATCCTGTTGTATGGCTCAGTCAATGGCAAGGGTCCTAAGCGCACCAGCACATTTGCAATAGAATGGCTGGAAAAGAATCAAAGTCTAGACATCGACTGAATTGAAAAGTGGTGGTGAATGAATGAATGGCCACAAATCTCAGTGAAATGAAACAACATTGTCAAGAATAGTGGTCTGAGATTCCTCCCGGAAGATGTGAGCGACTAATTCAGCTTCAAAAGGCAATTACTTTATGGTAATTCTATAAACTATTGTGGTGTACTGAGGGGAGGTATTTATTATGGTTCATATGATAGATTTCTGTGGTACATGCATTCGTGGCACACAGGCAGGGATTGCAACCTTTTTTTCCCTTATGTCCCCCATGACGGCCCCACCTGGAGGATGACCCCTTGACCTCTGTGGGGACAGGAAGCCGAGAAGGTTAAAAGCCCCACCCCTGCATCCATACTCCAGTGTCTTCCTGTCCCCACACAGGGCAGGGAGCAGAGAGAGGTCTCTCCTCACGTTCCTCCTCTGGGGGGAGCTGAAGGGACTGTTGCGCCGGCTCTATCCCCGACTCCGATGAGTTCCAGGGTACCCGGAAGCCAGGCAGCACGATCGAGACTCCGGTCACTTGCCCCGGCGGTGTTGACAGGAGTCGCACCGGAAATGACGCTCCCCGCTGGTCACGTGCTCCACGTGGTGACGACTTCCGGTCGCACCGGAAGTGACGCACCGCTACTCCGATGAGGGCGATAAGTTCAAAAACAGACCGCAGGTAGTCACTCTGCATCTGAGGTCTACTGAGCAGCGATCGCTTGCTCAAGGAGCCGGACTAAGGAATCGATCCCCAACCTGCAGTGCAAGGTATTTGGGCATATTGATAATTCAGCGGGGTAAGCCTTGATATTTACCTTCTTGTGTTATATGTGTAGGTCTTATGGAGGTTTCTGTCTTTCCCTGTGACATCCTTTCCATGGAGACTTCTATGTCAGAACCCCTATTCACGGCTCCTGTAAGTGCCCATGTGTATTAGGGGTAGGGGATATATATATATATATATATATATATATATATATATATAAGTTAGGAGCAAGGAGCTCCCTAAAGAATCTGAGAAGAAAAAGTCCTCTTCTCGTAAATGTAATATGTGCTATGCAAAGCTCATTCCAGCCTATAAGAAGCCTGTGTGTAAAGACTGTCTAGATAATCTCTTGAAAGAAGAGAGATCAGGATTTATGGACGAAATACGTTCCTTTATTAAAGGGGAAGTACAGACGTCAGTTGCCACCTCTATAGCTTCTCTCCACTCCCAGGGTCCGCCACCTAAGAGACCTTTGATGTGCGAATCTGAACCTGAGTCAGATGGGGAGTCATCCCTTAGAGATTCATTAGAATTGGATCCTCCTACCTCTATCTGGATTCCATTTTAGAGGAAGAGCTACCTTTTTTCTTCTGAGGACTTGGATCAACTATTAAAGACTATTCGTGATACTTTAAAAATTGACGAGGTAGAAGAATCTAAGTCTATCCAAGACGAACTGTTTGGTATTCTCAGAGCTCCAAAAAGAAGAGTGTTTCCTATTAATAACACCCTTAAGCAGCTAATTCAAGAGGAATGGAGGGATCCAGAAAGGAAGGTGTCAGTTTCTAAGGAGTTCAGAAACCGTCTTCGGTTTGATGAAGGGGAAACAAGGTTCTGGAATACGTCACCTAAAGTGGATATCCAAGTTACCAAATTAACAAAGCGCACAGACTTGCCCTTTGAGGATTCTATTCAACTAAAGGATCCAATGGATAGAAAAGCGGACAGCCTGCTCAAGAAAGTCTGGGAGTCCACCATGCTGAATTTAAAAGCAAACGTAGCTACAACATCTATAGCACGAACCATGTACTTCTGGTTGTCTGAACTAGAGAATCGCATTAAAAGTGGAACCCCTAGAGAACTTCTCCTGGACACACTACCTACCCTAAAATCAGCAACTGCCTTCATTGCTGACGTTTCAGGGGAATCGGTGAGATTTTCGGCCAAAGAAAGCGCCTTATCAGTGGCCGCTAGACGTTGCCTATAGTTAAGACAATAGGGAGGTGATGTAAGATCAAAATCTTTAAGTTATGTAGCATCCCCTTTGAAGGCGAGTTTGTATTTGGACCTGAACTGGATTCTATCCTAGAAAAGGCAGCGGATAAGAAGGGCTTTCCGGATATCAAAAATGTACCTAAAAATACAGCCCTTTCAAGATGATAAAGATCGGAGAAGTTCTTACAGGGGAAAAGGAAAGCAGGGCCGCTGGAGTTATCCAAAGGGTGGAAGAGGTAGAGGCTTCCTTCTCAGCTCAATACTGCACCCTTCAGGAAACAATGACACCAGGGTAGGAGGAAGGCTTCTTCGGTTTTATGCTCAGTGGTCCAGCATAACATCAAACCCGTGGATCCTGGACATAATAAGAAGAGGATACAAATTAGAACTCACCTCCCTTCCTCCATGCAAATTCATCCAGACCAATCTGCCCTCCCAGGAGACGTCAGTATTGATATTTCAAGAAGTTCAAAAACTCCTTCTGCTGGACGTAATTTCCCCGGTTCCCAAAGAAAGATGGGGGAATGGCCACTTCTCTCCTTTTCTTCTTATCCAGAAGCCCAACGGGATGCACAGAATGATTTGCAACCTCAGACAGCTAAACCTACATCTTCAGTACCGCAGATTCAAGATGGAGTCAGTAAGATCAGCAACAACTCTAATCCATCAGGTAGCTTATATGTGCTCAATCGACTTAAAAGATGCGTACTACCACATGCCGATTTATCTGTCTTCACAGAAGTTTCTGAGGTTTGCGATTCTCTCACCGGAAGGGGAACATCTCTGCTTTCAGTACAAGGCCCTTCCATTCGGAATATCATCTGCCCCGAGAATCTTTTCCAAGATAATTATAGAAATGATTGCATTCTTGAGAACCCAGCAGGTCCTAGTAGTTCCTTATCTGGATGATTTACTTATTATAGCAAAGACACAGAAGGAGCTGATTCTTCACAGGAATTTGACAATCCAGACATTGCAGAGACTGGGCTGGATTATAAATTGGGAGAAGTCCTCTCTGGATCCAGGCATAAGCATCGTTTTCCTGGGGATACTCCTGGATTCCATTAATCAGAGATCCTTTCTTCCAGAAGAAAAGAAAGAACGCCTCATGCTTCAGGTAAAAGAATTAATGAGGAAACAAAGATGCTCAATAAGAGAGGCCATGAGACTTCTGGGGCAACTCACAACATGTATCCAATGTGTCCAGTGGGCAAAGAATCATACAAGGGTAGTACAAGGCTGAATCCTCCAGGCTTGGGACAGAGACCATCTGCACTTAGACTATTCCATCAGCATATCCCCAGCAGTCAGAACAGCTCTATCTTGGTGGATCAACCCAGCTCACCTAAAGAAAGGGATTCCATGGCATCCTTGGCCACTTGCTATAGTTCAGACCGATGCAAGCAAGAAGGGCTGGGGAGCAAATGTGGCAGGCGCCTACTTTCAGGGGAATTGGCCTTCTTACATTCAGAAGATATCCTCGAATTATCGAGAATTAAGAGCAGTCCTGGAAGGCATGAAGGTGGCAAGTCATTTACTAAAGGGCCTTCATGTGAAGATCCTATCTCCAACATCAAGGAGGAACAAGATCCCCAGATCTTATGGACCTCTCGGCAGAAATCTTCTATTGGGCGGAATTAAACATAGCTTCTTTATCCGCAGTCCATCTAAGGGGCAAAGACAATCTGATCGCGGATTTTCGGAACAGAAGGAAGGTGGATCAGAACGAGTGGTGCCTGAATCAAGAAGTGTTCTGCCATCTGACCCAAATGTGGGGAGTGCCAGTAGTGGACCTCTTCGCCACCAGAGAAAACTCAAAAGCGAAGTATTTTTACTCTCTGACTCATACAGAGGCACTCTCCCAGATGGATGCGTTCAGCCACAGGTGGGATGCACACCTATCCTACGCATTTCCCCCTCTGCCAGTCATAGCCAGAGTTATACAGAAAATTCAGAGGGACAGAGCCAGAACGATCCTGATTGTCCCCTTCTGGCACAAAAAGAGCTGGTTTCCTCTTTTGAAGAAGATGGCTCTGGCAGAACTCATTCTGCTACCCGACCGAAGAGACCTTTTATTCCAAGGTCCGCTGGTCCATCCAAACCCTCAGGGTCTCAGTCTCTCAGCATGGATCCTGAAAGGAGACTCTTAAGAACTAAAGGGTTATCAGAAAAGGTAATATCTACCTTACAGGTTAGCAGGAAACCAGTCACTTCAACCATATATCTAAAAATATGGAAAAAATTTGTGTCCTTCTGTGGATCTATCCCCCCTGACCAATCCTCTCCAAATCTCTTACAAATCCTGGATTTCTTGCAGGCTGGATTCGACAAGGGATTAAAAACCAGTACCCTTAAAGTGCAAGTTGCAGCCTTAAGTGTCTTCTATGACTCCTCATTAGCAGAGCATAGATGGATAAAAAGGTTTGTGAAAGCTACTAACAGAATTAGACCACCAATTAAGATGTCTGTAGCTCCTTGGGACTTGTCTTTAGTTCTAAACTTTCTGACAGGTCCTCAGTTTGAACCTCTTGATTCCATATCTATTAGAAACTTAACACAGAGTTGGGGAGATTCAGGCGTTATCTATTATGGAACCTTATTGTCTGATTACTGATGACAGGATCACACTAACCTTAGACCCAAACTTTATTCCAAAGGTCTGCACAGCCTTCCACCAAGAGGTGGTCTGCCCTCTTTCTGCCAGAACCCAAAATCTCCTAAAGAGGTCCTGTGGCACTCTCTGGATGTAAGAAGAACAGTTCTCAGGTACATTAAAACCACCAAAAGCTGGCGTAAGGACTTTAACATCCTTCTCCAATTTCAAGGAAAGAACAAGGGCAGGAAAGCTTCTAAGGCCTCTATAGCCAGATGGCTAAAGACTGTGATTAAAGAAACTTATGAGGCTCTTGATAGATCATCCCCAGAATCCGTGACCGCGCATTCAACCAGAGCAATGGCGGTATCCTGGGCTGAAAAGAGAGGAGCTTCTATTGATCAAATATGCAAAGCAGCTACCTGGTCCTCACCTCTGACCTTTGCTAAACACTATAGACTGGACATTCCAAACCAATCTGAACTCTCCTTCGGGAGAAAGATATTACAAGCTGTAGTCCCTCCCTAAAAAATATGTTCATCTGGTATATCTCCAGGTGGGGCCGTCATGGGGGACGTAAGGGAAAAAGTGAATTAGTCTTATCGGTAATTCCATTTCCTTAAGTCCACCATGACGGCCCATATATTTTTCCCTCCCTATTATTTTGATTATTGTTTACTTGATATTGTTTGTGAAGTAACAGGCAATAAATCTGGTTGCATCCAAGCCGGTGTGGTTATTGGAAGACACTGGAGTATGGATGCAGGGGTGGGGCTTTTAACCTTCTCTGCTTCCTGTCCCCACAGAGGTCAAGGGGTCATCCTCCAGGTGGGGCCGTCATGGTGGACTAAAGGTAATGGAATTACCGGTAAGACTAATTCACTTTTTCCTCCCTCCACCACCCTTTTGCCACGTCAGTGGGGGATTAACTATAGCCAGCACCATGTTATAGCACAGGTTATAGTGCAGTTCTCTGCGAAGAAAGACCTGGTGAAGAATCAATCTGGGCATTGTGCGCCGACCGGGTAGTATGACCTTGCACATGGTGCACACAGTTGTGCAAAATCCCACCCCCTTGGGGTTTTTTTTTTTTACCTATTTTGGATTTTTTTTTGGTAAGAACCTAGAACTACAATCCCTCTTTAAATCCTATAAATGTTTTTGATGTCTGCTGACAGTGTATTCTGATCCTATTACCGCTACACAACCTTTGCTGCTTTTCTTTGGGTGGTTGCGTGGAAAAGATTTAGCAACTTGAGATGTTGACATAGGGGCCAATTCTTGTATTTGCCAGATAATATTACACTTTGGTTGAAAATGAAAAAAAGCTAAGTGGATTTGCAGGCAATGCCTAAAAATTATCTACTTTATTATAATCACATCAACAGGCTGCTTTGTTATTGTATCACACGGGTAAACAATTCAATGTAAATGTTCACTGATAAGGCAAAGGTAAAACTGTAAGATCACATATTCCATACCTGTGCATACAGGCAGGTAAGGCAAGACTAAAGTGGTCAAATCCTCTGCAGGATTCTGGAAAGGGGCATTTTGAGTGAATTTTTATTTGGATTTTAAACCTCCATTCGTCACTGAGAGATTTGTCATGGAATCTACTTAAAAAAGGGGCAGCAGGTACCTCGTATTGAAATGAAAATAGTGAATAAGGCCTAAGGCTGGAAACGTACATGAAGTTTTTTTGTTGTTGTTGTTTTTTTGTTGTGTTTTTTTTTTTTGCATAGATTTGCCTACTTTTCTGAGCAAAAGCCAGAATCTAAAGCAAAATGGTATGGGAAATCTAAAGGAAGGATTTGCACTTCTATTTTTTCATTTGCATGAAAAAGTTGTGTCTCTAGCGTTGGGGATTATTCACAAACAGGGAATAGCTGCAAATCTTGGTGTTGTAGTTTTTCAGTTTTTACACTTCTGGTTATGTCTAAAAAATACTGAAGGAAATGCTTATCAGAATCTGTATGGGGCCGGACCGTGATTTTCCTTTCTTGCTCTATTTCACTCTTTTCTACTTTCACAGTATAAAGCTTTTTAATATTCATGTATTCATCATTAGTCCTGCAATTAATTTAACAATGGGCTCAAATTAATTGAAGTCAATAAGTGACAGACTGCCGCATGAATAGCCCTACACACTTTCTGTTCTAATTGACAAACACTTGGAACTGTTCTATAACTAGAACTTGCACATTTTCTATGTACAATAGTTGCTTTTGATAGCACCGGTTTATACTACATTGCATTGTATTTACTTTTTTTTTTTTTTACTTCTATTATGTGCTGGTTTCCTGTGGGATCCAATTTGCTTTTATAAACCAAGAAGGTTACATTGTGAAATCTGAAGAATTCTGAAGAGAAGCATGAACAATAGACCAATTAATATGATCACCTATGGCTGTGAACCAAATAGGACAGAATGAATCGCTGATTGCAGCATGAGTTGCTGACACAAGAGCACTTCTTGGGAGGAAAACAACTAAGCTTAGATTCTTACATCGGCTAGCTTCATTTCTTTAAAGATGAGGCTTGGCCTAGGATAGGATACGTCGCAATTGAAGAAGCCTGGATCAAATATGTATATGTTTTTTTTATAACTATTTTCATATATAGGCGGTCCCCTACTTAAGGACACCCAACTTACAGACAACCCTAGTTAAAGACTGCCCCCGTTGACCTCTGGGGAAGCTCTCTGGATGCTTTACTATAGTCCCAGACTATAGTAAGGTATCTGCAATAAAGCTTTATTGATAATCCTTGGTCCAATTACAGCAAAAAATTTTTAAACTCCTATGGTCACTGGGGCAAAAAAACATATGTTTGCATCTACAATAGTAAAATATACAGTTTCGTTACATACAAATTCAACTTAAGAACAAACCTATGCAACCTATCTTGTACGTAACCCGGGACTGCCTGTATTCTTAAAACTCTGTTATACATTTCTTATTCCTAATCTTAATGAGTAGTTAACCAAATTGGTGGTCTGACACAATGGGGCAATATCAATCCTTTCAAAAACACATGTCTAAGAAGAAATGCCTTCCTGTTTACTAAGAAACAACAAAGAAACTGTGATACAAAGAATTGTAAGAAAAAGTAATCCAGAATTGTCATTTCATGTAGAATTCAATATTCTAGTAAAACCATTAGAAGCTACAGGTCCTCTTTAAAAATATGTTTGTACTACTACTAAGAAAGGCAGGTAGGCTCCAGATTGTTCTCTTACATCCAGGCACAGAGTAGTGAGAAGTGACAGCTCAGCTGGATGCCCAGCAAAGCACCAGGGGTCAAGCAAAAATGGTCAGGAGCAAGCCAAGGTCAGTGATTTTACGGAAGAGGCAATAGAGAGCATACATTTGAGGGTCACAACAGCAGTAGAGCAGGTCAGGAGCAAAGTGAGTGTAGTCAAAGAACAGGCTAATGGTTAGAAACTCAAGAGTCTGCAAAAAGGCATCAGGATACCCACACAAAGCACATGTGGACTAGAAAAACTAAATGCTATGGACAGGGGAGGTATAGGAAGACAGTGGGTGGCCCAGACTGAAGATAAAATATGGGAGGAGATTAGAACTTTTGTATTGCACACGCTAAAGGTTTTACTGGAATGTATCGAATTTTAAGAGTATGTAAAGGTAGAACACCCATAGGTGAATAACCAGCTCACCCAGCTGGTTCCTATCTAAATCCCCCTGGTCTCGGCTCCGGTGCACATAGCCATAGGATTCAAACAAGACGAATACAATTACCCGCGTGATGTTAACATGATGAAAATTACTTCTAACCCCTTATTATGCAGTTTTATTGCTACTTTACCATCCATCATTGCATTAACCCCTGAATGTAAAATTCAACTCTGTGGGTGGGCACTAGCTGAGCTGACTGCTCTGCGTGGTGACAATGTGCTTAGATTATCATGGTACAGGGTTTTGCTACACTTTCATATAAAAAAGAGAGATGATGGAGATCAGTCATGAGATGGATATGAGACACAACGGGGGCAGATTTATCAGGCTGTATCAGCTTTCATTTTACTAGTGCTCATGAATATTGTAAAGGGGAGCTGTGGTTGGTTGCCATGGGCAACTAGGAATATTCTGACTTTTGGGCAACTTGATAAATTTGCCCCAATGACACACTCTGCTCTGCTACCTCACCTAACCAATAAAACAAACAATTGAATATGCTATGCCCTATCCTTTTGGTTCAAGAGCTCATTGACCTTAGGTGGTCTCCTCTGCATGTTGCTGGACAGGAAGTGCCTCCTTCCTCTCCCCCTCACTCCTGCAGTACAGGAGATGTGTGTTCATGTGGAAGAAATCTAAGCAGACAGGAAGATCGGCCAATGACAACCAAAATACAGGCAGTCCCCGGGTTACGTACAAGATAGGGACTGGAGGGTTGTCCTTAAGTTGAATTTGTATGTAAGTCGGGTTGCTGGTAACTAAGGATGCATTAGCAGGGGCGATCTCACGCTTCCTTAGTTACCTGGAATCTCCGGCTTCTAGTGCACTGGCTGGTAACTAAGGAAGCGTGAGAGCGCACCAGCTAATGCATCCTTAGTTACCTGAACCCCCGATACTGCCGGCAATTACTTACTTTATACATCGGCAACCTCCATGGCCCGCTCCAGCCTCTCGCTCCGCCGAACGATCCCCCGTCACCTCCATGGCCCCTTCCAGCCTCTCGCTCCGCCCAACGATCCCCGTCACATTCACGGCCCGCTCCAGCCTCTCTCTCCGCCCAACGATCCCCGTCACCTCCACGGCCCGCTCAATGAGGAGTCGCAGCGCTATTGAAGTGGACTGCGCATGCGCGGGGTGCCGAGTGCCCCGTTCGTATCTACGGGTTGTCCGTAACTCGAAACGCCGTAAGTCGGGGACTGCCTGTATACAACATCAGTGCTAAAAAAAAATGGAGCATTTCAAAGATATAATTGTAAACCAATTATCTAATTCTTTGTGAGAACACCCCTTTAATGGATAGAAAACAATTGATATACTTAATGGTAGTGGTTTATTAGGTCAATTTCTTCTTAAAGGTTCCCATTAAAATTGTGACTTCTTTATAGCTTTTGTAAAGCGGTAAAAAAAGAGGGCATTATTTTGCTGAAACAGTTACTGTGTCCAATGTCAGCCTGAAATATTTAATCAAAGTAGTTAGGAACGGTTGAGGGAAGCATCTTTTCAGCTGTAAAACACTGTATAAGACGCCTTCCTGAGATCTAAACTGTTGATGGCATGAAAGTTGTACTTTGTTATGTTAAAGGGGTATTCCAGGAATCAGCATAATTCATATACAAATGGGTCTTTAAAATATAAGCTACTATGTAATTAGTTGTCAATTAAAAATTTTTTCCCCTTAGCAAAACAATGCTGTGGACATACACTGTAATGAAGAATACTACTGGCCCTTTAATCAGTCCGTTGATTTCCTCCGCGCGGAGAAGACACAGGACAGAAGATGGCCCTGGTCACGTGCACATTACATGCCTGGGCAGGTTATGTGATCACCACTATGTTTGGCTGTAGTCTTTTGGTTGCAGTGCATCCAGTATGGCCAGTGTTGGGGTGATGTGCAGGGATGCCAGTTACACACATCATTACTATGGTAACAGTGTAAGAAAGTCTGTTAGATCACTGGGAGCAGAGCATAAGAGGTAGAAGGACTTACTGAGAACTAAAGGATCATGGGACTTGTAGTTTCCAGTTGCGGCCATCTTGGTGATAACTCTGCATACTTTAGAGAGGCCATAAAATTTGGTGAATCATAAAATCAATCTATTTAAGCTCCATTTTGTAACTAATGACTTATTTATTTATAGCATCATGGGGTTTTGTATTAGACGTTCATATTCCCTGAATACCCCTTTAAGAAAAGAGTAAAGTAAATCAAATGAAAAACCCTATGTCATCAGCATTGCTAATAACCACCAGTATACAGTATATTGTATATTGTATTGTGTACAATATATAGTGAAGCATTTTAAATAAACGGGTTTGAAAATTGTCACATAGCTAAAATAGCCAAGCTCACGCAAGGCCACCAATTATGTGTTTTAGTGAAGGTTGCATGCAATGACTGTGATTCATCTGCTTTGCTTTATCACCACTCATTGCTTAGCAATATGGTTATTTGGGAGGTAAACCACACAATGGCTTTTAGAAGGTCTGCGGTGTCTATATATTCACATTAGGTTGACTGTCTTCCTACACCATAAATAGACAGCACCACATCTGTGGCTTAACTTTAGGAAGTTGCTGTGTTTCCTGATTGTGGATTTGACTAATGCCTTTGTATGGTGATATCCTAAGTTATCCGAACATTTCTTAGTTTCTCTTCAGGTTGCATATTATTTTAGAGGGTCTTTAGACCCTAAATGGCCCCATGCATAAATACTTCTTATTTAGGGCACATGAATAGCTTTGCAGATATTCCTTATCTGTACTCTTCTTATTTGTAACATCATGATCATAGCAGAACCTTTTAGAGCACCTTTCTTCTACACCATTCAGCACTTCTCAGTTACACAATAGTAGACAGAGCGCAGAGGATTTTATAAGAGAGAAGTTAGAGCGTTTTCTGCTAAAAACAGAACCTATGTATAAGGAACTTTTTAAAAAGCTTACCAGACATACTAATGCTAGTAATTATTTTACTTGTGTGGTCATGTAGGACTCCCTATAAACACAAAAGTAAAACATTAAAGCTTAAGTAAACCTTTTGAAGCATTTTTTAATTCAGAAAGGAATGAGCAAATTATAATAATAAACTTTGTCATATACTTTATTACATAAACATTACGGCTTCCCTGTGCCCTTATTCTCCTCTTTCTCCTGTAATGAGCAGTATATCTGAAATCCTTCTGTCATCCACTTTAGGCAGAGAAGGGGATATGGACTAACTCTTCCTTCAGCATATGGTTTTTGGTACTGGCTTTTGCACCTAAAATGTTGCATGTTCGTTATTTTGCTATTTTCTGTGCCAAAAATGGCTAATGTTCGTAATTGAAACTTTTTATGTGCTAAAACAAGCTCAACAAACCTAACAGAGTTGTGATAAATCCCTCGCTTAACAGGATTTCTCATAATTCAGTTCAGATTGATTGGGCTATTCAGACTGTAAAGATTTAGGTCATCATTATCAGGCCTCTTTATCACTAAGCTGTCACTGGAGCGCAGGACAGAAAGCTTATTTACTCAAACTGCTTAAATAAGTAAGAAAGGCGCAGGAAAAAGATGGCACATTCTCTCATATAAAATATATATGAAAGTTTACTATTATCATTTGCACTATTCATGTTTGCAGTTATTAATGAATCTCACATTAATAAACTAAACTCAAAATAAACTAAATCACAATCCTGATTTGTCGACATAACTTTTCAATTTGTCCTGCGTAAATAAGGGCAGCAGTAGTATTTCCATTATCATTTAAGGGGTTGGCCAATAATACAAAACTTTTCCAGGGTAAGTATAAAAACTTATAGGTTCCTCATATCATACTTTCTGTGCAGCTGCTGGGATTGCTGTGGGTTAAATGAAATCCAACCAGCGGGATTCTTGACATTACATGGTGGGGTATTCTGCTGACTATTGAATGCTTGCCCCCTTTGGTTATAACCATTCTTATTTTAGTGGTTGGAGCATTGTTGGGAGCATGGGCCTCTCGCGTGATGTCACTTGTCACCATGCTGGGAGAGTGAGGTGAGGGGGTGTGCACAATTAGTAGCCCGGAGTGCTGGCCATTTTGTCCCCCTGCTCCGGGCAGCTAAGTTTCTTTACTAGGAGATCCCAGCATGTCAAGACTAGTAACGGACAGTGCTGGGATCAACATCAAGAGGAGCGGAGGTGAGTACTTGTAGTTTTTTGCTTTTTTTTGAACTGGTTGATTTCCTTTTAAAGCTTTAGGAAGACGAGGCTGAATCTTCTTTGTCTAGTAAATTACTGAAAATGCTGTTTAGTGTAGACAACGCTGATGATTTATTGTCTGTCATGTATGTTTTATTGTAATTCATATAATCATTCTCAAAAAAGGCACACCCTGGCACACTCAGTAATGACTGTTTCTGCATGTCATGCCAGTATGTTCTGCCAAGGAGAGAAATAACCCAGTGACTTTGACTTTTTGTAACTGCTGAGTCAGACACTTGTATACTGATGTCATACTAATATTTCTTGTTTTTTGTGTTTTTCATTCATCTCCGGTGAGAACCTTTCATTTCCAGGTGCATACTTTGTACTGCGTCTCTCCGGAGCTGAAGTACCTTTTGTGTGATGCTGAAATAATGTAGGCAATTATCAACAAATTATCTAATTTACATGGCTTCCTTTATTTTTTTTTATTTTTCTTCCAAAAATGGATTGGATCCCAGCTGTCTCTACAAGAAAAAAAACTGTATTTTGTTATTACTATTTTTTCAGTAGCATAGAAAGTTAAATCAAATAAGTACAATGTATGTTTTAATGTTTAGATATGGAATGGGCAAACATTGAAACCCTTTTTTTTTTTGTAAATACTGTAATTGGATTACTTCTATATTTAATATACGTGGTGTACTATTTTGCAAATTTAAACCTTTCAAGGCTAGGAGTCATTGGTACTTGAATGTGATATTTTGCAGTGCTGTTATGCACTTGTTTACAGATGACATCCGTGAAACCGCTTTACTTGCCAGAATAATTTTAAATGTGTTTATTGACAAATCACTAAAAGTACTTTTTTGTAATTTTTTTTTTTTCTAATAAGCATTAAAGCTGAAAAAAAAAATATACCAAAATATATTTAAAATATGTGAGTCGTCAAACAACGGCTCCTCCCCAGGTTCAGCTACAGATGGAGTTCATGTACTTCTGCCAACTGTCAGCTCTGTCACCCCGCAGCACATATCAAACTGCCATATCTTCTGGCACCTAGAAACACAGTTCATATTAAAGGAAAATCAAATCAAGCATGGATAAACCAGGGACACTTACTCATAGATCCAGGCACTTATATTTGTTATACATGGCCTCCTTCCTTCTAAAATAAACTTTTAAAATTACGCTAATGAGTCAAAACGGTTCTGTGGGTTGTTACCCCTCTGTCATGCAGTTTGAAAGGCTGCTACAGTATGCAGGAGCACTTCCTCCTTCCACTGTGTGCTAAAACTTCCTCTGCTGCCATTAGATTACAGCAGGCTGAGGGAGAAGGGCATGGGGAAGACAGTGTAGCAGCCTGTCAAGCTGCGGAGGGATTTGGTAACGCCCCCCAGAATTGTAAAAGTTGATTTTAGAAGGAAGGAGGCCATGGATATCTAATATAAGAAGATTACCACAGTCACAGTGCCTGGATCTAGGAGTAAGTGCCACTCATGCTAGATGATTACTCTAGCTTCAGTATAGTGTAACTACACACCTTCTATTTGTTTGGTTTAGTTACAGAAAGAAATGGGCTACAATTTTGAACAATTTCGTTCTTTATACTATCTCTTCCTGGCAAGTATGAGACATAAAACATCTAAAACCATTCATAAGTAGAATGCAAGGTATAAACAGAAGTTGTTTGGTGCTGATATTGTCAGAATTCTGGCAAATTTGAAATTTATCAAAGCATTGATTTTGTTACAGTGATTTTGCCACTCCAATGCTATTTTTGCCGTGTCCTTTATATATCCTACTATATTAGTGATTTTCTATCTAATTGTGAGTCAAAAATACAATTTTTTTCCCCACTGAATATACGGTATATATTTTTGACTCACAAATACAGTTTAGTACTAAAACTACAGTGGGCGTTATTAGCATTGGAATATCCCCTTACGCTGGAGTGTTTGTATTGGCCTCCTTGCAGTGTTTTTCACACATCGCCTTAGGAGGAATTAATATGCATGTCATGCTATATGACGTTAGAGGGATCTGTCCTTGAGCATACACGCGTTATGTTGGGAAATTTTCTTTGTTAATCCGTCTTGCCTAACAAGCCTAGTGCTTCCATGATCACGTGACATTTAACTCCTTGCAGCTGTCAGTATATGTGGCGGAGAATCTTATAGCTAGAGAAATCCTATGGCAAATATACAATGCAAATTATGCCTCTAAATAAAGCCATTGTTAAATGATGGATTTAGATGGAGCCCCATTCATGCTTTCATTTCTAGTTTCTGGCCTTTTTATCACATCTAGAAATGATCTATTAATACATTGAAGTGGTTACTCTGAAAGCCTGCAGCCTTTCATAAAGACGCGACACGGTTATAGAAGGAATTTTTTTATGTTTGGAAAGTGTTCAGTCGGGCATTTAATGAGAGACAGCGCTTTACCACTGTGAGAAAAACAATGTCTCTCTGCTAGCTGGTCCTGGGCAAATGCCCCTGAAATGAGGCACAATCTATGTGTTTTATCATGCGTGCACCATTCTGCTCACAAAAAAACTGCAGCAGAAAAATACACGACAAAATGTGTATGTATGTGTGATATGTTCGATCACACATGCCCATAGACGGCTATGGCAACCCGGCGCTGGTATGGTGACACACACGTGGTTACATGGTGCAATTCTTTTGTTCCTTAAGCTAAATGTAGTATTTGACCTGTGACTTCAGTGCCATTAACTACATGGACATGCCACATATTAGTGGGTTAAAGCTGTACAATAAATTGAAAATTAGGCCTTTCCATTCAGTTTTTCAATAGGTCTTCCTTGCATAGTCAGACTCGTGCCGTGTTCCATAGTGGCAGAATGTAACTGTGCAAAAATCGCACAATATTATCATAATGTGCTCTAGGAATATTATATGTAGATGAAATATAGCAGTGATGCAGTTACTGGTAAAAGTAATATATTTGCATACTTCTTAATGCGTTTTTGCATTTTGTCCCACCTTATTTCTTGCCATTTGTACTTGCGTTTTATTTCCCACTGCTCAGGTCTGTACTGCAGCCACGTGAGGCTTTATTTATTCCCAGATAACCTGTTTAACTGATACATTTTGAAAGCTATTGAAAAAACGGATTGTTTTTACATGGTGCTAAAATGTGATTGTTTTAATCTGCCCCTCGCTGTCGTGTTATATGGCATTTGAGATCTTTTAGATTGAGAAACACTTGGGGGTCTTTGTAAACAGCTCTTGTCGTGCTTCCCTACATATTGATCATGCCAAGCAGTGCTTGGAGGGACATTTCTAATTTTTAACATCTACTTCTACAAAGCATCAAATTAATGATGTTAAGCTTACAATGAACTGAAATATTGAAGTGTAATAACAAGTTTATTAAAGGGCACCTACCACCACGAATCTACCTATAAAGGTAGATCGGGTGGTAGGTGGATGTATGGGACGTGAGGATAGCTCTTTTTAGAGCTAATCCTCACGTCCCCGCTAGCGTAGTATAAACTTTATTGCCCTAATATGTTAATTTAATTAAGCGGCTACCGGGGCGTGGAGTAGCCGGACACGAGGCTACACGGCGCGGCTACTCCACGCCCCAGTAGCTGCTTTCCCC
Organism: Engystomops pustulosus; assembly: GCF_040894005.1. Taxonomy (NCBI): domain Eukaryota; kingdom Metazoa; phylum Chordata; class Amphibia; order Anura; family Leptodactylidae; genus Engystomops; species Engystomops pustulosus. The sequence continues at coordinate 82,632,638 of NC_092415.1, read as the reverse complement.
CGCCTACCCTGTGATCTTCGGCGCGCAGCTGCCAGGAGCTGCGCGCCGAAGATCACAGGGTAGGCGGGGCAAAGCAGCTACTGGGGCGTGGAGTAGCCGCGCCGTGTAGCCTCGTGTCCGGCTACTCCACGCCCCGGTAGCCGCTTAATTAAATTAACATATTAGGGCAATAAAGTTTATACTACGCTAGCGGGGACGTGAGGATTAGCTCTAAAAAGAGCTATCCTCACGTCCCATACATCCACCTACCACCCGATCTACCTTTATAGGTAGATTCGTGGTGGTAGGTTCCCTTTAAAGTGAAGCTCTAGGAGCTGCAGTAAATTGAATAAACAAGCCACAATATTGAACCACAAGGCTTCCCATAGGGGAGGTAAAGTGAATAGAGGCATGTTAAACTTTATGTACACATTTTGGTCTGTGACTTTTATTTTTTTTTATTATTTTGTGCTAATTATTACTTTGTGTTTTGTATACAGGTGCACAATTATATTGGCTAGAGCAGATAATTATTGATTTATGTTGAAATAATGTTTATTATTTTGGAATAGCTCATAATTGGTCTAAATGTTAATTGGAAAGTAAAAATGTGCAATAGAATGTTAATATAGAATTGCAAAATGTCCATGTGATCCCCAGGAAGCAGGAAGCAGGACTCAGGACTTCATGTGAAGTACCATGTCCTGCCTGTTTCAGCGGATGGATGGGAGGGGGCCGTCCAATCATTACTTTATGCTTGCCCCCTCTGTGATGACTGCTCTCATGTCAGTGGTTTGAGAGGTATTCAGTAACTTAACCTACAAGTACAACACCCTGTAATGCGGTGACGCACCCTTGTAGAGCTGTGTTGAATGGCTTTGGGAATGTTCACATGCTGCAGATTTGTTGCAGCCCTTTAGGCCACTCAGACTAGGTTCCATGTATGAAAATGAGTTTCATGGGTTCTTACAAACTTCTCACAAGTGAGATCTGTACCAGAGATCTTTTGAGGGATAGGTTGGGGGATTCCTGTTATGCCGCCAGAGGAGATTCACCAGGTAATCTCATAATGCATGTGGAGAGAATAGAACAATTGGATGTATTTCAATTTTAATATTGATATTCCTAAAATTTGGTGACGTCAACCTGCACTATTGAAAACACTCTCATATTTTGGTATTTCTTTGTGCTATATCAAACTATTTCTTATATCACCAAATCTATTTTATTTCAACAACTTTTCCATTATATAAAACAGAATACCACGTGGGAAGATAATGGTTGCTTTAGCAGTCTTATTTTGGGATGCTAGTGTGCAGCCTTATCACAGTTGTAAAGCATTGTTACAGTTTACTACATATGACCCTAATATGACCCTTGTATTTCAGACTCGGCTGCCGGCATGGGGAAACTTTTTACAAAAATTCTTGTTTTGTACTATGTATTTATTTCTTAAATTGTGCATATTTCCAGCCTTAGTGATAAACCCACGATAGAGCCAGGTCTTTGTGGGATAACACCAGTGGTGGGAATACATTGTCGAAAATGTAATTTTTCGTAGAAGCTGGTGGTTTATTGTATTTTTTGTGGAGAAGCAACAGTGGGGAAGATTTACACACTGACATATTGGTATATGACCTCACTGGCAGAGTCTGCTCTTCTTTTAGCTTCTTATGACCTGTTTTTTTTTTTTTTTTTTTTTTTTTTTTTTTTAAGGGCTTTTAAAATTATGCAAATGAGCCTGAGGGGATATTTTAAGCCTTTTATTCTTAAAACAAGGGTATAGAAAGCTTAAAGAAAAGTAAATCCTGCTAGAGGGGGCACACACTTCCTTGTATGAGTGTTTAGTCCTTGATCTTGGTAGTAAATTTCCTTCAAAGACTGAAGCTTAAAGTCTTAAGCTACAAAAGTACAGGCAGACCCCGGGTTACATACAAGATAAGTTCTGGAGGTTTGTTCTTAAGTTGAATTTGTATGCAAGTCGAAACTTTATATTTTAGAATTGTAACCCCAGACAAAAATGTTTTTGGTCTCTGTGACAATTGGATTTTAAAAAATGTTGGATTGTCATAAGAACCAGGATAATCAACGAAGCTTCATTGCAGACACCTTTGATAACTGTTATATCTGTTTATTGTAGCCTAAGGCTAAAGTACAGTAAATTACTAACATCCAGAGGTCCGTTTTGTAGCTAGGGGTCGTCTGTAAATCGGGTGTTCTTAAGTAGGGGACCGCCTGTATATGTATTTGGGTAAAATTTTCCTGCTTTTCACCCCATTTGCTGTGCATCAAAAAACTTTCTTAAACCCTAGATAAATTTGGTGCAAGGCATTTTAGACTATTTTAGTTGTAAATTAAGATTTTAAACAGATGGATAATTGCCTCTCCGCAGAGCAGGCAGTTGGCATGAGCTGGTGTTTTTTCTTTTATGAAGATCCTCACACAGTGGTATCAGTATTGGTGCATTTGTCATTCATTGCATTGTTCTCAAATTGTAGTTCATGCCAAGACTAAGGGAAACTCATTGCCTAAAACACGTAAGCTTTGTGGTTCTGGTTTTCTATCTGATTTTTGTAGTTGGAATTTAATTGCTGGGGCAATTTTTTCATTTGGTTATTTATTATTTATTGATGGGGGGGGGGGTTGTGGCAGAGATCTTTTGGTTTATGGGACCCTTTTTGTTTCATAATAATAGCCTCTGTACCAAAAAACACCACTACGAAACTTAAATTTATCATAAGCTGGGATTTATTGTTAATTGTACAGCTTTATAGGCTAGTGGGAATAGACCTTCAAGGACATGTCTAGTTCACAATGTCATCCAAATAAATGTAAATTTATGGGGATTTCTCTGCTACTGTGTTTTCCCGAAAAATAAGAGTGTCTTATATTAATTTTTGCTCTTAAAGAGACACTAGTTCTTATTTTTCAGGGGATGTTTTATTTTTCTGTGAACAAGGATTCACATTTATTTTTTATTTCGCATCTATTTTCATATTCAACAATCTATGGTACATTTACCAATCCTATTATTGAACAAAAACCTTTTCTTTTTTTTATTTCTTTTTTTATTTTATCAAAGACCACAGCTTCATGCAGTAGGCAGGCTGTGCATACTGACACCGTTGAAAGGAATAGCAGGGACAGTGAAACGCAAATTGACGATGATGTAGCCCATCGCACTTGGGAGCCGGGTGTAGCAAGGGATTCATCATCGTCAGGCGAAGAGAGTGTCAACTTGCGCATCAGGCAGCAAGTCACTACTGCACAAATCCCGATTCGCAGGTCCAAGTAAGCAGTGGCACAGGGGCTCAGCGAGGCAGCGGCGGTAGTAGTGCAGAGTGTTGGCAGTAAAATCACCATCTCGGCGGTGTGGCAGTTTTTTTGTTAAGACACCAGAGGAGCCAAGCGTGTGTATATGTAGAATCTGCGGGCAAAAAGTGAAGCAATACCATGTACACAACTTTTCTAACTCTCAAAATTCAGAATTTCTTGTGACTCCATTTGTATTAGAATAATTGGCCCCAACATATCATGTATAGAAACGGCACATTCTTCTTGTCCAGGTAGCTGCTCATAGTGGAACTGTAAGTGATTTTATCCCATGAATTCTTCACCGATGTCACAACCTCTTGCAGTATCTAAATGATCTACTAATGCATGGATTGGGGTGGGGGTATAGGATTGACTGCTTATAGGTCTTATTTTCAGGGGCTGTCTTATTTTAACAGAAACTGGGTATATACATCAGAAATTTAAAAGAAACCTACCATTTGATTTGATGCATTATGAAGCAAATATACCTTGAGAATGCGGTAGCTACACTGATGTAGCATCATATCTTGGTTAATCTCTGAGCTGAGTGGTTTTGCTAAAAAAAAACAATTATAACATTCAGGACCTTGGAAAAGCTGGGTCAGACTGGCTGACATAAACACATTAAACATGGAAGCTTGTTTTTACAAATGGAGGTTAGTCAAGACATGACTAATCAATGTGAGCTGGATCACTCATACACAGTGGCTGGGGGATAGTGCAGCAATTGTTTATTCAGCCTTCAGGTGCAGGGATTATATCATCCTCTCCTGCAGAGAATAACTTGTGTGCTAGGAGAAGTGCTGAAGCAGCCATATATGAGCGACAGAGCTTCATTTTCATAATGTTATATCTATTTTATCAGCAAAACCACTCAGCACAGGGATTAGTGTAGCTACAGTATTCTCAAGGTATGTTTTCTTCATAATGCATCAAATCAAATGGTAGGTTTTCTTTAAAGGAAACCTACCAGGAAGAATCTTCCATCAGTTCTACTTCCGATGGTGATTCCTCATGGTAGGTTTCCTTTAAAGAGTCGGTGTACACTGAGATTTAGTAACACTTCTAACACCGAGCTTTATGTAAAATACTTTACTGCTGGTTCAAAAAATGACTTGCAATTGAATTACATTACAAGGGAGAGGAGATATTCAAGACAAATCTAGTAAGAAGGATCTCACAGCACACTCTGACTAAGAAGAATAGGTGGTGAAGTAAGAGTGGATTGGTTAATCAATATCCATATCAATATATACTTGAGCTTCATTTTAACTTAATTGATCTTAAAAGTAACATAGCGCAGCTAGTCCAGTTTGATTTTATTATTAATATTTCTGCATATTCTTGAGTACTTGGATCACACTAGTGTTTTAGGTCCAACATGTGATACATGGGAAAGATTACAAGCCGACCTGTGTCAGGCAGAAGATTCAATGAACCTATAACATTACTGCATATTTATGTTTATTCTGTCATCAATCTATGCACCTGGTCAGTATAGTACTAGTATATACACAATCACTGCATCTATGATATTTATGCATGGTGAAGTCAGCAGTCTATTCAGATAATGGGAGAATTTATCAAATGCTGGTGCATGATGCACCCCTCCCCTCCTCTGCATCGGATATATCAGGTGGCTCCGGTTTCCTGATGTATCTGGCTGGTGGATGCGCTGTTATACAATTCCTGAACAGCATAGGCCAGTGGTGGCGAACCTATGGCACGGTTGCCAGAGGTGGCACTCGGAGCCCTTTCTGTGGGCACCTGGGCCATCACCCCAGCACACCAGAGCGTACTCAAAGAATCTTCTTGCAGTTCCAAGCAACTTAAAAGATGCTGCTTTCAGTCATATTTTGATACTTACTTTGCTACTTGGGACTGTAGGAAGAGGGAGAATGAGTGGACAGGGTCTAATTATTTTTGGAGGACCTCCTGCTTGCCCCACGATTCTCTGTGTACAGAGGGACATCTTTCTACTGTGTTGCTGTCCTCAGGAGGCCAAAATAATTGAAAGTTGTTGAACAGGGAGCAATAAGTTACTGTTTTAATTTTTGGTGGGCACCTTGCGATAAATAAGCAGGGTTTTGGGTTGCAGCTTGGGCACTTGGACTCTAAAAGGTTCGCCATCACTGGCATAGGCTATAAGCTAGTTTGAAGGTGCGGAGCGGAAATGCCTTGTGCTGGCCCCTTTACACGCTCCTCCCCCCCCCCCTACAGCCACTTGATGTGGAGATCAAGTGGCTTGAGAGCTAGTTTGGTGACTAGTTTTGCAAATCTGTGACTTTGCCCCAGTATATGTAAATATGGAATAATGCCAATAAACGGACTACAAAGCTTTTTCAATGACCTGTAACATCTTCTAACGTCTTGCTATGTGTTGGTATGGAAATGTACTTATGCAGGTTTGTGCTCATGTGTATTGTATAGATGTGTAGAATTCTACAGTGAAGGTCTCTTGGTTTCTAGAAAGTAGCCCGTTTTCGCTTTTTAGTGGCATCTGTCCATAAGGAAGTAATTTCAAGCCCTTCTAGTCAGAAATGGTCTGAGTGCTATCTTGTGTTCCCCTCTGAAGATTGATGGGAAACTATGCAGAAAAAAATCAATTGAAATGCATGTCCAAACATTTTATGTGCTGATTCTAAGAGGCCTGATGTGCAGTCTGGTAGCTCAGTGTCATTTGATATAGAGAGGAGGAAATCTGAACAGGTAGATGCAGATTTTCCATTTACTTTCTTTTATTTGGCATTTTTGTATAATGTTTATTTACTTTTACTATGTTTTAACCCCTTAAGGACGCAGCCTGTTTGCAGGTTAAGGCTTGCAACTTTTTTTTGAAATTTGACCAGTGTCTCTTCCTGTGGTAATAACTTTTGAACGCTGTTACTTATCAAAGCGATTCTGAGATTGTTTTTTCCCCACATGTTGTACTTCATTTTAGTGGTAAATTTTGGCTGATAAGTTTTGCGTTTATTTACAAAAAAAGGAAAAAAATGATGAATTTTTAGAAAAATTTGCCATTTTCGAAATTCTAAATCACCACGTTTTCAGGCAGATAGATTTACCACCTAAATAACTTGCAGAATAACATTTCCCATTTGTCTACTTTACATTTTCATAATTTTTGAAATGTTTGGATAATTTATTTTGACGTCACACGGCCTACAAATCGAATAGCGATTTTCCGTATTTTCGGAATTGACTATTTTGGGGATAAATACAGTTTGAAATAAAATTTTACATATTTAGCATCAAAACCCCCTATATAACCAACCCATTTTCAAATCTGCACCCCTCAAACTATCAGAAACAGCATTTACAAAATTTTTGAGGTCATGAGTAGAAAAGCATCAATTCTGTACTGGATTTTTTACTTTTTTTTTTTTCGTGTTCACCGTATATCCTAATAATCCTGTTATCTTTATTCTATGGGTCGATACGATTACGGGGATACCAGACATGAATATTTTTTCTTATGTTTTACTAAATTTGCCAAATAAAACCCTAATGTGGGGAAAAATCTATCATTTTTGCATCGCTGTCTTCCAAGTGGCATAACATTGTTACGTTTTTGGCTACAGAGCTGGTCGATGGCTTGTTTTTTGCGGGACATGTTGTTCTTTGCAACAATATCATTCTGGAGTACATATGTTTTGTTGATCACTTTTTATTGCATTTTTAGTGGGATATAATAGGTAAAAATCATAATTTTTGGCGGGTTTTTAACGTTTTTTTTTTACGGCGTTCATCATATGGGTTCAATAGTTATTTAGTTTTATTCTATGGATTGTTACGGACGCGGTGATACTATATATGTGGGGTTTGTGTTATGATTTAGACTTTTTTGAGCGTTATATGTCTCTTTATATGTTTTGGGGCTTATGGGCATTTTTAGTGATTTATAAAGTAATTTTTTATTGAAAAACATTTTTTTTTAAATTTTTTTACATGATCCACCATGGGATATGAACAAGCAATCATCTGATTGCTTGTTCTTGATAATACTCTGCAATACTAATGTATTGCAGGGTATTATCAGTGCCAGCCTATGCAGATGCATAGGCTGACACTTTGCCTTTAAGATGACGTCACAGACGCCATCTTAAAGGTAAACCCTCCAGGCTTCTCTGGGGTCCCAATCGGACCCCAGAGGTGCCAAAACAGCGATCGGTCCCCCCGAAAACGGTGCGGGGGGGGGGGCGATCGTGGGGTAAAGACCCCCAGAAGGCATGTTAAATGCTGCGGTCGCGTTGACCGCGGCATTTAACGGGTTAAACACCCGCGATCGGAGCCCACTCCGACCGCGGGTGATAGCCGGGGATGTCAACGGTAGATTACCGTTGAAATCCCGCGGCTAACGCTGCCGGTTCGGCTGCTATACAGCGCTGAACCGGCATCGTCTCTGCGCAGTAGCTGTACTGCGCTGAGCGCTATTCGCGGGACTCAGCGCAGTACAGCTACGGCGCAGATTGCTAAGGAGTTAAAGGGTTTATTACACATTTTCAGCTTGACTCCACTTCTACCATCATGGATTCATGTTACCTTCACATATAGTAGTGATATTATAATTGGGATAAAAGCGGTAACTGTAAACCGTTAGGGAGCAGTGACTCACTTTGACTATCACAACTAGATGTCAGCGGCACAATGGACTTGACTGGGCTGAATTGTACTTTGTTTGTAGGCCCACATGCACCATTCTTAGGCTGCCCTTTAATTATGAGACTGTTTCAAGCTTTTCTGGTCTCTTATTATCCCTTGTGGACACCACCCACAGTATGGCATGAAACATTCATTCTATCTGGTGACACACACAGAAACATTGTAACGTTTTATGCTTTGTAATAATAATAATAATAATAATGCTGTTATTTATGTAGTGCACACAGATTACGCAGCGCTACACAGAGCTTGCCAAATCGGTCCAGTAGATAGAACCGTTAGAATATCCAATAGAGACATAAAATCTGTATATGTGTGCAGCTATATATAAGGTAGGATGACTTCTACTCACCACGATGCTTCTGCTTGTATCTTTCAGTGGGATCTGGTCTGTGACTCCTCATGGAAAGTTCATATAGCCAAGTTCTCTCTGGTCGTGGGGTTGATATTTGGATACTTGATTACAGGATGTATTGCTGACTGGTAAGTTTAGAAAATCTAACACTGCTTGAATTGTCTTGTCTTATGATATATTTTCCTGTCACTTCTTATTTTTGACACTAATTGGTTGAATAAATCCTAATTCTGTATAGATACATTGCTCACACTATCTTTGATTTAGAGCACACTCCAGAAATATAATCATGATTCACTATAAGCGAAAGGCCCAAAGTCTTGGGTTGCACTAGTTTGCAGAATGTATCTCTCATGTGCAGAGAACTGACATTCAATTACTAAATACAAGAATTTATTCACACTGTATTTTGTTTATTGGATGCGCCAAAGAAACAACCAAAGGTTCTCATAATAACAGTGTTGGCAAAAAAGGGTTTTTTTCTGTCCTCCAACAAGTGGTATAGATCAGGGATGCCACTGTAACAACTTGGTATTGGGTGATAATGCATCTTTAGTTCTCTTATTTTTATATAGTTGAGCTTCAATAACATCACAAGTCACAGTCAGGTGTGGCACAGTTTTTGAAAGAAAATGGGTCATTCCCTTAAATTTCTTCTGAACTTGACAGATTGCAGTGAAATGGGAAATGTGATCCTGGGTCCAACACCTGAACATTGAGCCAATTATCTGCTCTGGTTCACTGGTTAAATTCAATGTCTTAAGTCCTGATACCCAGGGGCATCCGTGAGTGCAGGGTCTTTGCACACCATGACAAACTGATGACCTTTTAGTTTAATACAGACTTGGCAGACCAACCGATATTGGTTGACAATGCACTTACCACAAAACTAATTTCTTAAAGACTATTGCATTGTTTTGTCAAATTGTTTACAAGTAATTGTTTTTATGTTGTGCTTAGTTATGGTTATAATTTTTGGGGTAATACAGAGAAGCTAGAAGTGTTACTTGCTGTTGCAGCAGAGACTATCTGTGGCCAGAGTATTCCCTGAGATATTTCCATGAAATAGATTAGCAGAGGGTTATTAGAAACCATGTAACAAATCTTCACTCGTGTCATAGTCTTTGCTCCCTTTTGACCTTGAAGATGTCCTTCATAATCTTAACATCAAATAGTTTTCCATCACTTGCTGGCCAGAGAAACAAGACTGCAGTTTTTTTCCTTGTACGCATATCTTTATGGTTACCAAGCAACCAGAAAATTACTCTACCTAGCAATAACAATGGATTTAACAAGAGCACAACATATCGCTTAAGTAAAAAATGCAAATAAACATGCTTTCCCTCCGCAGATTGCTATAAGGAATAGTCCCATCTAATAACCCGTAAGGAATGTCACTGAACCAAATGATTGTAGGCTCCTTACCATGAACCTGATCATTTCACTTCAAATTACAGCATCAGCCAATGTAATTGTGGAGGAGTCGGAGAGGAACATAATGAAGGAGGTTAAGACTTGTGTCACTGACATTGCCCCTCCCCCCCCCCCCCCCCAATATAAAGCCACAAACTATATTCTGGGAAGCAATGACTCCTATGAAATTTAGTAAACTGTTTTAAACATTAAATGAGTTTTCCATGTGAAGTAAATTATACTGTTCTTAATATAGCTAAACATTCAGAATAAATGCCCTCCCCTTCCCCTATCCACTACTCTGCTTCATCTGTGGATGGCAGCTGCAAGCATTTCCCATGTGTCTGGAGACCATTGGGAATTGGAAAAGCAGGGTAGTGCTACATTCACATCACATTCAAAAGAAAGTCGTGGTGGATACAATACAGTTGCATATGTCCCTCATTGGCTATACAGAACATATACACTCACCGGCCACTTTATTAGGTACACCATGCTAGTAACGGGTTGGACCCCCTTTTGCCTTCAGAACTGCCTCAATTCTTCATGGCATAGATTCAACAAGGTGCTGGAAGCATTCCTCATAGATTTTGGTCCATATTGACATGATGGCATCACACCGTTGCTGCAGATTTGTCGGCTGCACATCCATGATGCGAATCTCCCGTTCCACCACATCCCAAAGATGCTCTATTGGATTGAGATCTGGTGACTGTGGAGGCCATTTGAGTACAGTGAACTCATTGTCATGTTCAAGAAACCAGTCTGAGATGATTCCAGCTTTATGATATGGCGCATTATCCTGCTGAAAGTAGCCATCAGATGTTGGGTACATTGTGGTCATAAAGGGATGGACATGGTCAGCAACAATACTCAGGTAGGCTGTGGCGTTGCAACGATGCTCAATTGGTACCAAGGGGCCCAAAGAGTGCCAAGAAAATATTCCCCACACCATGACACAACCACCACCAGCCTGAACCGTTGATACAAGGCAGAATGGATCCATGCTTTCATTTTGTTGACGCCAAATTCTGACCCTACCATCCGAATGTCGCAGCAGAAATTGAGACTCATCAGACCAGGCAACGTTTTTCCAATCTTCTACTGTCCAATTTCGATGAGCTTGTGCAAATTGTAGCCTCAGTTTCCTGTTCTTAGCTGAAAGGAGTGGCAACCGGTGTGGTCTTCTGCTGCTGTAGCCCATCTGCCTCAAAGTTCGACGTGCTGTGCGTTCAGAGATGCTCTTCTGCCTACCTTGGTTGTAACGGGTGGCGATTTGAGTCACTGTTGCCTTTCTATCAGCTCGAACCAGTCTGCCCATTCTCCTCTGACCTCTGGCATCAACAAGGCATTTCCGCCCAAAGAACTGCCACTCACTGGATGTTTTTTCTTTTTCGAACCATTCTCTGTAAACCCTAGAGATGGTTGTGCGTGAAAATCCCAGTAGATCAGCAGTTTCTGAAATACTCAGACCAGCCCTTCTGGCACCAACAACCATGCCACGTTCAAAGGCACTCAAATCACCTTTCTTCCCCATACTGATGCTCGGTTTGAACTGCAGGAGATTGTCTTGACCATGTCTACATGCCTAAATGCACTGAGTTGCCACCATGTGATTGGCTGATTAGAAATTTAGTGTTAACGAGCAGTTGGACAGGTGTACCTAATAAAGTGGGCGGTGAGTGTACATGGCTAACCAGGAGGAAGCAGAAGTAGCTTGTTGTGTCTTTGAATCTGCTGTATGTTCTTTCCACTGTAGACTTAGATATAGTATTGTGGGAAAATATCCACTAAACTTTTCAATTGTTTAAATGCTCAATGCCCAGGAGTTCGTACTGACAGTAATCTACTGGTCTTCCAAAGGTAGAATAAGCTGAGATAAATATGACTAGAATACAAAATATTGTGCCTGTTTCTGTCAAGAGAACCTGTCAAGGTGATATGAGCCGGTGGTGTAGTGTCCCAAATTGCCCTGAGGAATTTTTATGTGGGCGCATTAAAAGAAAAAAAAAAGTTAGTCACCATGTACCTTGTTCTGTTTCACACCTTCTCTGTCCATCAAGTGAAGCCGAGTAGAACACCAGGTTATTTTCTCGGCTTCACTTGTCGGACTGCAGGAGGAGGTGCCACCGCCAGATCTGGAGATGAGTCCGATGTGCCTCATGTGCCTAAACCAGAGGTCCATAAGGACCTGTAGTTGGTTTAGGGTCCCAAATCAATCTGTCAGGTCCTCTTTAAAAACTTTTCAAAGGATAATTAGGGGCTACAGTGGAATGTAATAAAATGCCTGTGAGCCCTCTTATATAATGTGTTCTCCTAACTTCTGATGGACTTTTATGTTTCATAATTCGGCATCATTTTGATACCCCTGAGGAAGTCACCGAATAGGTGACGATACACGTGGGGTCTGCCTACCCCCCCCCCCTCTCTCTGCCTACACCTGCCTGCCTGCCTTGCTTTATTGTCTTATTCTACGAGAACATGGTACAAGCAGTCCCCGGGTTACATACAAGATAGGGTCTGCAGGTTTGTTCTTAAGTTGAATTTGTATGTAAGTCGGAACTATATATTTTATCATTGTAATCCAAGCCAGAACTTTTTTGGTCTCTGTGACAATTGGATTTTAAAAATGTTGGGTTGTTATAAGACTCAAGATTAACACTAAAGCTTCATTACAGACACCTGTGATAACTGTTACAGCTGTTTATTGTAGCCTACGACTAAAGCACAATAAATTACCAATATCCAAAGGTCCGTTTGTAACTAGGGGTCGTATGTAAGTCGAGTGTTCTTAAGTAGGGGATCGCCTGTATTGTATATGTTGGGCATGTAGGGATCGATGCATCAGAGCTTTGTTACATTGTTCAAATTGCACTTTTCATGCATCATTTTTTGCACTTTAGCTCTATATGGTTATTCATATTCTGGTCCTTATGGTTACTGTAGTTCTACTATTGGCAGACTGTAGTAGGGGGTTTCTTGGGCAACTTGGCCCTTGGCAGCTTTGTACACCCCTCTGGTGTACTTTTTAAGTGTTTTTATATTTATTGTTGTCTCGTCTTGATTTGTGTTTAAAATTGTTACTTATCCAATAAACATTTTTTGTTATTTCTGTCTAGCCTTGTGTACGCATCCCACCTTTTTCTTGTCTTGTTTGGATTTATAAAAAGCACTTCTTGCCTGTCCTAGTAAGAGGTTCTTTAGACCCCTATGTGTACCCGTCAATAAAAAAGGACCACTGCAGTAACTATTTCAACCAGATTGACAGCCTCTGTTGTATTTATTGTCGGCTACAGTTTTCCATACAGCTGTTGATGATACAAGCAACCAAACCATGTAAAATAATAATCTTTATATAGCGCCACCAAATTCCGCAGCACTTTACAAATCAAAGGGGTTTCTCATTTATAATGTCTGATCCGATGTTAAATATTCTGAAATGCATGTGCACACTGGGTGGTTCAGATACCCAACATTCACTATTTCGCACAGATCCTATTAATGACAATGGTGTCACCGCACAATAATAGGGATAAAAGTGTTAAAACACACTTAAATGGATCCTGGCCTGCTGATCTTAATTCTAGACTATTGGACTGTAACTTGAGTGGGTTGCATGAGCTCAGCCCTTTTTTTTTTTTTTTAATGGGACATCAGAAATCGATTCATTGAGATTAGGAGGTCTTTCTGTAGACAACATATAAAAATATGTATAATATATAGCCTTAAAACCACTTCAGACATTTTTTACTTCACAGCCTTCTGTGCAATCTTATTTATGGATATATGTTGTCTCCAATGGTAGAAGAACTGTATAAATGTGATTCCAGATATAAATTATTTCACAATGGGATGGAGTATAATTTGGGATGTATGTGAATATTTTGTTAAGCTACATGTCATATTTTGTACATTCAGGTACATGTTAAATGTTTTGCACCGCATATATGTTCTTTTCTAAATATTGATTATATTTCTCTTACATTTTCACAGGATCGGCCGACGTCTTGTGCTGCTGTTTTCTGTAATCTTCAATCTGATTTTTGGACTTTCTGTGGCACTTTCGGTTAATGTGACAATGTTCAGCACTCTCAGGTTTTTTGAAGGATTTTGTCTTGCTGGTATATTCCTCTGCTTATATGCACTTCGTGAGTATCTCCAAGTATATTCTGTATGTATTTCTAAGTTAAACAAATGTCTTTGTTTGCCTTCACAACATGTACTAGCTGAAAATGTACACATAATAAGAGTTCTTGATGTGCATTTCTGAAAGCGGTATTCTAGATTTTGAAAACTGATTACCTGTCTTCAGCATAGGTGTTCAATATCACGCTAGAGGAAGGGGGGACAGACTCTGGCACCCCTGCCAAACAGCTGAAGTGGTTGTGGCGCTCTGGCAAGTACTGCTTTCACTCCACAGGCCATTGATCATTGATGTCACCACAGTTTTCATTCTTTTGTGACAGATGCCTGTAAATTAACGCAATTTTATTGGGGAGATTTTACCAGAAGGCATCAATGTTACATGTGTACAAATAAAACTGCACAAAGAAAACACACATTTCCTGAAATTATCAACACAGGAAAAGTTTATTAAGTCGCCATCCAATACTGCTACACAGAACTACAAAGTGATCTCAAAATTTTTGATGCAAAGAGGAGATTTGGTAGATACTACAAACATTTTTCTAAGAATTTATCAAAGGGGAGTATCACTATGCACTCATAACTTATCGTACAGTGTTAGAGATTAGGCACCACCCCTTCCCCCAACTCCTAACATCAAGTTTTAAGTTTATTCTAATTTTGGAGGAAGAACAGCATAAGATGCTTATGAATTGTTATATTATGGAATGCATGAATCCTTTTTTTTTTTTTTTTTTTTTTAAGGAGGACATATCAGGAATTATTTCCATGTACACTTGCTTACTTTCCTGTTTACTGTGTCTTTTTACAGTAAGGACCTGTTCTTTTAGCATCTGCTAAAATGAATTTTCCTGGGGAGAAAACTCGGAAGTGACTTTTTATTGTGTTTGCAGATCCAGGGTTGGTGATGACCGCATTGTCTCTGTAGAGTACAGATGTTGTGTACTTGAGGCTCACAATGTCACTGCTTCCTGTGCTGGTTTGTTAGTGAAGTGTGCCCTTTAGAGCTTGACTGTCTCAGCGCTGTAAAAGAGCATGTTATAAAGTGGTTAGTAAGGAAAGTAAGACCTGAGAAGACCTTTTATATGTTTACAGTGCAAGGCTGTACATATAACCTTAACACAATTGGCCGATGACTTGGTAAATTGGCTAGACAGAAGTGAGTGAAGTAATGGAGGTATGAAATTCAAAGGAGCTCTGAAGGTGGCCTGTGATATCTGGCATAAATCATGTGAAGTGCAAGATTGGACAGATCCATGGATTGTGATAAAGTAATTAAATAAATTCACATTTATGGAATTTTGGAGTCAACACCTTACCAAGGCTGCAGGGTTTCTAAACCAAACTTCTGTCTTCAACGACAACTTCTCAGTTTCCCTAACCACAACTCCGATTCCAGCTCCACCAAAATGGTCTGTGATACCACGTGATTCCTTCCCAGTGCCTTATTCTTCATGAGCATAACATGGGCATAAAGTGCACAACCCATGCAGTCTGTCAAGCCTCAAGTTGACGAACCATAGAGTTCAATGAGCTCTTGAGTAACTGATGGAAACATTCATTGTTGCAGAAGGCGTGGGCATTAACTGTGGTTGGTTGAGCCTGAACCGATGAGGTGCAGGAAGCAGAAGAGCAGCCAGGAGAGGATTTATATATTTTTTTTGTTTGTTTTGGGGTCTCCAGTATTATCATCTATTATTATTGTTGTCTGTTCTGGAGTCTCTACTATTGTTGTCTGCTCTGAATGCTGCATTTGGTTTCTGGGGTGATATTTATTGCCTTTCTGTGGTATTTATAATTTCTGGGGTGGCATTTTGTGTTGTATTGTGGTTGTTGTTTAATCTAGGGTGCTGCTTACTGGTGAGGCCCCTTAAAGTTGAGTAGTATAAGAATACAGCCCTTTGAGCAATAAATATTGATCATCCCTTGCCTAGATCAGGAATAAAATAGACATTTAAAGGAAATTTCATAACTTTTCATAAATTATTATATATTTGTGCATTTGTTCCTGAGTCTGACTCCAATATAATGATCACCAACTCCCCACTTTGGTCAGCAATCTTTGTCATATACCTCAAATCATGTCATGCAATTTTTGTAGAATTTTTTTTTTTTTAATATTGAATGGGCTCCTTATTTTTATAAGACTTTGATGTTGCTAGCAACGTGCAATGGTCTCACAGAGAACATTTTATTAAGCATAGTAAAAGTGTTATATCTTATTCACATGCAAAACCCCTAACCACAGACCAACACAAATCAATACAAAAGCATTGAAAGACGGGAGCATCAAAAGCAGTTTTACATCCTCAATCGTAGATGTTTTGTTCTCTGCTCTGCACGGAAATATGACTTTCATATTTAATGTTTATAAAAGCACCAAAACACTCAGGGATGTAGGATGCGGCACTAAACCGTAAAATAGAAAAGTGCAGCTGACTGCTCTGCAAACATAGTTTGGCCTGTGACTTTTGTAGGACTTGCATACAGCTCAAAGTTGGACACTGCATAGCTAGACAGTCTTAAAGGGAACCTGTCTCCAGGAGCCCTTTTTCTGACTCCCCAATGTCCCCATAGAGAATAGTGTGCACATTGCCAAAGTGTTTCTATAATAAAACTGGCTTTTTCTGTTAATAAGAAAAGTTAAAGTTTACCTTTCTCTCTGCAGAGCAGCGTCCTGTGTCCCATGCTAGTGGCCAGTGATGTGTGGTTTCCCCCACCCACCGAAAACCAATTCTCTATTTCAAATATGAGGGATAAGCGTTTTTCTTTTTAATTGGAAAAAAATGCATTATGGAATGGTTTCCTGAGGGGTGTGGTGATGGTGGGAGACTGTTTCTCACTGGCCAATCCCATGGGACACTGCTCTGCAGAGAGAAAGGTATACTCTCAACTAAGTTTTCTTTTTATTGGAAAAAGACAGTTTTATTATAAAAACTCTTTGGCAATGTGCACGTTATTCTCTATGGAGGGCTTCTGATGATAGGGCTCCTTTTGAACCATGCCAGATTTATCATCGGTATCAGACTCTTCACTAAATCTGGTGCAGTGTAAGTCTAACTTAGTTACTGCAGAAAAACCTTTTTTTTTATCGCAATTCAGGTCAAGCCCATTTATGCCAAGGCTGCTCATAAGTTTAAGTTAGAACACACCCCAGTTGCAAAAGTGTCTAAAAACTGTCTGCAAACTTTTGATAAATTTGGTGCAAGGTGTTTTAACCAGACTTTTGGTACGAATTGTGACAGTATCACAAACAATGTTATGAATCTGTCCCCTTGACTTCTTTTTTTTATTGACTGTATTGAAAAAAAACAGTCGCCTAAATAAGGCTATAGACATTAATGTCTCAGTATGCAATTTGTGAAAATCACTGATCGTGTATGGATGTGGAAATCCTCCTCTACGGAAGGCCTTGGATTATGGTTTTTTGTGAGCTGTGATTTTACAATACTGAACACTTGGAGCACTCACATTCCTGTATGTGTCAAGACTCCTAAGATTGCTGGTGACATGCAAGGGAAAAGCTTTTTGGGTTACTTATTAAGCCAATTTATTGTAGTTTCGACCTAATTGCTTGTCCAGTGCATGTTTTCTATAGTAATTGTTGGGCAATTATACTGTCAGGCTTCTGATTCCACTGTGTGAAAGTAACCCCTTAAAAAGGCTGGAGAACACTTGCCTCCTAGAGAGACTAAACACTTTATATCTTACAGCTGTAATGCTCATAATGCTTACGGTACTGAAGATTTTATAAACATCCATGGACTAACTGTATCACTGTGTTTAGTCTTGCGGATCTTAATATGTTTGTGGTTGCGTTATATAAAAGGTTTAACTGTTACTACATGGAGAAATTTGTTTGCTTATATTCCCATCTCAATATTACATGTTATGATGGTTTCTTGGACAAATGCAGATTATTTAGAAGACAGTCTTTAGCTTTGGTCTTGACTTGTACATCTGCCCCACTGTGTGTAGGATTACACCCACTGTCTGAAATATGAGAACCCCAATAATCCCCCCAGTGAAACATACTCTTCTTTGATATGTGAATCAATTATCCCTTACCTTCTGAAATATTTTATTTATGGTGACAATATTTGGGGGTGATTTGTTTTCCTGGTTTGGTATTGTATTAGCTATTCAGGAGGGCTCTGTGCACATGTTGTGTAGAGGTTTATCTTAAGGCTAAAAACAAGCTTGAAGGCTTTTCTTTGTAAATTCTTAGACCTGACCTGTTCACCTGCGGGTCAGCTAGTATCTGACACACAGAATAGATGAGACACATCAGAGATAAGAGATGAGATCCATGAGATGGATATACAACACAATGACACTCTCAGCTCTGCTAACTGCACAAGTAACACACACACATTCAGCTCTGCTATAGGTCTCCCTCTCTGCTAAATGCCTTATCTGTCTGTAGCTTGAAGAGTAAGTCTCTCCACACTGCTTGCCGGACAGAAGTGCCTATATCTGAGCTGGTCTTGAAATACAGGGGGGAGTGGCAGATAGCAGGGAGCACTGAATCATGCAGACAAGAGAAGCTATTCATGAGTACAATCTACCATAGTCAAAAGATTTATGGTCGGATGCAGGGAAAATTTTAAACACAAAATTTGGTTGGAATTATATCTGTGAAATGCTGTATTTTTTAATAACAGTGAATCGGAGAATATGTTATTTTGTTATCCTAACTTTAAGAATCTTGTCTTTGTGGGAATATCCCTTTTAACCCCCTTAACGCTCTATATAAGGGATGTATGAAGAGGGCTCACAGGCTGAGTCCTCTTCATACATAGGTGGGGGTTTTTGCATAATGCATAAAACCCCCACGCTAATAACCGCGGTCGGTGCTAGCACCGATCGCGGCTATTAACCCCCCCCGTTGCCGGCGGCATTTAAAAGACGGTGGCGCGCGGGCGCCGCCATCTTTTTTCGATCGCCACGCCCCCGAACGTCATCGGGGGGCGGCGATCGGTTGCCATGGTAGCCTCGTGTCTTCTTTTGACACGAGGCTATCTGGCAGCTGCAGATTCGTTACTACGAGCCAGTGGCTCATTGTAATGAATGTGCTGCAAAAATGCCATATATTGCAATACAGAAGTATTGCAGTATATGGTAGCAGCGATCTGACCATCTAGGGTTAATGTACCCTAGATGGTCTAAAAGATAGTGAAGAAAAAAAAAGTTTAAAAAATAAAAAAAATTAATAAAATATTAAAAGTTCAAATCACCCCCCTTTCCCTAGAACGGATATAAAACATAATAAACAGTAAAAATCACAAACATATTAGGTATCGCCGCGTCCCAAAATGCCCGGTATATCAAAATATAAAAACGGTTACAGGCGGCGGTGACCTCCGAGGCGGGAAATGGCGCCCAAATGTCCGAAATGCGACTTTTTAAATAACATAAAAAATGAAATAAAAAATGATCAAAATGTCGCACAGACCTCAAAATGGTAGCAATGAAAACGTCGCCTCATTTCGCAAAAAATGACCCCTCACACATCTCCGTGCGCCAAAGTATGAAAAAGTTATTAGCGTCAGAAGATGGCAAAAAATGTTTTTCTTTTTTCTACACATTCGTTTAATTTTTGAAAATGTATTAAAACACAATAAAACCTATATAAATTTGGTATCACCGCGATCGCACCGAACCAAAGAATAAAGTAGGCGTGTTATTTGGAGCGAAGAGTGAAAGTCGTAAAAACTGAGCCCACAAGAACGTGACGCACGTGCGATTTTTTTCAATTTTTCCACATTTGGAATTTTTTTCCAGCTTCGCAGTACACGGCATATTCAAATAAATAACATTACGGGAAAGTAAAATTTGTTACGCACAAAATAAGCCCTCACACAGGTCTGTACACGGAAAAATGAAAAAGTTATGGATTTTTGAAGTTGGAGAGCGAGAAATGAGCCGAAAAACCCTCCGTCCTTAAGGGGTTAAATGACAGCAAGGCTGCAGTAACCTGGAATGGCCACCATATGGTGTATGGCGTTCTTACAAGGATAGCTCACCATACAGTGCTACTTCTGGTGGCTGTGGCTTTCTACCATCAGTTTGTCATTGGTTGTGTTTTGTATTTGAACATTTTCTGATACTGATAGCCTTACCTTATTGTCATTGTTGGACAGATGGGATTCCCCTATAAACATTACTTTGTTAGCAGATTCTAGATCTCTTGTGAAAATAAAAATTATAATGAGTGGTGCAGGAGAAGGTAATATCCATTGTAACCCCTTAACTCTTGTCACCTTCCTTCCAATGATCTATATCTAAAGTGAACCTTTTAAAGGGGTTGGTCACTTTATAAAAGGACAGGACAGAGGCCACCGGCACTTTCCACAAGAGGTTTTTTCTTTTTAATTGCATATAGCCAATGAGTATTTGGGAATAAAAGTTAACATTGCTTCACATTTACCAACCAGCATTCGAGTTTCCATTCCTCTTTTACTTTTCATATTTTGTAAAGGAACTTCTGACATTTCTAGTGTAACATGAGACTATGGGTACAATGCATTTCCCTGGTACATACATCAAACTTGGTTGGGAAACATATTTTCATACCTCAAAGCCATTTAACTCTATGGCTCCCATGTAATGGTGCTCATTTATTCATCTCTTGCCATCTCAGCACATTTTAAAGGGAAGTATAGAGTGGAGTCTTTATTAGGTTATAGTGGAAGGAATTGCTTTTGCTGCCGCTATGAAGGTTGCCTGAGATAGCAATTTCCTTGCATGCTGCTATTTTAATGGAGTAAATTGAAAAGTACATATGAAGTGAAAGCATAGCAAAAAAGTCTTGTTTTATTGCGCCTGTAAACTCTAAGCACTTGGGAGGATGCACCCTGCTGATAACTGTAATTCTAATGCTGAGGATTATGCACAGAAAGAACCTGGATCTCCCTTTATGGAATCGGTCAGGGATAGAGAACAGTTGGATAAATTGATAGGAGGCTTGATCGTTTTGATGCATATCTCCAATGTCAGTGATGGCAAGCAACATATTTATCGCAAAGTAGCAACACAGCAATTTAAGCAGTAAATTGCTACCTGCTCTACCACAGCCTGGAATGGTATCAGCGTCCTGAGAATACCATTACTGTGATAACTGGGCTGCCGGGGACTTCAGTGACATGCCTTAAAGGACATCTACCACCAGGATGAAGGATTGTAAACCAAGCACACCGGCATACTGATGTGTGCCCCCTCTGGCAGGATCTGCTCTTCTTTAAGCTACTTAGGACCTTGTTTTTAAGAAATAAAGGTTTTAAAAATTATGCAAATGAGCCAGAGGGGCTCCAGGTTCCATTGACATCTATGGAGCCTGGAGCCCCTCTGGCTCATTTTCATAAAAACACGGTCCTAAGAAGCTAAAGGAAAAGCAGAACCTGACAGAGGGAGCACACACCAGCATGTAAATGTGCTTGGTTTACAATCCTTCATCCTGGTGGTAGATGTCCTTTAAAGAGAACCCGTCATGCAAAATAACCCCCCTAAACTAAATATATTTTCATAAACTGCCATTAGAGAGCATTGCCTCTATCCCTTCATTGTCCCTCTACATGCCTGTAAACCTAAGCAATGAGGTCCTAAAGCTGTATGCAAATGACCTGTGAAATGTCCAATGAAGCATTAGCATATTCAAGCTGTCCACTCTATTCATGAGTGGGAGGTATAGCCACACCCCCAGTGCTTGACTGACAGCCTGTATAATGATGTGAGGCTGTATAATGCTGTGCTTCCTGGTGCTGGCGCCCCCTGCAGCCTGTGTGTGTGTGTGTGTGTGTGTGTGTGTGTGTGTATAGGAGAGATACAGCAGCTCCAGGCAGCCATGTTACAGCAAAACATGTCAGATTCATGTGTAGCTGATGTCTGTGTCTCTCACCTGTATATTAGGAGGATGCAGCATGTCAGCAGATGACATACACACACTAGCAATGCTTTACTATACATTACACACAGACATGAGCAGGGGGAGAAGAGGGGAGGGGTAACAGGAGTGACATCACTGCCTCTGACCATGTGACCAGCCTCATTTACATGATAAAAAATAGATGATTTTACAATGATTAATGTATGAAATAACTAGATAAAGGCTGTGATGGGATCCTTGTGATCTGCTCCAACAGGTAGAGGTGACAGGACAAGTGACACAGACCTGATGACAGGTGTCCTTTAAGTTCTGTCTACGAATTCTGTGCTGGGGAGTTGGCCCGCCTGCCACAGAATGGACTAGAGTGCCACCTATGGCAACCCTGGTATAGGTTTGTCCTCTCTGTCCTATGTAGTGGATAATTTATGAACATTCAGTTTAAAGAATACATACAACTACAATGCAAAACTGGACAATGCACAATAATTAGAGTGGTGCTGGATTTGACTGTTGGGGAAAGTCAACCCACATGACTGTTTGTAGCATGTACCCACAAGGTATTACATGGGCATTGTTACTAGATTCGTATTAGTTCAGATATTTATTTACAACTTGCAGGATTATTTTCACATGGTCTTCTGGATGTTACAGAGATTTTATAGTGAATAGCGTTTTTGTTTTTTAATATTTCTCATTGTTCTAATCCTAGTCCTAGACATAAATATATTTCCTTAAAGGGAACCTGTCACCAGGAGACCCATTTTTAGCACTCCCCCAGTCCCCACAGAGCATAGTACATACACTGCCAAAGTGTTTTTGTATAAAAAATAGGTTTTACAGAAAAAAAGATATGTTATATTGTACCTTTCATTAGCATCTGCTGTGTGACTAGGCAGTTGCCAAAAGGGAGGGTCTGGAAAGGAGCAGTTCCCCTCCACCCTTGGGAAACATGTGACCTTTTCAAATATATGAATAACTCCCCACACTCAGGATTGGCTGTAGAGGAGCAGGGGGCGTCGCTAAGCCCAGTGATGGGTGTTTTCATATATTTGAAAAGGTCACATGGAGAAGCTGTTCCCCAAGGGTGGGGGGAACTGCTCCTTTCCAGCTCCTCCCAAAAGGCAACTGCCTAGTCACCCAGCAGATGCTAATGAAAGCTTATTAGCTTATACAAAAACACTTTGGCAGTGTATGTACTATGCTCTGTGGGGACTGGGGGAGTGCTTAAATTGGGTCTCCTGGTGACAGATTCCCTTTAAGGAGATTGCCTGGTTTGGCTATTATTCTAAGTCATTACAAGGCTTCTTGACACTCCATTCACTCTATGTGAATGCCATAGGAAGCCTAGCACTGTGCTAGACAATTTTTGACACTTTCATACAACTGAATGGAGTGGCAAGTCACATTCTCGACCTGGCGTTCCACCCACATTTGTGAGAATGGAACCCTCTGGATTGCTAGGGGGTTTTAGGTAGCCCTAGTAGGAAAGTTTGGGATTTTTTTCAAAAGTCTTCTAATTGTGTGTAAAGAAAATAGATCAGACAATAGAGAAGAGTAAAAAAGAGGAAATGTTTACAAAACTCCCGCCCAGCCAGTCCCTACTTATTTAGTACAGGTCATCGTCTTTTGCCACTGATTGGTTGCAGCAGTCGCGTGTATCAATACCTGCCCCTTCCAGAGTATAGGTGGATGAATGAGAAAATATTTTTTTTGCCAACATCTAGACTCTCAACTTATGGCCCTACAGAAAGGTTTTGGTGGCTCATAACTTTGCCTTTCGTCAGTTACATGGGGCTGCAAATTACAAAATCATTATTACAAATATACTTTTTCTGTAGGTTTTTGAAAGCTTTTTCTCAACGGTCTTCTCTGAGTAATGTTCATTTTAACCTTCTTGATATTAAGGTTTAGTCTCTGCGATTTAGATGAATAAGCCGTGCCACTTACTGATTATTAGACACTAGGCTCACACTGTGCTGATGCTTTCCAATTGTATCCACTCAGACGGAGCTTGCTAAGTGACCTTCACAGTTGGTAGATGAACACTCTGGTTGCTCAAGGGTATTTTCTTCTGTTAGTGATGTATATACCCTGTTCTGCTTAATCAGATCATTGTGTCACGGTTAACAGCAGGAACCATAATCACTTCTAGCTCTGCTGCTACATTGTAGCCTTACAGGGACACCGTTTGAAGAAGCACTGGAAAGTGCACAACCAGCACATATATGTAGTTACATACTTCACAAATAAGAAGATGTTAAGCATTTCAGTTTTATCCATTTATTAGTACAAAATAAAAAAATGTTCTTTTCTATAATATTACTTTAGAAGAAAAAGGGTAGAGACTAATTAAAGTTAGTGATGATGGCTTTAATGATGGACTACATGAAAAATTATTCTTGGACCCCTTGCAAACAACCATGTGCTCCTCCTGGACCGGATTCCGGGCGTAGCACATGGCTGGGTGGAGAAGGGAGGTGGAGTGGGTGCCCCCGAGTCGGTCACAACGTGGTTCACAATCTTTTTCGGTCTGAGGGCCGCATTGTCCTTCTTCAGGGGGCCACACTATTAACCAAAACTCTAGATTCGCCAAAAACCACAGTAGAGAGCAAATTCCCCCCGGAAACCAATACTGCATAAAACTACTTTTGTACAATAAGTAACATTGAGCAGCCTACAATACAATACAGTACACAAACAAGACAATAGTAATGATGATAGAAATTGTCTGAACCCATGCAGCAGGTAACAATTGTGAATAACTGGCTGCATGTAGGGGCTGCGATACACCCTAGTGCTGTGCACTACCTGCCAGTTATTCTTATTATCTGCTGCACAGGGCCCCCTATGTACAAGAACTTAACTATACTAACTTACTATAATACTGCCCCTATGTACAAGAATATAACTACTATAATACTGTCCACTATGTAAAAGAATAGAACTATTATAATACTTCCCCATATGTACAAGAATAGAACTACTAGAATACTGCCCTTCTATACAAGAATGTAAATATTGAATACTGCCAACTATGTACATCACCTTTATTCCTCATAGGTTTCTTCATAGTGCCATATTCTGACACCTATAACTGCAGTGTTTGGTAAGGTGTTGTTTTTTGGAGAAATGAGTTTTTCCATTGATCATGTTTGAGACAAATTATTTATTAAATTTGGCTAAATGGCAAAAAGTGACAATTTGGCTGTTTTCTATTACAATGTTCATCATATGGGATCATTAATTTATATTTTGGTAGCTTAGGCATTTTAGGACATGGGGAGACCTAATGTGTTAGATATATTATTTTTATTCATTTATTTATATGTACATTGTAGGGGGCTAGTCCATGGTACACCAGTAAAATATATAACACATCCAGTGTGACCAGTGTTGTGGTGAGACGCCATCTCAATGGGGCAATGTGGGGTATTGGCAGTGACACACATCATTACCATGGTTAAAGAGCAGGGCAGTCTGTTTGATCATCACTGAGAGTAAGGAGCTGTTAATGAGGGCTCATGGGAGTTACGGTGTCCTATGGTGGCCACCTTGGAGATAACTCCGCCTACTTTAGAAAGGCCATAAAATTTTGTAAATCATAAAAGAAAACATTTCAGCTCCATTTTATGATCAATGACATTGGGTTTTGTTGTATTCATTTATTTACAACATTACAGGTTTTTGTATGAGATGTTCATATTCCAGAAATACCCATTTAACTTTCTCTGGGCACCGATCATAGTGGTTAATGTCAGGTGTATGCTTTATGCCCACAAACCCTTACCATAGATCCTTATTGACAATGTGAAGTACATATTATCACGTCACCTCCAAAGAAGAATATTTGCCTATTTGTTGCGAAGGGTTGCAGTTCAGGTAGGTAGTTTTTTTAAGTCACAAATGATTGACAATAAGAATGAAGACTTAGATGAGAACTCCTTGTCCATTTCCATTATTATTATAGATGGCATATCCTCTTTACTCGTTTTACAATCTATTATAGCTATAGCTGGTTTAAGCAATGGTTAAAAGTGTTTGCAACTCACAAATGTGCCTAGCTGCTATTCCTTGCAGAATTGTTCCAGGGGGACGTTGTTGATTTAAGTAGGACTAAATAATTCATTGCTCGCAGTGTTTAAGGCTATTAGAACAGAATATGCAAATATGGTGTGACTTGCTTAAAAATGAACATAGTGATAGAAAGAACATCGACCTCTTGGAAAGACTGCACAACACCAATTAAGTCATCGTTGGAAATGGTTTCTGTGTGACCCAGCATGTGGTGCATGAGACCCAGCCAAACATTCCACTGGGTAATAGTGATTAGTCACCATTTATCACACAATTTAGAGTGCCGGAAATTCCACATTCAGTCATGACAGCAGTACTTTTAGCTTTACTTTTCTGGAATATAGATGCGTTTTTGTAAGAGCCATATTACTATAGAATGAAAGCAAAGCAAAGTCTTCATGTTATGTAAATTTACCTTTCCTATTTTGCCTCCTATACCTACTGTCATTAGGTTTCAAGTACATAATGTAATCTTTTATTTTTCCACAATTTACATATTCATTCTTTGCTACGAGAAAGAAATCCAGCATCATTTAATGATATTTTACAATAATCATTGATAATTACCGTATATTCCGGCATATAAGACGACCTGGTGTATAAGACGACCCCCCTACTTCCCTGTTTAAAATATAGAGTTTAAGATATATTTGCCGTATAAGACTACCCCTTTTCCAACGCATACAAAACACCGGTAAAAATAAAAAAAAAAAACAGATTTGAATTTAACATGGTCCTATTTTTAATTTAAATTCTTATGACATGCAGGTATATAGCAGGAAAACTGTCGCTCATAAACATAAGGCATACAACAACAACATTACCATCGTCCATTTTACTGTAAATGTTACCATACTGTACCTTAAATTTTTATTTTATTAAATATTCCATGCCATGTACTCAGAAGCGGGAAAAAAATTCCAAATGCAATGAAAATGGTGAAAAAACGCATTTGCGCCATTTTCTTGTGGGCTTGGATATCACGTCTTTCACTGAGCGCCCCAAATGACATGTCTACTTTATTCTTTGGGTCGGTACGATTAAGGGGATACCAAATTTGTATAGGTTTTATAATGTTTTCATACATTTACAAAAATGAAAACCTCCTGTACAAAAATAATTTTTTTGATTTTGCCAACTTCTGGCGCTAATAACTTTTTTATACTTTGGTGTACGGAGCTGTGGGTGGTGTCATTTTTTGCGAAATTTGATAATATTTTCAATGATATCATTTTTAGGACTGTACGACCTTTTGATCACTTTTTATAGATTTTTTTATATTTTTAAAAATGGCAAAAAAGTGCCATTTTCGACTTTGGGTGCAATTTTCCGTTACGGGGTTAAACTCATTGAAAAACCATTATCATATTTTGATAGATCGGGCATTTTCGGATGCATCGATACCTGATGTGTTTATGATTTTTAGTGTTTATTTATATTTATGTCAGTTCTAGGGAAAGGGGGGGTGATTTGAAATTTTAGGGTTTTTTTATTATAATTTTTTTTTTTAACTTTTTTTTTTTATTTATACTATTTTTCAGACTCCCTAGGGTACTTTAACCCTAGGTTGTCTGATCGATCCTACAATATACTGCCATACTACAGTATGGCAGTATATGGGGATTTTCCTCCTCATTCATTACAATGTGCTATCAGCACATTGTAATGAAGGGGTTAAAACGAAATAGCCTCGGTTCTTTGGAAGACCCAAGGCTACCATGGAGACGGATCGCCCATGCGCCGCTATCTCTTTGAGGCTGCCGGCAGCCCACGCTGTGAAAACACCCGTGATGGGTGCAATATGCAGCAAAGACTTACCGGCTATGGAGAGGGCTCAGCCCGTGAGCCCTCTCCATGCAGCGCGACCCGACCGCCGCCGGTGTATAAGACGACCCCAGAGAAGACAGAAGATTTTTCTGTCTTCAAAAGTCGTCTTATACGCCGGAATATACGGTATATCCATATTTAACTCACCTATTTTTCAGTGCATCAATATCGTAGGTGCCTAATAATTCCATAGGGGTGAGGGGGGGCTTTATATAAAATAACCATTAGGGGGCTGTTTGGGATGATAAACTAGGGAATATTTTAGGGAACAGGAGACTGTTTGTTTTAGTTTCTGACTTTTTAATGGCGCCATGTGAGTTCACCGCAAAGGGGCCCACTGAGGCTCTGTCGCCCCAGGGGCCTACTGATACCTGGAGCCGGCCCTGTCTACAGCCAACGAGGCTTTCTATCAGCAACATCCTACTCCATACAGTACCGCACCATATGTACAGGTCTTGAATGCTCAACATTCCATATAGACTTTGTAACTAACAGAGAGCAAGTAAGAGGCCACTTAATGGTATTAAATACAAACTTGAGGTAATGTTTTGATCAAGTTTCATAAGCCCATGTAGCTTTTCTCAATGACCTTTGTTTAAGTGGGTCTCTCTTCTCTTATTGTAATTTGTTGAAAAGGTGCACAAATCTGAACATAGCCGTGTAGATTTGCATACTTTGGGACCCAGTCCGTTTCATATCTGAACCATTATTTAAAATTGGTTCGTTGGATCACATGATGTAAAGTCTGATCACGTGGCACATCAGACACAATTTAAAATCCTGCATAAATTATGGAAGACACAAGTTTAAATTTTAAAATAAATTCAAATTCTTCAGATGACAAATCACTATTAACAATATAGCCAACTATAAATACTTTTAAAAATTACAGTTGAACAATATTTAGGATATTGTTATAATATTTCATATCATAATATAGAATTAAGGTAACACATCTTGTCTCAGATTTAGACCCTGGTCTTTAATTTAATTAAAAAATCACAACTTTTTTTTTTTTTTACATGATCGCCTCCTCATATTAGTTTAGTCACTTTCTTTTCTATTCCTTTTGAAATAAAACCTTGTAAATCACCTGCATCTCTGAAAGGTCTCCGAAATCTGGTGTTACCAGAGCCCCTCTGTCCTGTAGCTGCACAGGCTGTTGCACTGTCTCATCCTCCCTCAGCACTTCCCCCTCCCACTGTCTGATGTAATCTAACCACAGCAAAGGAAGTTTCAGCACGCAGTGGGATGGGGAAATGCGTCTTGCACCCTGTAACAGCCTGTGAAGCTGCAGCATGGAGGAGCTCTAGTAACATCACCAGGGACCCTTTAAGCTCAATAGTAATTATATAAAAGTAATTTATAAAAGTTGAATTTAGAAGGAAGGGGGCCATAATTATTATAATGGATCTATGAGTAAGTGCCCCTGGTTTATCAAAGTTCAGTTTACATGAAAAAGTCAAGTACCATATATACTCGAGTATAAGCCTAGTTTTTCAGCACAGAATTTGTGCTCAAAAACCCTAAATCTGCTTATA
The DNA here is from genome assembly GCF_040894005.1 of Engystomops pustulosus. Lineage (NCBI taxonomy): Eukaryota > Metazoa > Chordata > Amphibia > Anura > Leptodactylidae > Engystomops > Engystomops pustulosus. The sequence continues at coordinate 82,603,441 of NC_092415.1, read as the reverse complement.
CTCAACAAAAAAATTAAGTCAAAACTCACCTTTCTGACGTCACCCGTAGGTCCTCTTCTGTCTCTGATGCTCCGGTGCCACCTCGGGTCCTTCGGATCCTCTTCGGATTCTTCCGCTCTTCTTCGGGTCCCCTCGCGATGCCAGCGGCAAACGGCTGATGTCATTCTGTGTGCCGGCCGAGCACTGTGACCCAAAGAGGAGCCGAAGTGTTATTACAGTGTTATTTTTTTTTTCCTGCTGCAGGGGCCGGGCAGGCTGTATGCTGCAGGGGCCGGGCAGGCTGTATGCTGCAGGGGCCGGGCAGGCTGTATGCTGCAGGGGCCGGGCAGGCTGTATGCTGCAGGGGCCGGGCAGGCTGTATGCTGCAGGGGCCGGGCAGGCTGTATGCTGTATACTGGGAGGCTGTGACCAATGCATTTCCCACTCTCGGCTCATACTCGAGTCAATAGGTTTCCCAGTTTATTGTGTTGAAATTAGGGGTCTCGGCTTATACTCGAGTATATATGGTAAATATGTTACAGTGTAAATGCATAGTGTATAAATGTTCATGTGATCTTCTATTACCCCTGCCTTTCTCCCTGCTGTTTATCCTGTACTCCTTTAACAACTGATAGAGAAGAAGCTAATAAATGTTTCTAATAACTTAACACTTCACAGAAATCAATGGTCTGTTGTGCTTTAAACTGTCACTTTTGTGTTCTACGACCTTCACGGTAGCACTTGCCCATTTTTTATTGGGTGTTTTTTCTCATAACATTCTTTCATTTTCTGTGGTTCACATTATTTCTAGTATATTTCTTGTTTTTCACTTTTTGGATTGATTTAAATACATGTCTCTCAGATGCTTTCGTTCATTTATTAAAAAACTTTTCACTCTGGAATAATAACATTTCTCCTTCAGCATTCATTGACAAATTGACATTAGACACAGTTTGACTCGTCAATTATTGCTTATTATATTTAAGATGGACTTTCAAATTCGTTTAGCCTCTGGATATTAAACTGCTGCTTTTATTTCTTGTTAGACTCATTTCCTTATTTTGTCTATGCAGTGATGGCTGCCAATAATGCATGGCTGTCCAGGATCAATACATTTTTGATCATTGGTTCCAGGTAGTGTGAAAAATGCCTCAGAAGTTCAGTTTAAGAAATTGGCTGTGTGCGTTGGCAGGATTTCCCAGCCTGACGCTCGAACCACTGGACTGAACTCACATGCTGAGTTCAGTCTATTGATCTGAGGTTCATTTCGGGAAATGCTACCAGCGCTCAACTGAACTCAGTGGTGGAAAACTGGCCTAAGACAGCTTCAGCCTTTGTATGCTGTAGTGGGATCACATTGTCCATGTGGTTTCTCTTCTGAGCCGCTGAATAGCACCTGAAGTCAACAGGGTAAGGAGAGTCACCATTTTGCCCTTTTTATTAACACCACTTGGGGGCAAAAATAAAGAATTTAAAAACGCTGGACAACCTCCAAAAGAGTGAAGACGGCTAAATTTCTTAACTTGGAAATAAAATGCGGCCTGATATGCCTTTGAGGATGGGTTTTGATAAGGTCATTATGTATAAATGTACACACATGTCCGTGGTGGATAGATATTTTCTATGCACATATTGATACTAGACAGAACTGTAGTGTCTTATCTTAATCCCAGAGCAATACATTGCCCAAGTGTGAATGACGCTTTTATCAGAACAGCTTTTAGATGCGGTGCCAAATGTGTTTGCTTTTGTGAGTCCCCCAAAGCTGTCATCCTTGTCATAGATTGTGAGAGTATTGTATCCTATCGCCTTTTACAGTTTGTAGAAGTCACAGTCAGCAGAGGACTATGCAAGGAGTCACATGTCCTAATCTGATGCAATTGAGTTTTCCCTTTTTCCTATGTCTCATCACGAGTATTCAGTCGTTCCTTTCTGTGACTGCACACAGATTATTGAATATGAAGCATTCCTGGTTGGCGAGTTTTGCGGTTCATCTTGCACTCAGAGCTTCACACATGGCAGTCTCCACACAGTGTGAACAGGGACATGTATACCTGTGATGTGATACAGTACAAGTGGATGACCAGCATCTTTACACCAGAAATATTTGAGCTTCATTCACATGGAAGCCACAGTAAAGCTAATCTAGAGTCGACCTCTATAATGCTTTCTGATTCCAACTTCTTCTGTTGAAATCCCTATAGCAGTGATGGCGAACCTTTTGGGGACTGATTGCCGAAACTACAAGCCACATATTTTTCACAAAGTGCCAAATGCCAAGTAAAGTTAAAGTAACTAAAGTAACTCGCAGGTTTCAAATGTATTGGCGTCCTGAGGACATTAATACGGTAGAAAGAAGAAGAAATTTGAATTATTATAAGGTCACTTAACAGGATCAATCACAGGTCCAGAGAAGGGTCTACAATGACAATACAGCTCCGCCAGCGCCTCCTTGCTCCTCCTGCACCTCTAGTCACTTTAAAATAGCGCTGAATGTGGCATGTACTGGGCTGCCTGTGACTGCAGGAGAAGGTTTTGAGTCCTAAGTGGTAAGCTGGGTGATGGCCTGGGTGCCCACAGAGAGGGCTCTGAGTGCCACCTCTGGCACCCGTGCCATAGGTTCGTCCCCTGGTTACAGGTTTGTTCTTAAGTTGAATTTGTATGTAAGTTGGAAATATGTAATTTTATAATTGTAGCTCCGGACAAAATATTTTTTCTGTCCTTATGACAATTGGATTTTCAATTTTTTTTTTAATGTAATGGGAACAAGGATTACTTCATTACAGTCATTATTACAGCCTGGGGCTATATTAAAGCATCCATTGAGCTTCACCAGAGGTCACAGTGGTAGAGGGGTCCGTCTGTAACTAGAAGTCATCTGTAAGTCGGGTACCCTTTAAGGACATCTACCACCAAGGTGAAAGACTGTATGCAAATGAGCCTGAGGGACTCCAGGCTCCACCTCAGGCTCATTTGTATACAGTCCTTCATCCTGGTGGTAGATGTCCTTTAAGTAGGGGACCGCCAGTACATGAAAATTCTCTAAATGCAAGGACCCCTTAGTTTAGGAGTCAGAACTCCAAATCTTAATTCTATGGCAGAAACACTGAGAAACTTCTTGTTGACATAGTAAGTTCTGTTCAGATCATTTCCTTGTAAGTTATTGACTTTCTGAGAATAAATGGAAGATTTTTGTCCTCTCTAAACATGCCCTGACACACTCTGGGTGACCTCACGGCTTGGTATCTTGCTGCACTGGCTTGATAGCATATTTGAAACGCTTTTTAATTTTTAAACTGTTTTATTGTAGAAAAGTAAATATACAATAAACATCAAGCACCGCATGCAAGCGGGATACAATATACAGTAAGAAAAATGGTAAGTAGTCATTCTAGTAGTCAACAGCATATCATATTCACTTGAGTTATAGTGGTGCTCAGCATAATTACATGTTAACATATTACATATTAAAATACAACTTAGTGCTACAACTTCATCCATCGTCTGCTTGGTTTATATGTTAGTTAAGGCAACATATGGGGACTTTGCTACATGAGATACATCACCAGCGCAAGGGGGGGGAGGGGAGGGGGAAGGAGGGAGGTTATGGGGAGGTTAGCCAGCCATGATATACCACAATAAGTTTTTTCACTAAACATCCAACATTACAATAGCTAGTTATATTGGTTGTCTATGCAATTCTGCTTGCATCTCATCGGTAGTGAATGAAGTATGTGTAGAGTCACACCATGTTTTCCACACCTTGTTAAATTTCTCAGGGCATCCCCTGCGTTTATAAAGCACTTTTTCATACGGGATAATTTGGTTAACTAATCTTTTCCATTGTGATAGAGAGGGCTCAGAGTCACCCATCCAGCGCAGAGCGATGGCTTTCCTGGCTAGAAATAAGGATTCCCGCAGTAATATCCTTTCGTGGTGAGACCAATTCTCCTCATCTAAGACGCCAAACAGGCAAATCAATGGCGTGGGTGAAAGAGGTTTTGTAAGGATGGTAGAGAGGAGATTGGCTACAGCGGACCAGAATGTTGTAATACATGAGCATTCCCAATACATGTGCCAGATGTCAGCTGGACTATGTGTGCAACGGAGGCACTGGGGTGAAGATAATCTGCCCATTTTATGAAGTCGTAGCGGGGTAAGATAGCTCTGATGAATAATGTATAATTGTGTCATTTTGTTATTGACTGCTGGTGAAACATGAAGGTGTGACTCCAACACTTCCTCCACCACCTCATCATCCATTTCTGGAATAAGAGTCTTCCATTTCTGAATGGCTGGAAGTTGCTGACTGGTGGCCAACCTGTCTATAAGATGTGAGTAGATGGTGGAAATTATACCTCCTGGCCCTTGCGATCTGACTACCCCTATAAGTGGATATGAGGATATCGTGAGGTTGGGGTCAGGGAATTGAGTTTGTAGCGCATGGCGCAATTGTAAATACTTGTAAAAGTGGGTACGTTGTATCTGGTACTGCTCTTTTATCTGTTCGAAGGAGAGGAGAATATTATCCTTATATAACTCTGCTAGCGTGTGTATTCCAAGGGATTCCCACCATTCCCTATCCTGCAAATCCGTCAGGTGGGGCATCTCCCCATTGCGCCATAGTGGAGTTTCTGATGGAATGCCGGTAAAAGGGCAGATAACTACAGCCTCCCTCCACACTGCCTTGGCTACCCTGAGAATAGGCAATGTGCTTTTGGCTCCTTTGTGATCCCTTAGAACTGACCATAAGCTCGCGGCTCCTACATATTCCGCTAGCCATTTTTCTGGGTATTGAAGTGGTTCATGTGAGATCCAAGCGCCTAAGAACTTCAATTGCCCAGCTAGATAATAAAGGAAGATGTTAGGTAGGGCCATACCCGCCTGGGACTTGGGTCTCTGCAATTTAGCAAGCTGTAATTTTGATCTAGAGGATCCCCAAATAAATGTAATTATCATGGAGTCAAGGGTGCGGAAAAAATGTTTAGGGATCGGGTAGTAAACATGTTGAATCACATATAGACACTTTGGCAGAACTACCATTTTAACTAGGTTGATCCTGCCTGCCACTGACAGGGGGAGGGAGGCCCATGTTTTGAATTTGTCTCTAAAGTATCCCAATAGAGGGAAAACATTGAGATCCAGAGCAGTTTTAGGTTGTCTTGTTAAGGTGACCCCTAGGTATTTAAATTTATCTATGACCACTAAGTCAGATACTGTTTCAGGGGGGTTATTGGCTCTGGTTGGGGATAGATACATAAGACACGATTTGCCCCAATTTATACTTAGTCCGGAGTAGAAACTGAAATCATTTATTAGGTCAACTGCCCTGGGTAGGGAAGTGTCTGGTTGTGACATGAGGAGGAGAAGGTCATCCGCATAAAGGCCAAGGCGGTCCTGTCCAGTCCCGCGGGGAACTCCCTTATATATTGTGTCATTACGGATTCTAATCGCCAGTGGCTCAATTGCCAAGGCAAATAAAAGGGGCGAAAGGGGACACCCTTGACGAGTGCCCCTTGCGAGTGGGAATGGGTCAGAGAGTAGCCCATTTACAGAAATAGAAGCTTGTGGATTCTTATAAAGAATTGACACCCATTTACAGAAGTTGGGCCCAAAACGAAACCAACCATCTAATGAAGCCAAGGCCCAGTCCTCTTTCCTCTCTACCCCTACTTGCATAATAATTTGTGACCTTCTCAGATTTTCAGAAGTGGACCTCCCAGGCATAAAGCCTGATTGGTCTTCATGGACCAGAGATGTGATGACTTTATTAAGTCTACATGCCAATATCTTGGTTAAAATTTTATAGTCATAATTCAACAAAGAAATGGGCCTATAGGAGCCACATTCCTTTGGATTTTTATCAGGCTTAAGAATTACCACGATATTGGCCATGTAGAGCGATTCTGGTAGGTACCCTCTATCGAATGAGGTATTAAACATCTGTAACATAAGAGGCATAAGGGAGTCTTGATATTTAAGCCACATTTCCAGGGGAAGACCATCGGGTCCCGAGGCCTTACCCTTTGCCATCGATTTTAAGGCCTCATGAAGTTCTTCAAGTGTCAATGGGGCGTCTAACATGTCCCGTTGCGGTTGGCTAAGTGTAGGACATTCCATTTCTCTAAGATAATCATTAGTGGCAGCCACAGTGGATTCTGTTTGCGAGGAGTACAAATCCCTATAAAACTCAGAAAAGGCTGTTACAATATCATCATTAGACGTGATGGCATTTCCCTCTTTAGATGTTAACTGCAGAACCGTGGGAGACACAGTGTTTTGGTGTATCAGTTGTGCTAATAAACTACTAGACTGGTTACCCAGCTCAAAATATTTCTGGTGTGCAAAAAAAGTGCGTCTTTTTTCTTTTTCATAAAGACAATGCAAGTACTTCCTACCTGCAGATAACCATTTATCTTTATTTATATCAGAGGGATCTGCAATATAGGCCGTCTCTAATTGGGTACATGTGGTGGCTAGCTCGGCTTCTTCTCTACGGGCCTCTTTCTTAACAAATGATATTGCTGACTGCAGACAACCTCGTATGTATGTTTTAAGGGCGTCCCACATGGGAAACTGAGGGTCTATCATATCATTATGGGCCAGGTAGTTAGCTATTTGATCCGGCGTACGATCAGTGGCAGGCAGGAGGGAGAACCAGAAGGGGTGAATTTTTCGAGGATTAGTCAATATATGAACCGCTGGAAATCTAAGATTCACTAAAATAGGAGTGTGATCGGAGACACCTCTTGGTAAGTGGACGATGGTATAAGTCAGCGCTACCGCACTTGGATTACCACACACATAGTCTATTCTAGATAGGGTGTTGCGTCCTGGGGTATGACAGGTATACTCTCGCACATTAGGGTGACGGAGCCTCCATATATCTGTCCAACCTAGTTCTAGTAGCAGACGAGCCAAATGAGTCTGTATGTCAGTGGGTTCCATTTCTGGATCTTGCCTAAATTTGTCCAGAGCAGCATCGTGTAGGGCGTTAAAGTCTCCCATACATAAAAGAGTAGCCTGTGGAAATTGCGCTGCAAATGATGCAGCCTCATGCAAAACATTCAATGATGAGGTAGGGGGGTTATAAACGCCCAAGATGACAAATGGGCGACAATTCACCCACGCCTGAGCAAAAACATACCTCCCTTCCGGGTCCTTCCTGACTGTACCCGGTTCCCATCTCACTGAACGGTGTACGAGAAGGGAGACTCCTCTAGAATGGGACGTGTGCGTGGAGTGTTGAGACCATTGAGCCCAGGGCCTATGTATGAATCTGGTGGTTGTTTGGGTCAAATGTGTCTCCTGGAGACATATTATAGAGGGTGAGTGTTGCAGAAGACTCGTCATTACCATGTTTCGTTTACGGGCTTCCCCTAGACCCCTGACATTCCAAGAAATTAATGTGAGCGACATACTTTCTTAATATATCCCAGCAGCGCAGTCTACTTAGATGTCATATGCTGTTACCTTAACTATATAATGGAAAGCAAATATATCGTAGCAGGTCCCTATAAGAGAGACTAAACTCAACAATAAACACTATTAATATAACCAACTCTTTACAGAGTAAACCACGCAGTAACTGGAGTCACCCAGTCGCTGCCAATTAACTTGTACGAGGAAGTCTGCGCTCTAGGTGGAATAAGAGCAGCGCAGACTATCGCTTCACAGCAGAGCTCTTTCCTCACATTGTGGCAATAATTCTAGAGTAGACCGCCAAATAGTATATATCTCTCCTTCTGGAAGGAGGGCACAAGCTTCATTAAACGTTATACAACTTTTGCGCAACATTAAAATTATATATAATTTCCCCCATATAGGGGTACAATACTGTGTCAGACACTTTTATATATGAATCAAAGTACATATATACTTAACTACCAGTATAACATCAAGGGGTGTAGATACCCAGATCAAGGGTGGTTAGTGCTGTTCCGGGCCTCTGGGTCTGTGCGGCCTCCTCCGAGTATTCAGCCAGTCATCTACCTCAGATGCAGAGGCAAAGAATTGGACACGGTCTTCATAGATGACTCTTAACCTGGCTGGGAAGGCCATGGAATAGGGGATCTGTAGCTCACGGAGTCTCTTCTTGACCCCTGTGAAAGAGGCTCTTGACTTTTGAAGGGCTGCGGAGAAGTCCGGAAACAAGGATACTGTATTGCTCTGGTAAGTGATGGATCCCATGCGTCTTGCTGCACTCAAAATGGCGTCTCGGTCTATGCTGCATAGTATGCGCACCAACATGGGGCGCGGGGGTGCTCCCGGGGTGGTGGCTTGGCTGGAACTCAGTGGGCTCTTTCCACAGAATAAATGGTAGAAACGGAGAGATCTGGTAGCATTTCTTTAAACCATCTTTCCATAAAAAGTATAGGATCTGCACCTTCGGCCCTCTCTGGAAGTCCAAGGACTCTGATGTTATTACGTCGTAAATGATTTTCCAAATCGTCAGATTTCTGTGCCCACATTTCAGCAGCTTTCTCAAGGGCCGCAATCTGGGCTGGTACAGGAGCATTATCGTCTTCTATGTGGGAAATTCTCTCTGTGTCTTTGACACGCTCTCTCAGTTTCTGCATATCTTGCCTTAAGAGCCCGACATCCACTCTTATCTCATCTATTTTGTTGGTAAGTGAGACTGTGGAATGTTGGATCGCTGTCAGAAGCTGTGTGGAAACCTCTTTAAGTGTTAGCTCCGGCTCACCTTCCACTGCCGAGGAGTCATCAGATTCTGAGGCCGCAGGCGTAGCACGTGCAGTCGTGGAGGCCACGGCGCCATCTTGGGCTTTCGGTCTGGCGAATTCCTTGAGCTTCTCTGCAGCCGCAGAGGTGCGGGATTTGCTCATGGCGCTCCGTCCTCGGTAAGAGGATCGTTTAACCCGTGTCCAGGGTATATTGGCGGTCTCTTTACAGCAGGATTTTGGTAGCGAGTTAGGCTCTGGAGCGGAGCTCTGCTCAAGTGCGTCCGCTCATGCCGGAAGTTAGGTCACGCCCCCTATTTGAAACGCTTTTATTTGCCAATTTATACTATTTTTGGCTTGTCATCTATGAATCTTTTACATTCAGGCTGGAATAGCAGTGTATGGCAATAGCCAACCCAAACACATACCAATTAAGTGGATGCTTTGTTTTGATGTTGATCGCTACAGCAATAATTTTCTGTCATTTGTCATTAAGCAATTGTGTACAGATTGTTGTGCTCATGAGAAAAGGCACTGTTTATATTTGCAAATGTGGAGGTTTAGATAAATCCCTTACTGACGGATGTGTTTTAGAATAGACCGAGAAGTGATTCCAATCCTTTGACATTGAGAAATCAGGTATCTTTCCAAAAATTATCTGCATCCTGCTAGGGCCCATAATTTAGTAATACAAATTATCTGCATCATCTGCATAATTTGGACTGGAGAATACTTAGCCACACAAAAGTAGTTTCCCTTATGGTTCCAACCAAATTTGGAATGATCTGAACGTAGAGTATTCATCATTATACTGCTGGCATTGTGAAACATAGAAGGGAAACCTCCTATATGTCTTAAACTCCCTAAACTCCCCTATTGGAAACTGGTGTTAGAGACGATTTGGAATGTGACAGGTACAGCATTACAAGATGACCCCACTTGGGTCCTATTGCATCACAATGAAATTTCTATTGGCATATATAAGAAATCGCTAGAGCGCCATCTTCTCAACGGAGCTAAGGCTTACATGCACGCATGTTGTCACTCCATTGAGCCCCCCTTCATTGCATCAGTGGTTGGGATGTGTGAACTAGTTACACCGGATGGAGAGTCTTGTTGATGACAAATAGATAACTTTGTGCAACATTTGTCTATTCGCTTACTTACTTACTTGAATGCGCTTCTAACATGTTGGTTTGTTTTAAAATTTTTAATAAACTTTAATGGGGGGGGGGGAGTAAAAATCTCAGCTGAATCCATCTGGCTAAAACAAGAACAGGGTACATGGACATCTATGGAGAAGGGAGAGGCTCTAGGATGTGATTGTGAGAGGTAAGGCAAAGGCACAGAATGATGCCGCAGGAGCTACATGGGAATGTTCTATTTTACCCAAAGTGTTTTGGTCACATCAGCCTTGTGGTTGCAATTAGGACTAGTAACTACAATATTTTATTTTTGGTAGAGCTGAGTCATGTTAGAAAAATGTGTTATGGGGATAGGATATATATAACATGTATATAATTGTGTTAAGAGCAAGGAACCAGGTTGCTTGTACTGCATCAATGGGTCATATAAGCTTCTAATGGGTCAGGACAGTCTGTGGACAAGTATCATCATGGCCATGCTGTGCCTTTGCAGAGGGGCTTGTGAGTCTTTAACTGCACCCCTGGAATAGTTAAAGCCCTTACCACTAGATCAGAGAACACTCAGAATTGGACACTGGTGTTACTCCTCATGGACACATACAGTCCTGTTTTTTAGTTAGTTGAAAGGTAAGATACACTTTAAAAACATTTGCATATTTACCACTGCTGTAAAGCCGCACATGATGTTACTGAGCTTCTTCTATGTGGGCACTGATCTGGCAGAAAAAACTTGGTACTACTTCTGCGGTACACAGGATGTATATACAGGACTCTATTACTTTAGCCAGTGCCCTACAAAAATAATGGGGGATGAGAACGGAAAAGGAAGGATGCGCCATTGTTTCTGTATCCTCTAAGGCTTAGTCCTGTTTAATGAAAGGCTCTTTCATAGCAATCTATAGAAAGCTGTAGAAATCTGCAGCAGCCGGGAAGAGGAGATTTCCTGGCTCGCAGGATGAAGCAGTGGCATGTCACAGATCTGTGACTTCATTTGTACCATGTTTCAGGAAGTTCCTTCTGCAGTTCAAAGATATTCATAAGAAGAGTCCGTTCACATGGTACACACACAGAAAGCTGAAGAAGAGATGCCAATGTGCTGCTAATCTTATATTCCTGTCACAAGCCAAAATACATTATGTTTGGGTTCTACCACTACGGTCAATTCTGTCTCTTAGAGCAACAGTTTCTAAGTATTATTATGTTAAAGAAATTGTGGATCACTTGAAGCAAAACATACAGAACTGTTTTAGGAAATACTTGTATTTCCCATGAAATAGGAATGAAAGAAATCGTCGTTCCATCTAAAATTTGATCACTCAGTGGAGCAGATTTATCAAAAGTTTCTTAAAGCCCTAACCCAAAAATAACCCCTTAATACAAATAGTCATATATTCTGACGCCAAAAAACACAGTTCAGACAACACATTTATAATATATGCTAATGACTTAATTAAACTTTATGGAAAGTTAGTATATGTTCTATTAACGTCTGTGTCGTAGTTACCCATTTTAATAGAAAACCGGACACGCATGCCTTTTCTGGACAACACAAACTGGACCCTTGGATTTGGATTAATTTGGTTCATAACACCGTGTGCAGTGAAAGTTTTCTTTTTCCATAAAATCTGCACAATAGGCTCAGAACTTGGACATCAACAATATCTAAAAATAAATGATTCATGTTAGCCTCCAGTCACACATTAATGTGTGAAGTTGTCTCAGTTGTGCCAAGACTGCATTTCACCCCCACTGGAGACTGTGGCTTAGAAATTCACAGAATGCAAAGCATCGTCCTTGGGCACAGTTGTTGACACCAGCCTAATTGAATTGAAATGTTTCAGATGTATTGTTATGCCTTGATGAAAGGACATAGAGGAACAGCCTGCTTTCTGGGTGCTCACATGGTTTGTTCCCTGGCAGGGTCTCATTGATGAGTTTGAATGGTGCATTGAGATTGACCATCCTTTCCCATGCTCACAGACTGGGTTGCAGTCCTTTGACAATATTTTTTTTGACTTGTGAATTGTAGGCTTTTCTTCACTCTTTTTACATTAATGCACTGTTCAGTTTTAGACTATTTTATTATCTTAAGCATATATGTATATATATTCATACCTTGACATTCTATGACAATTGTTACTCAGAATCTTTTGGCAAATTGATGAGTTCCTTTGGTGACTCTCGATCATCAGCACTAAAATGAACTCCTCTTCATCTCAGGGAGACAGGGAATTGGTTATATGCATTAAATTGGATAGATGTCGTTGAGTTTGTTACATAGTTGTTGAAACTCAGCAGTGTTGATTTAGAGACACTTATCCCATATTTGAGTTGCATTTCTAGAAAATGCATTTTTAGAAAATCTAGCCTTAATTTTATATGCTGCCATAGTTTCTGCCATTTAGGTAGGGTATTTTAACAATAAAAAAGATCACTAGTCACAAAAGTAATTAAAAATAGGGTGATATACAGATTTTGGGTGACAATGTTGGTCTAGACAATACTTTCTTAAGCACCATTATGCACTCTCCCAAATACCTCCTCCTTTTTCCCCTTAACCTGTAAGGGAGCCAACTTAACAAAAAGACCACAATAGATAATGGGTAAAAATCTTATACTGATCACGTAGAGGAATTTACAAGTATTTAACAGGCAAGAAATAGTCAGTGTAATATATTCATTATCAGTAATAAAGAGGTGATATGTAGGTTAGGGAATAGGGCTACCAACCCCATGCATATCGCCCCACACAGCTGTGTACAAAGAGCTATAAAAAATTAAGAAAAAACAATATAGCTGTGTACAAAGAGCTATAAAAAATTAAGAAAAAACAATAATATTCAAGATCTTATCTTCAAAAGGTAATAAAACATAACAAAAACATGTATATTAACATGTTATATCTCTACCAAAGAATAAGGGGGTGTTTCAAACTGAAAGATGTAAAAAAATAATCTGTATCGGAGTGAACAATTCCTCATACGGCTCTGTGAACTGGAACTCAAACAATTATGGCTTTTGAAAGGCAGGTAGTAAAAACTGAAAAGGACTGCAACATTAAGAGGTTACTCAGCTTAAACCGTGTCTAGTTTTGTTGCTGAAGTAGTATATGGAACAGTATGTATACAAATGGTAGACTTTGTGAGCCTGGATGTAATGGAAGACAGTCTGCAGTGACAAGGATATCAATATCTCAGTGTGTCCACTGGCCTGGAGCATATGTTTAGTAACAGATGTCCCACAAGCTGTAAGGCAGTTGTCTTCTGCAACCAGTTGTCAAGCTGCAAGACACACGGCTGTGAATTTCTACATTGTACATGTGGCGCGTACAATTTTACTATAAATTTTCATTGGATTAACAGCTAGTGCTCTGCTACTAATGAAATGTCTTTCCTGGATGAGAATTTGAGAGACTGAAGTCAGCCTTCACTTTAGTAGGTTATATGCTTTTTTAATTATATGATTATATTTTTTCATATATAAATTATAAATATTTAATATGGTCATCAAGGAAAAAACTGCAACATTCTTCTTGAATTTTCATGTAAGAAAGCAGATATAGTTAGAAATAACATCTCTTACTTCCATAGGACTGTTGGCTGTATAATGTAGGCTTGGGTTTGGGTATTTGAGTTGGGACAATTGGTTTGAGTAATCTTTGAAAATCCCTTGATAAATGAGACCATGGGTAACAGTTTCAATAGATATATAGTTTAAGTTGTCATTGAATGAGAAGAGTTGTTGTGAGCCCACTCACTGCCCATACTAATGACTTTGACAATGTGGGATGTGTATTTGTCTGGGAACAGAGCAGGTGCCTGGTGCAGACATGAGCAGGGAATCAGCTTTTCTTGGTACGAGATGATAGAAACACAGCAAGACTTGTTTAACAGGACATTCTCCATTTCCTCAGATGAACCTGCAGAACTGTTTTAGAACTGGACACATTTCGAATTGGCTTTAACCCTGGCCATGCCAATTCTCTATACTTATGACTCTCTAGACATGTCTTTTAAGATAATTTTTTTAATCAACTTTACATATACTCCATAGGCATGGCTAACCTTGCCTTCCTTTTATCTATGTTAAATCTATCGGCTTTTTTGAGAACTATATATTTTCATTTATACAACAGGGTTATTTTTTTTTTTTCTAAAAAGCATTGCTGGTTTTATTATTTTAAATCTCCCAGCTAGCTCAGTCTTCAGTGTTGTAAGCCACAGGGAATTTGTGAACTTCCTTCATCTGAACCATAGCAATGTGTTGACACTAATTGACACTTAATCACACAATTAGTTCATTCTTCATTTACTTAGTACATCAGCGAATACCCATACTGGAGCTTTACGATATAAAACACTCTCTTCATTCCTTGCAGATGTGAAGAACATAAAAAATGTATATTATCTAGATAGATATTAATAGATTATCTAATTTAGAAAAAATAAAGCCACTTATCTTCTTTCTACATCTATATTCACACCTTTTTTTTGTAAAGCTCCAGGGTTTTTTGCTGAGCGTATCCATAGACTTATACTTGCAGGTGGGGGCATCCTTTTTGCCTCTGTCTGACCACTATATATTGAATACTGTGGGAAATATGGGATGGAAAGACAAAGCAAGCTATGTCTTTCCATTTTGCTCCCTCCTTTTGAGCGATCAATTGACTCTGTGAATGCCATGATAGCCTATGGAGACGGATGCAAAATATTGCATCCATCCCCTACCTCCCTTGAGTGTACTCTCAGGGCGCACCCCAGTGGTGTAGCTGAACATATGAGGAAACACATATTTGGCGAAACACCCTGAACATTGGCAGTAGCCTGTCACAGGCTGCTTCTGATGTTTACTCCTCCCACTTTTAATGTTCTGTTCCTCTGCTCTTTCCCTAGAACCATGTGTTGTCTTGTCCATGTTTTTCATGGGCCTATTGACAAGGACTTGCATTAGTATGTTGTCCTAGCCCTGTTCATAAATATCATGGATGGGGCAAAGTTGCCCTCTAACACAGGTCACCAGTTACATCCTCCTTTATCTGGGGTACTGAAATACTCACTAATGAGTCCACAACACTGGAATTTCCATTATACATCAAAGCTCTATGAATTCTGTTTATGTGTTACTGTAAAGGAAACTTAGTGTACAGGAATGTAATGTCTATTCATTGAGCAAGGTCATTATATGATTGATGGTTAATGGACGCTATTTTTGTTGGCTTTTTTAAAATCTCCACATAGAAAAAAGTTTTTCCAAGAATAGTATTTCCTTATCATAAAGAAGCATCTTGATTTTCCTTGAAGCTCTGACCGCCTGTTTTGGCAGAGTTATGAAACCTTCCTGAGTATTGCTCTTGCATTACTGTTTATGGGACAGATCCATGATGCCCCCAGCATTTACCTTGTCAGTAATATAGTGGTTTTGCTGTGTTAGCGAATGTGTCCAGAAAACAATGGGGCACATTTACTAAGAGGAGTGCAAACCACCACAAAGTGTTGCGTGCGCCACAAAGTGTCTCGGACACTTCTTAAATACCTGTGCAAGCAATTTGCACTGAAAAGAACAGGCAAAGTCTGACAGAAAACTGGCGCACAGCCCTTGGTAAATGTTTTCCAATGTTTTTGGGATGATTTTTTGTTTTGCTCACTTAATCGATGGGCATGTCAAATCAGATTTGGCCATTTGTCAGCATAAAGATTTAGAACTGTGAGCATTTTATCCGCACCGGATGAGACTGTGGTTCGCTTTGTCGAGCATAACAGTAATAAGGTGGTAAGTAATAATGAGCAGATGCCACATCCTTTTATCCAAAGCTGAATCAATTTTATTTGAGGGGAGCCATAGTTTTTATTGGAATATGTTAGCAGCTGCCTTCTTGCAAATATAAAGTAAGGGGGTCCTACATATTTACACAAACGTGTATCGGACACAAGACTACTGCATGGTTCATAGGCAGAATTGCAATCGGACATCTTTCTTGTTATTTTGGGCACCAATTTTTTTTTTTTGTTATTGTATATAGATTATTGCAGTTGAACAGGTAGTCCTTAAAGGGAAGACTCCTGTATGGCGATACAACTGATTATCATAGAAGAGCATGGCAAGCACTGCCTGACGATGTGTAGAGATCCAACTTGAATAGCTTCAATGTTATGTTCTATTGCAATTTTCATGTAAACTTGCTAATGCTGTATACATAATGAATGCAACTGGCATTGAGGCTACTGAGGTACTATGTCTGCCTTTGTGTAAGAAATGACAATGATCACGATAATCACACCTTATCCACAGTTTATGGATTTTCTTAACAGTTTACAAAACACAACACTGTTGTCATGCATGTGTGTGGTTTTAGACTTTTTTTTGAACAAGCTGTCATATGTGTGTACATGGCTAACAATATATTTGTCCAGAATATTACATGGCATTTCACATCTAGAGCCTGCAGAGGAAAATCAATGTTATGAGTAGGTGCACACACCTGTATTATCCTTATTTTTAGGCATGTGCTGTCTGCAGTAAAAATAGCATAATACATGCTCTATTTTTCTTTTACATATTGGTCATATGGACCTCTTTTCACAGAAACTAGAAAGGATTGGGTCTATGAAAAAGACTAGTCATCCTTGTCTCCTATATACTGCACACAGATGAGAGTATAACTGGGGTCTGTGCTGGTGTCACAGATGGCACACAAAAAAACTATTTTTTCTAATAGCTTATATTACACAGTTTCATCTATGTACTGATGATTTATGCATGGATTGTCATGCACACAGCTAACTATTCAGAGTAAAACATTTCTGTAGTAAAAAGGTACATAGATCTAACATGAAGTAGTGATTTAGCTACAGGTTCATGCCTTAAAGGGGTTGTCCGCTTTTACCACATTATTGACATAGTTTGTGTAATACAAAGTCATACAATTTTCCAGTATATTTTCTGCATCAATTCCTCACAGTTTTCTAGATCTCTGCTTGCTGTCCTGCTAAAGCAAGCTTCAATGTTGTAATTCCAGTGGATGAAAATTTGTCCATGGTCTTGTGATGGACATGTAGGTGCATGAGTCGTTATTATCAAATAACTCCTATTACTCTCTGTTATATAATAGCTTGTGCACCTGCATGTCCATCACATGACCATGGACAGATTTCTGTATATTGGAAAATTGTATAACTTTTTATTACACAAACTATATGAATTATTTGCTGAAAGTGGACAACGCCTTTACATATTCATTACACAGCATCTGAACACAGCCAGAACAGTAACAACTGGTATAACTGGATCATTACAATCCATTTTCACTCCTGTAGGAATTATACATTACAAAGGGGATTCCCCTTGTAATCTATATAACTCCAGAACATGTCTATGGTATTTCGCTCACAAATAAAACTGAACATTAGCTATTAGCTAGTATCTGATCTTTTATTCTATAGTCATTAGTGCTACCTACTTTATGATTATGGAGGATTTTCATGACATCTTAACAAAGTTCTTAAATGAGTGGAGAGCAACTTTCCCAAACTAATTTAGGGATATAGTACTTCTTATTTTTTTGTAAATTATAAGTACTGTACCAGAGACTATATACAAACACATTTTTATAGTGTCTAGTTTGCCCATTGTCAATGAAAAATGTTTCCTCAAGGATTTATTGATCTTAAAATCAATAAAATATGCATAATGAATGTAATATTGATCTTTGAGATTTTATTATCCTTCTGAATATACGATTTATTTTATTTGCTGGTACCTGGAATTGGATAAAAATAATAATAAAAAAAAATACTGTAATGAAATCTCTAGATGTTACCATTGGGAAACATTGTGGTTCTTTTATAATTACTTATTGTCTCCATTTTTCTTTGTCAAGTAAATAGTACTTCTGTTTGAATTGGCAGTGTATATCCACTGGGATGTAAGCCAACTAAGGGGCTTTTACCATACAAAAACATTTACCCCTACTTTACAGTTGCCCGACTGCAGGTTCCTCCACATTTAGCAAAAGAGGGAACCACACGTTTCCCTAAGCTTCCTGGCGATGTCAACTTTCGGCAATGTCTTATACTGTGATCCTTGTCCAACCTCAATCAATGAAGTGCTGGCCTCATCCTTTATATCATTGATTTCAGTGGGACCTACTGTATGTCTCACCGGCGACATAAGGCGATAACTTATGTTTATGAAAATGTCTCACCTTTTAGAAAGCGTGCCTGGAAAAAAATGGTTACTTGCTGCCGTCTATCTGCCTAGCTGGAAAAGGATTATCAGCCAGATCTATGATGTGCCTATGAATATGCCACTGGTTCCTACTTTATTAGGGTGTTTTTAGTGATGTAAATTAAAGAAACTATTGCTTGGGCACTTTAATCTGTCACTTAAGAGAAAAACTTTATCTTCATATAAATGAGCATCTTGGTACACTGATGGAGTTAGCTGGTGCACCCTTTGAGATAACTGTATAATGCTGCTGGTGCCAAAGGTTGTTAAGTGTGAGACCCCGATCGAACTGATGAACTGGTAAAACTGATCATCAGTATCAAAACTGGCCCTGGGATCAGAAAACTACTTTAACACATGACATATTTAGTAGTAGGAATTTCTTAATAAGAAGGTATGTATACACACCTTCTAATTCTTCCGAAAGAAAATACGAGTACACCAGGATTCTTCTTTAGATGACATAGTTCCTTCTTTTATTCACATCGTTTGCATTTTTTTACACTCTGATCCAGTCGTGATATGTCTGTCATATGAGCTGATGTATCTCTCATATTCTGGTTGTAAGTCTTTATGTTTAACTCTTTCAGGAATAGAACTCTGCCCTCCTGGACACAGATTCATGATTACGATGGTGGCCAGCTTCATTGGGATGGCTGGACAGTTCCTTCTGCCTGGTTTGGCAGCTCTCTGTAGAGACTGGCAAATCCTCCAGGCTGTCATTATCTGTCCCTTTATTCTGATGCTCCCCTACTGGTAGTAAGTATATCCATTCAATATATTTGTTGGTAAGAGGGTAGCATAAAGTACTTAATAAAAAAAGGGTTTTATTGGGTAAAGCTAGGTTCTTTAGGGAATGTTCACCTGGTATGGATACACAACTGGCAATATCACAGCAGATGGCAAAATGTGTGGATTTTGCTGCAGATAGTGCTGTGTAATAGTCCTGGGTTTGTGGTTAAAGTCTGAACTAATCTTGTCCTGTTGCAGAAATAGTTCCTGCATCCCAAATTATAATGAAAGGTTCAACTTTCGATATAAAAGAAAGAATCCATCAATACTAGGGGGTGGTAGTCACATCATACCTTCTCACCATCCATGCACACAGACCTCTATACAGGGCACAGAGGATCCCTTTCCCATAGAAGTCAATGAACATCTCTAGACTACAGATTCTAAGCAAAATAAAAGAAATGGCAAATTCCCTTTTAAGCAATGGATCTTTGTGAATTTTCGTGCTTTACTATGGTCAGATTTATTCCATCAGCGCTAAGATCAATATCTCAAAGCGGCTCTATGCACATTACAAGACTACTTAGAAGAATCTATATTTTGGTTATTCTGATTTGAATGGAAAAACTTATGAAAATATCTGATCTATGGTCCTTACTTACCTACAGCATCTTTCCTGAATCCTTGAGGTGGTTAATGGCTACAATGCAGTTCGACACTTCTAAGAAGCAAATTCTTCAAACTATTCACAGGAACAGAGTGAACACAGAAAGTGACGTCAAAGGCGTGATGCCAGGTAACACTATTACTCTAGTAACATCTGCTATGCACGTTCTCGATATCCATGTTTACGTTTTCGTGTCTTTTTTTTATAAATTATTACTTGGTAAAAGAATCTTGTCAGACATTTTCTTTTATTGTTAACATGCCACTGTCTAGAGACAAATGTTATAGTGCTTGTTCTGAAGTGGTGACACCTCATTCTGTCAGGACTAAACGTTCTCTGAGGAGTTGTAGTTTATGTTCCCAAATACAGCAATGATGAACATAGTGGACAGAAGCCATTATTGTAATGCTACCTACCATATTAATATTTAGCCTAGTGCCAGGTCTTGGATATGGCTCTACATGGGTAGTCCATAAATTTGTATCTACATTTCTGTGTTTCTTTTAGAATTGGAGAGGGAACTTGGAAGAAGACCTAAGAAAGTTTGCATTGTGAAAGTTGTGGGAACCAGGAACCTGTGGAGAAATATACTTGTCCTTTGCGTTAACTCGTAAGTTTGGCTACAACGTGTTATGTGACGGAAAAGTGTTGTTTCACATTTACCATCTGTGCCCCTGATAGAGACCTAGTAAGTAAATGCAAAAGCAGGTAAAGGTGGAAAAATAAGCCAAGAATATTAGTAAAATATATGTAAAAGTAACAGTTGCGTACAAATGTGTAGATCAAGTAAGTAGTAAACCCAGAACAATCTACATATAAATCAGAATGTACTGTACAAAAGTATAAGTGCAATAGCATGTACTTCAGCATCCACCACACCTATGGCATGTTTTACCAACAGCCTGCATTAAATAGTAAATAGGAACTAAAATTTTGCAACATTGAACTAAAGACAAAACTATTATTGTTACTTCTGCAGCTTATAAAACATTTATATCTTCATGGTAGCAGTCTACAGTCTTACTATATTGTATTGTGACACTACAGTCCTTGTTCTGCAGTTTCTTAATGTAGATTGAGTGAGTGGGGGAGATCACTATACAAAACTGTATTTGTAAAGGAGTTAGTCACAAAATTTTACCCAATATACTTACCTTAGCAAAAGCCATCAATGTATGTTCAGTAGGGTCCTACCTCTGCTATTCCCACATATTTGCAGAACTTGCAGCAAAATAGAACGAGACTGAGCTACACTGCCAAGCTCAGCCATAGTCCTGTATCCATGGTTGTGCCTAGACAATGACCAAGGAGTTCCAGAGTTCTGGCTGTCTATGGGTCTCTCAGATCAAAACCCATCAATATGTGATTTTAATAGCCAAAATCAATTAATGTTAGACAGATAGTTAATGCTTTAAAAGCAGTATTCATATCAATACTTAAATCTCCTATGACAACTGAGTGACACGAAAGTAAAACAGTAAACCAAGAAGTATCGCTTTGCCAGCTGCTTGACTTGTGGCTGTAAGTATCCAGTTATAAATTTAAGGAATTTTTCTCTGACTCTCTCCTTATCCAGTCATTGTTGTTTTGATTGGTTGGCTGATGAGACATTTTGGCACCATCAGAAGAGATCTGTAAGGGCACACACCATTATTTTATGTCTAGTCTCTATTGTGAGTTTCTAATACATTATTATTCTTTAGCTGGGAAATACATTTAATGGGGAAGAGATTGTATTGTTGAATGAAATGGCTATTGGAAAATACTCTTAACAATCTAGTAACAACTTCAACATGTTTTGTTACAACATGAATGTTCGGTTATTTTCAGGTTGACTGGATATGGAATACACCACTGCTTTGCTAAAAGTTTGATGGACCCTGAAGTCAATATGAACATCATGCACAACTTCTACGCCAACTACTTTGCCATGGCAGGGATTACATTAGCATCATGCCTGGCTATGTGTCCTGTTGTTGGGTTTTTGGGGAGAAGAGGAGGACTGCTGCTCTTCATGATTCTCACAGCTTTGGCATCACTTCTTCAGCTTGGCCTATTAAATTGTAAGTAGTTAGTTGGGCATAAACCGATTACATATGTTTGGTGATTGAAGTTCTAATTCTGTTAGGGTTTTTAGAAACTCCTACTTAAGGATTTCACTGTTTTAACGTATGTGATACATTCTTTGCTATTTATGTCATATGGGTTAATGACACAAATTAATTCTTACCCCCTTTTTTTTCCTTCTCTTTCCTGTGCTTTGTTTTACTAGTGATTGGCAAATACACCCAGCGCCCTGAGACAGGTATGATCCCTTATTTACATGTGTGCATTTTGTGGTATATTACATATGGGACACGTTGAAAGCAGTTTGTTTATGTGATGTTTTTTGTTATTATTTTTCTGTATGATAGTCTCTGCCATTGTTCTGGATGATGTCTATCCCAGTCTTCTCTACATTGGTTCTTCAGTTCATTGAAGCTTGTGGCCTTTTGTTTATGCACAGCTATTTTAACCCCTTACCGACATGCGCAGTACTATTAGAGCAGAGCGTTATGTGTATGGAGAGGGCTCATGAGCAGAACCCTTGTCATACAGAGTGGTTGTTTGCTGCATATTACTGCAAACACCCACCATTAAGAACTGGGATTGGTGCTAGCACCGATTGCAAATGTCAACCCTTTACATGCCGCCTGCAGTTTTGCAGCATGTGACACATGGGCGCCGCCATCTTTGCTGTGGTCGTTGCTCCCTGTGACATCATCAGGGAGTGACAATCAGTCGCCATGACAGCCTTGGGTCTTTGTAAGAGGACTTGTCATTTCTGAAGATCTGTTGCTATGTGCTGGTGGCACATTGTAACAAATCATGTGCAAAATACCCATATACGGCCATACATATGGCAGTATATGGTATGATTGATCAGACAACCTAGGGTTAAATTACCCTAGGGGGTGTGAAATAAAAAAAAAAGAAATATTAAAAAGTTGTAAAGAAAAAAAAAATAAGACACCCCCCCCCCCAGAACTGTTCGTAAAGTAAATAGATAGATCTTGTCACATCCCAAAAGCTCCTTCCATCAAAAATGGTCATTCCTAGTGGTGAACTCATAACAGAAAAAAGCGCCCAAATGTCTGAAATGCCACTTTTTGTAATTTTGCTATTCATAAAAATTTAAATAAAAAGTGGGGTTGTACAAGGGTAGTACCTGACACCTTATACAGCTCCTTATACTTATTAAGACCGAATAAAGCCTGTATAAATTTGGTATCACAGTGATCATACCAATAAAGGGGAGGTGTCATTTTGAACAAAAAATGCTAGGCGTAAATACAGAAGCGACAAGAAAATGGAGCAAATGCATTTTTTTTTCCATATTCACCACATTTTGGGTTTTTTTTCCACTTCCCAGTGCACGGCATGGAATATTAAATGCTGTCACTCGAAATTACAATTTGTTACACAGAAAACAAGCCCTCATACAGCTCTATAGATGGAAAAATAAAAAGTGAATGGATTTTTGAAGGTGGGGAGCAAAAAACAGAATTAAAAAAAAATGAAAAAAGCGCCAATTTGTTAAGGGGTTAAGTTCCCTCCACAAAGTTGTATTTGGCAAACCTGGCACTGTGCGTTAGGGCGAAACATCTTCACATTGGTCTCGTCTGTTCAAAGTTTTTGTTAAATAAATAATGAAATGGTGTAATGTGTCATGTGTTTATCTGTGGCTGTATTGACCTTCCAGGGACCAGATGTTTTATTATATCCTGATATGTAAAACACTTAATTCAAAGCGGATGTACTTTTGTAATATTATGTAAAATAAGAAATCTTCATGTATATATGCAAAGAAAAAATGGCAGCACTCCAATATAGTGAAACACTGGGGTTTATTCCACCTTCTGCAACATTCCAGCTGTAATCCCAGCCTTTGTCAAGCTTGTACATGTAAATATGTCTATAATATTATACATTGTAGTAATGTTTTAACTTTGTTTTTAGTTTCAACAAAATTTTATTGAATTGAAAACCAGAATAGTGCTTTACAATATCCATTCTGTTGTCTTTAAATCTTTTAAGGAATGAGTGAAACTGTGAAAAACAAATTCTCTGTGATCTTCTCCATCATCGGGATGTTCTCCTCACATGCCGTTGGAAGTTTGAGTGTGTTTTTCTGTGCAGAAATCACCCCCACTGTGATCAGGTAGGTGGATGTGTTACTTAGAAACAATTGTATTGAAAATCTGTTTTCTGCAGCTTTTATTAGTATCAGTTCATATCTGGCTACATAATGTACCAACTCTCCTGCAGATATGTCATGCAGTTCCCAGCCTTGCAGGAGATGACTGTCACATGGACACAACCTCAAAACTAATTGCCTATAAAAGCTGTTTTACCAAATTACTAAGGCTCAGTTCACACCTATGTTGGGCAGGTTCCATACCCTCCTCCTTTGGTTACCAAATAGCAGAAAAAATAGTGTAATGAAAAAACCTGGTGTGAACGGAGCTTTACTGATGATGTGAAAGCGGTTACTATTGCTGCCTTTGTGGGGTGATGACTATTCTACAAGTCTGTGGTCACAGATGTGCTGCCTAAGTGCAACATTTGTGCTCATCCTCCTATGCGGAGGTATAGGTTGTATATTTGTGCTTACCTACTGTATCTCCATTTTTTTCTCTTTTCTTTTCCTGATAAACCTGTTTTGGAGAAATACATTCCTTTCCTGTATTTCTGCATGACTAGACTCATTTAGCCGCTGTCAGGACTCACCCAGAAACAGCCACTCAACTTTCCTGAGACCTGAATGACGTATTTATTGTCTGGACTTCTTTCACATAGTGTTTGTAGTCATTCTCTGGAGGTCATTGACCTGGTTTCACTTATGAGACTGAACTGTTGCACACATTTACAGCTGTCATGTCAGTCATACAGATCTATCTAACTCCTTGTGGAAGGACATAGATAAGAGCGGTTAATATACATTGCACAACCGCTTGAAAGCTTGTGGTGTGTGCAGTCCTGTAGCAAAATCCTGGGAAGGAAGCCACTTGGTTTTAGAAACAGCGATTGCTTACTTTGCTACTGCAGGTCTACCAAATTGACTACATCATTTAGAGATAAACAGCAATGACAGATCACATTCTGTTTTATTAGGCTGTAGCTTCAGTCCATGAAGTGACTTGATGCTGAGATTGCAACCTACCAATTCACTCCAGAACAAGGCAATCATTGAAGGAAACCTTGTTTACTAGGGTTCTCCACTTAACTCTGATTTACTGTAGGTATTCATGGAGAAGCCCTTGTCGCTGGGCAAGCTGTAGGGCATGATGCTAATAACTCCTCATTTACTGTTCATGACAGACCCCATTGGCTGCAGAATTGATTCTGGCAATCAGCTGACTGTTGCAAAAAACAATAACATCCTTTTTTTACATATATATATCTATTCAAAATACACACACATTTATGTGCAGGTAGCCCAAGGTTTGCTCCACACAGGAAGTCAGTGGTGCAATTTCCCAGCATCCAAAACAGAGTAATAGGGCTCTTGCACACAAACTTGTTTGTGGAACAAATGCTAGCCTCTGTTTTTTTTGGCTAACATACATTTTTTTTGTTGTTGGTTAATTGGCTCATACACAAAGCCATGGTTTCTATGATTAGAACGCTTGTCTTTTCAAAACTGGCAAGCGTTTTAGATTGTTTTATCTGTTCCTGTTGTGAAATAAAACATATGGGGAGACATTTATCTTATATTACTGGTGACCATTTAATTTCTAGCAGGTGACAAATTCCAATAGCCTATGCTATGCTGACAAACTCCTTTGTTAGCATTCTGAATCATTTCAGTAGTTTATATAATTTTATTTCACGTTACCTGGCTCCCTGCCAGCAGTAGGTGTCCCTGTCTCCTCATGCATCCCAACCTCCACCTTCTCCACCTGTTTAATGCACGTGACAGAAAGTGGAGAGGGCGCTACATGAGTGAGGAGGAGAGAAGACCAACACAGGCAAACACAGGCTGCAGCTGCCCCCTCCCCAGGGACTCGCCACGCACTGCTAGCAGGGAAGCAGGTAATGTGAAATAAACTTATATAAACTACTGAAATAATTCAGAATGCTGACAGAAATTTTTTAAATCAGCATAGCATAAGCTATTAGAACCTGTCACCCGTTAAAAATTACATTCCTGGTGACAGGTTCGCTTTAAATCAAGGTTTTGGGCTTGCTTGATTTATCTTAGTGGTTGATATATTAAGTTTATATTTTGAGATTTTTATTTGAAAAGTCACACAAAAGTCTCAAATGTTTACACACCCCCTCACCTCACTGGACTGGAGTTTATTTGTGCAAATTTTTACCACGATCGCACACAAATTTGCAACTTTTTTAGATGTCCACATCTGAACTTTTAAGATGACCGGGCACAATAGTGTATAACTCTGCCACAGTTGTAACTCTAAATGCTAAATCCAATGCTAAAACACAAAAAAAACCCTGAAAAACTTTGATTCTAATACCAGAACACTGGAGAAGTTGCTTTTCCTTTCTAAAGTGTTTG
The DNA here is from genome assembly GCF_040894005.1 of Engystomops pustulosus. Classification (NCBI taxonomy): domain Eukaryota; kingdom Metazoa; phylum Chordata; class Amphibia; order Anura; family Leptodactylidae; genus Engystomops; species Engystomops pustulosus. The sequence goes on along the minus strand of NC_092415.1, from coordinate 82,577,452 downwards.
CACCATTGGCCGTGCATCTAAAGTTTCTGCCAATACTCCTTCTTGGGGGTAGGTAATTCCTAACAATGGTGTGCCTACATGTTCAGCTGCTTGTGCCATTTTACTGATAGACAGGGTCAAATAATAGGTCATTAGTACTTGTGGTGGTAACGCGTCTGATACCCGCACACTACACTACAGTGAGACCTCCATAGGTCATTAGTAGTATTTGATCTCTTCCATCAGTGACATTAGTTTATAAAGTTATTGATTGATGGAAACATTTCTCACTCTCCTCATTCTTGTTCATTATTTACCTCTATTGCTCTAATTTTTTTGAAGCTATTAAGTCCTACCATAACCTTTTGGGTGGAGGGGATAATCCACTACTTAATATGCATAATGCAGTTAGTTGTGGCTTCCATCTTAATAATACATTTCACATAATCTGACTTTTGTTGCATCACACCATCAGATCCTGTCTCGCTCTGAAACTCCCTGAATGATTCCTTTTGTCTGGTAAATATTCCCACCGAGAGAACGTGTTAGTCTCCGAAGTTAATTAACTGCAGCACTTGAGAATTAGGAATCTGGTCTTTGTCTTGTAACCCCTTCTTAACAGAAATATTCTAGAAACGTAGGGAGCTGTTCCTATAGGGTATTTTACATTCTTTGAAATGGACACTTCACTTTTGTCTTCCCATTACTGCATTTAAGGTATCCATTCACATACAATAGGTAGCGGCCAAACAAATGTTTCTTCCAGTTCCACCATGAACGCACATAACTGGCACAACTGAGTGTGCATGTTTATTTGAATGGGAGCATATGATAAGGCCTAGTTCACACTTGCATTTGGAATACTGCTTTTAACTTCTGTCATGCAAAACAGAATATTGAAACACTTACATAAACCATTTAAATATTTTAACAAATCTGCTATTAACTTTTTTTTATTCTTTAAAGTGATTAATAACAATAACTAAGTACTAAATAATTTATCATTGCAAAAGCTAAATGTAAATGCCATTGTAGCTGTAATTCGCAGCCAAAAAATATTGATGAAATAGTTATGAAGAAAAGGAAAACCTAGGGTGCTGCAAGTGAGCTGACTTGGGCGTCTCTTGAGAGAAAGCTACCATGTGCATTGGATAGCTCTAGCCTCGCATACACTTAGGTTTTCTGTGCCTGCCCTCTAGTGGTAACAACTGTGATATCACCCTGTGTTTATGTATGTTCGGTTATACTTTTGGTAGTAATCTGTGCAGTCTTAATACAAAGAAAATGGTTTTTGAATCCGACTCCCCTCCTAGTGTTTGTTTGTTCCCTTTAGTTTGGACGTGGACATATAGGTGCGTCCGGTCCCAGAACTGTAAGATGCAGGAGATGAAGGGAGTCTTCTAGAAACGGTTCCAATAGACAAACAAGATTAATCTATAGTTAAAAATCAAGAATCGTTATTGTAATAGCAAGAGTTAAAAATTCTGTTCATCATGATGAGAAAACAGCATGCGGATGATGCATTTGGATACGGTTCTTGTTCCTAGCCCGATCCTACGGCTACAAACGTGTCACCTTTATGCCATTTTTTCATCATGATGAACATTGTTTTTAACTTTTGATACTAAAATAAAGATTCTTGATTTCTAACTGTGGATTAAACTCGTTTACCTATTAGAGCCAGTGTCCGAGGCCTTCCTTCTTCTCCTGCATCTAACAGATGTGAGGTCTCATGTGAAAGCTCATCTTCAGAGTGTAGTTTTAATCAAGACAACTGGTTCATGTAGGCCCTTGACATAGTACATACAAGTGGCTGGTGCTGGTTCAAACTTTGGTACAAACTAATAGGCACTTATTTATTTTTTATTATAATTTTATTCGCTGCCAGGTACTGACACTTGTAGAATGCAGCCACCTTTTTGTATGGAGGTTTAATGTTAACCATTTACCATCTATATATATATATATATATATATATATATATATATAATTTATTTTCTCCTTATACTGAAGACTACTATGCATTGCCAGATGCATCACATAGTGGAACCCAGCGGTGCCCAACTGACCCATGACTGATTGCTTATACATGTATGTGTCTGATATTTATCTGAATTGTGACATGTGGCTATAATAAGAACTACATTGTGCTTAGTTGTTACCTGTCTGCTAAAGACGTACCATTTCATGCTTTGGTTATGAATATTTTTTTTCTTATTTTCTTTAGGGGTGGTGGTCTGGGCTTGGTCTTGGCCAGCGCTGGCTTTGGGATGCTAACAGCCCCCATCATGGAGCTTCACAATCAGAAGGGGTATTTTCTCCATCACATTATCTTTGCCTGCTGTACATTGATTTGTATCATTTGCATTCTTCTACTGCCTGAAAGTAAGCACCAAAGCCTCCCAGAAAACATCCCTCATGGAGAGCATTATACCCGTCAGCCTCTCCTACCTCACAAGAAAGGAGAGCAACCACTCTTGTTAACAAACTCTGAACTCAAGGACTACTCTGGTCTCCATGATTCCGCAGCCACGGGGGATGGTGTATCTGAAAACACCACAGTCAATGGTATAAAATCCACATAACTGCCATGGAGAAACATCTCATGTATTTATTATTTGTTTCCCCTTTGCACAGGTCTTGTAGACCAACCATAGGATTTTCTGGTATTGGGGCATCCTCCCACACAGCTGCTTATGTCCCTTCAACCTTCTGAAAAACACCAAAAGGAATTCAGCCTCTAATAACCCAGAATTGAAGAAGTGATTTTTGTCCTGATCAGTCATGAATTGACCCCAACCTTGGTTTCCACCACAATATCTGTTACAGCTTTTCCAGTCAATAATCGATATATACTTTACAAGATAATAGACATTTCCACAGATAAGAAACTGACATGAATGACTGTGATTCTTATTTATTTTTTAGAGAATTTCCCATTCTCTGTTTCCCATTCCTTACATTTACAGCTGCCCGGGAAACCTCAAAAACAAAAGCAAAAATAGTATCCAAACTTTCTGACACTGACAACGCAACAGTAGTGGGAGGTTTCTGCTCATCAGTCAATTATCGATGTATGAAAGGGAAACCCAGATTAATGGACAAGTTAATTTTTTTTTTTTTTAGCTTGAATACTTGAGCAATACAGAACAGTTGGAAAATGAGAAAAACCACTACATTGAAAGAGCCTGCTAGCTGCCATCATTCTAGAAGTCGCAGCTATTACTGAGCGTACCTTATGGTTAGACCTCAGGTTTTACGTCTTATATTGAAGACACTTGGGAAAAGGCTTTTAAAGATGTGAAGTTAATATGTGCCAAATTCTGCTGAATACTCTACCCTCCTGTATGAACAGAACATTGGCTACTGAAGGCAATTACTTTCCCATTGAAAGAGTTAATGCTTCTGTAATCTATAGCAATTGTGATCTGATACACGTTTGACCCCTTTTGTTGGTCAGTAGGAGATTGAGATGTCCTTGCAATACCATTGTAGAAAACATAAGTACCATCAGTACTTTGCTTCCCATTGGTTAAACTTAACAACAAAGCAAGACATCCTCATTTATGATGGTTTCTTCGTTGGCCATTGTGTTTATTTACCATAAACAGCCCATGATTCTTCTCAGATTTGTCAGAACCGTGGCCAGTACTCGGTGGGGAACTTGAAAAACCTCCTTGAGTAGTAAGACTTTTAAAAAAAAAACATTCAAAAAGGAATCTTTTTAATATACAATGGGAATGATTGTGTAGAAATCTTTCCTACTCTGTGGATGGGCAGATACAGGACAATACACATGCAGGGTATACCTGATCTCTAGCTTGGTGCACATCTTATTTACTCAACACAAAACCAGTCCAATGGCAGCACCATTTCCATCATTATGTTCTAGCAGCGAACGATCTGGGCCTGCGATGGAGCTCTTCAAACATCTTGCTTAGAGATCGGCCTTCACAAGGATTTCAAGCCACACGACCTGCCGATGAAAGTGTATTCGTTGTAACTGTTACATTAGTGCTTTCTAGTAGAATACTGTTAATCATAATGTGAACTATGCTGTTGCTGTTGGGGTTTTTAGATGCATCATATGGAAGAAAGAAAAAAAATTCTGTGGCCGATCTAGTTTTGTGATCTGGAGGGAGGGAAGTTGGGGTTTGTACAGATGCAAAAATCAATGTTAGTATTTTAATAAATGTTGCTAAATGTTGTGGAGCCAAAATCACGGGTCACCAAATTGGAAGAAGTGCCATTAAATGAACTGTGAGTGTTGATCACTTTACCGTTGGGATGACAAAAAGCGCACTGCATCCCCTCTTAACACAGACGGGGATATGATGCACCTTAAAAAAACAAAGGAAAAAAAAAACAAAGAAAAAAAACAACTGTGTTCTGAAGTGTATTGTGAGTGTTTTGGAGGAGATTTAGCCTATTTTATTCCAGGTGTTTAACACCGATCCCTCACATTTCTGTTCCTTTATAAAAGTAATAACTTTTAGTGTCTTCTTTGTATAGTAATCTTGAAGCAATCATCCATGAATTGTTGACATAGTACTGTAGATGCGACAAACCACTACCACTAATCCTGGTGTCTTCATCTTCAGAGCAATAGGTTATACTGGTCACTCATACCAAGCGAAGATTTTATCTGTTTCTTTTTAACACTAATGTTACAACTGGCCACCATTACTAATGACAATGTGTCATACTGAGATGTCCTTTGGGGAAGCAGCAGTGGTCGATTTGGTAAGAATGTTTGGAATTATGTGAACTGCTTTTGATGGGTCTAGTGTTTCATACAAAATGTAAAATACAGCTTAGAAGTAAAACTATTTTTAGTAGTTACATGAAATTTGTTTCTACACGATCAGCATTTCTCCTGCTACAGGCATTTGTGTAAATTGTCTTTTTATGTTTTCTGTACGAGAAGAGGACAACAATGTTTTTGTTGGGGGTTTATTTTTTTAGTACATACATGTTTTGTTAGTTCTTCAGGAGTAGTTTGGTGGTACACATCCATAGCACAAGCTTTCAAATTGAGTACTGAAACATGTCTTAAAAACTAAATGTGTGCATGTCACCCAGTTGTATCTGCGCAAAAACTATTTGTACTGTATGTGTACAGAAATAAAAACCTAAAAAGAGGCAGCAGGCTGTGTGTTTCTGTCGTTTATCCCTGGTTTAATATTGTAATAGGTGGTATAAGACACATTGGAGGGATTGTCAAGCACTACTGCATCTTGCAATAATGGACTACATACAGGGGAAAGGGGAGAAGTATTTTATCCCAATGCCGATTTTGCAAGGTTACCCACCTACAAGGAATGGAAAGGTCTGTAATTTTATTGTGGGTACACATCAACTGTGAGAGACCAAATCTAAAAAAATTTATTTTATTTTATCCCCTACCAACAAGCAAGAATTCTGATAAAGCTCTCACAGGTGGCAAAGACACAGGTACATATACATGCAGAGAGTGATAGAACACATTTATTGAAAAGTGGCCAACCTCTTTAACCCTTTAAGGACCTTGTTCTTTTTTGTTCTTTCATTTTTATTTTTCACTCCCCACAATCAAAAATATATAACGTTTATTTGTTTGCAAATCTCACGCATACGCAATAAATCGTTCCTTGCGCAGCCGCACTAGTAACCTGTGGGCTGTGCAAGGAACGAGTTCTCGCACATGCTCAAGATTTGCAGACGTTCGGTTGACATCACCAGATTTTTGATCATGGCGGCCAAGGGGTGCTTGTTGAGTGGCGGGGGCATGAATAATTAAGTGAACAGCAGAGCTGTGAGTAACTCTCTTGACGTGAATCTAAGTGCTTCGGCTCATTTACATATTTTTATAAAGTTGTTTTCTGTGGAATCTGGGTGCCCTGAAACTAACAGAAGACCTTGCCATCAGCAGGGGTCAGGAACCTTTTTGGCTGAGAGAGCCATGATCGCCTCATATTTTACAATGTTATTCCGTAAGAGCCGTACAATATGCACATGCCCCCCAGTAGATAGGGTGTCACAGGTGCCCCTGTGATCTACGTCTCGAATCGCAGGCACAGCTGTGCCCCTCTCAGTGGCAGCACCCCTTTCCAAGTTCACTCACCTCTCCACGTTCCTGCTCCCATCCCGGCTGGCCAATCGCGGGTGGTACCGGTAAGTCTTTGCTGCGATTTGCAGCAAAGACTTGCCGGCTATGGAGAGGGCTCAGCCCGTGAGCCCTCTCCAAGCACCCGCAGCCGACCTGTGACGTGCCATTACGTCACGGTTCGTGAAAGGGTTAAAGGACATCTACCACCAGATTACTGATGGGTAGACTGTCCTCTTAAGCATGGTCGTTACTTCTAGGGGATGATGTCTTTAGGGCTCCCGGATTCTGCGGAAAAGAACTTCATATAAATATGTAAATTAGCCTGAGGCGGCTCACGTCACCCGAGTGGCTCACGACTCCACTGTTCACTAATAATTCACGCCCCCCACCACTCAGTATACACCCCTCTGTCTCACTATGCTCAGACTGCCGGTGACGTCAGATGGCTGTTTGCAAATCTCACGCATACGCAAGAAATCGTTCCTTGCGCAGCCGCACTAGTAACCTGTGGGCTGTGCAAGGAACGAGTTCTCGCACATGCTCAAGATTTGCAGACGTTCGGTTGACATCACCAGATTTTTGATCATGGCGGGCAAGGGGTGCATGTTGAGTGGCGGGGGCATGAATAATTAAGTGAACAGCAGAGCTGTGAGGAACTCTCTCGACGTGCCCTGAAACTAACAAAAGACCTTGCCATCGTCCCCTGCCTAGAGGAGTCTAGCATGCTTAAAGGGGTTATGCCACGAAACAATTGACTACAAAAAGCTGTCAAAGAGGTTAAAATATTTCAAAAATCTATTTGTAATGGTTACCTGGAAGTAAAGATACCTTTCTATTTGTTATTATGATGCGTGTTCAGCCTCTACTCTGTTCCACACAGAAGCAGATGTGGGAGGGGCCTAGCCAGGCACATGCACAGCACTGACAGCTGCAGTTATTGCACAACTCAGTGCTACAGAGCGCTCAGCCTTCAGAGTCTCCTTCCACCTGCTGTGCTCAAATAGTCCCTGCATTTACTGATCCAATAGAAGTCCAATTGAAATGTGTCATACGCCCCATGTTAAAAGTGCACCAAAAAAAGTTGGTGCAGTCTGTCAAAGCAGTGCAGGGGGCACCAGATTCATGAAGAACGTGCGCCAGAAATCCTGAATCTGGCGCCCCCTGCACACTACACAGGACACTGCACATAGTACACATGTACTATGGATTCTCACAGCATCATGGTCGGTCAGGTTGACATGCATGGCGGAAGTCTAGGTGGTTGCAGGGGAGGCAAACCCCACGTGTATCGTCACTCCAAAGTGACACTTACCCCTGAGAAAGTCACTTTGAAGTGAGGATACGCATGGAGTTTGATGTCCCTGCATTTTTCTAGTCCTCCGACATATTTACACTTTACTGTCCGCCTGACCGACCATGATGCTGTGAGAATACATTGTTTTGCTCTTCTTGTATGCATTGATTGTACAAAATTAGGTGCAATAGTTGTTTTTATGACTTTTACTAATAAACTTTTGTATTTTTGCATGTTGATTGAATCTCTTTCTGTGTATTTTGTAAGGAATTGCAACCAAATCACTAGATAGATAGATAGATAGATATGAGATAGATAGATATGAGATAGATAGATAGATAGATAGATAGATAGATAGATGGATATGTGATAGATAGATGGATATGTGATAGATAGATGGATATGTGATAGATAGATAGATGGATATGTGATAGATAGATATGAGATGGAGAGATAGAGAGATAGATAGGAGATAGAGATAGATAGATATGTGATAGATAGATGGATATGTGATCAATATGTGATAGATATGTGATAGATAGATAGATAGATGGATATGTGATAGATATGTGATAGATATGTGATAGATAGATAGATGGATATGTGATAGATATATGGATATGTGATAGATATATGGATATGTGATAGATAGATATATAGATAGATATGTGATAGATATGTGATAGATATGTGATAGATAGATAGATGGATATGTGATAGATATGTGATAGATATGTGATAGATATGTGATAGATATGTGATAGATATGTGATAGATATGTGATAGATATGTGATAGATATGTGATAGATATGTGATAGATATGTGATAGATATGTGATAGATATGTGATAGATATGTGATAGATATGTGATAGATATGTGATAGATATGTGATAGATATGTGATAGATATGTGATAGATATGTGATAGATATGTGATAGATAGATAGATGGATATGTGATAGATATGTGATAGATATGTGATAGATATGTGATAGATATGTGATAGATATGTGATAGATATGTGATAGATAGATAGATGGATATGTGATAGATATATGGATATGTGATAGATAGATAGATAGATGGATATGTGATAGATATGTGATAGATAGATAGATGGATATGTGATAGATAGATGGATATGTGATAGATAGATAGATGGATATGTGATAGATAGATAGATGGATATGTGATAGATAGATAGATAGATGGATATGTGATAGATAGGAGATAGATGGATATGAGATAGATAGATAGATAGGAGATAGATAGATGACAGCTTCTCACATGTTGCTGATGTTTAGCGACTTCCCTGCTAGTCAGGCACAGGGGCCCCTTTGCAGGAGAGCAGTGTAACATGCAGGGACAGTGCATGGAGGAGAGTACAGGAGGACTGCAGGACAGCAGGGTAACATGGAGGGACAGTGCATGGAGGAGAGTACAGGAGGAGGACTGCAGGACAGCAGGGTAACATGGAGGGACTGTCAGGGAAATATCCCCATATCTCGATGTGATGTGTGGTTCCAAATCATTGTATAGTACGAGCTGCTCGGTGAATCACTCAGACCTTCACATGTTTGAGAGAATTCCAATTTATTTAGGTTGCAGACAGTTTTTATAGGTTCTTGAGACAAAGGAGCCTATTGACCATACCCACATTCCATTAGCCTTCAAGAGGATGTAACTGAAAGATGATCCGTGTACACGGGGGGATGGTGGGAAATGGTACATAGGAGTCTTTTCTATCAATAGAGCCAAAAATCTTTGTATAGATACATGTTACACAAAAGAAAATGGATTCTATTCCCTCACAATTCCTCCCTTTTGTGAATAATTTCAGGTACTGCTCAGGTGGTACATTGACATGTGCTAGTCACACATCCAGGACTTATCTAACCCTTCACCTGCTTCCCTCCTGAGCATCCTGAACATTATATCACAACACAATTAATTCGGTCCTAATATTAATGGTAGGTTCTCTTCACTACTCTCCCTACATTGTACTAGGTATATATAAACATACTTGTGTAAATGGACAGTAGCAAAAGTGAATCTAAGTGATACTCAATACTTATCCACCACGGAGCATATAGAGTCTTAGACTGGTGTCTCACCCTGTGGGTGCACTGAACCATCATAGGGTAAAGGGCCCTTGGCAGACATTGCTTGTCACCTTTTTGCCATAGTCCACCCTCCATCCATGGGGTCCCAGTTACTCCAGTCTTGCTTCCTCACCTGTGAAGCCTGTTTCTATATAGACAGGAGTATAGATAACCCTACTGGGCCAGCGAGGGTCACGGACTGTACTGATCCAGGCTCCTTTCCCCTAGGCTTTCCTAGTAACCAGTATGGTCACTTCATGTATTAGAGCTTCATAGGTTTTACCTTCTAGGATGGACCTTTATTATAACACTAAGGCCTCTATCAGCTATTTCAAAGTCTCATAGTTGTTGATATACTTACTATATGAAGTTAGGAATCATAAGGAATCCCACAAGACTCACATTCTTCCCCTCTGCCACTTTACACTCCTCCATCAGTGCCTTCACCTCCACCTCCTGTACAGACAGGTAGGTCAGGAGTGGTTCTGCTGCTGTTACCTCATGTTGTGTGACCGCTGCACATCTGATGTAGAATTAACCTCATTCCTGGTTTCTAAAGCCATCTACAAAAAACTCAAAATGCAGATTAATGATATATTCAGTTTTGACATTACAAAAAGGTAACTGGTTCATTTATCATTAAGTTAATAGAAAATTTTAAATACAACCCGTCTACCTCATGTCTCCCCCCTTTGAATCTAGCGAAAATAGTGGAGCTGGATTCAATGTAATACATCATAAAGAGGGCACATTATAACCGAGGTTTCTAGTCATGAAGAGGTGAAATACTATCAGGATAGTCCAAAACTACTACAGAAGCTTTTTATACGTAGGCAGCAGTAGGATACAAAACCAAGAAGGATCCAGGTTGTCATGTGACACACGATCAGCAGAGCTTCCGGCCTGTGTCCTCTCCTCTGAGGTGCTTGGCTTAAACTTAAATGAGAACAATAAAAAGTGAACAATATGTTCCAGAAAAAACACAGTTTTGGGACCAATGCCGATGTATCAATGCTGTATAATTATAAAACTATAGAGTCATACTGGGGACACATGCTGGGGGCACATACTGGGAGACAGTGTTACTGAGCAGAAGCATCACTAGAGACAGTGACGTAGGAGGCTTTTAGGTGTGTTATAACTTCTGCCTAAAAAGCTCCTAATAATAATCTCAGTCATAGCTGCTGAATAGGAGTAATAGTGTAGGGATCATAGGGAGCTTTTACTCCTGGTTAAAACAATAAAATTACAGATGTTGCACCGAATCAAACCCTAATCTGCTAAGGACCATGAGGGTTATCAGTAATGAACATACATTCTCATTGTTCCTTTCTTCTCTTAACATTCCAACATGTGCTCCCCCTCCCCCCCCTCCTGTGTTCACTGAGACAAGGGGGGGAGGCAGCCCCCTCCTTCTCCCTGTGGTGTCTGTAGTACTAAGTGTCCCCGCATACCAAAGAACAAAGAAAGAATCCAACACACCATTTGTAACATCTAAGTTCACTCCAATTGCAAAATTGCTAAAACTTTTGACCACACCCTTCAAACTTTTAGGTGTATTATAAAGTTTTACACTACATTTCTGATGTTTTTAAACATAAATCACAGGATCTCTCAGGTCCAAGCCTACAATGAACAATTGTCCACAATTGTGTGCTGTGCTTTCCTCACATCTGGTAACTGATGAAATACCACTAGCACTACACATGATATAGACAAAACACATATTTATCTCTTTGCCATAATCTGCAGGAATGTATAATGGAATAAACTCATAGAACATCTACAGTATCTGGCAAGGGTCAGCTCAGGGAATCCAATAGGGACTGCACAACCGTCCAGGAGCTCTCCCCACAGAAGACCAAAATCCGTAACAAATATGTTACTACCCGGGTTTTTGGACCTTGTAGTTCTGAGAGGTGACTCTTAGATAAGCAGGCACAGTCTCCTACATTTATTCCCTGGGTACTATATCTTAGTTGTCTTCTAAAGTTACAACAATACAGCTAAATACAGCTAAATACAGCTGAGCGGACTGTGGGATGCAAATCCAAAGATCTTTAGGCAATGCATCATTACCCATACCACTGGTCTACTAAAGTATATCAAAGTGAGAAACATCTGCCCCCTACAGGACAAACATCTGAACACTACGTCTTTGTTCTCTGCAGAGCCCGCACTTTTTCAAATCTAGTCTTGACCGGATATATTCCAGTGTGGGGGTTGGGTCTAGGTGCCACATTGCATGCACATGTCTCCGCCAGTCTGTTTCTTTGTTTCCATACATCAATTCATCCACCATTTTTGGGTGGAGGCAGAAATTTTTTCTACTAAATGTTGTCTTTTGTCTGTCCAACGTTTCTGTCCGTCATCGTCATAACACTCATACAACACACAATTTCCTATGGCTGTTTCTTTATAACCTCCTCTGGTCACTTCCTCTGTAACTTTCTTCTATCCACTTGCAATTTCCATCATATCATTATCATTATGCAACCAGCCTTTGTTCTTTTAAGAACCTTTCCATTTACCAACATACAAACAACCATCTTTTTGATATACTTGTCCTTTTTCCAACATTCTCTGACATCCATTTTACAGCTTCTTTTTTTTTTTTTTTTTTATCATTCAAGATCCGTACGTCTGGTTTTCCCTCTGAATTGCCTCTCATCCTACCTAGCAATTTTTTTCATCATTTTCCTATATTATATCTCTAGTGCCGGCACACCCTCGCAGTCCCCCACTCTTCCTTAGGGCAATTTTAACCACTTCTAATTCTAAAATTTTTTTTTTTTTTTTTTAAACCGTTTGCCCGTCAAGAGATGACTGCAGTCCCCTTCCATGAAGCAGCTCTGGAACCTACCACACAAAATAAATTTATAAAGTCCGACTGTCCAAACTCAGTCTACTTTGTCTCAAGCGAATTACGTTCCAAAAAGCTGCTTGTCTAAGAGACTCTTTAGGTAGGGGCAATTCCTAGCACGTTCTTAAAACCAGTACAATACAGTATCACAATAGCGCTATCAAACACACATGTTCAAACTCACACAATATCCATATACACTACCACACATCACATGGAGTTTTCAAATAAACTAACAAGATTCTTTGGACTGGGCAATATAGGCATGCAACTCACCGGATGTAGGAAAATCTAATCAAGGAGAGACAGAACAATTTTGTAAGAAAAAAACTTCTTACCTTTTTGTGCAGCTGCATGGTCTGTCTGTCCTGAAAGGATTATCCCTAAATTCTCCGGTAGGCGTCATGCAAACCCAGGTCGCTGTTCGAGCGCCATGTTTTGTCAGGGAAATATCCCCATATCTCGATGTGATGTGTGGTTCCAAATCATTGTATAGTACGAGCTGCTCGGTGAATCACTCAGACCTTCACATGTTTGAGAGAATTCCAATTTATTTAGGTTGCAGACAGTTTTTATAGGTTCTTGAGACAAAGGAGCCTATTGACCATACCCACATTCCATTAGCCTTCAAGAGGATGTAACTGAAAGATGATCCGTGTACACGGGGGGATGGTGGGAAATGGTACATAGGAGTCTTTTCTATCAATAGAGCCAAAAATCTTTGTATAGATACATGTTACACAAAAGAAAATGGATTCTATTCCCTCACAGGACAGTGCATGGAGGAGAGTACAGGAGGAGGACTGCATCAGGAGAGATCAGAGCTCAGCCTGTTACTTGTGTTATCTCTGCAGCCTCCTGTGTGACCTGACTAATGGTGGAGGGAGGAAAGGGCTGATACATTTGCAACACCCTCGCCGATGCAATGGCGAGGGAGGGTTTGCGAATACGTCCCACCTGCATATACCCACATCACACTACATGGTCCTGATAGGACATAGCGGTATTGCAGTGGTGAATCCTGCCTGGCAAGGCAGAGGTTAAGTATTTTGTATGATGCAAGATGCTGTTGTCCAATGATATGTGTTACATCCTGTGCTCTGTAAGCTGAGATGTGATTGGAGGAGCAGCCACCACCTGACCAAAGGGAGGTAGTAAAACCTCTGGCCAGGAATGTTCTGGATGATTATTCTAGTGTGGAATCCTAGAGATCAGTGAGTGAGTGAGAAATCTCAGTCTAGCCCATACCAGAGCAGGAAGAGCCTAGCCCCTGCCTCTGAAGAGTGGAGTATTAGACTAGAGTTAGTGTAGTGAGGAAAAGGGGTATCATCTTACCTTTAAAGGTGATACCTGAAGCCCTGCAGGACAAGCTGAAGCTTCCTACCAGGACACAGCTGCCTCCCAGCCTGCCCTCTACATCCAGGCTGGTGAACTATCTCCTGAGGCTCCCTCCAACTCACATCTCGGCACCCCATCTACCTGTTAAAGGCACGTTTGCTGCGGTTCCTGCGGTTCAAATAAAGAACTGTAAGTTGTTTTCTTCAACTTCTGTCTCCGTCTGGTCCCTGCTAATACGGCTGCCTTCATCACCGGCACCCTGTCCATCACCCAGAGACTCACCCTCGGGACATTAAGGGGTTGCCCCAGGGAGATCCGCTATAGCAGCCTCTCCCTCATCTTTTCTTGCCAACACCACCCTGCTGGAGACCTGCCAGGCTGTAGGACAGCCCTCCGGTTCCCCCGTACCAAGCACCGTGACAATAGCGTGCTTAGGCCGCAACCGCCAGCCACTCCGGTACAGCGGGCCCCGGCTGTCTCCAGGCCTCACTTCAAAGGCTAGGCCCCGGTGGGGGATGATGCAAGTGGCGTCACGAATCACAGGATATATACTTCTGTGCCTTATCCTGGCACTAAAGACTGTACTTTATTAAGAAAAAGACTGTGCTGCCTAACCCTGATGCCATCCGGGTTTAGGCCCAAGTAATTGTGTGTTTCTGGATTGAACTGTGGTAATGCTGCCACGTGCTGTCGAGCGCCGCTCCAGCACTCAAGAGGTTAATCCCTGCAAGAACTGTACCAGCTCTGCTACATCCGGCGCTGCCGCGCCTGAAGATTTTTACCTCAGAAACTGTGGCGCAGCAAGTAATTCCAGCCCGCCAAAACTTTCACTGGCGGGAAACCCAGAGACATCGCTAAGCTCCGCCCCCTGCGCATGGCGCGAATCCTGCCTCAGCGCGCTGTGGCGCAGCAGAAAATTCAGCCCGCCACAGCTCCTGGCGGGAAAGACTCAAGCTCCGCCCTCTGGCGCGAAACTTGCCCGCGCTGCAACGCCAGTGAGAGCCCACGAGGTACCTCAGAGTCAGCGCAGCCGCCATCCAGCATCAAAGAGGTTAATCGGCCATCTTGGATTTCTCCACGTGCTGTCTCCTGTCCTGCTGACATGCCGCACAGCCTCCGAGATGAAGAACCAAGTGTCGCATGGCTTGCCCACGAGCCTCGGGCCCCTTCCTCCGCTGCACCGCTTACTGCTGTCTCCCGTACGCAGTCTTCAATGGCGGATTCTCCACAGCGGCTGCCTCCTCCGATGACGGACCTCCTGAGGACCACCGCGGATGTGAGTACCATGGCCCCCAGGGCCTATATCACAGTGACTGTGACTATATCTCCCTTAGCCCCGGCTGGGGTACAGTCCGGCCTCCCTGCAGAGGGTCAACATCTACCCATAGGAGGCCCGGCTACAAAAGGGACTCTCTTAAAGGGGCCTGACCCCTTATCTAATGCTGCTGACCGTCCTGCGGAGTATCCAGGACCACCCGCTAAGAGGCCCAGGCTGTCCAGTGAGAACGCCCTGC
This sequence comes from Engystomops pustulosus, assembly GCF_040894005.1. Classification (NCBI taxonomy): domain Eukaryota; kingdom Metazoa; phylum Chordata; class Amphibia; order Anura; family Leptodactylidae; genus Engystomops; species Engystomops pustulosus. The sequence goes on along the minus strand of NC_092415.1, from coordinate 82,562,273 downwards.
CAGCTACAGAGGTTACCACCGCCAGCGCAACAGCGCCCCCAAGAGCTACAGGTCAGTCCAGGAACAACAATCCTTCAGCTGTCAGCAGTGAAGAAGTTACAGCTCCTGCGGTCATCATCCTGCGCTCCACAGCACCCCCAGCTACAGAAGGTCAGCCAGAGAAGTGCCTGTCTCCTTCCTTTGCTGAGATGCCTGCTGCTGCAGATGACCTCCCTGCTGTTCCAGCTCCAGCTTCTGGGTGTTCCATGTCAGCAGTTCCAGTGTCGATCACCAGATGTCTTCAGGTGACAGATCTCAACACTGCTTTCTTCACCCAGGATGATGATGTCCCTGCTGCAGTTCCTGCTTCCATGCCTGCAGCCATTGCTCTTGAGCAGCAAGATTAACCCCTGATGGGCTGAAAGCCCACTTCAGGTACTGTACCATGTACATATTGTATATTTCTGTCCTTTCCCCAAAGAGCCAGAGACTTTCCTGAGACTCTTACCCTTATTTATCTCAGTCAAGAGATTCCTACCAAAGGACTCTGTCCCTCTACACATAGAGGAGACCCTTTGCTTCTCAGTGCACTTTTCCCCACATCAAGGGCTGTACCCAGAAGATGGACTTTGTCACTAGAGACCTTCTGTGAGACTTTTGCCAGATACTCCAAGGAAAAGTTGCCACTTTATTTATTATCATTTTGCACTTAATGCCTTCCTTTTTAGGTATGGACATTCTGCTTGCACTCTTTATGCCTTTTCTTTGCAGGAAAAGAGACATTCACTATTTTGCTACCCTGAGTAGCCTATCTACTTCTGTAACGTTTGTAACGTTTTAAGATGTGTACCCATTGGGCTCCTAAGCCAATGTGAATTTACCACCTGTTTGCACACTGTCATATATGCCAGTAGTCTGCATTAACCCTTTCATAGGCTTTACAGGTTGTAGTGTGGCTGTGTCGGACCGTCTTTCTATGTAAAACACTGACCGCTACCTGATCCCTCAAACTGAGGTTTGCACGTGGGGGTAGTCCGTAAACTGCGGGTCTCTAGGGGACCGGGGGTGTTACACAGATAGCACCTGGATGCCACCCATACATGGGTAAGGATGCCAGTCAGGAGGTACTCGTGTCGCATATGCTAGCGCAATGCAGATGGACACCTTATATAATTGCCGCCAGGGAAGAAGCGTTGATACAACAAATATACAGGCCCTGGTGCAAGGAGTGGATTACAGGACATGACACCACACCTTTCCTACTGTACAGTTCGGTTTAATGGCGTCAGCGACCAACTGTCATACAGCTATATGTTTTTGTCTCAGTCCGACACCAACCCAGGTGCCTGTCTCCAGGACCATGGGCGGTTTGTCCCTACACCTCACATAGCCTGCATTTCCTAGAAGTGCCCTTAGCCCCCTCTGTGCCCCAAACCATCTGTAGTCGAGCCGAGGGCGGCTCTTTCAATTGCCCCCGGGGTATGCAACACCCTCGCCGATGCAATGGCGAGGGAGGGTTTGCGAATACGTCCCACCTGCATATACCCACATCACACTACATGGTCCTGATAGGACATAGCGGTATTGCAGTGGTGAATCCTGCCTGGCAAGGCAGAGGTTAAGTATTTTGTATGATGCAAGATGCTGTTGTCCAATGATATGTGTTACATCCTGTGCTCTGTAAGCTGAGATGTGATTGGAGGAGCAGCCACCACCTGACCAAAGGGAGGTAGTAAAACCTCTGGCCAGGAATGTTCTGGATTATTATTCTAGTGTGGAATCCTAGAGATCAGTGAGTGAGTGAGAAATCTCAGTCTAGCCCATACCAGAGCAGGAAGAGCCTAGCCCCTGCCTCTGAAGAGTGGAGTATTAGACTAGAGTTAGTGTAGTGAGGAAAAGGGGTATCATCTTACCTTTAAAGGTGATACCTGAAGCCCTGCAGGACAAGCTGAAGCTTCCTACCAGGACACAGCTGCCTCCCAGCCTGCCCTCTACATCCAGGCTGGTGAACTATCTCCTGAGGCTCCCTCCAACTCACATCTCGGCACCCCATCTACCTGTTAAAGGCACGTTTGCTGCGGTTCCTGCGGTTCAAATAAAGAACTGTAAGTTGTTTTCTTCAACTTCTGTCTCCGTCTGGTCCCTGCTAATACGGCTGCCTTCATCACCGGCACCCTGTCCATCACCCAGAGACTCACCCTCGGGACATTAAGGGGTTGCCCCAGGGAGATCCGCTATAGCAGCCTCTCCCTCATCTTTTCTTGCCAACACCACCCTGCTGGAGACCTGCCAGGCTGTAGGACAGCCCTCCGGTTCCCCCGTACCAAGCACCGTGACAATAGCGTGCTTAGGCCGCAACCGCCAGCCACTCCGGTACAGCGGGCCCCGGCTGTCTCCAGGCCTCACTTCAAAGGCTAGGCCCCGGTGGGGGATGTTGCACATTGCTATGATCCATGTTGGGAGAGGACTCCTCTGAGCAGACATGTCTGGCTGCAGTTACCTTGTATCTGCTGCTGTAGGCTCCTGTGTAGCTGGTGAGCAGTGGCCATCACAGCACAATCTCTGCCCCTCCTCCTCTCTCACCTCCTATTGGCTGCAGTGTGTCAGGTGATCTCTCAGTGTGCAGAGGAGCTGTGAGTCCGTGGAGTGATCTGTAGTGGAGAACAGCTGACTGACTCCCTGTGCGCAGACTCGGCCAGATCAGCTGTTGCTCAGGACGGGACACAGTTACCACCGGGGGGCGCCAGCAACCAGAACAAAAGGAGTTATCTCAGTAAGCCTGCAGATTTTGTAATAAGTGTAAATGGTGAAAGTACTTTTAACAATGCATTGGACCCAATTACAGCCATTTGCTATGGTGACACAACCCCTTTAAGAGGACAGTCTACCATCAGTAATCTGGTGGTAGTTGTCCTTTAAAAAGCGCCTAATACTCTTCACTCATTACCTGTATTAATTGTACCTGTTTGAACTTGTTTCCTGAATAAAGGACACCTGTTCAGGGTTGGCAAAACGGGCCCCCAGCCATTGGCCGTATGGCTGCCCGAATCACCCACCAGGAGTATCAATAGCACCTGTGTTTAAAAAATCTACCAATTGTCTTAATAATAATAACAATTTGTCTTTATGCATTGTGAATCACGCATTCTTTGAGAATGTTGTAGCTACACGGATCTAGAAACATATCTTGTTTAATCCCTGAACCAAGTGGTTTTGCTTAAAAACAATTATAAAATTCAGGACCTTGGGAAAGCAGCGTGCAGACTGGCTGCCGTACATAAAGGAGCTGCCTGAACTGTTCAGACAGGATCAATCAACCTGAGCTGGATGACTCATACTCAGCAGCTAGGGGATGGTGTAGCGATTGATTACATCTGCCTGTCAGGGACAACACAGTGATGACGTATTCTTGGCTTATGCTGGGCAGGACAAGGCTGGTGCATTGCATAATTAGGGCAAGAGGAGACCCCCAGGGCAGCCACAGGAGTGACAGATGTTTCTGAATCCGTATAACTACAGCATTCTCAAGGTATGTTTGGTTCATAATGCATAAAAGCAAATGGTAGGTTTCCTATAAGACACATGTACCATTGGGACAGACAAAGTGGGACCTGTCTGTCTTACTCTCTTTGTAGTGCGGAGGTCATCACACGCAGCCCAGCAGAAAAGCAGAGAAAAGGAATCTGTGTAGGAACAGGCAGGTAAGTATCAATTTTATTAATTGCCACATGCAGATTCTATAGAATTATGGGGGAGCGTTACTGGAGTCAAGGTGAGTAATTGCTTTATTATTTTTAGAAATAGGGCATGTACTATAAGGGGGCTGCATATTCTAATGAGAGCTGTATATAATATAAGGGGATTGTATATAATATAAGGATGTTGCATATTATAGAATAATGGGGGCTAAATATAATATAAGGGATTGCATATTATGTAAGGGGGTTGTATATTATAGAATGTGGGAGCTGCATATTATAGAATAATGGAGGCTGTATATAATCAAAGAGGTTGCATATTATAGAATAATGGGGACTATATATATATTATAAGGGGCTGCATATTTTATAATAATACGGGCTGCATATAATATAACAGGGGCTACATATTACATAATATGGGAGGTGAGCTGGACATTATATAACCTGGTGGTGGCCTTTTTAATAACCATAATTTAACTACATATTATACAATCAGGGTGGGCTGTATATAATATAACTTGAGGGTAAAGCACGGCCATACATACGTCGCTGTCGTGTCTATTCGGCCTAAGTATGTATAGTGTCAGTCATTAGTAATGTCATCTTTTTCTAATCAGGTTGTTAGCACTTTTTAAAGATTTGTCTGTGAATTCAGTAGGATGAGTATAGCATTAGGGGTGGGTGGAGGTCTGTCTATATATCTATCTCTATCTAGGAAAAACAGCAGCCTTCCAGTCCAGGTATCAGGTGAAATAAGCTGTGATCCTTATTTAAAGCTTTAACGTTTTGTCCAAGAAGCCTTTTTCATACTCGAAACATTGCAGCTTATTTCACCTGATACCTGGATGGTAGTTTTAATTTGAGACCTCACTTTGGCCCCACTTTGTGTGGACAGGTGCAGGGCCGCTTTTAGATAATCAATCACACTCTAACCTCTCCAACATGGACAATACCAAAGCAATGTCTAAGGACACCAGGGACAAAATTGTGGACCTGCCCAAGGCTGGAATGGGTTACAGGACAACTGGCAGCAGCAACTGTTGGTGCAATTATCAGAAAATTGTAAAAAAAAAAATCTTCCTTGGTACAGGGCTCTGTGCAAGATCTCACCTCATGGGGTAAATGGCGATTCTGAGAAAGGTCCGGAATAGAGATGAGCAGACGGAACTTTCGCCCAGGTTCCAGTGCATCCCGCATAACCCGGACATATTGGCGCTGTGCATCCAAACCGGCAAACTGACACCCCTACCTATTTAGCCATGTCTCTGATTGCTCAAGAAATACAGGAAACATCTGAGCTCTGAAATTTGTTTCTGTACCAAATATTATGTTCTGTTTCATACTTATTGCATGCAAAAAATCATACAATGTGATTTTTTGCATTTTTTTAGATTCTGTCTCTCACGGGTGGAGTGTACCTACAATAAAAATTACAGACCTGACAATTCTTTGGAGGTGGGAAAACTTGCAAAATCAGCCTGGGATTAAATACTTTTTTCCCCCCACTTTATGAGAGTAGTATATTTGATAGCAGGTTTTATAAGTGACAGAGCAGAATGTGAAAACTGCAGGAGGAGGAAGTGCTCCTAGACAGTGTAGCCTGTGAAGCCGAAGCATAATTTTAAAAGTTGATATTAGAAGGAAGGAGACCATGGATAACAAATATACGATTATTACCACAGTCACAGTGCCTGGATCTATGAGTAAGTGTCCCTGGTTTTTCATGCTTGATTTTGATGGTAGATTTTCTTTAAATTGCTTATTTGCAGTGAATATTGTGTTAAGAAATGGAAGGTACATAGCACACAGCATACAATAATGACTGATACCATGCAACATATCAAAACTTTTTAATATTGAGATTTATAAAAAAAAAAACGTGATGAAAAATAGTCTGTGTCTAATTGCATTATTTCTGTGCATGAAGATTGAGATAATAATGTAAAGTAATCTCATTTCCAAGTATGTGAGCCTTATCCCCCCCCAAATCCACTAATACTCATAAATCTTGTAAGAGGCTCATGTTATGTTATGTTATGTCGCTCTTCACACATAAGCTCCTTGTGCTCTGCTCCAAGTCTCTGCTTGTAAAGGCAATGTCTTTTTCTGCTGGTATGTGAAGACAACACCAGCGGCCCAGGCCGTCCTCAGCATCCTCAAAACTTCTCCGGAAAGGATTCCATCTCCTCCTTGATCCGTTTCTCCACCAGCAGCATGAGCTGGCTGTCATTGCATGGGATGTTGATGCTGGCAAATACTTGTTTCTTAGTCCTCTTTGCTGTAACACATCAGTTAAAAAATATATGTATGCACATTAACAGATTCACAAGGTGGTCTGATCAGCTCTTAAGTGAACCTGTAAGATATTCACTGCTGCCTAAGGGGATATGACGACACATTGGAGGAAATCTGGAAATCAGATTTTAGACAGTTTACCAACCAGAGTGACAATAGGACGTGGGTCAATGGGCGTGCTCCAAAAATTCTGCAGATGTGCCAACAATATTTTTTCACAATTGTACAATTCTTTCAAGCCCTCCAAGGTGTTTAAACCCCGGTGGGATCTGATTACTTCCACAATATGGTACCATGCTGCAGTATATTGTGAATTTACTACTCTGGCCTGTCATTCGGAGTATCTAGTAGATGGCACCACATGACAGGCCTGGGGGTGAGGTGGGGGTTGGAGTGGTGTCCTCAAAGAGGCTAAATGTGTGATGGTGCCTGATCGACAAAGGATTGGTGGTAGGGCGCAAATAGGGGCACTGATCCTAGCAGTTACAAGACGTTGGCTAACTCATTGATCAATGAAAAAGAAACCTATCTACCCCTAGTTTATCATTGTTTATAAGCTGCCACCGCTAAGTGCAAAATAGCTATAGTTAGTCAGGAGGCCCAACAATATATAGCATTGATAAGTACCGTATATACTCGTGTATAAGTCGAGATCCCTAATTTTACAACAAAAACCTGGTAAAACCTATTGACTCGAGTATAAGCCGAGGGTGGGAAATGCATTGGTCACAGCCCCTTCCCCCAAGTATATAGCCAGCCAGCCCCTGTAGCCCCAGTATACAGCCTGCCAGCCCCTGTAGCCCCAGTATACAGCCTGCCAGCCCCTGTAGCCCCAGTATACAGCCTGCCAGCCCCTGTAGCCCCAGTATACAGCCTGCCAGCCCCTGTAGCCCCAGTATACAGCCTGCCAGCCCCTGTAGCCCCAGTATACAGCCTGCCAGCCCCTGTAGCCCCAGTATACAGCCTGCCAGCCCCTGCGCCCCGGGAAATGTAGCCTGCCAGCCCCTGCGCCCCGGGAAATGTAGCCTGCCAGCCCCTGCGCCCCGGGAAATGTAGCCTGCCAGCCCCTGCGCCCCGGGAAATGTAGCCTGCCAGCCCCTGCGCCCCGGGTGCTACGGCTGTATCACCATCAAGGTCGCCCCCCATCTATCATCCAGGGATTCATACTACAGACACTGGGTTGCCCCAGGGAGAACCAGTACCACAGCCTTTTCCTCATCTAATTTCTTGCACACACCACCTGCTGGAGACCTGGCAGGCTGTAGGACAGGCCTCCGGTCCCCATAGCAAGCACCGTGACACTAGCGTGTCTAGGCTGCAACCACCAGTCACTCCAGTATTCTGGGCCCTGGCTGCCTCCCAGCCCCAAGAAAAGGCTAGGCCCCATTGGGGGATGTTGCACAATGTCAAATGACTTCCTTCTCTGTGAGCAGGGAGCACAAGCTCCTTCCCTCCCATGAAACCGACTCAGAAACACAAGATTCATAGGGTTTATCAGCACATGGAGAGGAAGCAGGTACTGCAGCAAAGAGTGGCCAGCGCACTCTCTGATGTCAGCAGAGGAATGGTGAGTAATGAGGGGGGTTTTTTATATACCCGAGTATAAGCCGAGTGGGGAACTTTCAGCACAAAAATTGTGCTGACAAACCCGTCTTATACTCGAGTATATACGGTATACATAAACACACAAACATACATACATACACTGTATATGAACACAAACTACTACAGATCCAAGAGATACTCACATAGCCTCTGTGCAAAAGAACTTGAAGTTGTATCAGACTTATCTCCCAGAATCATTGAAGACAAAGGCATTGAATCCTGCAATAGAAGTGTTCAAGAAAGATTGTTAAAGATGAAGCACAAGTCATTTACACTACACATACTACATTTATTCTGGTACAGTAAAAATATTCTACATAGCATTAAAGGGGTATTTCCAAGACAAGATTCTTATATATACTCAGGATAACAAAATAACAAATTCTCTCATTTAGTGTTATTTAAAGGGAACCTACCACCACGATTCTACTTATAAAGGTAGATCGGGTGGTAGGTGGATGTAAGGGACATGAGGATAGCTCTTTTTAGAGCTTATCCACATGTCCCCGCTAACTTTTACTAAACTTTATTCCCCTAATATGTAAATTTACTTATTACTGGGGCGTGGAGTAGCCAGGCATGAGGCTACACAGCGTGGCTACTCCACGCCCAAGTAGCCACATTACTCCTCCTACCCTGTGTAGGCCTACGAGGAGATGCGCACTGAACACACAGGGTAATAGAGTTTATTAAAAGTTAGCGGGGACGTGAGGATTAGTTCTAAAAAGAGCTCTCCTCACGTCCCTTACATCCACCTACCACCCGTTCTACCTTTATAGGTAGAATCGTTGTGGTAGGTGCCCTTTAAAAAAAAAAAAAAATACAGCATTTCACAGTTATAATTCCAACCCATCTCTATTTGTCCTTGTGTATACAATTTCGGTTGCCTCTGGATCCACAGTAAATCTTTTGACTATGGTTGGATTTTTCTCATGAAGCTATCTCTTGTCGGCACACTGCAGTGCTCTCTATCACCTGGACCCCCCCCCCCCCCCTGCATTACAAGACCAGCTCAGGCACAGGCACTTTCTGTCAGCAGGCAGCAGTGTGCAGAGACTTACTCTACAAGCTACAGGCAGATAAGGTCTTTATCCAGGAGGGAGGCATTTAGCAGAGCTGACTATGTGTGTGTTATAGATGAGTTAGCAGAGTTGAAAGTGTCATTTGTATCTATATCATATCTATTTCATGGATCTCATCATCTCAGTCATAAATCATGTTCATTCAATTATATATATATAAATAAATATTTATATTATTTTTTTTTATTATTTTTTTTTTTACAGGAAAAACATTATTGTTCTCCATGCATAAATGGCAAATTTTGATCATTCAAAAATATTCTTACAGAAGCTTTCCCAGAAGAGATGCTAGAGGCAACTATAACCACTATAACAAAGCCAGGCAAATCGACAGATTGTCTGAAAACTTTTACACCTATTTCACTTATAGTAGGTTCTGGCACCTGGGTCTCGGGCAGGGGGAAACGAGTGGGTGGGTATGATTGCACACTGCAGATTTAGGAACTGAAGTAATGTCATGCCGTAATGTCTACAGGAGCGCTTGGCACTAATTAGCATATTTTAAAAAGTATTTTCTTTTAGTGTTATACAGGTTTATTTTAGGCCAAATGAGAATATTTTCCAGAAGCAAGAGGAAAAGGACGAACAGTTTGCGTATTTAGTCCAAATCATGTCTACTCGATGGGTAGATTTCCTTTAATTCTCATACAGGAAGCTAAATTTGACTGCAACACTTAGGCTACATTCAGACGACCGTTGCCTGCCATACCGTAGCATGGCGGGCACACGGCGGTGCGCGGGGAGAGAAGGAGGAGGTGAGTGCACCCATTGCTGTCTATGGGGGACGTATATTGTCCGTATATACATCGGCCGTCTGAATGTAGCCTTAGGCGAATACCTCAGGAGTTGTCTCAGCTGGACCAAACAGGTCAAGAGACAATGAAAGGCCATCACCAAATCTTTGCATCTTTTCAATGGTGCGGTTCCACTGATTCAAGCTAGGCCTTTGGCCTCACCCTTTCACCACACATAAAAAAGCTAGAAGACAATTATCCTGTCAGAGACAACTCCATTCCGGATGTAGCTGAAGAGACCCCCACCGATCACAAAAAAAGGGGTCCAATTGGGTTCCACGTACCTCCGTCGGACAAGACGGCCGTGCATAAATGTCTGACATTAATCTCTATAGAGCTGATGGAGATCTGGGGTGCGCGACGCTCAGCAATCTCCATCAGCTCCATAGAGGTTAATGGAGCAGAACGGTCAAGCACGCCTGTCTGCTCCATTAGTCTGACGGAGGTACGTGGGACCCAATCGGATCCTTTGTTTTCGTGATAAAGAGCGATATAACAAAAATGAAAAAATAAGAGAAAAACATATTTGCTCCAAAAAAACAAAACATATTTTATTCAAGCATTAATTCATTATATTTAAACTTACATGTAGCAACCCACAACAAATTATACAGTACACAGCAAGTATACAGTACATTAGGTCAAATAGCAGATGGAAGATGAAAACTAGTAACAAGACAAGGACCCATACCAGTGAATGACACTATTATCTCTGAAAGATAGCCTCAGGAAATGATTTAACAGGCAGCTTGGTCTCTCTCTGTTCACTTGAGGTAACTGATATCTCACTTCGCTGGCCTGTGTTTGGGCTCCTGCATTTGTGCTTTATAGGTGTGTGTGTGTTCGTTATACTATGTTAATTTTTTTTAAGTACAATTAGGGGATAGAATTTTGTCCTCTGTGTTCCCATGTCCACACATTATAGGGATATGTATAACTCCTATTGCTTTCTTTTTCTTTTTTTTTTGTGCAACTTTTTGTGAGACTCTTGAGACATTTTAGGTGCAGAATCAAGCAGCATACCAAAGTCATTCAAAAAGTCCACAACATGATATTCGCTGCGAAGTAGCAGAGGCCTTAGGTGTATCGACCGGAAAAGCAAATAATATTTTACATGATAAGTTGGCAATGAAAAAATTGCGATTGCTCACGGTGGACAAGCGGATGCGGCTGTAAACTTCGAAGCAGTGCTTGGAGTAATTTAAGTGAGATCCAAAGGAGTTTTTGCATTGAGTTGTCACCGTTGATGAAACCTGGATTCATCATTACACACCAGAAACTAAGCAACAATCAAAACAATGGATTTCTCCCGGTGAATCTACTCCAAAGAAGGCGGAGAGATCATGGCGACAATTTTTTGGGATGTGAAAGGCGTCATCCGCAAGGATTTTTTAGAAAAAAGAAGAACAATCACTGGACAATACTACAGTGAGTTATTGGACCCCTTAAACAAAAAAATTGAAGGAGACACGGCTGCATTTGGCAAAACAGAAGATTGTTTCACCACGATAACGCACCAGCACATTCATCCGGAGTTGTCGCCGCGTTGCGTTATGAATTGCTGATGCACCCCCGCATTCACCCGATCTGGCTCCCTGCGACTTTTTCTTGTTCCCTAACATGAAACTACGGCTTGCGGTAAAAAATTTTTAGCTCAAGGAAGTCATCGTCGAGACAGATGCGTATTTTGGAGAGTTCAACAAATCCTATTTTTTGGAAAGGTTAGAAAAATGGCAGGAACGTTGGGAGAAGTGTATCTTTCTAAAAGGGGACTATGTTAAAAAATAAAAAAAAATTAAAAAATGGCGTCTTCATTTCTACAAGGGGAACTTATTGAACTGCTCTTGTATGTTAGACCCAGGCTTACCATATATACTAAAGTAATCAAAAATTGTGCTGAAAAACTCTAACTCTGCTTATGCTTGAGTCAATGAAGTTTCTTATATTTTCTGTGTTATTTTTCCATGAACAAGAATTCACATTTATTGTTGAACAAAAAAAAAAATCAACTTCTCTAACATCCTTATGCCTCTCCAAACATGCAGAATGTTTTGTGACTCAATTTTATCAGAATCATTGGCCCCAATCTCCCATGTTTAGCACTTTCCTTCAATGAGCCCTTGTTGTCCGGATAGCTGCTCATAACACACGTCATGACCTCTGGCAGCATCTAATGATACTAATGCTAATGTATAATGTGGGGGCGCTGCTGCAATAACTGCCTCCAGGCCTTATTTTCAGGGGGCCTGGACAAAATTGTCCTAGGTCTTATTTTCAGGGGATGTCCTATTTTAGGGGAAACATGGTAGTAGAGAAGACATGATGGCAGATCCTGTGGCCGCCATACTGGAGCATGGTGTATGCTGATGTACAGCTGGTAGCAGAGGTCTACTGTAGGGATAACCGGGAAGTGCCCCTCCTCCCGGGTGATGCCACCGTTACTGCCCCATCTATCCAACCACATCTTCGCTTTATCACCTTATACTGGTAACTACTGGGACAACTAGGACAGCACACAATGGACACTCACGAATCTGCTGCACATGGCCACAGCCAGACTGCAGAGACTGGCGGAGGAGCCGACCCACAGGAAGAAGCAGTCCTGCAGACTCATGACGTGGAAGTGGACGAGCCGCTCACTGATCTTCTCGCTGAAGTTGTGAATAGAGATGAGACGATGTGACAGCTCCATGGCCTCCATGCTTCCCCTGGCCGGTACCTGACTTCCGGGGACGTCACTTCCCCGCATGTGTCACATCGATCGCCAAAACAAAAAACATGGCTGCGGCGGAGGTTCCCGGGGCTGTGTAGCGGTGAGGTACGACGTGTGCGAGGCGAAGACTAGGGCTCTACTGTCTATAGCGCGGAATGCAGGGAGACACAGTCATCTGTAACAACCGGTCAGGAACCTCCGGGATCAGAGTCAGAAACTAGTCCGAGACCCCCGTGATCAGAGACAGGAACCAGTCAGGGACCCCCGGGATCAGAGTCAGAAACTAGTCAGAGACCTCCGGGATCAGAGACACACACCCGCCCCCCCACCCCAGATCAGAGACGGGAACCAGTCAGAGACCCCCGGGATCAGAGACACACACCCCCCACCCCAGATCAGAGATGGGAACCAGTCAGTGACCCCAGTCAGTGACAATAATTTAGAATTTTTTTTCATGGGAATATAAGACATCAAAAATTAATATAAGACGCTGTCTTATTTTCAGGGAAACAGGGCAGTTATGTGTATTTCATTTTTCTTTTCTTTTTCAGGACATTAAACAAGTATGGCTGGCTATCATTCCTTCATTGGTTACCCCTGGATCATTGACTGCCTTGCTAAATATGACAGTGCTACTGCCAAGCAAAAGCCCGTCCCTGGTCAGGTAGTGGAGGTAGGTTGGCTATAATGCCCAGGATTTATAATCAAAGAAATATTGGACATTCAAAACATACTGGTAGATTGTGAGCCCCATTGTGGACGAGGACCAATATGGCAAACTCTGTGCAGAGCTGCGTAATCTGTGAGCGCTATATAAATAAAGGAATTATTATTATATTATTTTTCAGCACTTAATAATATAAAGGCATTCAGGTTTCATTAAAATGGACACTATTGTTTCATTTTATTGCTTTTTCTGCTAGAAAATTGTTCCCTTTAATTTGCTGTCTATCCCTTGTTGTCTTGTGAAATCTGTCTGTAGTAGCAGAAAAACCAAGAAGTTATTTAGTGGCCCATGAGTGGTCATAAGATTTAGATAAAACTGGTGCTGGCCACTTCCATTAACAAGATGATTACTTGTTCATATCCCATGGTGGAAGAAATAATAAAGTAAAAAAAAAAGTTCAGAGACATATAATCGAAAAAAAAGTCTAAATCATAACACTAACCCCACATATATAGCTTCACCTTGTAATGACCTGTAGAATTAAAAAAGATCATTATTGAACCCGCTTGATAAACACCGTAAAAAAAAACTTTAAAGCGCCCCCCCCCCCAAAAAAAATTATGAGTTTTACCTATTTCATCCCATAAAAAGTGCAATGAAAAATGAACAAAAATACATATGTACTCCAGAATGATACTGTTGCAAAGTACAACATGTCCCACAAAAAACAAGCCATCAACCAGCTCAGTAGCCAAAAAAATAAAAATGTTATGCCACCTGGAAGACGGTGATGCAAAAATGATACACATTAGTTTTTATTTGGCAAATTTAGTAAAAAATAAAAAAAGTTTCTGTCTGGTATCCCCGTAATCGTATTGACCCATAGAATAAAGATAACAGAATTATTAGGCTATACGATGAACATCAAAAAAAAAAAAGTACGGTAAAACAAATCTAGTACAGAATTGATGCTTTTTTTTTACTCCTGCCCTTAAAGAGGACCTGTCACCCAAAGTAAGCAGCTCCTAGTGCTTGAACAAACGCCGCAGAGTTAGAGTGATAGCGTTACCGGAAAACCTCCTGGAACGCTATCTAACACTGCGGCGGGGTACAGTATAATTGTCGGACCGCTCGCAAAGCTGTCCGACGTATTCATGAGGGGGTGGGGTTGGGCCGTGGCTAGGGGCAGTGACTGTCGCGCGGCAGTCACCGCTGGCCTATGGAGCGAGCGGGCCGATACGGGGAAGAGGCAGCGCCTCGGACCGCCCCCTCATGAATACATCGGAACGCTTTGCTCAAGCACTAGCAGCTGCTTACTTTAGTAAAATTTGGGTGACAGGTCCCCTTTAAATGAAGTTAATAAATTTTCAACAATAGGAGATACCAACCCCAAAACGGTAACACTGGAAAAAGCATCTCATCAAGTAACTGCCACATTTGGGGAAAGGGGGAGGGGGGGAATTGCAGAACAAATTGTAAGGTGGATTTTCTCATTTTATCTTTTGGAAATGTGTAAATTTTAGGGCTAAATGAACGTATAACCGGCACAATTGACCATTCTAAATTTAGATTTAATTACTATGAATTAATTACTATATATCAAGGGGTTAACAATCTTCTTAAAAGCTGTTTCTGATAGTTTGAGGGGTGCAGATTTGAAAATGGGTTGATATTTAGGAAGTTTTTAATGTTATATATTTAAAATTTCAACAAAAACAGTAATTATCCCTAAAACAGTAAATTCTAAAAATACGGAAGCCGTGTGACATCAAAATAAATTATCCAGACATTAAAAATTATGAAAATGTAAAGCGGACACATGGGAAATGTTATACAGCAGCTATTTTAGGTGGTAAAGCTATCTGCCTGAAATGTTGATTTTGATCAGGTTTTTTTTTTACACAAATAAACAGAAAACTTATCAGCCAAAATTTGTCACTAAAATGAAGTACAACATGTGAGGAAAAAATTTCATTGCTTTGAATTTTGAGTGCCTGAAAAAGTATCATGATACTCAATACCGATACAATATTTTCAAGAAAAGAAAAGTATCATCTGAATGTATCACATGGGCCGCTTTTAGAAATGTAATGCAAACGTCTGGGGTCGGGGCTCAGTCTGATCACATTTTCCTTTCCTTTAAAACACATGCGATCGGTAACGGTCACCAGTGATTCGCCAGGAGAAGCTTTAGTGCTTTATGACAGTGTAGTACATGTGTTGTAAAGGTTGTCCTGGGAATGTTAATATAAAATACTATACTAAATAGTATAATTTAGGGCCTATGTAGACGGGCGCTTTTGATGTCTGCGTGCTATCCTTTTTTTGCGGATGGCAAACGGACCCACTGTTTCCTATGGGTTTGTTCATATGTCCATTTTTTTTCACGGATGTGCAGGCAGTGACAAAAAAATTGTTATTTTGTCTCTCATGCAAACCACGTACATCCATAGAAGTCAGTGGATCTTTAAAAAATTAGATGTCTAATGCATGACCTCCGTATGCAGACAGTTTTTTTCTCAAATGTTGCTAGGCAACCAACTGGGAAGGGCAAGAAGTAAATGAGAAACCCATCAGCTTTTTTTGCATATGTGAAAATAACAGATGACGTACCGACGTGAAAAAAACGGATACAATACTGTTTGATCACAGGCATCATGTCCATATTTTTTGCAGATGCGCAGCAGACATGCCCGTCTGAAGGAGCCCTTCTTTTTTGTCTTATACATTTTTATTCATTTAATTTAACTGTATTATATGCTAAATTAATAAATGTAATTGCATAATTTAGAGCGTTGTATTTGGGGAAGCCCTGGGAGATGTAGAGACTCCATATATGGACAGATGGTGATATTTCCCTGATGACGTGGTCCCTGCTCTGCCCTAGCCTGGCACATCTCTCAAAGGGATTTCCTGGCTGATGTCTACTCTATGGGAATCCTCTGCAGACAGATACGAGGTGTCTGTACAACATTCAACATTAGTCTTTCAGTACCGCAAGCTATTCATCGCAAAAGTATTGGGATTTCGATGCATCCTGCAGCCCTATAACAGTATCATATTCCACAGGACTTCTTTTATTGTAACTCCATACAGCGCAATTGTGACAATATAGTTCTAAAAATTATTTTTGGAGAGGGTCTTGTATTTTAATTTATTCACTCCCCCCATTGCGCTAGCTGTCCCTCCTGGACTGCTAGCGCAAAGGGGGGGATAAATACATTTTCCTTCATTTTTGAAAGTGTAAGCAGCTGTGAAAATGTGAACACAGCTGCTTACACTTCCAGTAATGAAGAAAGACTGTTTCAAACCAGCCAAACGCATGCTAACATGTAAAAAAGCATGCATTTAAATAAAACAACTGGCTGGATTCAAATGCAATCCGAATGGAACAGGGAGGGCACCTGGTGTTTTGCATTGCTTTGAATAAACTTACACTTCCTACTCATGGTGACTGCTGTAACCTATAAGCTATCTGTGCTACAGTCATTGCTGTTCTCTAATTATGAACATCAAGTTCTTTGCAAAATACAGTTTTTATTTTGATATACTTTGGTTAGTTTGTAAAACACTGCTCTAGTGACACGGTGTACCCCTTACAAAAAATCCAGCAAATGTTGATCAATGGAGATTCCATTATTTCTGAAAAAATCAAGAAATCATACCTTGTTCTCTAATTTTGACCTCCACTGTGTATAACAAAGCTTAAATATTTGTCAGAAATGTTCCACTATTTATTTGCTATATTTTAACTTCTTTCCTCTCAGTTTCTTAGGATGCCAGATCAGTCAGTTCTAGAAGACTCAAAGCATCCAGAAGCCGTCATCAATATTTCTGATCAGAAGTACTACATTAGGGCAGTCATCACCAAGGAGGCGCAGCAGACCCTAGAAAGGTCTGACTATTGACAATTGTTGTTGTTTTTGTTTTGGCAAACAATGAGGTTGAAGTTTTCAGGAGTGTTGTGGCTTTTTATTCACCCTGTCCCTTTAATCTGGGATGCAAATTTGGTTGCAAATGTCCAGATGGTGGGCTTAATCTCAGCTTGTGATCCTGGGCCTGCTCATACATCCTGCTCAGTGCCTCCACCTTGGCATTTATTGACACCGCCAGCCTTTGCTGATGTTAATGGTATTGTCTGGAATATACAGGTTGGAAATCAAGAACGGTGTATGCGTGATGCTCTCAGTGGAGGGTGGTGATGTCATGTATGGAAGTCCCAGCCATTATCAGTATACTTCTGTCTATTTTACTGGCTCTAAAGGACACCATCAGTCATAGTAGAAGAGCAGGATTTTGGAGCAAGATCCAGTGTACTTGGGAATCAGTATTGGGAACACCTGCTGGGCATTTGCTCAGTGCCCTGTAGTGAGTAGAGGAGTATACTGTACAATGAACCTCTTTTCCCAGTTGTTTTCTGACAGCCACAGACTTATTTCAGTTCCGTAAGCCCTAGAAGTCTATGGGGATGTATAAAATACGGGATACATACGTGCTGCATACAGATGAAAAACGTCATGTAAATACGGGCTCATAAGGCCTGTAAATACGGGACTGGAGAAATCATATGGTCGTGTGAATGTAGCCTAAGTTTGTGTTAAAGCAGATTAGCACCTTCCAGATCATGTTTCTTTCATGGATTGCAGTGTGGCATCAACCAGAAAATTAGCTTAGAAGTGAGATGTAAATTGGTTGTATAATGGCAAGGAGGCCGAGATATTAGCGCTAAAGTCAAGCTCTCCCCTCCTCCGTATGCCCTTTTCTTTGCATCTAAGGACATTTTCTTGACTTATGTGCTAAATTCTACGCCTCTGTAACTGTATACAATCAATTCACAACTTCAAGGTTGAATTTCTAGATGCTGGCACCACACTGAGCCATGAAAGAAAAATTGGGACATTGGGACAGTGTCATACTGATTTATTGTTTTATTGGGTACATTTCAGATGACAGGTTCCCTTTAAGTTACTTAAGGCTACATTACATTACACGAATATATGCCCTCCAGGCCATAGCCAGATGGGAATACGTCTGGTGCTATGGAGAGGAGGAGGGTGTCCCATCCCCATAGAAATGCACGGCGTATGGGCCATAAGATGGGGAAAGATGGGACATGTCCTATCTTTTTCAGTGTACGGTACCACGCGGTGTGTGGCACCATATTGCTCCATGTGGCTATTGCCGTCTATGGGGGACTTATGTAACTGTTTATTCATGCATTTTGTTTTATTTTAGATATTCATGAAAAATTTAAATAGTTTGCATATCTTTTTGGAATGATATGTTGATGTTATAGGCCCAATGTGATTAACACATATGTTTCTTTTTTTAGGGACGATGATCACTTTACACTAGCAGATCTCAAGAACAAAATGATCATTTTGAAGCAGTTCTCTGTGTGTTTCACCGCGGTTGAAGATCTGGTAAGTGTGAGGGGTACCGGGTGTATGTTACAAATACGAATATGCATTTTCATGTTTGTCAAGTAACACACTGGGCCTATAGTTGTTCATTTTAATAACCGCACTGACTTTACTTACTATTTTAGAAACTTTTCAGAATTTCTTTTTTCCATTTCTGAGCCCAATAACCATATTTTTCCTTAGATGGGTTCACATCAACATTAATAGGGTACTTGTTTTCCCGTTATAAGTAACTGAACCATGACTGAACATGCATGGAAGGCAGTGGTTACTGATACATAAATGAAGGTCTTCCTACAATGTAAATGCTTGTTTCCATTGTTCTCTTTCTCTGAGGAGAACAGCGGAAACTATAAAGGAAATTGTGCCAAGAATGTAAGTTCTCATTAATGATTAATGGAACCTTAAAAAAAATCCTGAAGCAATCATCAGATATAGCTCTGACAAGCTGTAATTGGCTCCCCGCTTTTACCTCACACTGGGTCTCGGGCAGTCTCATTAGATCTCTAATTAGTGTAGGGAGCCAGTGTTGTGAGCAGAAGCTAAGAGCCCTGTTCTGAGGGAAGCCACCATAGGTGGACAGTCACGGCAGGGAGTCAGTCAGGGAGTGTCCTGTGGGGGGTAACATGGCCATATTTCTGTCCCACTGCTCTGACAGGAAAGGGGCAGGACACTACTCTATACAGATATATATTTAGATGCCCTATACTAATGAATGCTCTTGGTTACCTCACAGTTTGGGGTACATATTGTATTATAATTATCCCCCTTCTGTGGAAGAAGACAGCACCCAGCAATGTGACACTCGTCAGGACCTAATGAATGCATTATGAATGGAGACTCCTCTGGTCCCTCGCACTTCCTATCATGTTAGGTTTTGCTCAGTGGGAGTAGAAAGCTGAGTGTGTTAAAAAGGTATATCTGCATAATAATATGTACTGTTAACCTACAATTTTGGAATCATTTCGGAGTAAAGGCTGTTGACCACTTGCTACCTCTGTGCTGCCTATTAAGGTTCTAATTATCTGGCATAGATAATTAGGCATTATAGTACATAGTTCTCCTACCAGTACTAGCCTCACAGTATGAAGGGAACCAGAGAGCTAAACCGTGGTTAACCCTTTAAAGGCGTGCCATCTTCAGAGGTAATAGACTTAATGGGGAAAGAAATTGCCGGATGTTGAACGTTAGTTGTGTTGTATTTTCCTGTTGTATTTGTGCTGTTCGCAAAAGGGATTTGTAACAAAGATCTAGCTATGGATTTGTAGCGTTGAAAATATAAGCACTGCTAGACACTAGCATGCTACAGTGTGCACCCCATGTATAATTTCTTTTTTTTATTTTAAGTTGTGCTTTTTGTCTATTTTTAGAGAAGGTGCGAGTTTTACTTAACTGTTCAGCATTTCAGTGTTCTGCCAATGGAGACAAACACAGTGGACATACTAAATTGGTAAGTGGCTAATCCTGTTGTGCTGTGAAACTAAATCTGCAGTCTGGGCAGTGGCATGGCCATACATTGACCATAAGAAACGGAGGGGACACTGGATGATGTGATACTGTAGTCTCTTCCATTGCCATTTTATTCGAGCAAACTATAGCACGCATTGGTGTTAAATACTAGCAGTATGTCTTTGATGAGACAAATTCTTGTCATAATAATTATAATACCATTAACCCCTAGGCGCACCAGGACGTTATAGTAGGTCCACGCGGCTAGATGCTAAGCGCACGGGGACGTGCTAACGTCCTGCTTCTGGCACCGGCTCACGAACGGAGCCGGCACTAGAAGCAGCGGCTGTCAGCTGTCTATCACAGCTGACAGCCTGCGCTAACACCCGCGATCGGAGCTGACTCTGGCGTGTAAGAGTGTTTCCGCTTATGGGCAGCTCCGAGAACTGCCATGTGCCCCGGAGCTGCTCGCTCTCCCTGGCAGTCAGACCCCTTCCAGGTCTGACTGTAAACTGTCTGACGTGCGCCTGCATGCCCAGACAGTTTACACATAGTATTGTAGAGCAGTGTATTGAACTTGAACCAGCGGTCAGAGCATCACTGGTTCAAGTTCACGTAAGTATAAGTAAAAACACTACACATTAGAATAAATAATAAATACATAAAAAATAAGCCCCTAAAATGTCACTTTCCCATAAAAAAACTTAATAAAGTATAAAAAACACAAAAACAACCCGCATATTTGGTATTGCCGCGTCCGTAACAATCTGTATAATAAAACAGAATTGTTACTGTACCCGCACCTGAAACGCCGGAGGAAAAAAAAAAAACGCAAAAAACTTTCTGAAAAAGGATCATTTTTAATTAATACCCTATAAAATGCTCTAAAAAGTGATTTTAGAAAATGTTATGCACTCTAAAATAAGCCCACTAAAAAGAACAACTGTTCTTGCAAAAAATAAGCCCCTAACCAGATTTGTCAGTCGAAAAATAAAAAAAGTTATGCGTATGAAAAGATGGTGATGCTAAAATGAATAAGATTTTCTCCAAATTAGATTTTATTCAGTACAATTGAATAAAATACACAAAACCCCCACATATTTGGTATCCCTGCGTCCGTAACAATCTGCATAATAAAGCAGAATCGTTATAAG